>NC_090650.1:392905966-393505966 GCF_040937935.1 Hyperolius riggenbachi | reverse complement strand
CAATCTGTGAGTATAAATCAAGAAAGATTTGTGGGCTTGTGGCCATTTTATTGTACTTAAAGGACCACTCCAGCAAAAAAATGTAAGCAGTTGCTGACAGAACCGACAGGTTTTGAACTAGTCCATCTCCTCATGGGGGATTCCCAGGATTTTCTTTGTTTTTATAAGCATTTCCTGGCAGGACACATCTGCTCATTCCCCACCCTCCTTTCCATGGAACAGAACAGGATGCTGTGCAGTATATACGTACTGTACAGTGATTGTTCCTAGAATATTCCAAGCATGTTCTTTCAGGGCAACAGATATTTTAAGTGATTTAAGCCCGACGAAGGCTGCAAAGCCGAAAGCTTGCTTATTCTTTTTTAGTTTTAGTTAGCCAATAAATGGTATCATCCTGATTTAAAACTTCTTGCTTTTACTGATGGCTAACACGGTACAATACCCTACTGCTACTAAAACATTTTAAGTGTGTTGTAAACTTTTGTTCTGAGGGTAATGACTAGGGAGAGTCAAAGAAATACGGTACTACTAATTCTGAGTTGATGTAATTTTATGCAAATTTCCTCCGACTGGAAATGCATTTGATTGGTCCATTACTAGTGTCGGTGTTTGAATTCGGCATATTGCATTCTAAACACCTGAATACTCCAGAACTCCACACTTTAGCACAATATCGGCACTGAACAAGCGTAATGGGTCGGGGGAGTTCAGTACTTGCACTTCATGGTCTGTTTTACCCCCCCCCCCCCCCCCCACCTACAGTCCATCATAAATGCGGCAGCCAGACTCATCCATTCATTCATTCTTCCCCCTCCGCGGCTCTCCTCTGGCATTACCTCCACTGGCTTCCTATCCGCTTCAGGATACTGTGTCTGGCCTACAAATTGTACACAAGACTTGCCTGACCTAAATTTCTGAACTTGTCCACCAATAAACTCCTGGACACCCTCTCCAATCCTCCAATGGCCTATGGATGACCGTCCTGTGCATTACCCACTCCCATGCGGAACTCCAGGAATTCTCTAGAGCTGCCCCTAATTTCTGGAACTCCCTTCCACCCCCATCAGGCTACCCCCCTGAAGCAAGCCCTCAAAACACACCTCTTTGTGATGGCCTACCCTCCCTCACCAACGCCTCATTGCTGAGCACCCATTCATCTGTCCCCTTCTTAGCTTGTCCATACCCTTTCCCTTTAGACTGTAAGCCTGTGAAAGGGTTTGGCCCCTCCTAGAGTATCCTACTTCATCATGCACCCCATCATTATGCACTGTTTACTCAATGACTAGCTTGATTGACTTGGTCTCTAAGTCCATCATTCTACCATGATCTTGTCCCTCGTATTCTAGTATGACCTAGTGCTGTCTGTAACGCATACTCAACACTACTTGGAACTGAACCCAAGCCAGCGACATCCAGTGATTCCTGTTGGCTGTACAGCCATCCGATCTGATGCAATTTCTGGTCTGGGGAAACTAAGCTGTTCAAAATTAGGACTGCATTTTGTTCAGCCTGTCTTGTGAATCATACAGTCCGACAGACAGGTGACACCCTAACTGTATCTCATGCGTGCACCATCCTGTATATACTAATATGCAGGAAGGTGACAACAAAAATGAAAAAGCTGAACTAGAAACTAATAGGTGTCACCTGACCAGGGACAGTTCTACACTTTCTACTGCCTGAAGCAAACTGAAGCTGTGGCACGTGATCAGGCGGGGTTGCTGGCACCAGATCGGCAAAGCTCTCTTCCTTTTGCTAACTGGTACTTATTAGATGTCACTGCAACTGATCGAGTGCCGTGATTGGCCCATTGATGGTGCCATGGTCCCACCGGCGATCCCATCGGCAAAAAGGAGCAGCAGGCGGCTGTGATTGGCTGGTCTGGTGCCATCAACCCCGCCTGATTGGTTGCGTGCCAAAGCTTCCACCCCAACTGGCCATGGTGATCACGGTGATGGAGTTTTACCGTGCAAGCTGTGTGAAGTCATAGGGAAGGACGGTAGGTACCACCGGCCGAATGAGAACGGGGATTCGGGCATAAGTGAATGTGAATGCAGAGAGTAGTGTGTGTGCCAGGAAGGGAGAGCAGAGAGGAGGCGGGGCCAGGTGGCCCAAACTCTTTGTCCAAACGCCGCCCCCTAGAGTCCCAATGAGGCTTCCACTATCCCTGTAGCTGCAGGAAATCCAGTGCTGGCTCCCCCAAATCCTCCTGGAATCCTCCCCGACAAGCTTGACAAGAGAGGATTTATTTACCTCTCCAGGATCTTGCGCAGGCACAGTAGCGGCTCTCCATTCGGGCTAGGTGGAAATAGCCGAGCCCGATCGTATCCGCTTTACTGCGCAGGAGCAAAAGGACGCGTGCGTGCGCAGTAGAGCGGATCAATCGGGTTCGACTATTTCCGCCTTAACCACATGAAGAGTGGCTAGTGCATCTGCGCAGGATCGCGGTAGGTAAATATTTATCTTCCCGCATTTTAGGGGACCCGGCAGGCTAACCGAGGGACGATCAGGACGGGGAAAGCCTTGTTAGGAGCCAGAGGCTTCCTCCTCCCGAGGTACCGAATTTTTGGGAATATAAGACGCACTTTTTCTTCCTCAAAACTGGGGGGAAAAAGTGGGTGTGTGTTATATTAAAGGTACGGTATTTTGTCCCCATGACATACTTACCGGATCCTGCCGCTGCGATCCTCTCCTCCAGCTGCCATCTGAGGTTCATCCAAAGCTTCCAGCAGCCATTCCAGGATTCCCGCTTCCCATCCCGGATCCCCGCTTGTGTCTCCCAGCTGCCGGATCATCTTCGCTGCAGTCTCGTATGCAGACAGCAGCCTTGCTTTAAACATGCACTGCCCTGCCGACATCCTCCACAGTAACGGCGTCCTCTTCTTGTTTACAGAGTCCCCTTCTGTGTGACGAGTGGTGCACGTTCGCCTGAAGTCATGCGTGACCCAGGCGCACGTGTGCCGCTCGTCATACAGAAGGGGGCTCTGTAACTAAGAAGAGGATGCCGTTACTATGGAGGATGTCGGCAGGGCAGCGCATGTTTACCGCAAGGCTGCAGTCTGCATACGAGACCGCAGCAAAGATGATCCTGCGGCTGGGAGACACAAGCGGGGATCCTGGATGGGAAGGCTGGATGACCCACGACAACGGCTGCTGGAAGCTTTGGACGAACCTCGGATGACTGCTGCTGGGAGCCTGAGACCCTCGATAATGGCTGCCGGAAGCCTGGGACCCGCGATGACTGCTGCTGGGACCCTCGGGTGATGGCTGCTGGGACCCTTGATGATAACTGCTGGGAGCCTGGGACCCTCGGGTGATGGCAGAGAGAGGAGGAGAGGATCGCGGCATCAGGATCAGGTGAGATGCAGCAGGGGGTGTGAAGTGTAGTGTAGTTTGGGTTGGATGCAGGGGTTAGTTAGTGAAGTGAAGTGTTGTGTAGTTTGGGTTGGATGCAGGGGTTAGTTAGTGAAGTGAAGTGTAGTGTACTTTGGGTTGGATGCAGGGGTTAGTTAGTGAAGTGAAGTGTAGTGTAGTTTGGGTTGGATGCAGGGGTTAGTTAGTGAAGTGAAGTGTAGTTTGGGTTGGATGCAGGGGTTAGTTAGTGAAGTGAAGTGTAGTTTGGGTTGGATGCAGGGGTTAGTTAGTGAAGTGAAGTGTAGTTTGGGTTGGATGCAGGGGTTAGTTAGTGAAGTGAAGTGTAGTTTAGTTTGGGTTGGATGCAGGGGTGAGTTAGTGAAGTGTAGTGTAGTGTAGTTTGGGTTGGCTGCAGGGGTCAGTTAGTGAAGTGTAGTGTAGTGTAGTTTGGGTTGGCTGCAGGGGTCAGTTAGTGAAGTGTAGTGTAGTTTGGGTTGGCTGCAGGGGTCAGTTAGTGAAGTGTAGTTGGTGGGGGCAGCAGGGGTTAGTGAAGTAAAGTGTGGTTGGTGGGGGCAGCAGGGGTAAGTGAAGTGTAGTGTAGTAGGATTTAGTGTAGATGGGCTGTGTAGCTTAGCTAGGGATAGTTTTGGGGGAGTTAAAGGTCCATAAGATGCCCCTGCACCATAGACGCACATAAGTTTAGTTTAGTTTTTTCCCTGATTTTTGCCCTAAATCTAGGTGCGTCTTATATGCCGGAGTGTCTTATATTCCGAAAAATATGGTAAGTATCACCCAGAGGTATTTTTTTGTATTTACAGATGCTCTTGAAGTGAAAGCATTACAAATTCTTTGAAAAAAAAAAAAAAAGGTTTGCACAAACTACCGTATTTTTCGGACTATAAGACTCACTTTTTTCTCCCCACAAGGTGGGGGGGAAAAGTCAGTGCGTCTTATAGTCCGAATATACGGTATCCTCCTTCCCCCACACGCACAAGCTTACATGGCCAGGGCCGAATGCATCCCTTGCATGGCCTTTATCCCAGCAGCGGACATCTGCTACCCCCCGCATCGCGGACATCTGCCAGACCTCCCAGCTCCCGACCTGCTCCTGCATGTCAACAAAGCTGCAGAGAGCAGACTGTTGTTTAGCTGCCGCAGCTCCTGTTCTTCATCTTGCAGGCTGCAGATTGGTGCGGGAGATGGATGTGGCAGGAGATCAAGGCTGGAGATGGATGCAAAGGCTGTCCTGCAAGGGGGTTGTGGAGGTCGCTGTCACCATCGGTAACTGCTCCTGTCCGCATCACATGACCTGCCCGATATTGGTTCCTGCCAGCAACGCGAGATCTGCCTCCGGGGGACAGCGTACCCTGCCTCACGTGACCACCCGGGAGCGGCTCCAGCCTGCATCGATGATCTGCCTGTTGAGGACAGCGCGCACTGCCTCATTTGACTACACGGGGAACGGCTCCTGCTCACAGCAGTGATCAGCCTGCTGGGGACAGCACGCACTGCCTTACAGGACCACCCCGGGGAACATCTCCTGCCCACATCAGTGATTTGCCTCCTGGATGAGCTGGGAACCACTCACTGGAGCATGCCATTGGATAGATGAGAGGGGCCTTCTCATGCTGTGATTGTAGTGTAGTGAAGCTGTGATTGTAACTAGTTTGTTGTGTAGCTAGAATTGTACCTAGTGGAATGATATTTAGCTGCGATTGTAGCAAGTGTAGTGGAGCTGTGATTGTAGGTCTGAGAAAAGCTAGTAGTGTAGCTGTTTGTGTAGCTGGGAGTGCAGTGAGTAAGTGTAATTGTGAGTGTAGCTGGGTGTGTAGTGAGTGAGTGTAGCTCTGAGTGTAGTAGGGATTGTAGTGAGTGTAGCTTGGAAAGCACCAAGGGTTAGTGACAGTTGCGGAAGTAAAGGTCCATAAGGCACCCCTGTACTATAGATGCACCAGGTTTAGTATTTCCCCCCCCCCCCCCCCCCCAATTTTTGCCCTCTAAACCTGGGTACGTCTTATAGTCCGGAGCGTCTTATAGTCCAGAGCGTCTTATAGTCCGAAAAATACGGGTATATGTCTTTCAACTGTATAATTAATGGCTTTCTAGGGTTTCCCTTTAATAATTCTGCAGATAAAAATTTGCACTTACCATGGTGGGCGCTGGAAAGAGCTAATTACCGAATCTTATTATTCCCCCTGTGCCACTGCTTTAAAGCAGCACGTTCCCAGCGGCACGTGAGTGATAAATATGTTACCAATACCCTAATTTATCAACAATTCATGCTTATCTCCAAAATCAATTTCCAGGAAATATGAGTGATGCAGGAATTACTTAATAGTAATAATTATATGAGAAAGGGTAATAAATCACCACAGCATCAGCAAAGGATGCCAGCCAAGAAACTCTCATTATTGGAGTTATTTGGTCCCTCAGCATCACGCTCTATAGAATCAAGCGGTTATTCCCAGCATGCCGTGCTGACCAATCAAACGCTGCCTAGCTCAAACTTCCTTATGTTGTAGCCTTAAAGCGGATCAGAGATAAAAAAACTAACTATAACAAGTAACTTGTCTATATATCTAATCTAAAGTTTAGATAGTTTACACAGCAAATCTAGCTGCAAACAGCTTCAACAGTTTATGATTATTTATTCCTGTGATACAACGACAGCAGCCATGTTGTTTGTAAACATTACATAGAGGCAGGCTTATCTGCATCTTGAGAACTCAGCCTGTGAAAAAAACCTAATCCCTTCTCCTCCTCCCTCCTCCCCTCTGCCTCTGAAATCCCTGGCTAGTAACACCTCCCCCTCCTCCTGCCCAGACTGAGCTCCTTGCTACTGTCAAGGCTCTATAAAAACCTGTGGGCGGGTCTTGTTTAGTTTATAGGGATTTAGGCTGGTTTCACAGTGGGACGTTAAAGTCCCACGTTACAGCAGCCAGTAACGCAGCCTAACTCACAGCACTGTAAAATCAATGTGCTGTTCACAGTGCACACGTTGCGTTACATAGTAACGCAGCATGTTTAAACAAAGTGCTTAGACTGTTTGAACATGCTCAGTAATGTTGGAGGAGGAGGTCTCCCCTCCTCCTCGGCCAGCCACATGGCTAATTAATATTCACTGCACTGTGGTGACTCGTGGTGGCACTGTAGGGTTGTCCGGATCATGAACGAATCGTTCATTTGATCCGAATCTTTTTTGTGAGTCGAATCATCCGGATCATCACAATGAAAGATTCGGTTCACAGTGGATGTCTGTCTGGAAGAAAGTAAATGATTCGGTTCAAAGATCCAGATCTTTTCAATGATCCGATTCAAATGATCCAAATCCTTAAAAAGATCCGGACTTCCTATCACTAACCTGGAGCGGCTGCTTTGAGAGCCGCATAACGCAGCTCAATCTGACGTCCAACTTCAACACCACCATGCATTGCGTTAGTGGCACGTTATGCGACCATAACGTCCCCTAAAACGCAATGTCTTGGTGGGAAAGTAGCCTTAGAGTAGTAAAACAAAAACAAAAAAGTATTTGGCTTGAGGAATGCCCTATAAACAATAGGAAAGGAACACAATTATGCAATGAGTAAAAGTTCACCTCGGATCCATCAAAAATGTTGCCAATTGACACCGATAAAGTTATTTGTGTAACATCTACAGGAGAAAAACCTAACATTTTTCAGGTTTTATTCACTAAGGGCTCGTTCACACTGGAGGCGTTTTTTTGGATTTTTTTAAGCGCCTGCGATTTTTCAAAATCGCCCTGAAAGCGCTTCCACCATGCTATCCTATGCGGTAGTTCAGATTAGGGCGATCCATCCGCTTTCCGCTCAGAGAAGCACTACATGGACCATTTTCAGGGTGATTTTGCTACAATGGAAGGTATAGAAAAAATACAAAATGCTCACAAAATAGCTTTGTGCACCTATTGCGTGAGCGTTTTTAAGAAAAAATACATTGTATTTATTCTTTTCCAGTTCAAAGAGTCGCCTTCCTGACTGACGTTAGGAAGTGAAAAAACGGAATCGTTCTGCAAAACCACCTACAAAAACGCTTACCAAATGTGCAACGAATAGAAATCGCCGGGAAGGGGAAAAAAATTGCTTCAAAAAAGTCCAACGCGAACGTGATTGGAACGCAATGTGAACGAGGCCTTTATGTGTACACAGCAATTCCTACAAGTCTGCTGCTGTTAACTTCCAAAAGCGAATTCTTCAAGAATTAAGTGCAAATAAAAAATGAAATACACACCCAGTACACACAGTGCCATGCTGTACAGATCAGAGTGTTGGAGTATGTCCCATACTCGGATTGCCACCGGTCATCTCCACCGGATCTAGTCCAGCACAGTGTCTCTTTGATTCCCTCCAACAGCAGGCAGTGGAGTGTAATCATGATATTGCGCTGGTGCGTGTGCAAGGGGTTGAGCTACAGCGGTTCCTCTGTTCCACACCCCCCCCCCCCCGCCACTGATGCTGGGTCCCCTCCCCCTGCAGCTGAGGCCGGTTAGACCTTTGTGAGCCCTGCTCCCAATCCTTTTTCCAACTTTACCATTATTAACCCCCTTTGGGTAGCATGCGTTGCCCAAATAGTGCATTGCGCGTTACCTAACTCCCGTGCCCTGCTAGTATGTCATGTGTTATGGTAATTGCGCTATTTGTTCAACCCACACCAGGTAATTTAAAGATAATCTGTACTCTAAAATTCTTACAATAAAAAGCATACCATTCTATTCATTATGTTCTCCTGGGCCCCTCTGTGCTGTTTCTGCCTCTCCCTGCTGCAACCCTGTCTTGTAATTGCCATTTTGATGCAGTGTTTACAAACAAAAGACATAGCAAGTGATAGGCTGAGAGTAGCTCAGTGTGTGAGTCATACAGAGTGTGCAGGGGGCCTGGAGAGGGTGTGTATAGCTTCTATCCAATCACAAGCAGCACAGCACATTCCAGCCTGACTGCCTGAACCCAACAGACCCGACAGAGGAGAGAAGATTAGATCATATTAACAGAGATAACACAGCCACTGTGCAACTAGGAAAGACTGTAGTAAGCCAGAGCACATTAGAACAGCTACAGGAACTTATAGGATAGAAGAAATAAGGCTCAACATTTTGTTACAGTCTCTTTAAAATAGGTATAGAAAAAATTTCTATGTGCTGCCCATATGCATCAATTTGAACTTAGTTTTGTGAATCAAACCCAATGGGCTCGATTCACTAAAGGGTGCTAAGTGTTAGCACGACAGTGAAAAGCCGCTTTGCACGTGCAAACTACTTAGCACCCAAATTAGCACATGCAAAGCCTTTACACTTGAGATAGCACATGCAAAGCCTTTACACTCGATTTTGCACTTGCAAAGCCTTTACACGTGATAACTGAATTATCACGCTTTAGTGAACCGAGCCCCATGTCTTTCCCTACTCCTACTCCTGAGAGTAGCCACAATGGCTTGTATAGTTATAGTTATGCCCCTGTTGGCAACATACCGTTCAAAATAAAAATGTAGACAAAGACAAAACTCACTATAAAATAGTCAATGCGTGAATGCAAAACATGCATAAAAATAACATAAAATACAAAAGAAATGTATGTAATGAAAAAAAATGTGATCACACAAGAAACAAATGGAGTATAAAAAGGAGAAAAAAAGTATTCTAACCACTTTATCCTCCTGCAGGACATCCGGAAAGTCGGGAGACAGCGAAAGGGAAAGAAGACAAGAGAGGGAAGAAGACAAGGTTATTCCATCACCAGAAAGCTACACTGGGAAGTCAGGGCTGTATCAGTATCAGGCAAGGTTAGATAGGAAAGACAGGGTTACATTGATCAGACAATATAAGGCAAAGTAGACAAGAGTTATACCAGCAAGACAAGTCAGAGAAAAAGGATACAATGATTCAACCGTAATACAGAGTTATGTTCCAATGTTTGTATTTAAAGTGGTAAGAAACTCAGCATTTCCTCTTTGCTCTGAAAGATTATTTACAGCTTAAAATCTACTAGAACAAAAAAAAATTGTAGCAGAACAACATTCAAACTGTTAAACACAACACTTTGTTCTTCAGTGGAAAGCTCCTTGCTTCAGTGGGCAGCTTCTGGCCAAATTGGAAGAGGTGATAACATTGTCTTTTATTTACATTCCTTTGTCAGATACATTTAGTAAACATTAGCAAAGTGCCGAAACTGAGCTGTACTGAGCTGAGAAGCAGAAAGAGCTGAGATGGGGTCACTAGATAGATTTTAATATATAAAGACAGCAGCTATGCAATAAAATGCAGATAAACTGTAATTTAGGAATTTGTAGACAGCCAATATTACTTGTGCACAAAAGCAAATATGGTAACTGTATGGGTAATAAAAAGTAGGAAAATACATTTTTATTAAATGTTACATCAGAGTTTTATCCCACTTTAATATACTAATTTCGATAACAAAAAAGAAATGTAAAAAAATGCTATAATTGCTTTGCGCAAATATAAACATTTCAAAATAGGGGTCAGAGTGTATGATATACAAGATAAGTAATGGCAATTTCTTACTAAGTAACTCACTGGAGCATTGGATATTAATCCACCCCGCTTACCCGCTGTAGAAGGTAGAGATTGTAGCGGTCTACATTTGCAGTCGTATGTCAGAATGTATAGATAAAGGAGAACTCTATGATATGTCATTGGAATGGGTATTCTTGTGCTTCAAAAGTTATCGGCTGTTGAAGCTTTTTTTTTTAGCCAGGTGCAGAACATCTGCTTTAGCAGTCTTTTAAGGTGGACTATAATCAACGGAAACCAGATGGATTTATTTCTGGTATTTTTGATAAATCTATGTTAACATATCTCTTGAGTTGTCCTTTAATGGGAATCTACACAAGTGATGAGCTAATATGGCCATATTTGTTTCACCATCATTTTCCTGAAAATGCGACATGTTCACCCAGATGAGTATAATTCTGAAACTTTATGGTCATGACAAAATACATTTTCACACAGATAATATTTTTTTAAAATATCCGAGCAAAAACTCGCTTTTGTCAAACGCAGTGCATGGGCATGAGAATACACATTTTCAAGAAAAAGTTCTAATTGTCATGAAAACGTGTATTTTGAAGAGAGCCCAAGATGGGCTCAAAAAATGAAAAAAAAAAAGTAGGCTACCTGAACCGCCGCTCCTGCTTTCACTTCCGTGACCTCTGGATCACAACGCTGCTCTGAGACTGTGTGTCTCTTGCAGTGTGCAGGGAGGCGGCCAGGGAGAGAGCTGCTCAATGGCAGCTCAGGAAGCCCTGCTGGAACACCCCTGGCGGGCGTTTTGAACAGGGAATTCCTCTCCCCTGTGTTTACCTCCGAGTTAACGACAAATTTTTTTGCTAAACTCCGGGGGCTATAGCGCAGAGCTGGGGGGGGGGGGTAGAGAATGGCGGTTGGGGGACACAGAGACATGTCATTAGGCAGAGGACATGCCTCTGTGTCCCATCTGCCCCCTGAAGTTCCACCTCAGATTCTCTTTAACCACTTCCCCGCCTGGGTACAGTATATCTACGCTCCTTTGGACTTCAGTTCCCTGCCCGGAGCGTAGATATATGCACCCCTCGCCGCTACCGCCGCTGTCCGCTCTCCCGCTCGCACGTGCGCGTGCTCCCACGATCGTGCACGCCGCCATTCCCGTTCGTTGATCTCTGCCCGCCAGCAATGATCGGCTGCTTCTATGAGAAGCAGCGCGATCATTGTGAAAAAAAAAAAGTTTCCCAGCCTCCCTGAACTTCCTGCAAGCGTACTTCCTACGCTTACAGGACGCATTTACAAAAAATTACTGTGGCCATCTTGTGGCCAAAAAGTAAAACTACACACAAAAACATTTTTCACATACAAATACATTAGTTTACAATATAAAATTAACTTATTAACTCCCAAACTCCCCAATTGTTACCAATTTTTTTTTTTGTAATAAAAATAAAAATAAATTACAATAATAAAAAAAAACATAAAGAGTTACCTTAGAGACTGAAATCTTTAAATATTTATATCAAGAGGGTAGAACACTGTTACTTTATAAATTATGGGCTTGTAATTAGGGATGGACGCAAAACTAAAAAAATGCACCTTTATTTGCAAATAAAATATTGGCACCAAACATTGTGATAGGGACATAATTTAAACGGTGTAATAACCGGGACAATGGGCAAATAAGTTACATGGATTTTAATTACAGTAGCATGCATTATTTAAAAACTATAATGGCCGAAAACTGAAAAATAATGATATTTTTTCAAAATGTTTTCCTATTTTCCCATTAAAACACATTTAGAATAAAATAATTCTTGGCATAATGTCCCACCTAAAGAAAGCCTAATTGGTGGCGAAAAAAGAAGATATAGTTCATTTCATTGCGATAAGTAATGATAAAGTTAAGAATGTAAGGAGCGCTGAAAGGAGAAAATTGCTCGGATGCTAAAGGGGTAAAACCCCTCAGTTGTGAAGCGGTTAAAGTGAGTGTAAAGGCAGAAAAGACAAGTCAGATACTTACCTATGGAGAGGGAAGGCTCTGGATCCTGTAGGACCTTCCCTGTCCTCTCTTGCTCCCCTTGTTCCATCGTTGTCACCTCCGTTGTGTGTACTCAACCAATTGGTCAAATAAACGTCTGTAAGCCCGCGGGAGGTTTTGGAAGCACTTGTGTCCCCAAGTGCTTCCAATAATAGGCAGTTCTGTACTGCGCATGCATAAGCAAGGGCACTAGCCGCCCATGTTTGGTAGCACTCGGGGGGGCACAAGGGCTTTCAAAGCGCCCCAAGGCGGCAAATTAAACTGGGGTGATGACGCTGAAACGAGGGGTACAAGATAGGACGGGAGAGGCTCTATAGGATCCAGAGCCTTCCTTAGTTTTTTGGCTTCACACTTTGATTTGTTTCCCCCAAATCATTACACGCAGCAGTCCTTTAGGGCAAACTGAGATCAAACTGTATAGAAACTGATGGCAAACTGACATCAACAGTCAAAATACAATAGCCATTTATGTGAAGAAAAAAAGGGAAAACACAAGGATACCGGAATCTAGAACTATCTAGAACTCTAAACAGTCAAAAATCAGATAAATTGAATGCTGACGCTTACTAGTTGCTTCATTTGCACCCAGTATAATCGCTTGTGCAGAAGTATTGTCCCTACTCGGCTTTTGTAGTTGTGCAGTCGCTTCTCCAAATAAAAATGAAATTTTAAAGCATGGCTATAATTTTTAACGCCCTAACAGGGTGGAGACTCAAGGTGACTGATAATTGGAGGAAGCCTTTAAAGTATAGCTGCTTTGCGCTCAGAGCACACATATTGCCTGAACAAGTGGATTCAGGCTGCAAAACGCGTCGTCAGTCTGTCTAAGATATTCAATAAACTGTGAAAAACAGTCACCTACGATGTTATCTAGATGGCGTCATCTACGAAGGTAAGCCAACACTTAACGTCTTCTTCAGTGGTTTTCAAAGGTTTTATATTTTTATGGGTGGCCAGGGGCGTAGCAATAGCTATAGCAGCTGTATGGGGCCCTGGAGCAGAGGGGGCCCTGGTGGTACTTAAAATGGACCTGAACTCTTGTACAGGACAGAAGGAAAACAGAGAGAAATGCACCCTGAATGTATTTAGAGAGTTTAGCCTGTTTAATTACCCCTCATTTGTGTTTAATCACTAGTTGTAATTTGATCCTCCCCTGCGTCACATGACTGCCACGGCAGATAAAGCAGATAAACCCATTTGGAAGCACTGGCTGTTAACAATATGTCTGCTTCCATGAATCAGGGAGTAGAAACAGTGCAGATTTATTTTAGGATTTGTATCAGCTGTCACAAAGAAACGTTCTTTGTTTAAAGAGCAACTCCAGTGAAAATAATGTAATAAAAAAAAGTGCTTTATTTTTACAATAATTATGTATAAAGGATTTAGTCAGTGTTTGCCCATTGTAAAATCTTTGAAATCTCTGATTTATATTCTGACATTTATCACATGGTGACATTTTTACTGCTGACAGGCTATGTAGCTGCTGCATGCTTTTTTGGCAGTTGGAAAGAGCTGTAAACAGCTATTTCCCACAATGCAACAAGGTTCACAGACAGGAAACTGCCAGAAGTATCACGGTCCTCAGAGGTTCTTGTGGGAGGGGTTTCACCACAATATCAACCATACAGCGCCCCCTGATGGTCTGTTTGTGAAAAGGAATAGATTTCTCATGTAGAAGTGGGTAATTATCAGCTACTGATTGGGATAAAGTTCAATTCTTGGTCGGAGTTTCTCTTTAAAGGTTATTATGCTGTTGTGTGTCTTTTAGAGCAGAGAGGAAATTCTGAGTTCAAGTCGGCTTTAAAGTATTGACCATTAACTTTGTTGTGTTTCTCCAGACTCTGACTTTGTCTCACTGTCCATGAACTATGTGCAGTGTTGATTGCATGAGAATGTAAATTGCCCAATTAACTTATATCGATAGGGGTGGGCCAGGTGGCATTGCTTAACCACTTCAGCCTACAGTGTCGAAAATTGTATGCATCCGAGCAACATTAACCTCCCATTTATTCGCAAATAACTTTATCACTACTTATCACAATTAATTGATCTATATCTTGTTTTTTCCACCACTAATTAGGCTTTCTTTGGATAGTACATTTTGCTAAGAATTATTTTTTCTAAATCCATTTTAACAGGAAGATTAAGAAAGAAATGGAAAAAATTCATTATTTCTCCGTTTTTGCTCATTATAGTTTAAAATTAATACACGCTACCGTAATTAACCTCCTTGGCGGTATGGACGAACCCAGCTCGTCCAAGACCGCCGGAGGATGCCGCTCGGGCCCCGCTGGGCCGATTTTCATAATTTTTTTTTTTGAAACATGCAGCAAGCACTTTGCTTGCTGCGTGTTGTGGACGATCGGCGCCGCTCGCTGTCGATACGCCGCTACCCGCCGCCCCCCCTTCCCCGAGACCCCTGCTCAGCCTGGCCAATCAGTGCCAGGCAGCGCTGAGGAGTGGACTCCGTCTGACGTCATCGTGATCGTCGTCATGGCAACGGGGAAGACCAAAGAACGGGATTTCCTTACGTGGGTATGCACCGGCGGCGATCGAGCGGTACGGGGGGACGCCGCAGGGAGGGGGGAATCATGTAGCTAGCGCTAGGCTACATGATTTAAAAAAATATATATAAGAAAAAAACTGCTGCGCCACCACCCTGGCGCAATAAATAGAACGCCAGGGTGATTAAAACTCATGTATTTTATTTGCCCATTTGTCCCGGTTATTACACCGTTTAAATTATGTCCCTATCACAATTTATGGCGCCGATATTTTATTTAAAAATAAAGGTGCATTTTTTCAATTTGCGTCCATCACTATTTATAAGTTTATAATTTAAAAAAAATATAAGATACTCTTTTGACATGTATATTTAAAAAGTTCAGACCCTTAGGTAACTATTTATGTAGTTTTTTTTTTTATTGTAATTTTTTTTTTTTTATTAAAAAAATTTATTTGGGTAATTTTTGGTGTGGGAGGGAAATAGATAATTTTAAATGTAAAAGAATATAATACTTTAATATAAAATGTATGTGGGTGTAGTTTACTATTTGGCCACAAGATAGCCACAGTCAAAAAAGTCCTGGAATCGTACAATCACGTTTCCAGGAACTACAAGAAGGCTGGGAATTTTTTTTTTCGGTTATTATTGTCATTTTTTTTGCGGGGCACTTAGATCGGTGAATGGGAATTATATTCCCATTCACTGATCGGGGGAGGGGGGGTAACGGCAGGCAGCGGGAGCGCGTACGCCTCAGGCAGCAGCAGCAGCACAGTCTATCTGGTCGGATATATCCATCCAGATAGACTGAAGTGCTTAAAGTGAACCTGAGGTGAAAATAAACTGATGAGATAAACAATTATATTTATCCTCCTACTCCTAAAAATGACTTTTTTTTTTTTTAGAAATCCCAGGATTTTATTTTATATTTAAACATTTAGAAAGTAGATTGAATGTTTTGTTGTCTCTGCTCAGTTGCAGTCTATTAAGTGTCCCTAAATAAAATGCATGAACTATATTGACCCTTTTTCTCTCCCTCTGCTCTCATAAATATGTAGAAAATATATTCTGCCAGGAAAACTTTTATGGCTGTATTTTGCTTATCAGTGATGTTTACTATATTCCTGACATGGTACTGACAAGACAAAAGCGGTTACTTCCATCCATTTTTAGGACCGAAGACCGCTGGTACAGAAACGGCGGAACCCGACGAATCGTGTGCACATACCTACCGTCACTGCGCGTGTCGGGAACCTGGGCAGAGTTCCTGTGAGCCGGTTAGGAGCCGCTTTCATTGACTCCTGATCCTGTCTTTCAATGTAAAGAGGCCCATACACCTAAAGATTTTCCCGCCAATATACAGCAGATTCGATAACTGTGATTGAATCTGCTGTGAAATCGTTGCGCAAACTCTGACAGAACAATCGATTTCCGTCCAAAATCAATCGTTCTCGTCAATCCGTGCGTGCAGAAGATTTCGCTCGATCGCCGGTGGGTCGGAAGTGCGTCGATAGCGGCATTCGAATGTCCGATGACCAACGCTAGCGGCAATACATTACCTGCTCCGCCGGCGCGAATCTCCGCTGTCACCGCTGCTCCTTTTCCGCACTGGGCTCCGGGTCCCGGCTGGCTTCACTTCCTGTTCCGACAGGAAGTTTAAACAGTAGAGCGCCCTCTACTGTTTAAACTTCCCCGGACAGGAAGTGAAGCCAGCCGGAACCCGGAGCCCAGTGCGGAGAAGGAGCAGCGGTGACAGCGAGGACTCGCGTCGGCCGGATCAGGTAATGTATAGCTGGCGGGGGGCAATGGGAGCGGCAGCGGCAGTTCCACAGATGGTGAATCGATTTCATGTTGAAATCGATTCACAATTTGTTTGCAGTAAAGGCAGCCATACAATCCCTCTCTGATCAGATTCGATCAGAGAGGAATCTATCTGTTGGTCAATCTGATGGCAAATCGACCAGTGTATGGCCACCTTAAGTCAATTGGAATTGTTTACATAGAAAGACAGGACCAGGAGCCAATGAAATCGGCTCCTGACCTGCTCACAGGGCTCTGCCGTCATAGAGACAGGCAGAGCGAGTAAGCTGCGATGGGAGGACGGCGGGGATTTATCGGCGGGAGCGGTGGATGCGAGCAGCGGCGGTGAGTTAAAATCTGCGCCCTGCCAGCCAGGTAACCACCAAAACAGGGCATGGATTTCAACTATCAAGGGTCTTAAGTAGTTAATATGCTTAGTACTGTACATACACGTTTATCTCATCATGTCACTTCTGGTACACTTGTACCTATATCTGAGGGCCCCATGAAAGTTTTACTGTAGGGCCCCATGATCTCTAGCTACGCCACTGTGGGCGGCTCCTGTTAGTAGTTACCTTTACACTAGCCTATTGATTATGGTTTTTTTTGGAATCAGTAGTAGACTGCAATGCATGGCATGGAAACGTGATAGAGGCTGTCTAGGATTCATACAGCTGCCTTAATAGGCCCTTAATATTTATGTAAAAGAATCATCTCTGTAACGAATAATGTTCCATCTTTTAAGCATTGAAGAATCCTATTTTTAGCATGAAGTATCTGACTTATTTGGGGATTACTCAGAGTTGCCATTAAGAAGGTTGTTTACAATATGTGAGGATGAAGAAAGCCGTGATAGGGCAGCGTGTGAGCCACCCGCGTACAAGAGGCTGCTGTTACGTTTACTCTGGATAATATTTGCTTAGCAGATGCCACACAAGCTGCAGTTTCGGGGGCCTTGCACGTCACACGCAGCCATTCATTTGCCGCTGTTTGTGATTGGGAAGATAGCTAATAAGGTTGCTAATTAAAATAAATTCCACCTTTCTTTCCACCTGGGATCAGTTCCTTAATATTTGAAGTCAATTTAGATGGTTATTCTCATTTTGGTTATGATTCTTATGGTTATCTTTATAAAACTACTTCCTAGCTGGTTAAGTTCAGTTATTAAAGAGACTCTGACAAAAAAAAAAAAAAAGTTCCCCTGGGGGGTACTCACGTCGGTAGGGGGAAGCCTCTGGATCCTATCGAGGCTTTCCCTGTCCTCCTGTGTCCCACAGCGGTCTCGTTGCATCCCACGGAACGCACAGCCGACAATTTGTCAGGCTGTGCAAGATTTATTTATTTGTTGCACCTCACCGCTTGGAAATAGCTGATCTCTGTCGGCTCCGCTCTACTAAGCAGGCGCAGGAGACTTGCACCTGCGCAGTAGAACAGGCCAACAGCGATCGGTTATTTCCGCCTATCTCCGAGCGGAGAGCCGATATTGCGCCTGCGCTGGAGCCGGGAAGGTAAATATTTACATCCCCGCTGTTCGAAAGGGCCCAGCGAGACCGCCGTGGTACACAGGAGAACAGGGGAAGCCTCAATAGGATCCGGAGGCTTCCCCCACCTAAGGTGAGTACCCCCCAGGGGAACTTTTGTTTGTTACAGAGTTTCTTTAAATATTTTCTTTTGGAGTTATACTATGTGATGCTATATAACAGCCAACGTACTGTGTTGTTCATCACGGGGGTCCTCCTGGCCCACTGGATCCGTTATGCTGTAACTCCCTATCTGGTTACCTCTGAGGTCATGTAAACACCAGATTAGAGAGTACTTCTGATACGCATTAAAGGAATACTTAAGTCTCCTAAAAAAATGACTTTTACTCAACCGGGGCTCCCCTCAGCCCCCTGCAGCTGAACGGTGCCCTCGCCGTGTCACTCCGGTGCGCCTGGACTCGCCGGCGGCCACTTCCGGTTCGGCCGTCACCGGCCGACAGGCTGGGAACGCGGCTGATTAGCCGCGTTCCCGGCCGCAATAGCGCCCTCTATAATGCTATTGCGGCCGGGAACGCGGCTAATAAGCCGCGTTCCCAGCCTGTCGGCCGGTGACGGTCAAACCGGAAGTGGCCGCTGGTGCCGGCCAAATCGGAAGTGGCCGCCGGCGAGTCCAGGCGCATCGGAGGGACACGGCGAGGGCACCGTTCAGCTGCAGCGGGCTGAGGGGAGCCCCGGGTGAGTAAAAGTCATTTTTTTAGGAGACTTAAGTATTCCTTTAACATTGCTCATACTGTATATTTGCATCTTTATGTATGTTTATTATCTCTTTCAATAATAAAGTTTCTGATGGAAAAAAAATAAATTCTGCCTAGTGTGCTATGTACAGCGATTCCCAATTCAGACATCAGTTCTTGGATTATTTTTAGCATACTTTTGTTCGGTTTGTTTTTTGCTCAGGCTTCATTTGTATTCTTTTAACATAAAATATAATACAATACAATAAGAAGTTACATTTTTTTCCCTAAAAGTCCAAAGTTGGTCCAATATATGGGTCTGAAGCAGAACAGCAACTGTGTGTAGAAGATGGTAATATCCTTAAAGGGAACCTGAAGCAAATAAAATTATTTAAAGGAAACCTGAGTCAGGGAGAGAGAAAAAAAGTATACACACCTAGGGCTTCCTCCAGCCCCCTCCAGGCTGATCACTCCCTCGCCGTCCTCTTGAGCCGCTTTGATTCTCTGCAATTTACCCTGGAGAGTCCTCCTGTCTGGGGCGTACTGCGCATGCGCCTCATCGCGCTCCCATCACCGGAATCATTCTGCGCCTACGCAGTGTAACCCTCCTGGCAACAGGAGCGCGACAGGGGAGCGTGTGCGGCCGAACTGCGCCTGCACCAGCTAAAGGACTTTCCGGGGTGAACTGCGGGCAATCCAGGTGGCATACAAGGAAGTGAGGGAGCGATCAGCCTGGAGGGGGCTGGAGGAAGCACCAGGTATGTACAATTTTTTTCTCTTTCCCCGTCTCAGGTACACTTTCTTCTTACAACGATTCTTTCCAGTTCTGACAAGATTTTGCTGTCAGTTATAACTGCAATACCAACTAATGAGCAAGGTAATGTCCATGTTTCCCTATGGCTCATGAGGGTGATATTACAGTTTAATAGTGTGCTGACTCGGAAGCTGTTACGGGGTAATGGCATTTTTCAAAATGAAGGGTGGAGAATTCCATTGATCACAGTGGACAAATGGGACACAGGAGAGGAGAAAGAGACCGATGAGCAGACTACACGGGAGGTAAGTATGACGTGTGTAGGTTTATTTTGACTTTTAATTTTCAGTTCAGGTATGCTTTAAGTCCCGGGACCCACTGGAGAAGTTTCAGTGGTGATTTCTGTTGTTAAGGAACTGCCGGCACTTGCAAACCCACTAGGCTAATGGAAGCCTATGCAGGTGATTCAACATGTACGATGGCCACTTGCCAAAATCGCAATCGTGCAGCCTGCAGCATATGGAGCTATTTATTTCAGGCGCTACAGGGACAAAAATCTCAATTCCTGAAAGTCGATCTGGAAATCGCCGGTTCTTAAAGGGAACCTAAACTGAGAAGTATAGGGATTTTTCCTTTTAAAATTATACCAGTTGCCTGACTCTGCTGCTGATCCTGTGTCTCTAATACTTTTAGCCACAACCCCCGATCAAGCATGCAGATCAGGTGCTCTGACTGAAGTCAGACTGGATTAGCTGCATGCTTGTTTCAGGGTGTGATTCAGCCACTACTACAGCTAAAGAGACCAGCAGGGCTGCCAGGCAACTGGTAATGTTTAAAATGAAAAATCTATATCCCTCTCAGTTTAGGTTCCCTTTAACCACCCTGGCGTTCTATCAACATCGCCAGGGTGGATGCGCAGCAGTATTTTTAGTTTTTTTTTTAAATCCCCATCATGTAGCTAGCCTAGCGCTAGCTACATGATGCCCCCCTCCCTGCGCTATCCCTCCCACCTCTCCGATCGCCGCCGGCACACTCGCCCATAAGGAAACCCCGTTCTGAACGGGATTTCCTTGAGGGCTTCCCCCGTCGCTATGGCATCGATCGCGATGACATCATCCACAATTCCGATCCACCCCGCAGCGCTGGCTGGCACTGATTGGCCAGGCTGCGCACGGGGTCTGGGGGGACCTCTATCTCAGCGCGTAGCGGCGCATCGGCGGCAGCGATCAGAGTAGACACACAGCAAGCAGAGTGCTTGCTGCGTGTTTGAAAAAAAAATGAAGCAAATCGGCCCAGCGAGCTGAGCTCGTCCATACCGCTAAGGAGGTTAAGTTCAATCTCTATAAAAAAATGCTAGAGTTTTGATAGGGATTTTCAATCATTAGTGGATCCCAGTCCTTACTTCTTCCAACAGATACAATGCTCCTCATGCTGAAAGAGGAATTGTACTCAAAATAACATATTGAATAAAATTGCTTTTTTTTTTTTTTTTTACAATATTTGTTTAAAAATGATTTAGTCAGTGTTTGCCCATTCAAAAATCTTTCCTCACTCTGAATTACATGCTGAAATGTATCACAGGTCGTGACATCTTTACTGCTGCCAGGTGAATCTCTAAGGAATGTTTGTTTGTTTTGTTACGAAGCCAGTAAAAATAAAACCTGTTCTCCCAGAATGCTTTGGGAAAAGAATTCTGCATATCTAAACAGCCTAGGCATTGACATCATTAGGAGGGCGGGGTTACAGACCAATATACATCAATCTATAGATATACGAAATGTTTCTGATGCTCAAAACCAGGATAATCAACATAAAAGTGGGTATTCGGAGTAATTTATTACACTCTAATACAGTATATGAAACTGATCATGTGCCTCTTTGCGCGTTCTGCTTCGCAAAAGCAGCTCTAGTCCTGTGTAAAGGCATCCATAATATATTAGTACTGGCAAGTACAACAGCCACCCAGATAAAGCCTGGCGTACCTTGTTTGAGCGCAATGACACTCTTCCTCCGCAACGTGCGCAGAACTTAGTTTGGCAATATGAACAGTTATGGCCGCAGCCATCTGCGAACTTTGTTTTGTGGCAGATCCCGCAGGTGGGAGCATCCCCCTTCTGCTCCTGCTGCTGCTGGGCTTCATCGCCCATCTTCTTCACTTGCTCTTTGTACAATTCAAACTGCTGGTGCAACTTCCTGCAAAAGAGAGAAGACACACAAACTTAGTACAGAGGGCGGTGCCTGTGAAGGAGAGAAGACACAAAACTAATACAGTGGGCGGGGCCTGCAGCTTCCTGCAGAAGAGAGAAGACACACAAGCTTAGTACAGAGGGTGGGGCCTTAAACTTCCTGCAGAGGTAGGCCTTGAATTACCTCACAGAAGCCTATAGGCACAGATGTCCTGGCACCTTAGACATGAACCTACAAACCCCCACCAAATCGTACCACAAGGGTAGTGGCTGGCCCAGCTGTCACTTCTCCCTTACTTACCTTTCCCATTCTAGGTGGGTACAGGTGCCCCTTAGTATTATGTAGCCAGAAGTACCCTAAATATTAAGTACCTATTCCCCCAAGTAGAAGGGTAGCTAGAGGAACCTCAGTGTTAAGTACCTAGAGGTGCCCCTGACTGAAGGGAGATCTGGTCAGTGGAATCCCGAGAGTAGGGTGAGTAACCTCTCATTTACACGCTCATCAGGACTCTGCATAGGGAAGGAGGGAGGGAAGCACTGAGGGAGGGGGGTGAGACACCTTTTCACCATCAGGTGCCTGTAGACATGCCTACAGTGCCTTATGGTAAATCCAGCCCAGTGCAGAGCAGAAAAGCCACACAAAGTTAGTACAGAGGGCGGGCCTGCAGCTTTCTGCATAGGAGAGAAGACACTCAAGCTTAAAGAGAACCCGAGGTGTGTTTAAAGAATGTTATCTGCATACAGAGGCTGGATCTGCCTATACAGCCCAGCCTCTGTTGCTATCCCAAACCCCCCTTAGGTCCCCCTGCACTCTGCAATCCCCTATAAATCACAGCCGTGCTGTGAGGCTGTGTTTACATCTGTAGTGTCAGTCTTGGCTGCTCCCCCGCCTCCTGCATAGCTCCGGTCCCTGCCCTTATCCCTTCCCTCCAATCAGCAGGGAGGGAAGGGATGCAGGCGGGGACCGGAGTTCTGCAGGAGGCGGGGAGAGCAGCAGACTGACACTATAGAGATAAACACAACCAGCTCTGACAAGCTGTTTGTCAGCAGCGTGGCTGTGATTTATGAGGGATTGCAGAGTGCAGGGGGACCTTAGGGGGGTTTGGGATAGCAACAGAGGCTGGGCTGTATAGGCAGATCCAGCCTCTGTATGCAGATAACATTCTTCAAACCCACCTCGGGTTCTCTTTAATACAGAGGGCAGGGCCTGCAACTTCCTGCAGAGGAGAGAAGCCACACAAACTTAGTACAGAGGGGGCCTGCAGAGGACACCCAAACTTAGTACAGAGGGCAGGCCCTGCAGCTTCCTGCAGAGGAGAGAAGAGAGACACGCTTAATAGAGGGCGGGGTCTGCAACTTCCTGCAAAAGATAGAAGACACCTATACAGAGGGCGGGCCTGCAACTTCCTGCGGAGGAGAGAAGACACCCAAATTTAGAACAGAGGGCGGGCCCTGCCAATTCCTGCAGAGGAGACACACAAGCATAGTACACGGGGCGGGACCAGTGTTTACCTACAGCTGCACAGTACTAAAAGCTAATTGGATAAAGGCCGGTACACCCCACACCATCTTACTCATCCCCTGCACATGCTCCAGCGGGATTATTACCCTTCTCTCTGTTACTATTTATTCCGCTTCCGCAGTGCCTTACAGAACACATATTCAGGCCACTAACTGTGCCTCAGAGGATACCTACCACAGTCGTACCCTGTATGTAGTCTAGGGCCAATTTAGGGGTAAGGAAAATTAACTTATTAGTATGTCTTTGGAATGTGGGAGTAAAATGGAGCACCTGGAGGAATCCTATGCAGACTCCATGCAGATAGTGCCCTGGCTGGTTTGCAAACTGGGGACCCAGCGCTGCAAGGTGAAAGTGCTATCCACTACACCCCCATGCTGCCATTAAAACCAGATCCTAATTCCAATGCGTTACATGCTGGATGGAATCTGACTGATACCCACAATGCTATCTGTAACACAGCAGTAACTTCCTACTCCCTCTGCTTACTTTTCCCATATCTTCCTTTCAGAAGCCTAACTGGTGAATGGAATAAAATATACAGTACGCCATTTAATATGCCCCTTCTTAAAGAGACACTGAAGCGAAAAAAAACTATGATACTATGATTTGTATGTGTAGTACAGCTAGGAAATAAAACATTAAGATCAGATACATCAGTCTAATTGTTTCCAGTACAGGAAGAGTTAGGAAACTCCAGTTGTTATCTCTATGCAAAAAAGCCATTAAACTCTACGACTTTAAAAGTCGTGGAGAGGGCTGTCTTCTGACTTTTATTATCTCAAGTGTTAGCGAGCAATTTTATTTTTCTCTGCCAGAGGAGAGGTCATTAGTTCACAGACTGCTCTGAAAGAATCATTATGAATGCTGAGTGTTGTGTAATCTGCACATATTATAGAATGATGCAATGTTAGAAAAAACACTATATACCTGAAAATAAAAATATGAGAATATTTTCTTTGCTGCTAATCTTCTAGTAATTATTCATAGTACAAAACCAATTCATTATATCATATTTTTTTTTCGCTTCAGTGTTTCCTTAAGGCCGAAAACCTTTTAAAGGGAGTTAAAGGACAACTGCAATAAAAGGGATATAGAGGCTGCCATATGTATTTCCTTTTGAACAATACCAGTTGCCTGGCAGCCCTGCTGATCTTCCATCAGTAGTGAGTGAATCACACACCAGAAACAAGCATGCAGCTAATCTTGTCAGATCTGACAATATTGTCAAAAACCCCTGACGTGCTGCATGCTTGTTCAGGGTTTATGGCTTAAAGTATTAGAGGCAGAGGATCAGCAGGATAGCCAGGCAACTGGTATTGTTTAATCACTTCCCAACCCTGGTGGTTTTCACAGTTCAGCTCAGCTCTGATTACTTTGGTAATAATTTTATCAATAATTATCACAACTTTGTCTTCATAAAAAACAATATGTAGATCATTTGATCTATATATTGTTTTTTATCAGGACAAATTAGGCTTTTTGTGGCTGATATTTGTTTTCAGTAATTACCTAATTTTCTATGCATTTTAAAAGGAAAAAATACACAATTTATCCACATTCGTACATTATAGCTTTAATGTAAACAGTTCTATTGTACATTAAACCCACACATTTTATTTGTCTACC
This sequence comes from Hyperolius riggenbachi, assembly GCF_040937935.1. Taxonomy (NCBI): domain Eukaryota; kingdom Metazoa; phylum Chordata; class Amphibia; order Anura; family Hyperoliidae; genus Hyperolius; species Hyperolius riggenbachi. The sequence goes on along the minus strand of NC_090650.1, from coordinate 393,481,472 downwards.
CCTAATTTATTTAAACAATTAATTTGTTTTCAGCATGTTTTAGTACCCTGCTCTCTTGTTACATCTGTCTTCTCATAGAATGTTTATTTTACAATTGTTTACTCATTAGCCCTGTCATTGAATTCCCAGGGGTGGAGAAGAGGGGTTTGCTGCCATTCCTTTTCAACTCTGTAGAATTTTTATCAGCTCAGAGACAAATAAACAGTGTTATCTAGGATTTTGTAGGGAGGCGAGTGCAGTGACTTATTTTCACGTCATGAGGCAGGAAGTAAATAAATATGGCAGCCTCCATATCCCTCTCGTAACAGTTGTCCTTGATCTTAGTCTTCACGAAATGCGTTGAGACCAGAGCTCTAACCCTGTACCTTTACAGGTTTAAAAATATAATGTATTACTCTGTCTGTGGCATACTCAGAATTCCAAGTGATTTTTCCTATGCCATTGAGAGATCATTTTCCTTACCTGCACAGGGTTTCACAATGCTGTATGCTAATGAACTGATTTTGGTAACGAGCATGGCGTTTATCTGTTATTCATTTATTAACTGTAACGATAGGTGTCAGTAACCAGAGTGAGAATCTGATCCTTGGCGATCTGCAGTATCCCCAAGAATACAGATATACCTGATTATTGAGGATCTGCAGAATCGTCAATAATCAAATATGTCTAACCTCTAGACACCTGAGTGTGTGAGTGTTTTGGTGCAACAGTAATCTTTGGACCACCGGGGTAGCAGGTGGTCAAATAAGTAGAGAAGACTCTACTGCAGTCAAGGACACCTGGAGAGGGAGTCCCTGACTGAAAAGGAGCAGTGTCCACTCTGAAGAGCAGGGGATCCCTGCAGGGAGGCTGGACACCCTGAGGGGGGGGGGGGGGGGTGACAGCCAGAAGGTCAGACAGGCCGGGTTGGCAACAGAGTATCAGATATGCAAGGTACCAAATCAGAGATCAGAAGAATAGTCAGGAAAGCTACAGGTCATAACAGATATCAGAACAAGGTCTAGTCTGAGGTGTGAGGGCCGTGATCTCAACACCCTGGAACTATGCTAGAGAATAAAACAGATGATATACAGTATTCCTAGTCTGGGGTGTGAGGGCCGTGATCTCAACACCCTGGAACTACGCTAGAGAATAACACAGATGATATACAGTATTCCTAGTCTGGGGTGTGAGGGCCGTGATCTCAACACCCTGGAACTATGCTAGAGAATAACACAGATGATATACAGTATTCCTAGTCTGGGGTGTGAGGGCCGTGATCTCAACACCCTGGAACTATGTTAGAGAATAACACAGATGATATACAGTAACTGGCTAAGTGTGGATTCCCAGGTCCTCCTGGTTCCACCACACTGAAAAATCTGACTAAGGTCTGAGTGCTAACACATAGGCATTCGCAACGCCAGACAACCAGCAACTGAACAGCAAGAGATATATATAGTAAAGCGCCCCAGATTAGCTGCATGCTTGTTTCTGGTGTGATTCAGCACTACTGCAGCCAAATAGACAAGCAGGACAGCCATGTAACTGGTATTGCTTAAAAGGAAATAAGCTCCCATCAACCAATCACTGACTGAGCAGGAATCAGCTGACCGCCTTGATCAGCTGATCTTCCTCCTATTGGTATAAAGAGCTTGTCTTGCAGCGCGCGCGCGCGTAGCTCTCCATCTGTGTGCACTACTAGGTCCAGACAGCCCAGATACATGTTGCTGCGGGGAAACCGCCGCACTGGACACGGAAACCGCCGCCTTACCGTCAGAACATGCGGCGGCCCCCACACCATTCTTCCCATGTGCACCATCAGTTCCATTTAAGCCAGACGCACTCTGACGCGGATAAACTGCCTCTTCAGACGCGGAATCAGCCGCCTTGCTGTCAGAACACGCGGCGGCTTTTCCGCTATTCATCACATTAACATTGTTAAGTGTTGTCTTTAAAGAGGAACTGTACTAAAAACAAAACAAGCGGGAAAATATTCTCAACTGCCAAATCGTAGGAAATCACATAGCAGTGCAATTTCAATGCAAAGTTTTTGCGCTCCTATACAAAGTATGAGAACTCAATTGCACAGAAAATGCAGCAGGACAGCTATTGCATTTGGGAGAAAATCGCAGCACTAACAGACTAAACGCACTAATGGAAAGGTTTGGTCCGGTTTCCATTAGTATCACTGTACCTAGAAGTTTGCAATCCGCAAGTAATCAGAATCAAATAGTGGTAGTGGAAAAGGGTCCTTATTCTGCCTAGAGCAGTCTAGTGAATATACCCCATAATGTGAATAAGCCCTAATGCTAACTTCATCGCAGTCAGCAGAAGTGACACCTGCAGAGTAGCCAAACAAAGGGAGGCCCTGCCTGGACCTGCAGAGTTAATAAAGATAAGGCAAATAAGTCACTACAGGAAGACAGGTAAACAGTAAAGAAACAGGTGCTGAACCATGTGCTCTTTGTTTCTTACCGACAGCAAAATAAATAATTAACAAATGCTGATTTGTTTACCTTGTGAAGGGCCTAATGAAGGAAAGGGAAGTCGTCTATATCTGTAACAGCTTGTGCTTACCTTTTGCTTATTTTTCACATCATTGAGGTTTCTTTTTAGTCTAAAAATTACATTTAAAGGACAATTGTAGCGAGAGTTATATGGAGGCTGCCATATTTATTTCCTTTTATGCAATACCAGTTACCAGGCTGTCCTGCTGATCCTCTGCCTCTAATACTTTTATCCTTAGACCCTGAACAAGCATGCAGCATATCAGGAGTTTCTGACCTTATTGTGAGATCTGACAAGATTAGCTGCATGCTTTTTTTCTGGTGTGATTCAGACACTACTGCAGCCAAATAGACAAGCAGGAAAGCCTTGTAGCTGGTATTGCTTAAAAGAAAATAAATATGGCAGCCTCCATATCCCCCACCCTACAGTTGTCCTTTAAAGTGTACCTGAATGGAAAAAAAATGCTCTCAGGGCTGGTGCACACCGAGCGGGTTTTTCGGAGTTTTTGCAGCCGCTTGTGGCTGCGGATACGCTTGGTTAATGTATCTCAATGGGGTGGTTCACACCAGGGCGGGAGGCATTTTGCATAAACGCATACTCCTGGGGTGAGGCATTTTTTGGATTGCGGCGCCGTTTCTGCCTCCAATGTAAAGTATAGGAAAACCGCAAACCGCTCTAAAAAACGGCAGATCAGAGCGGTTTTGTAGGCGTTTTTGTTACAGAAGCTGTTCAGTAACAGCTTTACTGTAACAATACATGAAATCTACTACACCAAAAATGCTTCACAAAACCGCAAAATGCTAGCTGAAACGCTACAGAAAAATAAGAAAAAGCGTTTCAAAATCTGCTAGCATTTTGCGGATCTGCTAGCGGGTTTTGGTGTGCACCAGGCCTGAATGTGCACTTACCTCAGCAAAGGGAAGCATCTGTATAATCTAGAAGCTTCCCCCGTCCCCTCGCCTCTACTGATCCACCGCTGGGACCCCTGAACCTCCCCAACAAAGGATAGAAGGGTGGGGTGGAGGCACCCAAAATAAATGACCATTAAAACTTAAAAACATAATGTGTAAACGAGAGGTAATCGCGTACATCTCCAGAAGACACAGACAACAGTTCAATGGGTGCTTCAAAGAGGCACCTACACTCTACTCCTTATGCTGCTAAGGCATTTTTTTGTATTGACCCGAGGAAGCAGGCCAGGACCCGCGAAATGCATTGTCAGTTTTTTGAATAAAGATTTTACCAGTTGAGCTGGTGTCTGTATCTTCTGGAGAGGTAAGCGATTACCTCCCATTTACACGTTATGCTTTAAAGTTTTAACACCCATATATTTGAGCTCCTCCACCCCTCCCTTATATCAGTCAAACCTCCTTCAGAGGTAATAGCTTTACAGTTTTCTGGAAAGCGTATTGAGCTACAGGAGAGCGACCTGTCTAGTATCCGGCAGGACCTGGAGCACCGAGTGTGGACAGTTAATTCCCTGCAGGCCTATACGGTGGTTGCAGGAACTGCAACCCACCTTCGTGAGTATATAATTCTATATACTTGCGTCCCCCTATGCCTAATGATACTGCACCATCGGGACCCTGGTTTCTCTCTACTTCTCGTTTTCCCTACAAGAACCACCAAACCCCTTGGTATTGGTAATGTTTCAACTTTACCAGTATTCCATGGCGTAGCTATGGAGCTATGGGCCCCAGTGCAAGTTTTACATGGGGCCCCCCAAGCACTCTATACATAACAATTGATACAGCTTATCAAAACCTGCCAAGGATTTTCACAGTGTCAGAGGTGCAGGAAGGGGATGGGGAACAGCTTGTTAATGATTACTGCTATTCAAAGCATCTATATAAGTAATTATTACCAGCACATGACCAATAAAGAGCAACTACTGTGCTGGAGGGAGGGCCCCTTGGGGCCCCTCTGGCTCAAGGGCCCCGATGCGGTCACTACCTCTGCATCCCCTATTTCTACGCCACTGCCAGTATTTGTTCTTGTGTTGCTGAACTGCTCATGTATCTATGCTCCCCTCTATTGTCTGCTTTGTATTTTGTACAGCAATATAGATGACGTGCTTTTAAAGTGTAACTGTCGTGCATAAAATCAAAAATAAATTCTTTCTTTTTATCTGGTTAACAAGTAATAGGGATGCTAACCAGGCAATCCAAAAGTTAAAATCTCTATTACTTTTCTTGTTGATGAATGATCATTCCCCAGTTAACCTGACTCTTATTTGGTACACACAAACTTTGGTACGCAAAAAAGAAGTTGCAGGGCATGCTGGGTTGTCATCTTTTGCTTCTCTACTTCTACTTCTCTACCAGAGAAGCAAAACAGGACAACCCAGCATGCCCTGCAACTTCCTTTTCGTGTACCAAATTTTTGTGTACCAAATAAGAGTCAGGTAAACTGGGGAATGATCATTTATCAACAAGTAAAGTAAGGGCTGGTTCAGATGGACGTTTAGAGGCGTCACGTTCCTTGGCGTCGCGGCGGCAATGCGTTCGGGCTTTCAGCAGCGTTCGCGTTGCGTTCGGATGCGGTCGCGTTTTTTCTTCCCCTAGGGGGACATTTCCCGTCGCGGTTAACCGCCCCTGGAAGCTACATGTAGCTTCCAGGGGCTCCTTGAACGCCAGGGAAAATCGGGACCCGAACGTCGCGTTTGTGTAAACACGCATGAAAGCTTGGTACAAACGCTTCCATTCACTTGAATGGGAGCGTTTAACGCCAAGCCCCGAACGCTGGCAGTAAACGCTCCGCAAGCGTCCGTCTGAACCAGCCCTAACAGTGATTTTAACTTTTGGATTGCCTGTTTAGAATCCTTATTACTTGTTTACCAGATAAAAATAAAGAATTGATTTTTTATTTTATGCCTGACAGTTACACTTTTAAGAATATGAATTAAAAAGCATTACATATCCATGCAATTTATTGACAACAAACAATAAAATCAAAGAAGCCTTCCTCCGTATACAGATCAGTCTAAGTTAAAGTGGACCTGAACTCTTGTGCAGGAAAGAAGGAAAACAGAGAAATGCACCCTGTATGTATTTAGAGAGTTTAGCCTGTCTAATTCCCCCTCATCTGTGACTCATCACAAGTGTAATTTGATCTCTCAGCTGTGTCAGCTGGCTACCTCAGCAGAGCTGCTAATTTATAAACACAGGATGTTAACCCTATATCTGCAGCCATAAAAGCAGGAAGTAGACACACTGCAGATTTATTGCTGGATTTGTATCAGCTGTAACTAAGAAATGTTTTCCTTAAAGGTCATTATGCTGCTGCTTACATTTTAGAGCACAGAGGAAATTCTGAGTTCACGTCTGCTTTAATGCTGCCAGAATAATTGTCGATCAATTTGTGTTGGGATATTGATTTCTACGATTTAGTGAGGTCATCCAATCACAGAGTTTCTCTAAGAGACTACGCGGGACTAGCAGAACACCCATGTCCTGAGCTGGGCTGCTTTAAAGCTTCTGCTCCTTTTACCTGTTTAGTGGCTTCACCTGATCTCTCCACTATACATTGCTGATTCATAGTCAACAGTCTGCTTGCTAAATAATCTATCACTTTCCTCTCCAGGGAAAAGGTCACAATTAATATGTGGCATCCTGGGTGGCCTTTAATGTATAATTGACAAGTATGGCACATTCAAATTTCCTGCCTTCTAGGTAATAAAACAAAGCAGAGCTTCCCATGCCTTTGTTATGGCTACACCCCTGAGACAGGAGGAACTTCTTTATATCAAGCTAAAAATAACAGGACACGGTTATGGGTAATTTCATACATAACTGGACTCTACATAATACAGACATGGTCTTACAACAAGTAATACAGCAATGTCCCCATTATCCGGAACTCAAGCAACTGGGAGCGTCAACTAACTGGCATGCCTGGGGGTTTGGAGGGTTTTAGAGCAGGAAATACGCACTGATCATACAGTTGCTGTCTTCTATACATCCTGCACCACCAAGCTGCTTTCCAGCGTCCATGCATGGTTCCCGCCTTGATATGTCACGTGACCCGATGTGGATCTGAGGAAGCTGGAAAGCCGCTGGGAGCTGCAGGACGCATAGAAGACGGTACCAGGTCAATCGGTGAGTATTTCCTGCTGCTCCGGAGGGGAAGGGGGTTGTAAATAAACCAGTGCTGTTATCTTTGCAAATGCAAGGTACCGGAGAAGCAGTTGAATTCAGTTCATGCTCTCCTGAAGAGTAAACAGAAGCCAAAACACTTCTATTGGGCTGAGGAAACATTGTTCATAATACAATAGAGCTGAAAAAGTGAAACGGCTAATATTTCTTTTGTTTTGCAGCAGCATGAAGCAGGCTTTAAGTCACAGTGACATGGCTGCTGTTTAGTATCTAGTGTCAGGAATGCATCCCTTAAATAGGAAATAAGAAGGAAGGAAAGACAAAGAAAGTAATATTTACCATTAGCACTACACTTATATAGCCCTTATTCATTTGCTTTTTCACCTAGGAGATAATTTTCCATTTTCTCTTTAATATAACTTTTCAGCACTTAACAGTTAAAGAGACACTGAAGCGAAAAAATAGATTATGATATAATGAATTGGCTGTGTAGTACGGATAATTACTAGAACATTAGTAGCAAAGAAAATATTCTCATATTTTTATTTTCAGTCACTGGACATACTCGAGTATAAGTCTAAAAATGTAGGTCTGACTCGCTAAATCAAAATATAGGGGTCACCGTATACATGAGTCACGGGCAACACTGAGCACAGTGGGTAATATGTGCACAATTAGGCCTCTTTCACCCCCAAAAAGTCACACTGCAACTTAATGCCCCGTTATCGTCGCATATAGTAGAGCATACAGGCAATGAAAAGTAGGCTTCCAGGTCATTACTGAGCATGTGCAAACAGTCCAACGCAGCTAATAACGTGTATAACGCACTGCATGCAGCACCATCTAATAACGCTACACGTTACACACAAACGCACCGTGTGCACTGTGAATGTCGCATTGTTGTGTGTTAGTCTGCGTTGAAACATTTAACAACGTGCATCTTTAACATCGCACTGTGAAAGAGGCCTTAGTGACATTCCCATTTGCAGCAATTGACACTTACTTGATAAAAGAAATGCCAAGAAAACGCAGGTCTAAAAGTCTTGGCCACAACAATTAGCAAGGAAAGGGGCAGCAGGGAAATACTGGGCTGCAGGGGGGCGGAAATAATTGCAGGACTTGGGTGCCTGGAGGAGGTATTGGCTGCACTACAACAGGTAGGTAGGTATATGCAGTGATGGGTATTACAATGTGCACCTGTCACACACAGACAGGTAGCGGACAGGCACAGTGACACTGCGTGCGCTCACGTCGGTAGGTGGGTGCACTGTGAACAACAGGTAGGTAGGTATATGCAGTGATGGGTATTACAATGTGCACCTGTCACACACACAGGTAGTCACTGAATGTGCTGGGCCTGGCAGTGGCACACACAGTATGAATTATCAAGGCTGTCTATGCAACACAAGTGTCAGTGGGACACACAGTAAAAAAAATAGATCACAAGAACAAGATTAGCTCTCAAAAGAGCTTATTTTAGCAATAAGAATCAGCAAGGAGCAAGCTAAGAAGCCTACAAGAGCCTAACTAATCTTTCCCTATGAGAGAGTCTGCAGCAGCTGTCCCTTCTCTATTTACTGCAGGCACATGAGTGAGTAAAATGGCCAGCGATGCCTGCCTTTTATAAGGGGGGAGTGGCTCCAGGAGGGAGTGTAGCCTGATTGGCTACAATGTGCCTGCTGACTGTGATGTACAGGGTCAAAGTTGACCCTAATGGTGCACTATGGGGGCGAATCGAACTTCCGGTTAAGTTCGCGGTTCTCTGCGATCGTGAACCCCCGGAAGTTCGCCTGGAACCATTTGCCGGCGAACCGTTCGGGCCATCTCTAATCAATGATCCACTCAGTCAGAAACCTCTCAGTCAGAAATACAATATTAACATGGTCAGAAACAATGCTCAGGTAGCCCGTGGCATTTAAATGATGCCCAATTGGCACTAAGGAGCCTAAAGTGTGCCAAGAACACATCCCCCACACCATTACATCACCACCAGCAGCCTGCACAGTGGTAACAAGGCATTATGATCCATGTTCTCATTCTGTTTATGCCAAATTCTGACTCTATAGAGACTCATCAGACTAGGCAACATTTTTCCAGTCTTCAACTATCCGATTTTGGTGAGCTCGTGCAAACTGTAGCCTCTTTTTCCTATTTGTAGTAAAGATGAGTGGTACCCGGTGGGGTCTTCTGCTGTTGTAGCCCATCCGTCTCAAGGTTGTGCATGTTGTGGCTTCACAAATGCTTTGGTGCATACCTCGGTTGTAATGAGTGGTTATTTCAGTCAACGTTGCTCTTCTATCAGCTTGAATCAGTCGACCCATTCTCCTCTGCCCTCTAGCTTCAACAAGGCATTTTTGCCCACAGGACTGCCGCATACTGGATGTTTTTCCCTTTTCACACCATTCTTTGTAAACCCTAGAAATGGTTGTGCGTGAAAATCCCAGTAACTGAGCAGATTCTGAAATACTGAGACCGGCTCATCTGGCACCAACAACCATGCCAACCAGAAATTGAACAGGTGTTCCTAATAATCCTTTAGGTGAATGTATATGTCACTACAGTGGCGTGAAACTCAGTATTTCTTCATTAATTTAAAAAATTATTTACAGCCTTAAACCTACTACCAGAAAAAAATGGTAGCAGAACAGCATTCAAACAGATAAACACAACAATCAAGTGATAACATTATCTTGTTTAGCAGCTAGACAGCCACTATAAGTAAACATTGATGTGCAATGTTTCAACTTGCACAGATAGCAGAAGTTAAAAACAGCAGAGAAATCTCACTGGGTACATTCTAATATATAAATACAGCAGCCATGCAATAAAATGCAATGACAGCTTTCAGAGAAAATAAACTGTACTTTGGGAACTTGTAATTTGCAAATGGACAATAATAATTGTGCACAAACGCAAATATGATAGCTGTATGAGTAATAAAAAGTAGGAAAACCCGTTTTTTAAAAATACTACGCCAGAGTTTAATCCCGATTTAAAGTGAACCTGAACTGAGTAAAATTATTTAAAATAAACACGATGTTTATTTGTTTCTAACAATTATTTCTTCCAGTTCTGACAATATTTTGTCAAAAGTGAAATATATCAGTTGCTGTCAGTTATATATCAGTTGCTGTCAGTTACAACTGAAAGGACAACTGATGTGCAAGGTCATGTCCATGTTTTCCTATGACTCAAGTGGCCAATATTACAGTTTAACAGTGTGCTGACCCGGAAGCGGTTATGGGGTCATCCCCATTTTTAAAACGGAGAACGGAGAATTACATCGATCACTGTGAAAAAACAGGACGCGGTAGAGGAGAAAGAGATTGATAAGTAGACTACCCGAGAGGTAATTATGACGTGTGTATGTTTATTTTGACTTTTAATATTCAGTTCATGTTTGCTTGAAGACATTCACAAAAACATCTGTCCACTGAGTTGTAGCCTCTCCTCACCCGTACAATTCACCTGTCACAGCTGTGGGCATTTGCTCTCTCCCACACAAGTTATGTGGCAAAAAGTTCTCGTCCTCTATCAAATGATACAGGTAGGCGCACGTAGGCCAAAAGCCGCTTATCCTCCTAGTCCCCCCTCATTCTTATATATTAAGAAGGAAGGCCACAAGGTTGTGAAACAGCAGCATCACAACAGTAAAAGGATACAACAGACTAAATAATGTAAAGTCTTCATAAATGTTGTACACCACTGTAGAGTGAACTTACCCTAATCTCAAACTAGTGATGTCACGGGGTGTTCAGTTACAGCCAAGCTGAGTAAGAATGACACATGGTTTAAAAGGACACCAGGAACAGTTTTCTGCCATGTCACCTCGAAATGCAAAAATCCCACCCCTCGGTGTTTACATTTTTCAGTTTCTGAACCTGGAAGCCGTTCCTGTCTGGAATGGAAGATTTTACCTGCCTGGATGTCAGGGTGGCATGTTGTACTTTGATGGTTCATGCAATTAAAGTAATTTGAGAGACTTGTCAGGAACATTATCCCTGCTAGCGAGGATCTTCCTAGGTGTAATCATATTTCGATGTACTTAACAGCCAGCTAGGGTAGTGGCTATTTTTAGGTGTCTGTATTGCAGAGGTGCTGCACTGTACATTTTGAGAGGTGAAGGGAGGATAAATAATACAAAATGCCAACAAAGCCAGGGATTGGCTGCCTAGGAATTAACCAAAGAGGTCCTTGCTTTATGATAACGCTGCAAATAATATCTAATTTCAGCTTGATAGGACCATATAAAGGGAATGCAAATGCCGCCATCTGTAGTGATGCTGGACCTGCGTTGTGTGGTCTGTGTTACTGGCTGGAGGCCTGGAGCTGACATATTGTAAAGAAACACTACAGCGAAAAAAAGTAAGCAGTTAAAGAGACTCTGTAACAAAAAAAAAAGTTCCCCTGGGGGTACTCACCTCGGGAGGGGAAGCCTCAGGGTCTCAATGAGGCTTCCCCCTCCGCTGTAGCTGCAGGCAATCCAGCACTGGCTCCCCCGACGTCTCCTGCAATCCACGCTCGACAAGCCTGACAAGGCTTGCTATATTTACCTTCCTGGCTCCAGTGGGGGACGTCTTCTGCAATCCACGCTCGACAAGCCTGACAAGGCTTGCTATATTTACCTTCCTGGCTCCAGTGGGGGACGTCTTCTGCAATCCACGCTCGACAAGCCTGACAAGGCTTGCTATATTTACCTTCCTGGCTCCAGTGGGGGACGTCTCCTGCAATCCACGCTCGACAAGCCTGACAAGGCTTGCTATATTTACCTTCCTGGCTCCAGTGGGGGACGTCTTCTGCAATCCACGCTCGACAAGCCTGACAAGGCTTGCTATATTTACCTTCCTGGCTCCAGTGGGGGACGTCTTCTGCAATCCACGCTCGACAAGCCTGACAAGGCTTGCTACATTTACCTTCCTGGCTCCAGTGGGGGACGTCTTCTGCAATCCACGCTCGACAAGCCTGACAAGGCTTGCTATATTTACCTTCCTGGCTCCAGTGGGGCACGTCTTCTGCAATCCACGCTCGACAAGCCTGACAAGGCTTGCTATATTTACCTTCCTGGCTCCAGTGGGGGACGTCTTCTGCAATCCACGCTCGACAAGCCTGACAAGGCTTGCTATATTTACCTTCCTAGCTCCAGTGGGGGACGTCTTCTGCAATCCACGCTCGACAAGCCTGACAAGGCTTGCTATATTTACCTTCCTGGCTCCGGTGGGGGACGTCTCCTGCAATCCACACTCGACAAGCCTGACAAGGCTTGCTATATTTACCTTCCTGGCTCCAGTGGGGGACGTCTTCTGCAATCCACGCTCGACAAGCCTGACAAGGCTTGCTATATTTACCTTCCTGGCTCCAGTGGGGGACGTCTTCTGCAATCCACGCTCGACAAGCCTGACAAGGCTTGCTATATTTACCTTCCTGGCTCCAGTGGGGGACGTCTTCTGCAATCCACGCTCGACAAGCCTGACAAGGCTTGCTATATTTACCTTCCTGGCTCCAGTGGGGCACGTCTTCTGCAATCCACGCTCGACAAGCCTGACAAGGCTTGCTATATTTACCTTCCTGGCTCCAGTGGGGGACGTCTTCTGCAATCCACGCTCGACAAGCCTGACAAGGCTTGCTATATTTACCTTCCTGGCTCCAGTGGGGGACGTCTTCTGCAATCCACGCTCGACAAGCCTGACAAGGCTTGCTATATTTACCTTCCTGGCTCCAGTGGGGGACGTCTCCTGCAATCCACGCTCGACAAGCCTGACAAGGCTTGCTATATTTACCTTCCTGGCTCCAGTGGGGGACGTCTTCTGCAATCCACGCTCGACAAGCCTGACAAGGCTTGCTATATTTACCTTCCTGGCTCCAGTGGGGGACGTCTTCTGCAATCCACGCTCGACAAGCCTGACAAGGCTTGCTATATTTACCTTCCTGGCTCCAGTGGGGGACGTCTCCTGCAATCCACGCTCGACAAGCCTGACAAGGCTTGCTATATTTACCTTCCTGGCTCCAGTGGGGCACGTCTTCTGCAATCCACGCTCGACAAGCCTGACAAGGCTTGCTATATTTACCTTCCTGGCTCCAGTGGGGCACGTCTTCTGCAATCCACGCTCGACAAGCCTGACAAGGCTTGCTATATTTACCTTCCTGGCTCCAGTGGGGGACGTCTTCAGCAAACCACGCTCGACAAGCCTGACAAGGCTTGCTATATTTACCTTCCTGGCTCCAGTGGGGGACGTCTTCTGCAATCCACGTTCGACAAGCCTGACAAGGCTTGCTATATTTACCTTCCTGGCTCCAGTGGGGGACGTCTCCTGCAATCCACGCTCGACAAGCCTGACAAGGCTTGCTATATTTACCTTCCTGGCTCCAGTGGGGCACGTCTTCTGCAATCCACGCTCGACAAGCCTGACAAGGCTTGCTATATTTACCTTCCTGGCTCCAGTGGGGGACGTCTTCTGCAATCCACGCTCGACAAGCCTGACAAGGCTTGCTATATTTACCTTCCTGGCTCCAGCGGGGGCGCTGTTGCGGCTCTCAGCTCGGAGATAGGTGAAAATAGCCGATCTCCGTCGGTTCCGCTCTACTATGCAGGCATAGGAGACTTGCGCCTGCGCAGTAGAGTGGGCCGACAGCGATCGGCTATTTCCGTCTATCTCCGAGCGGAGAGCCGATACTGCGCCTGCGCTGAGGCCGGGAAGGTAAATATTAATATCCACGCTGTTCGGAGGGCCAGAGCGAGACCGCTGTGGGACACAGGAGGACAGGGGAAGCCTCGATATGATCCGGGGGCTTCCCCCTGACAAGGTGAGTACCCTCCAGGGGAACTTTTTGTTGTTACAGGTTTTCTTTAAAGAGGAACTTTAACCAAGGATTGAACTTCATTCCAATCAGTAGCTGATACCATCTTTCCCGTGAGAAATCTTTACATTTTCTTGAACAGATCAGTCATCAGGGGAGTCTGTATGACTGATATTGTGGTGAAACCCCTCGTCCTGACAGTTTGCTGTCTGTTAACCTCGTTGTATTGTGGGAAATAACTTTCTCCAACTGTCAAGCAAGCAATATCTCCCTCTGTGCACAGAACTCTCAGTAATGAACATTTCGTACAGATCACCTGGCAGAACTAAAGGCCAGTGATACATTCCAGAATGTAAATCATGGAGAGGAAAGATTTTACGATGGACAAACACTGACTAAATAATGTATAAATTAATATTGTAAAAATTAAGCAATCAGTTTTATTATGTTTTTTTCACTACAGGAACTGGAAAATAAAGAAAACCCATAGAATCCCGCATGAGGAGAGGAATCTCTTCATGCGGGATTCTCTGGGTTGTCTTTGTTTTCCAAAGCATTTCCTGAACAGCAGTTGCAAAGTCTAACTGACAAAATAGTGTGCAAGTGAGTAGGGAGGCTGGCTGGTATCTTACTATTTTGGCAATTAAGACTGCCGTTCAAGAAATGTTTTTTGAAAACAAAGAAAACCCTGAGAACCCCCCATGAGTAGATGGACCAGTACAAAACCTGTCCGTTTTGTCAGATTAAAACTGCTTACTTTTTCCGCTGAAGTGGTCCTTTAAATGCCTCTTTCCACCCTGAAACCTCACCGGTTATCCTCCAATAAGAAAATGTAATACCTTCAGACTAGGTTCAAAGTGGTCAGTTGTATAACTCACGCAGTATAATGAGCGTGAGCTGCAATGGAGACTGGATATAGATTTTAGTACAAAACCTACATACAGCGAGTTAGAATAATGCAATCAGGTACAACGCAGTCCTGTGAAGAAGTCCATAGCACTGTATGGGCAGTGAGTTGACATGAAGAATTTGTCTGCAATGCAAATGAGCACTGTGGACTAATTCTCAATGTATTTAAGGGTCCATTCACACTAGTAATTGCAAAACAAAGCGCTAGCATTTTGTGCAGGTGACTTTACCGTGATTATTGTACTAAATTCACTGTACACTCTCGCGATTTTTGAGCAATCCTGATCAGTGCTTTTCTAAGCACTGTATCGCAATCCCTCCAGAATTGCGGTAAAATACTGCATGCATCACGCTTGCGATTGCCACTAATCTTGAATCGCCCATGATTGGCGGCAATCGTGGCAGTGAGATCACTGCCATTAAAGAGACACTGAAGCGAAAAAAAAATACGATATAGTGAATTGGTTGTGTACTATGAATAATTACTAGAAGATTAGCAGCAAAGAAAATATTCTCATACTTTTATTTTCAGGTATATAGTGTTTTTTCTAACATTGCATCATTCTATAATATGTGCAGTTTACACAACACTCAGCATTCAAAATGAGTCTTTCAGAGCAGTCTGTGAAGTAATGACCTCTCCTCTAGCAGAGGAAAAGTAAATAGTCCAGGAACAGTTGAGATAATAAAAGTCAGATAACAGCCCTCTCCATGACTAACTTAGTCGGAGAGCTTAATGGCTTGTTTGCATAGAGATAACAACTGGAGTTTCTCAACTCTTCCTGTACTGGAAACAATTACACTGATGTATCTGATCTTAATGTGTTATTTCTTAGCTGTGCTACACATACAAATCATAATATCATCATTTTTTTTCGCTTCAGTGTCTCTTTAACCACCCTGGCGTTCTATTGAGATCGCCAGGGCGGCTGCGGGAGAGTTTTTTTTAAATTAAAAAAAAACTATTTCATGCAGCCAACTGAAAGTTGGCTGCATGAAGCCCACTAGAGGGCGCTCCGAATCCGTTCTTCTGATCGCCTCCGGCAATCAGAAGTAACAAGGAAGGCTGCAATGAGCAGCCTTCCTTGTTTGGCTTTTCTCGTCGCCATGGCGACGACCAGAGTGACGTCATGGACGTCAGCCGACGTCCTGACGTCAGCCGCCTCCGATCCAGCCCTTAGCGCTGGCCGGAACTATTTGTTCCGGTTGCGCAGGGCTCGGGCGGCTGGGGGGACCCTCTTTCGCCGCTGCTCGCGGCAGCGATCAGGCAGCACACGCAGCTGGCAAAGTGCCGGCTGCGTGTGCTGCTTTTTATTTTATCAAAATCGGCCCAGCAGGGCCTGAGCGGCACCCTCTGGCGGTAATGGACGAGCTGAGCTCGTCCATACCGCTAAGGTGGTTAAGTTAGTATTGCGCTATCGCTTTAAAAAGCGCTAGCACTTCGTCGATTAGAGGGAATCACTCTAGTGTGAATGGACCCTAAAGGGGACCCGCAGGGGCACCTCTGGCCATTTTGTCATTCCAGGCAAAGAAACCTGTGGCGCAGCTTTTCACCAGAAAATAATCGTATTACAGTAGTGGTTCAGTGCAATACTACGAGCCGCCAATCTACCGCCTCTATACCACTGTGTCCAATTGTAAAAATCAAAAAGCAAAGAGATGATGGATCAGGATGGAATTCCAGCAGCTGAGGAGTTAAGCCACGCTCTACCCGCTAGCGAGGAACATAAACGGCTTTGCCCATTTGTAGAATGATTTTGTCTTTAATATTGTCGATGATTTGAGATGGAGACACATTGATTTTCCGCTGATTGGACCTGTGACAGCGATTGCCTTTGTTTTCCCTGGCACTGCGGTTGTGTTGCATGCAGCGCGGGGAAAGCCAGGGAATGGGAATCCGTGCGGGGCAGATCCGCTCCCCAACGCCTGCGTATCGCTCATAAAAAATGACTGCCATGGATGTGGACATCCTTAACCGGCTAAAATAATTAAAATATGCGCTTCGGTAATTATTATTTACAAAGAACTTCACACACCGCTCAGTCAATTAATCTGGCTATTAATTCCACATGTCCGGGCAAATGAGCAGGAAGACAATAGGGCCGCTAATATTAAAGTGGGACTGTCGTCATTTACACTTTAAGTACGAAATGCCTTTTTTTGTTTTTGTTCAGAAAAATCGTCAGTGCAGCTCTATAGCAAACAAGAATGAATGGTGTACACTTCAGCCGCAGGTGGGGCCCTTGAGCAGAAACGAGTGTGGGGACCCTTACTATCCCACTGTGCTCTGACCATAAATGTGTGACCTCTACAGTCCATGACTTGTGGGGCCCCAAAGGGTCTTGTCTTGGAGCCCTAGGCAACTGCCCAGAATGACCCTATGGAAGCACCACCTCCTGCGTACAGAGGTGTAGCTATGGGGGAGCAAGGGGGGACATAAGTCCCCAGGCACAGCACTGTGAAGGCAGTCAGCATGGCCGCTGCACCCCCACGTGCATGAGAGGCTGCTCGCCGACTGCCCAAAGTGCCCCCGCTTCTCTCCCGCCCCCTCCTGCAGAGGAGTGCAGAAGCATTAACAGCAGCAGGGCACATCTGGCTATCTTAACGGGGGAAGGGGGGCTTATCTGGCCATTTAAAGGTGTGCACATTTGGCTATTTAAAGGGGGTCACATCTGGCTATCTGGATGGTGTAAGGGGGCACATATGGCTATCCTAAACAACATTTGACTCCACCCATGACCACATTCTGATGTGTCCACACCCATTTTGTCCAGAGGGGAGTCCTTTGTCCCCGGGCGCTGAAAACCCTAGCTACGCCTCTGCCTGAGTACATTTAAAAGTGCTGCACGCCAGTATACAGTAGGCGTGGCATAAACCCCCCAAAAAATTAGATTGAAAGGGCGCAGGAAACAATGGTAGGGGAATATCAGTAAATTTACCAACATTTTACTACTAAATTGATATAGTGAAATAATTGTTTTGCGATGTTAACACAGAGCAGAACAGCTGATGCTATCATGGGGCAAACTGAGTTGGCTGTATTAGCCCACCAGGTCTCCAACTCTCCACCCCTTAAAACAATGGTGCCCCTCCCCCTCGGCTGTGATCTACTGCAGCCTTCTCACAGAGGGATGTTCTCACCTGTCCAGCCAGTGCACTGACCCTTTCCTGCCACCTCCGTCTGTCCCTGTGACCCGCTGTCATGTTACGCAAGTATGAACATGCCGGTGGTGAAGGCAGCAGCGAGTATGGGGTCTGAAGAGCAATGAAGGAAGAAAGGAGGAGCGCACTGGCTGGACAGGTGTGAACATTCCCTGTGTGCACTCTGGAGGAAATCCGGGCCCCAGGGAGACAGCCTTATTCCATTCAGGGGTGTGTGTGGTGGTGGATTGGGGTAATCTGTTACCCTAGCCTACTGTTGGTTAAATTTGTTGTTCACGTTTTTTTCTGTATACGGTGACAGCTCATATACAGTTTAACAGGCAGGTCGCACATATCTTGATTTGATTTCCACCTTGATAGCACCCTGTGACATCACATCCACTTGTATTTACTGTAACTATGTGCAGGTCAGGTCCATGTTGCTGGCTAGCAGGGTGCAGCTTAGATCCATCTTGCCAGCTAGCAGGGTTCAGCTTGGGCCCATCTTGCCAGCTAGCAGAGTTCAGCTTGGGCCCATCTTGCCGGCTAGCAGAGTTCAGCTTGGGCCTATCTTGCCGGCTAGCAGGGTTCAGCTTGGGTCCATCTTGCCGGTTATCAGGCTTCAGCTTAGATACATCTTGTTGGCAAGCAGCGTTCAGCTTGGGTCCATTTTGCCAGTTAGCAGGGTTCAGCTAAGTTCCATCTTGCCGGCTAGCAGGGTTTAGCTTGGGTCAAACTTGCCGGCTAGCAGGGTTCAGCTTATGTCCATCTTGCTGGCTATCAGGATTTAGCTTAGGCCCATCTTTCTGGCTAGCAGGGATAAGCTTATGTCCATCTTGCTGGCTAGCAGGATTCAGCTTATGCCCATCTTGCCGGCTAACAGGGTTCAGCTTACGTCCATCTTGCTGGCTAGCAGGGTTCAGCTTAGGTCCATTGTGCTGGCTAGCAGGGTTCAGCTTAGGTCCATCTTGCTGGCTAGCAGGGGGCAGCAATGAGAAGCTATTTTTTTTATCACAACCCTGCAGAATGTTTACGTAACAAAACCAATATTGGTGTGGAAAATCAAGGGTTACACTGACTATGTATTTCCCTTCTGGTTAGTTGCTTCCATCAGGTTAATGTTGTCCATGAGAAAGGAGAGTTTTAATCAATAGCGAGCTGGAGAGACGCAGCAGTCCACCCCCCACCTGCAGAGTACATGTCATTTGCAGCCTGTGGTAGACCTCACCCGACGAAACTGAGAATAACAGGCAGCTCAGAGTCCTCAGCCTGCTATAAGTTACACATTCTATGAACAGATGGCCACTTCCTTTGTTGATATTGTTAGACCTGGTATGGTCCTTATACTGACACTAACAGATGCCGGAACCTTTTTATGAATGACAAAAAAAGATGCCTAATCCATTAGCTGGCAACACCTCCCTGTCGTAACCACATGCAATTCATTTAATTAGTTATGAATGAATGCACTCCCTCTGTGTGCTCCCTGCTGGGACTCTGGACAATATTAAAGTGCACCTCTCCCCCCACACACAGTGGAGGCCTGATCAATGTCTCTTTTATGAACTGTTCTGCTTATCTTAAAGGGAACCTGAAGTGAGAGGGATATGGAGGCTGCCATACAGTATTTATTTCCTTTAAAACAATACAAGTTGCCGGTCAGCCCTGCTGATCTTTCTGGTCAGTAGTTCCTGAATCACACACCTGAAACAGGCATGTGGCCAATCTTGTCAGATTTTTGTCAGAAACATCTGATCTGCTGCATGCTTGTATAGGGTCTAAAGCTAAAAGTATTTGAGGTAGATGATCAGCAGGAAAGCCAGGCTATGTTGGCCTCCATACTGTATGTCTCTCACACATGTCTGTTTCCAGGGGTGGTCAGGGCTGGGCACGGCCCAGGGTGCAGCAGCGCATGCACAGTGCGCAGCTGGAGTGGATACGTTAAATCACCTCTATGGCATCCACACCCTGCATGTATTTCCTGCTCCATTGCATCCCGTCTTATGGTAACAGTAACAGCGTGAGGTGCTGTTACCAGTGAGACACGATGCAAGGGACCAGGAAGTAAATGTGGCGCGTAGATTCCGGAGAGGTGAGTTAACATAACCATTCCTGCTGTGCTCTCTGCATGCACTTCCCCTCCCCCCTTTCCGGCTACCAAAAGTGTGTGTGTGGGGGGGGGCCTTTCTGGATACCAAACCGGGGGGAGGAAGTGCTCTCTAGCTACCTAAATGGGGGGCTCTCTGGCTACCTACAAAGTGGCCTCCCTGGCTACCTTCTCAGTGGGGTTTCAGACTGCCTACAAGGGAGGGGCGGTAGGGGCTCTCTGGCTACCTGTACTGGGGGGCATCTTATTCGGGGGGGGGGGGGGCTGAATGTGGATAACTTATACTGGGGGCTCTTGTGACTACCTATACTGGGAGGGCTGCATCTGACTACTTAATATTGGGGGCTCCTGTGGCTACCTATGCTGGGGAGGGGGAAGGCTGCATCTGGCTAAATGCTGACTGAGCACTGCTATAGCCATAATTTAAATTGTGGCCTACGGCGGCACCGGCTGCGTCTGAATCTCCAGCGCCATTTTTGCCTCGTTCCCTGAGTGGCAGCGCCACAGTAGTAATGAGCGAATAGGGCCATATTTATTTTTGCCATTTATTTTTGTGAAGTTGTCACATTGTCAGATTGAATAATCAGGAAAACAAATGGTAGTGAAAAAAACAGACATTTTTGCAAAGATGAAAATACATGCGAAAATATACAGGCATGCAAATATATATTTTCCTCAAATGCATTTTTGAATACAGACATCAAGGGCCATGCACAAACACGGTTTCACAAAATGCATTGAAGTCAATGGGCATGAAAAAAAGACATTTTGGAGAAAGTCCTCGTTTTTGCAAAAATCTTATGAAAATCTATTGTTTTTACTAAAATTTGGTGCCGGGCTTTTTGTATAGATCTTTTACAATAAATGTTTTTTGTAAATAATGTTACTACTGAGAACCCTCCATGAGGAGATGGACTTGTCAGATTGTTACTACCTACTGTAAGTGACTGCAACATAGGAGAAAAGTTATTTATATTGCTTTTTGTTCTGGGAGGAATGTAGGCCTCATATGTATGCACTGGCGTAGCTAAGGAGCTGTGGGCCCCGATGCAAGTTTTACATTGGGACCCCCCAAGCACTTTATACATAACAATTGACATGGTGCACCAAAACATGCCAATGGCAGCTACAGTGTCATAGGTGCAAGAAGGGGAACAGCTTGTTAATGATTACTACTTTTCAAAGGATCTATAGAAGTGATTATTATGAGCACAGGACCAATAGAGAGCTAATACTGTGGTTGAGGAAGGGTCCTTCAGGGCCCCTCTGTCCCAAGGGCCCCGATGCTGTTGCTACCTCTGCACCCCCTATTGCTACGCCCCTGTATGTATAAAAATAAAATTTCAACAGCAACTGGTCTGAGTGTATTAAGTGGTAAAAATGCTAATTCTACATTCAAAACTTTTTCTGCTGTTATGGTTTGGAGTTATCCTATATCTTAGGAGCACTGGCCCTTTAATTGCCATTGCCAAACAGTTGCGTGCTGAGGAGTCTTTTTATCTATAATATATTCCTTCTCTTCCCTTTACTTCCCCTCCTAATGACATAAGACAGTGCACTTCCTAGTATAGATCTTGGTGGGAGTGTCTGAAGACTCTGAGAGGAGGGTGTGTAAGGAATACACAATTAGCAAGAGGGGAAAAAAGAGTCAGGGAGGAAATTATGTCAGGAGGTCAAAGGTAGCAAGATGGAAACTGTCCAAAATTGACAGGCTCTCAAAGTTTCCATTATGTCTTTCAAAAGCTTTCCCTGGGAAAGTCATATACAGAGTTGGCATCCAGCCTGCCTACTCGCATGCCACTATTCTGTTAGTTGGATTGTATCACTCTGTCAAGGCATACCGATTATTACGCCACCGGGCAGTTGGGCACAGGGCGAGCCGAATGACAGCTTCCCCTGCTGGCACCTGAATTACTGGTACATCACTGTGCACTACAGCATTGCAGCTATAGCCTAAGCGTTGCAAGCTATTTCGGTTGTCCATAGAGTGCTTTTGAATGTAAAGGGAATCCTGAGAAAGCCCCCCTCCATGTGGAGAGGTTCAGAGCTGTCTCAGATTAATAAAAAACAAAAAAACACGCCTGATTCTATAATTTAAACCCACAAATACCCTGTAGAAGAGGACTAAAAATGTACTTTTATTAGTTGCTATTAAAAAAGGACCTAATTTGCCAACTATTGGAATAAAATGTGATACATGGGTAGGAGGTTAGTATCTGCGGTCAAAGACCATCCTCCAAACTCCCATTGAAAACATTATACCTCTACACAAAACTCAACATGTTTCATTTCCTTAATTGGAAACTTCGTCAGGAGTGATAATTGCCCAGTGCTAGAGTGCCACAGTGCTTAAATAACAATTACATTATATATATCACATATCTAATACAATGAGTTAGCAAAATAACAGAGCAACGGCCACTATCTGCAGCCAGCTAAGGATTAATATTACCTACTGTAAGTTCCAACTACACAGGCAAAAAGTCAAATATAGTACATTTTACCCTAAATGTACAGTCAATATGTATGCACACACAGTTTCAGGATAGTGTCCCCTTAAAGAGACACTGAAGTCTCTTTTTTTACCTTATTTTTTTAAAAAGTCCTCTTCAGCATTAACCTGCTGGGCGGTCTGGACGAGCTCAGCTCGTCCAGTACCGCCGGAGGCTGCCGCTCAGGCCCTGCTGGGCCGATTTGGCTGAAATAAAAAGCAGCACACGCAGCCGGCACTTTGCCAGCCGCGTGTGCTGCCTGATCGCCGCCGCTCTGCGGCGATTCGCCGCGAGCAGCGGCGAAAGAGGGCCCCCCTAGCCGCCTGAGCCCTGCGCAGCCGGAACAAAAAGTTCCGGCCAGCGCTAAGGGCTGGATCGGAGGCGGCTGACGTCACGACGTCGGCTGACGTCGATGACGTCACTCCGCTCGTCGCTATGGCGACGATATAAGCAAAACAAGGAAGGCCGCTCATTGCGGCCTTCCTTGTTTATTCTGGGCGCCGGAGGCGATCGGAAGATCGCCTCCGGAGCGCCCTCTAGTGGGCTTTCATGCAGCCAACTTTCAGTTGGCTGCATGAAATAGTTTTTTTTTTATTAAAAAAAAACCCTCCCGCAGCCTGCCTGGCGATCTTAATAGAACGCCAGGCAGGTTAAATTCTAAGCGGATTTGCAGCATTCCCGCGGCAGAACAATGATTTATTGTCCTGAAATAGCCCTGCAAAGTCCAGGGCTTGCAGATTTGTCTTCTTGGAAGAGGCAGAGCTTTGCGCAGTAGCTCTGCCTCCTCTCCAGTCAATCTCCACCAATTTCCGCCTCTCCCCGTCCCTCTCAGTCTTCTTTCACTGAGAGGGGCGGGGAGAGGCAGAGATTGACTGGATAGGAGGAAGAGCTACTGTGCAAAGCTTTGCCTCCCCTGGGCAGCAAAATCTGCGACCTGCAAAGTCGTGGAACTTTGCAGGGCTATTTCTTGGCAATAAATCTATCGTTCTGCCGCAGGAATGCAACGAATATGCTTAGAATTTAATGCTGAAGAGGACTGGATACGAAAATAAGGTAAAAAAAAAAAGAGACTTCAGTGTCTCTTTAAAAGCCATAAAATGTGTTGCCCTACCTGCCCGTGACATGTACTGAGCTGCAGGTAGGACTAATGTGAGCAAAGGCAACAGCCAGCCTGGATGCTCTATGGTCTGGCCCTGTAACCTCTGGGATACAAGCAGACATAAGTCAGTAGATCTGTGGGTAGTACTAGATTCACTAGAAGGTACAGAGTGAATGGAATCCTCACAGTCAAGCACTATTGCTCATATATGTAAGTGAACACATCACCTTGCCAGCTATTTCAAGGCTCAAGTTCAAAAAAAACTTTTCCTATGTATTTGATAAAACATTTTTATAAGTTATGCAGACAAAATGTGAAGAAAAATAAAGGTTGCCGTCTCTGCAAAGGGAAGATAACTGACTGCAGCAATTCCTAGCTTTTCACTTCTTCCTCAGCAATCTCCTACTGCCTGTTTACCGGTACTTCCTCCCCAGCTGCCAGTCTGAAGCTACAATAGGCTACCTGTCCACAGGGAGGCGTGGCTTTAGCTGAGGGAACAATCACTCCGCCTCCTCCCCCCATGCCCATGAGGATCTCTCTGAACTAGAGGAACAGGTAGTTTATTTGTGTGTGCATCTTTCTCTTCTCTTCATCCAGTACTGAGGCTCCCCCTTCTGTATTCAGCCCTACCCTCATTGCTGCTCCCCTGGACCCACTGCTGTTGCCTGGATACACAGTAGTATAGCAATTGTGGATTAGTAGTACATAACCTCTTCCAGTGTCAGCTCTTGCTTTTCAGTGCAGCTGCCAACCGTCACTTACTTCCACTCAGGGGGCCCCAAATCTTCTCATATGTCACATCACATCATATGTGGGAAGACCTGGGACCCGGACAGAGGGGAGTAACAGTGGGGTGAGGGTGAGGGGCAGCTGCAAAGAACAAGAGGATGCGATGCTGGAGAAGGTAATAGATGTTTAATATACCAAACACCACTGAGATACTTTGCAAGTGGAAGGGACAGGGTGGGGAGTGTCATGGCGGCTGCACTTGCTATGGTAGCAGGGACACAACTAAATGTCATGTGGCCCTGCTAAAAAGGTGGCCCATCTTCCAGGAATCATATAAGACCCCCTTCCTCTTCCATAACATTATGGCCCCATGACTCCCCAAACCATAACAAGGGTGGACAAAAAACACCAGCTCTGGGGGAAAAAGGGGGGCTGTACTAAAAAGAGGGAAAGAAAAAAGTTGAGTCCCACCACAGCCACGGGCTACTCCCCAACTTATAATGCATCTGAATTGAGAGGTATATAACCACTGGTGGTATGGCCCGTCTGCAGAGCTCCCCACGGGGTGAATGGGGAAACACTGTAAGAGGACCTGTCCTTGTTATGTAAGCACGGGTGGTATGGGCTACTAGCTGCAGAGCTCCCCACAGGGTGAATGGGGAAACACTGTAAGAGGACCTGTCCTTGTTATGTAAGCACGGGTGGTATGGGCTACTAGCTGCAGAGCTCCCCACAGGGTGAATGGGGAAACACTGTATGGGGGCCTGTGCTTGTACTATAACCACTGGTGGTATAGCCTCCTGGCTGCAGAGCTCCCCACAGGGTGAATGGGGAAACACTGTATGGGGGCCTGTGCTTGTACTATAACCACTGGTGGTATAGCCTCCTGGCTGCAGAGCTCCCCACAGGGTGAATGGGGAAACACTGTATGGGGGCCTGTGCTTGTACTATAACCACTGGTGGTATGGCTCCGTCTGCAGAGCTCCCCACAGGGTGAATGGGGAAACACTGTATGGGGGCCTGTGCTTGTACTATAACCACTGGTGGTATGGCCCCGTCTGCAGAGCTCCCCACAGGGTAAATGGGGAAACACTGTATGGGGGACTGTGCTTGTACTATGACCACTGGTGGTATGGCCCCGTCTGCAGAGCTCCCCACAGGGTGAATGGGGAAACACTGTATGGGGGCCTGTGCTTGTACTATAACCACTGGTGGTATGGCCCCGTCTGCAGAGCTCCCCACAGGGTAAATGGGGAAACACTGTATGGGGGACTGTGCTTGTACTATGACCACTGGTGGTATGGCCCCGTCTGCAGAGCTCCCCACAGGGTGAATGGGGAAACACTGTATGGGGGCCTGTGCTTGTACTATAACCACTGGTGGTATGGCCCTGTCTGCAGAGCTCCCCACAGGGTGAATGGGGAAACACTGTATGGGGGCCTGTGCTTGTACTATAACCACTGGTGGTATGGCCCTGTCTGCAGAGCTCCCCACAGGGTGAATGGGGAAACACTGTAAGAGGACCTGTCCTTGTTATGTAAGCACGGGTGGTATGGGCTACTAGCTGCAGAGCTCCCCACAGGGTGAATGGGGAAACACTGTATGGGGGCCTGTGCTTGTACTATAACCACTGGTGGTATAGCTTCCTGGCTGCAGAGCTCCCCACAGGGTGAATGGGGAAACACTGTATGGGGGCCTGTGCTTGTACTATAACCACTGGTGGTATGGCTCCGTCTGCAGAGCTCCCCACAGGGTGAATGGGGAAACACTGTATGGGGGCCTGTGCTTGTACTATAACCACTGGTGGTATGGCCCCGTCTGCAGAGCTCCCCACAGGGTAAATGGGGAAACACTGTATGGGGGACTGTGCTTGTACTATGACCACTGGTGGTATGGCCCCGTCTGCAGAGCTCCCCACAGGGTGAATGGGGAAACACTGTATGGGGGCCTGTGCTTGTACTATAACCACTGGTGGTATGGCCCTGTCTGCAGAGCTCCCCACAGGGTGAATGGGGAAACACTGTATGGGGGCCTGTGCTTGTACTATAACCACTGGTGGTATGGCCTCCTGGCTGCAGAGCTCCCCACAGGGTGAATGGGGAAACACTGTAAGGGGACCTGTCCTTGTTATGTAAGCACGGGTGGTATGGGCTACTGGCTGCAGAGCTCCCCACAGGGTGAATGGGGAAACACTGTATGGGGGCCTGTGCTTGTACTATAAACACTGGTGGTATGGCCCCTTGGTAGTAGAATACCTCACAGGGTGAATAGGGAAACATTGTAGGAGGGCCTGTCCTTGTTATGTAACCACCACTGTCCTTGTTATGTAACCACCGGCGCTATGGCCCCTTGGTTGCAGAGTTCCCCACAGAGTGGAGGAAGAAATAATGGGAAGGGGCGATCCAAGTTTAGCTGGAAAACCGCATAATTTGTAGTCAAGCCCCTGATCTTTAGATTCTATTTGAGAAAAATAGAGAGGAAATTCCACTTTCAATAGGAAAAACAAAGGGGTGCTTCCAATAAGCATAATTACGTTTTTCGAGCCTCCGTTTATTACAGTAATGCCAGTCTAAAGGGCAATGCCTGTCACGGATAGAAAGGCAGAGTGAAGGACCAATCAGGATAGTGAGCTTGCCCTTCTTCCTGCCCTGCTCTAAATCCCACCTCAGTGAAATGAGCTCAGCAGGGCCAGCAAGACTCTCCTAATAAAATGTCTTAGTCAATTTGGAGGAAAAGGAGCGAAGATCAATAAAGATATAAAAAGGTAAAAAAAATGTAAATAAGCACCAATCATCTACAAGCATTTCTACACATACTAACTAGTAGTAGTATGCACAAAATGCTACATCACTTAATCTAGGCAAAGCAGCTTACTTACTTCTCAGGCTCCTTTTCATTTTGCTGCTTTGACTGAGGCTGGAGAACATTGTTAACCAGTTCAGTGATCCCACTAAAGGGAAACCACCTGTTCGGACAAGCAGACAAGGTAACTTTATTACCAGCAAGATCACATGACACAAAAATCTCCTCTACCCCACGCAGCACAGAGCAAGAGTGAAGTTAAGAGTCAGGAATTCAGCAGGCTGTTAACAGTGGAGGGCGTGGCAGGCGGATCAACAGAAAAAGGCCACCTGGAACGTTTTGCTCCGTTTTGGTTAGCATGGGAGGGAGTGAGAACCTCTGTCAGGTTTCGTATTGATGTCTGTTTTAGGGCAGAGAACCACTAGCAGCAATCTGAAGTCTAGGGCAATCGCAACTGTGAATTTACACTGCGTTTGGGTCTCTGCATAGGGAAGGATGGAGGGAGGCACTCGAGAAGCAGAGTGAGCCGCCTTCCTATCATCAGGCGTCTATAGGCATGTGCCTACAGTGCCTTATGGTAAATCCGGCCCTGAGTACTTTACAGCGCTTCTGATTTACGTTTTTTAAATGTGTGTAAATAAAGTTTATTATACTCACTGGGTGTTCCGATGTCTAGCTTCTGCCTGTAGCCCCGCCCCTAGCAGAAGAGGTCATAGGTGCTTCTTTAGCTCCAATCAGAGAAGCACCTGTGACCTCTTCTGCTAGGGGGCGGGGCTACGAACGGAAACAGGACATCTGGACACCTGGTGAGTATATTAAACTTTATTTAAATAGAAAAAACATTTAGCCCCCAAATCACTGCAAAATCACTTTGAAGAGCAAGTCAGAAGCGATTTTGCTGTGCTTGTATCATTTGCATTGGAGGGCAATCATGTCCTGCAATTAGCTCTAATCGCAATCACTCTAGTGGGTTCACCACCACTCATTTTCATTGGCAAAGTCTTTTTGGAATTGCCGGAAATGGTGGGCCAAATGGCTAAAATCTCTCTATTGGGTCCCAGCCCTTGAGAGAGATCTCCTCTCATTTCCTGTATCTATGAACAATGACATCATAAATTCAATAACTGACATCACCAGAACAGTTGGAAACCCATCTCTAATGATGACGCCTATTCCAGAGATAACCGTTCTAAGCCCTAAAACTGCATTTCTGCAACAGGAAGCGAATGGAGACCTTCTCCACTCACCCCGCCTGCTGTGCGAGGTCACAACTGCACAGCTTCATCTGCCCTCCCGCATAGCCACAGAACAGTTCGCTAGCCTGCAGGCTGGTGATATGTCTGTACAGTGTCAGCCCTGCAATGTCTTCCTAGGGATTGGTTAAGGATCCCCGCCAGGCAACATTCCATGTTTGAACCTTAAGGTCGTCATGTTTATATAAAGGGGGAATCTGTTTGTTTATGGTGGCAATCATGCCTATAATTAATAGCAATAGGGGCTATCAAAGTTGTGATCCCTTATAAAAGTGATGACTATTTCAGTCACTTTAACAAATAGAAAAAAACTTTGTACAGGCTTTAGGGCCTTGTCACACCAAATTGCGTTTTTGAGGTTGTTTTCATTTTTTTTAAAAAAACACCTCCATTGATTTCCATTAAAATTGTGGTAAAAATCGCAGCAAAATTGCCGCAATCGTGATTTTTTAAAAAATTGCTGCAATTTTAATGGAAGTAAATGGAGGCGTTTTTTTAAAAAACAAAACAAAAACAACCTCAAGAATGCTATTTGGTGTGACAGGGCCCCAAAATAGACAATCTTATTTATGAAAGCAGGGACAAAGAAATGAAGAACAAACAAGGGGTGAGCTTTAGCAGGCTGCCAGTTCTTTATAGTAAGGCCCCTTTATCTATAACAGCTATTCCTAGAGAAAGACACAAGCAGATAGGCACTGCCTACTGACCACACACAACAGTCACAGTTCTGAAATAAAAAACCTACAAAAAAAAAAAAGAAAAGAAACAGGCAGGTCTATATTATGACACAATAATATACTGTACTTATACATGCATTTACGTATTTTATTTACCGTAGTTGCACATTAGACTTAACCCAATAGGCAAGGTCCCCCACTATCTTTCAGCAGTCATAGGTGGCCCCCAATATTGCCTAACAGTCACTGATGGTTACTAGTATCAGCCAGCAACCATAGGTGGCCCCCAATATCATTCAGCAGTCATAGGTGGCCCCCAATATAAGTTAGTAGTCATAGGTTGTCCCTAATATTAGTCAGCAGTCATAGGTGGACCCCAATATTGCCCAACAGTGATTAATTACTCCCGGTATTGGCCAGCAATCATACAGTGGCTTGCAAAAGTATTTGGCCCCCTTGAAGTTTTCCACATTTTGTCACATTACTGCCACAAACATGAAGCAATTTTATTGGAATTCCACATGAAAGACCAACACAAAGTGGTGTACACGTGAAAAGTGGAACGAAAATCTTACACGATTCCAAACATTTTTTACAAATAAATAACTGCGAAGTGGGGTGTGCATAATTATTCGGCCCCCTTTGATCTGAGTGCAGTCAGATGCCTATAGACATTGCCTGATGAGTGCTAATGACTAAATAGAGTGCACCTGTGTGTAATCTAATGTCAGTACAAATACAGCTGCTCTGTGAGGGCCTCAGAGGTCGTCTAAGAGAATATTGGGAGCAACAACACCATGAAGTCCAAAGAACACACCAGACAGGTCAGGGATAAAGTTATTGAGAAAGTTTAAGCAGGCTTATGCTACAAAAAGATTTCCAAAGCCTTGAACATCCCACGGAGCACTGTTCAAGTGATCATTCAGAAATGGAAGGAGTATGGCACAACTGTAAACCTACCAAGACAAGGCCGTACACCTAAACTCACAGGCCGAACAAGGAGAGCGCTGATCAGAAATGCAGTCAAGAGGCCCATGGTGACTCTGGACGAGCTGCTGAGATCTACAGCTCAGGTGGCAGACTCTGTCCATAGGACAACTATTAGTCACGCACAGCACAAAGTTGGCCTTTATGGAAGAGTGGCAAGAAGAAAGCCATTGTTAACCAAAAAGCAGAGGAAGTCCCGTTTGCAGTTTGCCACAAGCCATGTGGGGGACACAGCAACCATGTGGAAGAAAGTGCTCTGGTCAGATGAGACCAAAATGGAACTTTTTGGCCAAAATGCAAAACGCTATGTGTGGCGGAAAACTAACACTGCACATCACTCTGAACACACCATCCTCACTGTCAAATATGGTGGTGACAGCATCATGCTGGGGGGTTGCATCTCTTCAGCAGGGACAGGGAAGCTGGTCAGAGTTGATGGGAAAATGGATGGAGCCAAATACAGGGCAAACTTGGAAGAAAACCTCTTGGAGACTGCAAAAGACCTGAGACTGGGGCGGAGGTTCTCCTTCCAGCAGGACAGTGACCCTAAACATAAAGCCAGGGCAACAATGGCATGGTTTAAAACAAAACATATCTATGTGTTAGAATGGCCAGTCAAAGTCCAGATCTAAATCCAATCGAGAATCTGTGGCAAGATCTGAAAACTGCTGTTCACAAACGCTGTCCATCTAATCTGACGGAGCTGTTTTGCAAAGAAGAATGGGCAAGGATTTCAGTCTCTAGATGTGCAAAGCTGGTAGAGACATACCCTAAAAGACTGGCAGCTGTAATTGCAGCAAAAGGTGGTTCTACAAAGTATTGACTCAGAGGGACGAATAATTACGCACACCCCACTTTGCAGTTATTTATTTGTAAAAAATGTTTGGAATCATGTATGATTTTCGATCCACTTCTCACATGTACACCACTTTGTATTGGACTTTCATGTGGAATTTCAATAAAATTGATGCATATTTGTGGCAGTAATGTGCCAAAATGTGGAAAACTTCAAGGGGGCCAAATACTTTTGCAAGCCACTGTAAGTGGCCCCCAATATCTGTCAGCAATCATAGGTGGCCCCAAATATTGCCCAACAGTAATTAATGGCTTTAAGTATAGGTCAACTGTCATAGGTGGCTCCCAATATTAGTCAGCAGTCATAGGTGGCCCCCAATGTTGCCCAACAGTCACATATGGTCAATCAGTGTCAGTCACTCATGGGTGGCTCCAAAACTGGTCAGCCATCATAGGTGGCTCCCAATATCTGCCAATCGTCATACAAGGCCCCTAATATTTCCCAGAAGTCATAGGGAGCCTCAAATATCGTCCAGCAGTCACAGGCGGCCCCAATGTTGACCAGCAGTCATAGATGGCTTCCAATAACTGACAGCAGTCATAGGTGGCCACAGTTTCTGTCAGAGATGATCACTGCCTCCATCAGTGATTAGTAAGTAGCACAAAGCAGCTGAGGACCCAGTGTGGGGTAAATAAAAAAGTTGTAACACATTTTGAGACAAGTTCGGACACAACAGGGCACTGGAAATTCAGAAACGCACCAGTGAGCACTGAAAAGCTGGGGGTACTGGAACTATGTGACATTTGTGGCACCACCTAATTTTTTTAGCACTCCTTTTTGAGGCCTACTTAACTTTTCTCACCAAGCCATATGGCCCCAGTCCTTTGCCAGCGGCCGTGGCCATGCCCATACGCAACATGCCATGTTTTTTTGCCTCCGGGTAAACTCCTATGCCTGTCAAATGAGTGTGGCTACAAAACCCTGCTATTCAGCTGCATTTTAATTTCACCCAAAAATCACTCGTGACTGGACAGGATACTAACTGCCCAAGACCCTTGTGGCTCAGCCACTCATCAGAAAGAGGCCTTACTTGGTTATTTATTACTAAGTATTATGTCTGGCACTTTTCAAGCTCAAAAATTCATTATGCATATACACTAGCCTGCACTTATAAACTATTAAAATAAGAGTAATTTCCCGTGAGCAGACTTGTGGTCCTACAATTGCTGAACTACTGCTTCCTGTGAGCTGCAAGTCCAGTGTACAAGACACGTTTTCTGCTGTAATACAAGAATGCTGAGAAATGAAGTCTGAAATCTATAGGTTTTTCTAGTGTGGGTGTCACATGGTCACGTCTGATTGGCCCACCAACCGGCTGCATTGAGAAGGGAGAGGGAGCGAGCTGCAGTGGAGTTTGACAAGTACATCCGGCCCTTGAGAAGGTCTCTCTCCGCCTCGCTTGCCTCTATACTCTGTTAATATTAAATTATCAACCTGATTGCTATAAGAATTTACCCCGTTCAAGTTGTCAACACTGACAAATGCATCACTGAAACTAGTTTAGTGTGATTTGCCTTCCTAAAACAGAAGGTATTTGCGATAATTCAAATGTAAGTGAGCAACTGTGGCTTCCCACAATGCATCACTGCTGTATATGCAAATTATCTCTTTATGCCCCTGAAGCCAGGCTTACATCCAGAACTGCTGTTGTATAGCCAGTCTATAGCTTTACATTTTACAGAGCCACATCAACCCAGCATGCAGACAGCCTGTTTCCCACTGTTGGTCCTCATTAGTGCATGGCAGTGAGTGATAAAGCTCTAGTCTATGGTATAGGGCTTGGACCAGTACAACAGAATAACCAAGCAGCTAGGAAAGTATAGGGGACTAAAATAGACCAAAAAGCCCTCCTACTTAAAAGTAGCACTCAGTGTAAAGTGCCTTCTTAAAACAGAAGGTATTGTATTTCTCGGACTATAAGACGCTCCTGACCATAAGACGCACCCAGGTTTAGAGGGCAAAAACCAGGGACAAAAATATATATACTAAACCTGGTGCATCCATGGCGAAGGGGCATCTTGTGGATTATGCCCGCTTTGTACCTCATGCCCCCTTGTACCTCTTGTGTCTCCCAGTGTCCTCCTCTGTCCCCATGTGTCCCCCTCTGTCCTCCTTGTGTCCTCCTCTATGCCTCTTTGTGTCCTCCTCTATGCACCTTTGTGTCCGCTTCTATGCACCTTTGAGCCGCCTTGTGTCCTCAGTTTGTCCTCCTTGTGTCCTCCTCTATTCCCCTTTGTGTCCTCCTCTATGCACCTTTGTGTCCTCCTCTATGCACCTTTGTGTCCTCCTCTATGCACCTTTGTGTCCTCCTCTATGCACCTTTGTGTCCTCCTCTATGCACCTTTGTGTCCTCCTCTATGCACCTTTGTGTCCTCCTCTGTCCCCATGTGTCCCCCTCTGTCCTCCTTGTGTCCTCCTCTATGCCTCTTTGTGTCCTCCTCTATGCACCTTTGTGTCCGCTTCTATGCACCTTTGAGCCGCCTTGTGTCCTCAGTTTGTCCTCCTTGTGTCCTCCTCTATTCCCCTTTGTGTCCTCCTCTATGCACCTTTGTGTCCTCCTCTATGCACCTTTGTGTCCTCCTCTATGCACCTTTGTGTCCTCCTCTATGCACCTTTGTGTCCTCCTCTATGCACCTTTGTGTCCTCCTCTGTCCCCTATGTGTCTGCCTCTGTCCTCCTTGTGTCCTCCTCTATTCCCCTTTGTGTCCTCCTCTATGCACCTTTGTGTCCTCCTCTATGCACCTTTGTGTCCTCCTCTGTCCCCTATGTGTCTGCCTCTGTCCTCCTTGTGTCCTCCTCTATGCCCCTTTGTGTCCTCCTCTATGCACCTTTGAGCCCCCCTGTGTCCTCCGTTTGTCCTCCTGTGTTCTCCTCTGCATCGGCACAGTACAGGGAGTCCCTGACATTGTAGCAGGTTGGAGGTTCTTATTTGCAGGCCTTCACAAGTCAGGTACTCCCTGCATTTGGACTATAAGACGCAGTGACTTTTTTCCCCACTTTTTTCCCTATAAAAGTCTTATTTTCCAAAAAATACAGTGTTTGCGATAATTCAGCTTTAAGTGAGCGACTGTGATTACCCACAATGCATCACTACTGAATAGGCAAATTATCTCCTTATGCCCCTGAAGCCAGGCTTATATCCAACCGCTGGTGTATAGCAAGCCTATAGCTTATACATTTTACAGAGCCAAATCAACCCAACATGCAGACAGCCTGTTTCTGACTTGTCTTTCTGAGTCAACCTGAGCTGCTTGGGTATTCTGTTGAAACTAGTTTCAAACTTTGATGTCCCCAACTATGGCAGCAGCAGTAGCAGCTTGCCATCTTGTCCAATACTGATGCCAAAGTTGTGCCACTGTAAACTAACTGCAGAAACATGAGTTTTGCGTTGAAGCTAACCACTGGAAACATACATCAGTTGCTTATATCAGAAGCTTCTCACTCACAAAACTAAAGTTTGAAATTGGGGGCATGAACAGGGCATTTATGCCTTCAGTGTCGGTAAATGCATGAAGCCTTCTGTTATTATAATTAATATGACGTGTCCTTAAAGGAACACTATCACACAAAAAAGTGACATATAAAGGGGTTCTCTGGGGGGTGTTGAAAATAAAAACAGACACTTACCTGGGGCTTCTACCCGTCCTCCAATGATCCGCCATTCCCCGCCGCCGACCCCGGTCTAATGCTGGGAATACACGGTGCGTTTATGCGCCTGAATCGAGCCACTGGCTCAATACCGGCAAGTCCCCGCTCGTCCCCACGGGCATGCGGTTCGATTCCCGCTCGTCCCCGCGGGCATTTCCTAATCTTCCGTGCGTTTCTTCTTTTGTTCTCCTCGCCGGTATCGAGCGCGTAATCGATCCGGCGGGGTATCAGACAGGTCTGAAATTATCAATCGAGCCATCAGCGGCTCGATTGATAATTGCAAACGAACCATGTATTCCCAGCATAACGCGGCATCTCATCCAACTGCGGCGGTCATGCTCGCTCCCACACGAATCATTGGAGGCTTACTGCGCAGGCGCAATGACACGAGTGGGAGCGTGCATTATTTGTCTTGTTAGACGAATAATGCCCGGTGCCGGCAGTGGGGAATGGGTGATCTGAGGAGGACGACGAGGGACATTACAGCTACAGGGGGCTGATAGAAGCTCCAGGTAAGTGTAAGGTAAGTTTTATTTTCAACCCCCACACACCGAGAGAACCACTTTAAAATGCATTTAACCACTTGCCGACCGCACACTCATAACGTGCGTCGGCAAAGTGGCAGCTGCAGGACCAGCGACGCAGTACTGCGTCGCCAGCTGCAGCCTAATTAATCAGGAAGCAGCCGCTCGTACGAGCGGCTGCTTCCTGTCAAATCACGGCGGGGGGCTCCGTGAATAGCCTGCGGGCCGCCGATGGCGGCTCGCAGGCTAGATGTAAACACAAGCGGAAATAATCCGCTTTGTTTACATTTGTACGGCGCTGCTGCGCAGCAGCGCCGTAAGGCAGATCGGCGATCCCCGGCCAATCAGCGGCCGGGGATCGCCGCCATGTGACAGGGGACGTCCTGTCACTGGCTGCACAGGACGGATAGCCGTCCTGTGCAGCCCCGATCACCGGGGGAGGCAGCAGGTAGGAGAGGGAGGGGGGAATTTCGCCGCGGAGGGGGGCTTTGAGGTCCCCCCCCCGCCACCCACAGCAGGCAGGAGAGATCAGACCCCCCCTGCACATCATCCCCATAGGGGGGAAAAAAGGGGGGCAATCTGATCTCCCTGCCTGCACCCTGATCTGTGCTGGGGGCTGCAGAGCCCACCCAGCACAGATCAATCAAACCAGCGCTGGTCCTTAAGGGGGGGTAAAGGGTGGGTCCTCAAGTGGTTAAAGGGGAACTGAAGAGAGAGCTACATGGAGGCTGTCATGTTTATTTCCTTTTAATCAATACCAGTTGCCTGGCAGCCCTGCTGGTCTATTTCTCTGCAGTAGTATCTGAATAAAACCAGAAACAAGCATGCAGCTAGTCTTGTCAGATCTGACTTTAAAGTCTAAACCACTGAAACACCTGGAGCCATATGCAATTCGAGGAGATAAGAAGCTGAAAACATGCGAGCTTCTTATCTCCTCACATCGCTCAGTATTTACCGGCAAATTCAATTGCCAGTTTAACCTGAGCGATGTCCTCGCGTAAAGGAGCATAACTCAGGCGAATACTAGGTATTCGTTGAGCGATGCTCCTGTGTGGTCAGCGATGTGGAGCGAGGCATTAGTGCCGTGGAGCTGTCCTTCAGCACCACACCACTGCAGCCTCGCTCCCCGGGAGATGCGCGCATCGTTGCAAGGCTCTTACCCGCCGCCCGTCGCCTCCTGCCACTCGTCACTGCTGGGAAATTCTGAACAAACATACCTCCATCGTTCCGGCTCGCCGCATGTCCCACGCCGCTCCTCCGCTCATCTCTGTGACTGTGAGTATTCTTGGAGCCGGCAAAGCATCTTTGAGTCTCCCGCCGGGGCTCCCCATTCGTCCACTAGGTGGTCCAATGAGAATCATCCTGATTCTAATTGGACCAATGAGAATCAGGATGATTCTCATTGGGCCACCTAGTGGACGAATGAGGAGCCCCGGCGGGAGACTCAAAGATGCTTTGCCGGCTCCGAGAATAAACAGAGATGGAGGAAGAATGAGCGGAGGAGCGGCGTGGGACATGCGGCGAGACGGGAACGATGGAGGTATGTTTTTTTTAACATTTTAAATAGGTAAGGAGTCAAAGCTGACTCCTTTACCTATGTAAATCCCTGGCATCTGGGGTTTCCTTAGTAAAGGAGGCTCCCAGAGGCCAAAATCAGCCCGCTGACAGCAGCGATAGGTCTTTTCGCCTGCTCAGAGCAGGTGAAAAGTTAGCACCTATGTTTGGCGGGAAGCATCGCTTCCCGGTAGGTGCAAAATGCAATTGCATAGGGGAAAGGAACTTGCTGGGCGATTATATCGCCCAAGCGAGTTCTTTTCCGCCCTGGGGGGTGTTAAATGCAATTGCATTAGGCGACCTTGCTGACGCCTATTTTAAGAACTCGCCAGCACTTAGCGCTGGCGAGTTTGGTAATTGCATAGGGCCCCTGGTCTGCTGAATGCTTGTTCAGGGGCTATGGTTAATAGTATTAGAGGCAGAGGATCAGCAGGGCTGCCAGGCAACTGGTATTGCTTAAAAGGAAATAAACATGACAGCCTCCATATACCTCACTCTTCAGTTCCCCTTTAAAATGTAGATTTCCCTCAGAGTAAAATGCACTGTAAATTACTTTTTTGCTACCTACTGTAATAAGAAAAAAAAATAGAGAGATCTGACAAGTTTTGGACTGGTCCATCTCCTTATAGGGAATTCTTAGGTATTTCTTTATTTACAAAAACCCTGACTGAATGGCAGTATCCCAGTACAACTAGCAAAATACTCTGCAAATAAACAGGGAGGTTGGCTGGCATCTTTGTATAGATTATTTCCAAGGATTGCTTTTATATAGAATAATGTCAATACTGAGAATATTTCATGAGGAGCTAGACTAGTCTAAAATCTGTCAGATCTGTCAGCTTTTTACTACCTACAGTGACAGCAAAAAAGGAAAAATGTCATGAACATTGCAATTTACTCTGGGAGAAGTATGCATTTTATATGTATGTATTTTAAATTTTACATGATCGTTGTCCTGTAAATGTACTGTATATACCAGTGATGGCTAACCTTGGCACTCCAGCTGTGGTGGAACTACAAGTCCTACAGTATGAGGCATTGCAATACGCTGACAGCTGTAAGCGTAACTCGGGGAGGCAGAAGCATGATGGGATTTCTAGTTTTGTCACAGCTGGAGTGCCAAGGTTAGCCATCACTGGTATATATAACATCCTTTTG
Source organism: Hyperolius riggenbachi (assembly GCF_040937935.1). NCBI lineage: Eukaryota > Metazoa > Chordata > Amphibia > Anura > Hyperoliidae > Hyperolius > Hyperolius riggenbachi. The sequence goes on along the minus strand of NC_090650.1, from coordinate 393,444,157 downwards.
TACCTCCTAAAGTCTAATGCCAATCTCTGGAGGGGAATACAATAACGTCCTTGTCTACAATGGGCTCTAGGCTATGCACAAAGAAAATGTAGGATTCAGGCCTTTCCAAGATGACTCCCTAAGCCCAAAATCACAGACGTCTGAGCCTCCAATGCATGATGCCAAAGCTACCTCTTAAAGTGACTCTAGTAGATCTATGCATTATATCCTGAAAAAGAAATATTTAACACAGCACTGATGATGTTTCCTAGCCTGGAAATATTAAATTTGTCTTATCCAGCCACATGAAAAATGCAGCTCTATTCAAGAACTACAGTAGTCAGTCACAGCTGACTATCATTTTTGCTCATCACCCCACCCTTTTGATGACTCATGCTGTCTAGTGTAGAGAAGACAGCATGTGTCCTCAGAGGCTGGAGCTGAGTTAGGAATATATGAAAGCCAACAATCAGACTTGATTTTAAAATTATGAGACAAAAAAATATTTTCAAGGTAAGACATAAGATCTGTGCTTTTATGAAACATTATACACACTATTATAATCTGTAGGAGGAGACTAGCTATTAAATTATCACTTGAGCCGAAAGGCTATTTGTTATTTTTCTATTTGGTATGTATGTGTAATATATTTTTGTATTTAGCACTGGCACCTTATCACTAGGCACTTTTTTCCCCTGACGAAGACCTCCAGTGAGGGGGTGAAACATGAAGGTTTGGTTTTTGGGTTTATTCCTTATATGTACCAACAAGTCATTGTTAGAATGTGAGAGGGTTTGATCCCTGCAGATAACTGACTAGTTGCATAGGTGGATCATATACGTTTTTGAGTCCCCTCCCCAAGGCCGGACTTATACTTTGTCTTGTTCTTTACGGTAAGTACTTATGAAATCGCCACGGGAGACTTGGGCACAGGATACAGCCTGTATATATGGCTCACCCTGCTCCTGCATAAGTCCCGGCGGCGTTAATTACTATTCCCCCTCCAGGTCCACATGGATGGTGGGGAATGATGCAATTCGGCTTCCAGCTACTGCAAATTGCTAATTACAGTCTTTTAAAAATAACTTCAGCTCTGTCTTCTGACGGCGCCGAAGTTACTCACTGTGCGCCGCTATAGCCGTAATTCCTATTACGGTCTGTGGTGGTGCTGGCTGCTCCGACATCTCTTGCGCTGGATACAACGTGTTCGCTATACAGTTCCCTTGGGCAGCAGTTGCCTATTTCCATGTGTTGCTCCTTATTTGCAACCTTTGTTTTCCATTTGCAGCCTCTTCTTCCGTATGCAACAATCCCTCTTCCATGTCCAGCCCCTTGGCTAGCTGCCGCACAAGGCCCGGACCTTGTGGCCTTTCCAGAAATCCGGCCCTACCCCTCCCTCTCTTGATAGTCAAAACGTATCAATATCAGTAGCTTCTCTATTTTAAACTCATCAATAAAAGTTATATTTTATTAGCTAGTCTCTCTACAGATTATAATACTAGGTATATTGTATATATCATATTTTGCGGATTCTTTTATGAAACACGTCACTTTCAGGAAATAACAGTGGACTCCTCGTACGCATTGATCCTCTACACATTCACTTTAAGTCAGAACACAGAGATGGTAATACACTGCTTGCTACCATGCTGACTGGCTTAATTGGCTGGAGCTGCTGAGACTTCAAAGCCTCAGCCAATGAGAAATAACCAATCGTTGGGCATTGTTGGGTATAGAGCCTGTAAGACACCCACAGACATGATACTTTAATCTGCAGATTGTCGGCTGGCACACAATCTGCAAGGCAGGGAATAGACATTGCAGAGAACCAGTATGTAATGCTGCATGCTAAACAGCCTTACCTTCTGTTCATTTTTCTTATTTTTTTTCTTTTAGCACACTCCAGTATAGTTCAAGCTGCTATTCAGATTATAGGAAATGTGGCATATAGCAGCATAGAAAGGAAGGAGGGATATGGAGGTTGCCATATTTATTTCCTTGTAAACAATGCCAGTTGCCTGGCAGCCCTGTTGATCTTCCGGCATAAGTAGTGTCTGAGTCAAAAGCCTGGAACAAGCATATGACTAATCCAGTAAGCTGAGTCAGAGTACCTGATCTGCTGCATGCTTGTTCAGGGTCTATGGCTAAAAGTATTAGAGACACAGGATCAGCAGCATGGCCGGATTTAGGCCAAGGCCAAGGCATAGGGCACCACAGGAGGAAGGGCACCAAAGCAGCAGGCTAAACTGGTGCAGAATTTGCAAGCTTGCAAATGCTGCAATGCAGGGTGATCAGGTGAGCGCCTGACTGCGGTACTCTGCTGCTAACTGCCTGTGCAGTGGCCACCTTGCTCTCTGTGCACATTTGCATTGTGTCCAGTGGCTATGTACTTGGCAGCATTGGAGACAGGAAGGAAGAGGAAACTTCTGCACTAGAGACTAGTGGGGAAATAAGTGACACGGATGGCTGCTGCGGCGTGAAGGTGAGCTGGCTACCTATACTGAAGGGGTGTGGAAAAGGAGGGATTAAGGGAGTCATCTGGTTACCTATACTGGAGATAAAGGGGGGAGGGGTTATCTGGCTATCTATACTGGGAGGGTCATCAGGTTACCTATACTAGAAGGAAGGGGGAGGGGTTATCTGGCTACCAATACTGGAGGGAACACCTTGCTACCTATACCAAAGGGGGGCGGCTGGTGACAGTGGCCAAATCTGGCCCTGAACAGCAGGGCTGCCAGGCAAATAGTATTGTTTAAAAGGAAGTAAGTATGTCAGCCTCCATATCCCTCTCACAGCGGTATCCCTTTAAGAAACCTTAAAGGACCACTATAGCAAAATAAATAAATACATTTGTGTGCACACATAAAAAGGTACATTTGTCCCAGAGTAAAATGCACTATAAATTACTTTACTGTGTCACTGTCACATACAGTAGGTAGTAAAAATGTCTGACAGGTTTTGGACTAGTCCATCTCCTCAGGGGAGATTATCAGAAATTTGATCATTATTAAAACACTTTATGAATAGAGATGTGGCGAACTGTTCGCCCCGGCGAACATCTCTGGGGCTTTTACTACTTCCGGGTCACACTGACCTGGAGCAGTACGCCTGCGCTGCCCGGCGGAGCGCGTCCTAGATCGCGCTCCTGTTGCTGGGCACTCTCTGCGCATGAGTGTGACGTCGTTCATGACGTCACGCACACGCGCAAAAAGTGCCCGGCAACAGGAGCGCGATCTAGGACGCGCTCCGCCGGGCAGCGCAGGAGTACTACTCCGGGTCAGTGCGATCCGGAAGTCGTAAAAGCCCTAGGGATTTGGAGATGTTCGCCGGCAAACAGTTCGGGAACCGTTCGCCACATCTCTATTTATGAACAGCAGTTCCTCAGTCTAACTGCCAGAAAAGTGTGCAGGGAATAGCGAGGCTGACAGGTATCTTTCGATTGAGCTTTTCCAAAGAATGTGCTTGTAAAGAAATAACTGTGCATCCCCCATGAGGAGATGGACTAGTCCAAAACTTGTCAGATCCGTCAAATCTTTACTACCAAGCAACAGCAACATAGGTTTACTACCCAGTGACACCAAACATAGAAGGTAAGTTATTTAAAGTGCCTTTTGCTCTGAGAGAAATGTACAATTTATGTGTATGAATTTAAAATGTTGCAATAGTGGTCCTTTAAATAGGGACATCGTGTATTTTATAGTCTTATTGTAAAAATAAGTATTGTGACCAAATGAATAGTGATGCTTCTAAGAAATTGTTTTGGGTTTTTGTTTGTTTGTTTTTACACATATTGGCCCAGTGTACACTTAAGGTGGCCACTAACAGTCCAATTTTTAGCGATAAATCGTTCAAGCGATGAGAAATTCTGATCGGATTGGTTGTAAATAATCTCTTTTGAGGGACACAATCGATTACGAACGATTATAAAAACAATCGTCCGATTGAATTTTCGTCTAACCAAAATTTGGATTATTCTTCTTGGTTGTGATAGATAGGAAGCAAAGATTGGTTCGTTGATGGTGCAGTGAACGATTTCACTTTATCAGAATTTCTGATCGCTCTAACGATTTTTCGCTAGATATTGGATCGTTAGTGGCCACCTTTAGGTTGCTTCTTGGGACCAATCCAGCATTGTAAACAGGCTGTTGAAAGGATGACTCTAAACTTCAGGACTGTCCGCTATAGACAGACAGAAAGGAAAATAGCCAGTAGCCAGTGACAGAATGGTAGCTACAGGAGTCAGCCAGCAGAAGATGTAATAAAAACACAGGCCTCACACTCAAGAGTATAAAGTCCACAAGCAGGCAGGAGGACACATCCAGCTAATGTGGATGAGGTAAGAAAGCTGCATGCAGCCATCTTACCAAGCCAATCAGGAAGCAGATGACACACTGGGTGCAGCCTATCAGATCTCAGGGTCACCTAATACCACCAAAGTTGCAGAAAAGCAAAAACAAAACAGAAAAAACACAGCAATTCAAAAACAAAAAAAAGAAGAAACCAAGCCTACTGCACCGTGAGATGTACTTACTGTGAGAGCTGGGGTTTTTGTTCTTCTTTCACCCTAAAAAGATAAGTTGGCACAGCTGAGGGCAATCATACAGGAGACAAGCCATTAGGAAGAAACACTACATATTGCCAAGTAGCTATAGAACCTGGTATTTACTGTAAATAGGTTAGACAACGTTTCCATAGTGCAGAAGTGAAAATAACTCCATCACCCTATAAGGGCTGGTGCACACCGAGCGGCTTTTTGGGCGTTTTCAGATCCGCTTGCGGCTGCGGATCTGCTTGGTCAATGTATCTCAATGGGGTGGTGCACACCAGAGCGGCAGGCGTTTTGCAGAAACGAAAAATGCCTGGGTGAGGCATTTTTTGGATTTCGGATGCGTTTCTGCCTCAATGTTAAGTATAGGAAAAACGCAAACCGCTCTGAAAAACGGCACTTCAGAGCGGTTTTGCAGGCGTTTTTGTTACAGAAGCTGTTCAGTAACAGCTTTACTGTAACAATATATGAAATCTACTATACTGAAAACTGCAGCAGCAATCCGCAAAACGCTAGCAAAACGCCTCATAAAAATAAAAAAAAGCGTTTAAAAATCTGCTAGCATTTTGCGGATCTGCTAGCGGGTTTTGGTGTGCACCAGCCCTTAAAGAGAAAGTTTGGTGTTCACCCAAAAACTGAACCACTTCTCCTTCCATCCCCTCCAACTAGTGACATGGGTACCACCTACCTGTACCTCATCTCTTAGAGAAAGTGGGCAGGAATCTGAATTTCTAGTTGGGTGGGCGGGGTGGTGTTCTGGTTTCTGGAGTAAAGCCCAATCTACGCGATACGATTCTTTGTACAATTCGATTACGATTCTATTTACGATCCGATTAAAACCAACATGTCCGATAGGGATTCGATTCAATTTGATTTGCCATTGCAAAACAATGTCAAATCGATCGAATCGAATCCCGATCGGACTTGTCGGAATTAATCGGATCGTAAATAGAATCGTAATCGAATCGTACAAAGAATTGTATGGTGTAGATTGGGCTTTAAGCTTAGTGGGATGGAAGCCATTTAGGTGAGGGTTACTAGGACTATCGGGGGAAAGAGGGGGGGGAGGGTATTTTTAGTATTTAAATATTTAAAGAGAAACTGTAGTGAAAATAAAATAATTAATAAAATTGATTCTTTTTTCAATACTCATTTATAGGTAATTTAGTCAGTATTTGCCCATTGCAAAATCTTTCCTCTCCCTGATTTATATTCTGAAATTTATCACAGGTGGCGCTAGCTTTAGTTCTGCCAGGTGATCTGTACTGAATGTTCGTGACATTCAATCCATGGCTACAGTTCATATTTAAAGGGATACTGTAGGGGGTCAGGGGAAAATGAGTTGAACTTACCCGGGGCTTCTAACGGTCCCCCGCAGACATCCTGTGTTGGCGCAGCTACTCACCGATGCTCCGGCCCCGCCTCCAGTTCACTTCTGGAATTTCAGACTTTAAAGTCTGAAAACCACTGCGCCTGCGTTGCCGTGTCCTCGATCCCGCTGATGTCATCAAGAGCGCACAGCGTAGGCCCAGTATGGTCTGTGTCTGCGCAGTACACTCCTGGTGACATCAGCGGGAGCGAGGACACTGGCGTGCAGGCGCAGTGGTTTTCTGACTACAAAGTCAGAAATTCTAGAAGTGAACTGGAGGTGGGGCCGGAGCATCAGTGAGTAGCTGCGCCAACACAGGATGTCTGCGGGGGACCATTAGAAGCCCCGGGTAAGTTCAGCTCATTTTCCCCCGACTCCCCTACAGTATCCCTTTAAAGTGGAACTGAAATGTTTCTTTAAAAAAAGATTTTCACCAGTCCCCTGCAGCCTCCCTGTCCTGCGCCTTCTCTGAACGATTCTCGGGTACCCCGTTGCGTCACACGCTCACTTTGTCTGTTTTTGAAGTTGACCCTGGCTGCGCGCATTCACGCTCCCTTTCCCCTCACTGAGAGCGTCATGCATAGGCGCAGTACGAGGTATTTTCCTACTGCGCCTGCGCAGGACGAAGGTAAAGGGAATGAGAATGCGCGCAGCCAGGGTCAACTTCAAAATCGGACAAAGTGAAAGTGTGACGCAACAGGGGACCCGAGAATCGTTCAGAGAAGGCGCAGGACAGGGAGGCTGCGGGGGGCTGGCAGAAGCAATAAGTAAGTGAAAACCTTTTTTTTAAAGAGACACTGAAGCGGAAAAAAAAAATATATACAGTATTATACATTGATTTGTACGTGTAAAACAGCTAAGAAATAAAACATTAGGAGCCGAGACAGAAGTCTAATATTGTTTCCAGTGCAGGAAGAGTTAAGAAACTCCAGTTATCTATGCAAAAGAGCCATTCAGCTCCAGGACTTTCAGAGAGCTCTGTCTTCTGAAGCTTATTATCTCAAGTGTCTGTCACTGTATTGTTTGTTTTCCTGCAGAGGACAGTTCAAAAGTTCACTAGCCTGCTCTGTAAAATCATTAGAATGCTGCGTGTAATGTGTAAACTGCAAATATTAGAGAGTGATGCAATGTTTAAAAATCGATATAACTGAAAATAAAAATATGAGAATATTTTCTTTGCTACTAATGTTCTAGTAATTATCCGTACTACACAACCAAATCATTATATCATAATTTTTATCCCGCTACAGTGTCTCTTTACGAAACATTTCAGTTCCTTAAACCCATTTAAGGTGTTTTCATGTTTTGTTTTTGTTTTTTTAAAAACAACTCTGTTTCAAAAATGATTTAGTTGTGTTTTGTCACATGCTGGCCTCTTATGGCCCATACTCACGAGCTACATTTGTGGCCTGTCGCTAGCACACGGGAGCGTGTGAGCGACAGGCCGGCGACAGCTCGTCGCCAGGTCCCTCCGCATACACACGGCGAAGGGACCTGGCAACTGATGTGGCGGAAGCTGTCGCTGTTGTTCCTCCCCCCGCCGGAAGCTCAAGGTATTCCCTGCTTGTTGCTGTCGCTAGTCCGCATACCCACGCTACCCACGCGGACTAGCGACAATTGGCGTGGAGTTGCGGCGGCAACTGTAGCCAGGCGATTGACCGCGCCAATCGCCTGGCGACAGTAGCGACGAGCGATGGTTCGGGGTGCGGGCCCGTGTTGCGCTTCATACTCACGGGCAACGTGTTGCGGCGACAATTGTAGCCCGTGAGTATGGGCCATTCGTTTTCTGTAAATTCAGTGGCAAGAGTTAAATTCCGGGGAATAAGCTATTTTAGAATTGGATAAAGGGGTAAGGGGTCACCACCTGTATAGGGTTTTTTATTGCTGGCCTGTGTCTCCATCGCTGAGAATTTCAATTGCTAACTTCTAAGTGGGAAAATCTCTCTATACGTGGCAAATACCAACAAGTATGGCCATTCTTTTTCCAGCTGCAATCTTTTTTATCAAACAGGAGAGTCTGAAAGTTTAGATCCTAATGTATGGAATGGACGTGTAGTCAGAGTTTAAACATTTTACGTGAAGTTTTGCATAAGCAAAACACAGCACATCCGCCACTCTCCCACCTTTGAAATCTTTAAACGCTCCCTCAAAACCCACCTTTTCCGACAAGCATATTCTCTAGCTTAGGCCATGCAACCACTAAATAACCTAATTGCGCACTGCCTGTACATATATGGTATACTTCCCCCACCTCTTGTTTCCACCCCATTCCTTTAGATTGTAAGCTCGCAAGGGCAGGGCTCTCACCCTTTTGTGTCATGGAATGTTATTAATTTAATTGCTTGCACTCTGTTAGACATTTATACATTTTAGTCATCATGGCAAATTTGCTATTGTAATCAGCAGTTCTGTATTTTGTATCAGTGTGCATATCTGATGTATATCATTGTCTGTATCATTATGTATCCCTTGTTTGTTTTCTTACTTTGTACAGCGCCACGGAATATGTTGGCGCTTTATAAATAAATAATAATAAGCAAAATGAACACATTGTGATCACCACTAACAGCCCCCCTCTGTGTGTGAGAGAAACCTTGGGCTTGATTCATTAACCCGTGCTGTAGCAGCGCTAGTTAAACTGAGAAGCGCGAGTTAAAATTCTGCCCATGCACGCTATGCACAGTAGTGCTGCGTAGCGTGTGTTCATAAGTTACGCATGCCCCTTTTAAAGTTCCGGACGTTCCTTTCAACTACCGCGAGATGTGAAGTAGTGTGACCGTGATACTTCACTAGCACGGCCGCTACTACATTAAAGGGAAACCGAGGTGAGAGGGATATGGAAGTTGCCATATAAATTTCCTTGTAAACAATGCCAGTTGCCTGGCAGGCCTGTTGATCTTCGTTGCCTGGCAGACCTGTTGATCTTCTAGCACATACATGCCAAACTACGGCTCGTGGGCCAAATCTGGCCCTCTGAGCCATTAAATTTGGCCCTCAAGTGGTTTCCCCACTTTGCATTATGTTTGGCCCACTCTAGACCACCAGGAAAGCTATATTTTAGGTGAAGCTCTAGAATAGCACGGAAGCCATATGGGGGAGGTAGGGGGAAAGCACTAAACACTAAGGAACTGTAAAGGGGAGGGTGGGGGCCTCTAGATACCAGGGAACTGTATAGGGGTTGGAGGGGAGCCATTAGACCCCTGGGAACTTTATAATGGAGGATAGTGGCCAGTAGACATTGAGGATGGCCCACTACTTAGTCCCAGTGTACAATTTCGGCCCACTTTGTACTTGAGTTTGACACCCCTGTTCTAGCATAAGTAGGGTCTGAGTCAAAGCCCTGGAACAAGCATATGGCCAATCCAGTAAAACCTGAGTCAGCTGATTCAGAGTACCTGATCTGCTGCATGCTTGTTCAGGGTCTATGGCTAAAAGTAATAGAGGCACAGGATCAGGAGGACTGCCAGGCAACCAGTATTGTTTAAAAGAAAATATATATAGCAGCCCCATATCACTCTCACTGCAGATTCCCTTTAAAGGGACTCAGAGGAGTGCCCGAATTTAAAAGAATACACCTACCTGGGGCTTCTTCCAGCTCACTGTAGTCGGCGAGGTCCCCCCGGCGTCCTCCTGGCTCCTCTCCTTCAGGCTCCGCCGGCCCCTGTTACCAGCATCACCCGGGCCGGGTGTCGGGTCAGCTCTTCCTGGTTTGTGACGCAATGCGTCATCACGCTGGCCGCTTCTCGTCATCATAGTGGCCGGTGTGACAGGTCTGCGCATGTGCGGGTTTTCCACGCATGCGCAGACCTGTCACACTGGCCGCCATGATGGCGCGAAGTGGCGGCGTGATGACGCATTGCATCATTAACCAGGAACAGCCGGCCCGACACCCGGCCCGGGTGATGCTGGTAACGGGGCCGGCAGAGTCTGAAGGAGAGGAGCCAGGAGGACGCCGGGGGGACCTCGCCGACTACAGTGAGCTGGAAGAAGCCCCAGTTAAGTGTATTTTTTTAAATTCGGGCACTCCTCAGTGTCCCTTTAATGTAGTAGCGGCTGCAATAGTGAAGTATCATGATCACACTACTTCACATCTTGTAGTACTTGAAAGGAACGGTCGAAACTTTAAAAGGAGCACGCGTAGCTTAAAGAGAAACCGTGACCAAGAATTGAACTTCATCCCAATCAGTAGCTGATACCCCATTTTACATGAGAAATCTATTACTTTGAATCATCAGGGGGCGCTGTATGGCTGATATTGTGGTGAAGCCCCTCCGACAGGAGACTCAGGACCATGGTCTTGGCAGTTTCCTGTCTGTGAACCTCTTTGCATTGTGGGAAAAAGCTGTTTACAGCTTTTTACAACTGCCAAAAAAGAAAGCAGCAGGTACTTCCAGCGACATCACCTGTTGGCAGGTAATGTAGCTGCTGCATGCTTTTTGGCAGTTGGAAACAGCTGTAAACAGCTATTTCCCACAATGCAACACCAAGGACAGGAAACTGCCAGGAGTACCACGGTCCTCAGAGTTGTGGGAGGAGTTTCACCACAATATCAGTCATACAAGCCCTCTGATGGTCTGTTTGTGAAAAGGAAAATATTTCTCATGTAAAAGGGGGTATCAGCTACTGATTGGGATAAAGTTCAATTCTTGGTCGGAGTTTCTCTTTAACCAGGACTGACTGCTGCAGAACTGGCAGGCCCAGACGGGGTACCAAGGGAGCACATGGGCTACAGGAGCTGGAGGAAGCCCCAGGTAAGTATAAATCCTTTTGTTTGTATTTATCTCAGGTACACTTTAAAGTACATACAAACCAAGAGAAAGGAAAACAGCAAGCAGGCAAGTTCCTGTTCTGATGACATGCGTACATGCTTTTCACTGACTAGGCACATTTTTGATTCAGATTAGCGCTGGACACAGTGAGGCGTAGAAGGTGGGAGGGGGAGGCCATGTTCAGATGTTTATGGTAAAGTAAGAGATTTGCATATTAAAGTGCCCCAGATTTCAGGCCTCCCGGGGAACTCAAAGACAAAACTAAAAGCCACCTTAAAGTGACCGTTCAAACCGCACGAAGGTCATATCAACCACCGCTTTGCAACGAACACCATAAATACAGCGTCACAGAAGTTTTGCACATGACCCACATAACGTAAACAACAAGAGTTTTAATAACAAATGATAGCGGCAGCAAAAGTTTCTACTGGGAACAGGCAAGTCAAATCCTCAGACCAAATACACAGCAAAAACAACATACTATTCACACACAGAGAAGAACTGGAACTGATCACACCATAAAGTAACTATACTGTGCATAAATATATGATAATATACATATTCTTGAAAAACATGTGCCCATGGAGTATACAGTAAAGTCTCGGTTATCCGGCACTGACGTGGACTGGCTGATGCCGGGCAAGTATGCTTTTCTGGTTGCATGAGACTCAATGCTAAACAGAAGCCTAGCTCATACAGCATAGCTCCCAACTCTCCCTGTTTTGGAGGGATAGGCCCTCTTTGGGAGCCCTGTCCCTCTTTCCTCCTCATTTGTCCCTCTTTCTATGTAAATATATATATTTCTCTACTAAAAACGTGTTTGACTCTAAACTTTATTCCCATCCTTTAAATTGATATATTACTAATTTTAAAATGTTAATATGAAGGAAAATGAGCCAGGATAGAAAGGACCAGTGTGGTTTGAATTATAAAACCACATATTTTTCTTAGGAAATCTTTATGGTATGCGTGACTAGGGGCGTGGTGGGGGCATGGTCAGGGGTGTGGCTTACGTGTCCAGCACTATACCCCACTCTATATACATACCATGAACTCTGTATTAAATGTTAATATACAGCAATTGAAAGCATATTAACCTTAGGATAGCTGTGGATCCGAATCTTAAGCACAGAAGAGCCCACAGTCTAAGAAGTGGTGTTCATCACTGTGAGTACTGATGGCTATACAGTATGAGCTTATTAGTTGAGTTCCGGGTAACCGGGGGTCTACCGTAGTATGTTTAGCACAAGGAGCAGACTATTCATGATTAAGTACTGTACTCACATATTCCAAGTTGCCACATGGTCATTAATAAAATTGTCCAATTCTGTTTCGACCCTTAAAGTGAACCAGAGACGAAGCACACTCATGTATTTTAACATATATTAGAGGAAATATTGGGAATATTCTCTAACATTAGTGAGAATATTAGAGAAAACACCTACCCTGCTCTCTGTTTCATTCTTCACTGCTCAGCCTGCTTGTTACCAGCCCTGATAAAATCCCTGACTGAGCATTCAGTCTGGCTTTGCTCAGGAGTCATTATAGCTGAGTCTGTCTTCTCTGATGTCTTTTCAAGCCCAAGCCTGTCTCCTTTTGGCTCTGCTATAATGATTCCTGAGCAAAGCCAGACTGAATGCTCAGTTAGGAATTTTATCAGGGCTGATAACAAGCAGGCTGAGCAGTAAAGGATGAAACAGAGAGCACGGTAGGCATTTTCTCTAATGTTCCCACTGGTATATATGGTAAACCAAATGAGGGTGCTTCTTCTCTGGTTCACTTTAAGGCCTGCTGGAACCCACTCGAGCGCTTTTGGCAGCACATTGGGATCGCCGACAAAAAACTGGTTTGCCAAAAATTTATTGCTGTAAAACCACTAGCCCGATTGCAATTACGCCAAATTGCCAATCACTCTTCCTGCAGCATTTTTCTGGTTTCCTCCCATTCCGAAAACATAGAGATAACTGTATAGACTGCCACCAAATTAGTCTTAACACCTGCCAGATGAAACTTGGCTGAGGGGGGAAATAATGACCGCCTCCGATGAGAATACAGCGTATGCGCGGCAGCCCCCGATGTCCCCCGACCTCTCGGCCAGTGATCCGTCTTGGGGGATTACAACGTCACTCCCGTCCCATGCTGCTTCTCCCTCCTGCACTGCCTCCACCATGCAATGTCGCCTAGTACTGTATATACTGTGTATATACTTAGACCCAAAATATAACCCTGTGAATTGTAAATAAGAACATAAGAGTCTGGGGAAGTTCTATTTACCATTAATACTACCTAAAGCAGTGATGGCTAACCTTGGCACCCCAGCTGTGGTGGAACTACAAATCCCATGAGGCATTGCAATACTCTGACAGCTCTAAGCATAACTCGGGGAGGCAGAGGCATGATGGGATTGGTAGTTTTGTCACAGCTGGAGTGCCAAGGTTAGCCATCACTGACCTAAAGCTACACCTACATACACCTAGAATTAATAATCTCAAGTTTATTTTGGGTTCAGGGTGGTTTTAAAGAGACATTGCAGTAACTTATAGTATAATATAATAAATTATTTAGGATACCCACTTTACTGTAATTGTCCTGGTTTGAGCATCAGAAACACTTACTATATATATATATTGCTGTATATTGGTATGTAGCCCTCCCAGTGATGTCACAGCCTAGGCTGTTTAGCTTATTCTCCTCCCAGAGCATTCTGGGAAATCAGGCATTATTTTCACTGGCTTCGTAATTCTCAGAAACAAACATTCTGCACAGCTGCAACTGACAGGCACTAAAAGATGCCGGCCACCTGTGAGAAATTTTAGAACGTAAATCAAGGTGAGGAAAGATTTTACAATGTGCGAACACTGACTAAATAATTTATAAATGAATATTGTAAAAAATATGCCATTTTATTTATTATGTTATTTTCATTACAGTTCCACTTTAACCACTTGAGGACCGCAGTGTTAAACCCCCCTAAAGACCAGGCCATTTTTCTGTTAATAGGCCACTGCAGCTTTAAGGCCAAGCTGCAGGGCGGCACAACTCAGCACACAAGTGATTTACCCCCCCCCCCCTCCTCCCCTTTTCTTCCCACCAACAGAGCTCTCTGTTGGTGGGGTCTGATCGCTCCCCCAGTGTTTATTTTTGTATAAATATTTATGTTTCTTTTTGTAATAAATGTTACTATTTTTTTTTCTTTTAAAAAAACCTCCCTCCCCCCAGCCAGCCAATCACGGCGATCGGCTGTGATAGGCTTCAGCCTATGAGAGCCGATCGCTCTCCTGTGTCCAAGGAGGACAGCCGTGTCCCACAGCTGTCCCCAGTACAGCGATGGCTTAGATCGCAGCGCTTTACAGCCTAATTAGACGGCGTTTAACAGTCTGCGAGCGGCGATGGCTGGGAGACTGAAGCGTAGATGTGGGCACATTGGCACGATCTCCTGCTAGCCCCATAGAAGGCCATAGAACGCTCAGGAGGTTAACAGTCTGCGAGCGGCGATGGCTGGGAGACTGAAGCGTAGATGTGGGCACATTGGCACGATCTCCTGCTAGCCCCATAGAAGGCCATTCACGCCAATCGACGTGGAGCAGTCCTGGGGCTGCCGCCGCGTTCACGCCAATTAGCGTGGAGCAGTTGGCTAGTAGTTAAAGAGAAACCATAACCAAGAATTGAACTTCCCAATCAGTAGATGATACCCCCTTTTACATGAGAAATCTACTCCTTTTCTCAAACGGATCATTGGGGGCTCTGTATGGCTGATATCATGGTGAAACCCCTCCCACAGTGTGATGTCAGGACCATGGTTCTGACATCACACTGTGGGAGCCTTGTGGAAAATAACAGCTGTTTCCAACTGCCAAAAAAGCAAGCAGCATCTCCTTCCACTGACATCATCCAGCAGTAAAAATGTCACCATGTGATAAATGTCTGAATGTAAATCAGGGAGAGGAACGATTTTACAATGAGCAAACACTGACTAAATCATTTATAAATGAATATTGTAGAAAATAAGCCATTTTATTATGAAATACATTTCCTCTTTAAGTCTGCCTCCTGTGTGAGTGAAGCAGACAATATTGTTACAAGCCGGACAGCCAGCCCTCTTCAGATGACAAAAGGCTCCGGAATAATCCACAAAATCGACTCACTTTACAGCCTTTGATTTCTTGGCTTCCAAAATTAGCTCCGAGCTCTGATTCTATATTTAAAAGCAGCGAAGTGAAAGTAGAAATTGATTGCCGTTATCTGGTCTAGCCAAATCTGGCAGAGCTCACATTTAAATTTGGAGTGATATTTATATAGTGCGAAAGCACTGCTGATCCCGGCAGCAAGCTGTGAAATACAGGGAGTGCATGGAAGACAAGTTTAGGCAGTCTGCTGCTCGCTCACAGTGTGCTTTGCCGGCAGCGATCAAAGCAAACCTGAAGTGAAAATAAACTTATGAGATAATGAGGATTGCATGTTTAGTACAGCTAAGAGATAGAACATTAGTAGCAAAGAAAAGGGTCTCATATTTTTTTCCAGTACAGTAAGAGTTAAAAAAAAGCCTTCAGTTATCTATGCAAAAGAGCGTCTCTGAGCTATGCGACCCACAGTCCTGTTTTCTGAAGCACTAAAACAGCCAAGAAACAGTGAGAGACAGCTTGAGATAAGGGTTTACTGCAGGAACGTTAAAAGGGTCATTATTTCTGCTTATTTTATAGCTTAAAATACAGAATGTGGTTTTAAAACTTCAACTGTGACACTATGATGCAATGTTATAAACAAAAAAAGCTATATAACTGGAAATAAAAATATGCGACTATTTTCTTTGCTACTAATGATCTATACATTATGTTGGCCCCTCCTCAGTTTAGATAGCCAGATAAGCCCCCAGAACCAGGTAGTCCTTTCTGTTAACTTCGATATCCGGATGTAACCCCAGTATTAGGCAGCCCCCTCTCCAAGTGGTGATGCACATAATGAGAAAGTCCACTAGAGGGAGACAAAGAGGAGATGCTGCAAGCCTGTAAGGGCCCTTTTCCACTAGCAATCGCTAGCGTTCGCGCTGAACGCTAGCGATTGCTGAATCGCAATTCCGCCGTTTTCCCGACGTTTGCGGCCGCGATTTTGCTATGCTATGCACTGCATAGCAAAATCGCGGCAAAAGTCGCTCCGCGGCGCGATCGCGATCCAGTAAAAAACGAATCGCGGTAGTGGAAATGACCTACCGCGATTCCTATGTTAAAAAGCAAACCGTAGCGATTGTAAAATCGCTAGCGGTTTGCGGTTTTGCGATTCAGCATCGCAAACGCCGCTAGTGGAAAAGGGCCCTGACTTGGCTAAAGATGTGCAGAGAGGAGAGGCGAGAAGCCCTTACCAGTCTATAGCTCCCTTTGCAACTCTGCATAAGACTAGGTGTGGGGGGAATGGGGGTGGGGGTTATAAGCACCCCTCAGGACTGTGCGCCCAGAGGCCGGTGCCTCCCCAGCCTCTGCCCAGCCCTGCAGCTTGAGTATAGTTTAGCTGATTTATGCTTTTTGCAACTAGTGAATGTATCAGCTGAAAGTGTTATGAAACTCAGCATTTCCTCTTTGCTCTAAAAGATTATTTACAGCCTAGGTTCTCAACGTGTGGTACGCGTACCCCAGGGGGTACTTCTGATGGTTCCAGGGGGTACTCAGGCTTGACATACTTAACCAAGAATAACAAATTTAGAGTTTTAGAAAATTATAAATCTAACTTGAACAACACCAAATCAGTATTTTATCTAATTAAAAGCAATAGTAAATGCTTGGAAATTGTTTAGGACCAATTATCGTGTGCTACCATTAAATATATATTTGTCAAGGGATACTTGTGATAATTTTGACTATACTAGGGGGTACTTGGTGAGCACAGGGTATTAAAAGGGGTACATACCAATAAAATGTTGAGAAACACTGATTTACAGCATAAAATCTACTACCACAAAAAAAAATTAAAAAAATATGTAGCAGAACAAACAGTTATGCCTATTATTATTATTATTATTATTATTTAGTACTTATATAGCGCCGACATATTACGCAGCGCTGTACAGTGTATATATATATATATCTTGTCACTACCTGTCCCTCAAAGGAGCTCACAATCTAATCCCTACCATTGCCATATGTCTATATTATGTAGTGTAAGTACTGCAGTCTAGGGCCAATTTTTAGAGGGAGCCAATTAACTTATCTGTATGTTTTTGGAATGTGGGAGGAAACCGGAGTGCCCGGAGGAAACCCACGCAGACACGGAGAGAACATACAAACTCTTTGCAGATAGTGTCCTGGCTGGGATTCGAACCGGGGACCCAGCGCTGCAAGGCGAGAGCGCTAACCACTACGCCACCGTGCTGCCTATTACACACAATGCAATTTTCCGTCAGATTGACAGTCAAATCAATTATTTCCGTCAGGTTCCATATGATTTCCAATCATTTTTCTGATTGATTTTCCATTCACTTCTATACAAAAATCGATAAGAAAAACGATTGGAAATCAGATCGGACCTGTCGAAAATAATCGATTCCACCGTCAGTTTTGATGGAGAATTGCATTGTGTGTACTAGGCATAAAACACAGCACTTTGTTCTTCAGTGAAAAGTTCCTTGCTTCAGTGGAAAACTTCTGGCTGCATCCAAAGAGGTGATAACATTTTCTTTTGTTTACATTCCTTTGTCAGATACAATTAGCATATAGCCAGCAGAGAGCTGACACTGAACTGCACTGAGCTGAGAAGCAGAGGGAGGAGAAGAATGATCCCTAGATACATTTTAATATATAAATACAGCAGCTATGCAATAAAATGCAATGGCAGCTTTCAGAGCAGATAAACTGTACTTTGGGAATTTGTAGTTTGTAGACAAACAATATTACTTGTTCTCAAAAGCAAATATGATAACTGTAGGGGTAATATAAAAAGTAAAAAGTAGGAAACTGGTATTGTTTAGAAGCAAATAAATATGGTAGCCTCCACATACTTTTTTGCATCAGGTACCTGTTAAAGGACAACTGTAGTGAGAGAGAGATATGGAGGCTGCCATATTTATTTCATTTTAAACAATACCAGTTACCTGGCAGTCCTGCTGATCTGTTTGGCTGCCGTGGTGTCCATGTCCGGATTTGTACTCTTTACCGCCCAAGGCCATGGTCAGCAGCAGAGGCGTAGCTAGGGTTTTCAGCGCCCGGGGACAAAGCCTATTAATGCGCCCCCCAAAGTCAAGGTTGCGGCGCGCTTAGCGCGCTGCGCCAAAAAGGGGCGTGGTCACATAATAAATGTGGGCGTGGTTATGGGTGGAGCCAAATGTATATGGAGGTTAGCAGGCTCACGCTCACCCACCCTCCCTCAGTATGTACCTTCCAGCATGTTCCAAGACAAATTCAGCAATCATGAGCCCCCCCCCATCAAGACAAATTCAGCAATCATGAGACCCCCAACATAACCAACTCAGCAATCATGAGGCCCCCAACAAGACAAATTTAGCAATCATGAGGCCCCCAACAAGACAAATTCAGCAATCATGAGGCCCCCAACAAGACAAATTCAGCGATCTTGAGGCCCCCAACAAATCATGAGGCCCCCAACAAGACAAATTCAGTAACCATGAGGCCCCCAACAAGACAAATTCAGCAGTCATGAGTCACATAAATAGACAGCATTTCACATAAATAGGTAGAATGCCCCCTTAATATGGTAGACACCTCTCACCTGGCAGCAGTTCTCCAAAATACACTCAATCTGACGTGGTTCCCCAAAAATAGGTAGCCCCAGGTCTAGAGTTGTCCCCAGAATAGGTGGCCAGCAGTATAGATGTCCCCAGAATAGGTGGCCAGCGGTATAGATGTCCCCAGAATAGGTGGCCAGCGGTATAGATGTCCCCAGAACAGGTAGCCAGGGGTAGAGATGTCCACAGAACAGGTAGCCAGGGGTATATGTGCCCAGTATATGTAGGCAGGGATATGTGTGCCCAGTATATGTAGCCAGAGGTATATGTGCCCAGTATATGTAGCCAGGGGTATATATGCCCAGTATATGTAGCCAGGAGAATAATATGTGCCCAGTATATATAGTCAGGCGTATATGTGCCCAGTATATGTAGCCAGGGGTATATATGCCCAGTCCATGTAGCCAGGGGGTATATATGCCCAGTATATGTAGCCAGGGGGTATATATGCCCAGTATATGTAGCCAGGGGGTATATATGCCCAGTATATGTAGCCAGGGGGTATATATGCCCAGTATATGTAGCCAGGGGGTATATATGCCCAGTATATGTAGCCAGGGGTATATATGCCCAGAGTAGGTAGCCAGGGGTATATATGCCCAGTATATGTAGCCAGGGGGTATATATGCCCAGTCCATGTAGCCAGGGGGTATATATGCCCAGTATATGTAGCCAGGGGTATACATGCCCAGTAGATGTAGCCAGGGGTATATATGCCCAGTAGATGTAGCCAGGGGGTATATATGCCCAGTAGATGTAGCCAGGGGTATATATGCCCAGTAGATGTAGCCAGGGGTATATATGCCCAGTATATGTAGCCAGGGGTATATATGCCCAGTAGATGTAGCCAGGGGTATATATGCCCAGTAGATGTAGCCAGGGGTATATATGCCCAGTAGATGTAGCCAGGGGTATATATGCCCAGTAGATGTAGCCAGGGGTATATATGCCCAGTAGATGTAGCCAGGGGTATATATGCCCAGTAGATGTAGCCAGGGGTATATATGCCCAGTAGATGTAGCCAGGGGTATATATGCCCAGTAGATGTAGCCAGGGGGTATATATGCCCAGTATATGTAGCCAGGGGTATATATGCCCAGTAGATGTAGCCAGGGGTATATATGCCCAGTAGATGTAGCCAGGGGTATATGTGCCCAGTAGATGTAGCCAGGGGTATTTGTGCCCAGTAGATGTAGCCAGGGGTATATGTGCCCAGTAGATGTAGCCAGGGGTATAAATGCCCAGTAGATGTAGCCAGGGGTATATATGCCCAGTAGATGTAGCCAGGGGGTATATATGCCCAGTAGATGTAGCCAGGGGTATATATGCCCAGAGTAGGTAGCCAGGTGCCCCCCTCCCTGCCTCCCCAGCAGGAGGGGAGCAGCGCAGAGAAGAGGGAGAGCTGCTCTCTCTCCCTCGCTGTCCCCTCCATTAATGTCCGGGTGCTGGCAGCGGCGGGCGGAACTTACCTCCGTCTCGTCGCAGCGCGGATGGATCTGCCGCTACTCTGGTCTAGTCCAGACCAGAGCAGCGGCTGCGGGATCCGAACTTCCGGCCGGCGCTGGAGCGAGACGGAGGTGAGTCCCGCCCGCTGCGCCAGCACCCGGACAATAACGGAGGGGACAGCGATGGAGGGAGGGAGAGCCCTAAGGTGAGAGAAGGGGGGGAGATGGCCCCCTTCTCCACCGTCCGCATAGCTCTCCCTCTTCTCTTCTCTGCGCTGCTCCCCTCCGCAGAAAAAAAAAAAAAAATCAGCTAAGCTGGGCGCCCTTAGGGACCCGGCGCCCGGGGGCACTTGACCTACCCCGACCCCCCCTAGCTCCGCGCCTGGTCAGCAGCCGCCCCCTTCAGTATAGAAAGCCAGATGATTCCCCCCACCCGCCTCCAGTATAGGTAGCCCATTGACCCTTCCATACAGTATAGATAGCCAGATGACCCTTACTCCATCCAGTTTAGGTATCCTGATGACCCCTACCCCCCTTCCTTCTAGTATAAGAAGCCATATGACACTCTCCCCTTTTCTGTATAGGTAGCCTGATGATCCCCATCCCTACAGTGACCCTTTCTTTCCCCCTAGTATAGCCTGCTGCCCACCTGCCTTTGATCCTGTGGTGCACTAGGCCATGGCCTAATTGGCCTTGGCTTAAATCTGGCCTTGGTAGTGTTTAAATAACACCAGAAACAAGCATGTAGTTAATCCAGTCAGACTGACAATAATGTCAGAAACACCTGATCTGCTGCATGCTTGTTCAGGGTCTATGGTTAAAAGTATTAGAGGCTGAGGACCAGCAGGAGGCCAGGAAACTCGTATTATTTATAAGGAAATAAATATGGCAGCCTCCATATCCCCCTCGCTTCAGTTATCCTTTAAATGTGCTTCCCATACTCTACTACAGCTGACCTCCTCTCCCCTCTGGTTGCAGCTACTAGCAGTGTCAGCCGCACGCGTCTGCGAGACGCATGGGTGCACTTCCGGATCTGCGGTTACGCAGAGCTATGGGATTCGCACAGATTCGGATGGAAAAGCCGGCCGAATCGCTAGCGCAAGCG
The DNA here is from genome assembly GCF_040937935.1 of Hyperolius riggenbachi. NCBI lineage: Eukaryota > Metazoa > Chordata > Amphibia > Anura > Hyperoliidae > Hyperolius > Hyperolius riggenbachi. The sequence continues at coordinate 393,423,215 of NC_090650.1, read as the reverse complement.
ATTCGGACGGCGGCTCCATTACTGTCTATGGGAGTGTTTCCCCGCACAATTTGCCTGCGGGGAAACTCTGCAGATTCGGCCCGGTTTCCGCACAAGTGAAAACGGGCCCTTACTGAGGAGTGATGTGCAACAAAGTCCTCTCGTGTAGGAGTGACGGCACTGAAGTATCAATTGGTCACTGCTGTTGCTGGGGCTACTCCTAATGGTGCGCGGGGCGTATCTGGGTGACAAAGCGCCTATAGCAAACAGTGAAATTGCGCCCAATATGTATTTAAACCCCATATCCAATTGTGCCCCTCATCCATACTGAAGGTTTCCCTCAATTATGGATATCCAGAGGTGTCCACCTCCGTATAGGTAGCCAGAGGTGCCCCCAGTATGTGTATAGGGAATTAGCCCCCAGTACTGTTAATCAGAGGTCGCCCCCAGTATAGGTCACCAGCGTTAGCCACCCAGTATATGTAGCCAGATAGTCAGAGGTCGTCCCCTAGTATAGCTAGCCAGAGGTAGCCCTCCCAGTGTAGGTAGTCAACCAGCTTAGGTTGCCCTCTCAGCATAGTTAATAAGACGAGTATCCCCCCTCTGTATAAGTAGCCCCCCAGTATAGGTTGCTAGAGTTAGCCTCTAAGTGTAAGTAACAGCAAGGGAGTAGGGGGCTGCCATGGCGCCCAGGATGTTGTGGTGCCCATGTCATGAGCCATACCTGCACCCCTCTAGATACGCCTCTGATGGTGCGGCAGGACGTGCTATAGTAGTTTAAAGGAGGCGATTATGGAAACACAGAGGAAGCTGGGCAAGTGTCTAGCGCACAAAATAGCCGCTGTGATGGTCCTTCTGCGCCCGGCATCCCAGCCCGTCTGATACCGCTTTTCTCACTTCCCATGTGAATAAGTTGCCTGTTTGTACCCTGTTGTATCACCCTGCACGAATAAATCACAGCTATTTGGACAAGTGCCCAGCTTCCTCTCTGTTTCCTCAATGAGGAGTGAGCAAAGTTAAAAGCTCAAGAGATGCCAGACTACATTTCCCAGCAACCCAGCAGAACAGTAGAAAACGTGCCTACGCGATAAAGGGGAAAAACGTTATTCACAGGAAATAGGCACTTAGCAATTGTAGGACTATGATCTGCTCACATACATCTACTCAGACTCTGAATTCAACCTGTATAGAAAGATGTATAGCTTTAGGCAAGCACAGCTACAATAGAGTCCTGAACTTAAGGCTGGTTTCACACCAGGATGTTGCGTTTTAGGGGACGTTATGGTCGCATAACGTGCCCCTACCGCAACGCCTGGTCCTCTCTAATGTGGACGTCAGAGTGAGCCGTGTTGTGCAGCTCACTCTGGCGTCCGTGATGCCGTGATGCGCACTCTCCTGGTCCTGCCCGGCCAATCGCCGCACAGAGCGGCCGCTCCAGGAAGTAAAAACTGCACACGTCACAAAGTGCAGTGAATATTAATTAGCCATGTGCTTGGCCGCTCTCCGCTCCTCCCCAACATTACAGCGCATTTGCAAGCAGTCTAACGCGGCTCTGCCGCGTGTAAAGTACTGCATGCAATACGTTCTGTTATGGCGCAGCGTTACTGAGTAACACAACGTGGGCACAGTGAACAGCCCATTGACTTTAAATTGCTGTGCGGTGGGGTGCGTTACAGGCTGCTCTAACGTGCGCCTGTAACGTTCCACTGTGAAACCAGCCTAAAGGGGGCCATACACTTATAGATTTGCAGCTGATTTGACCATCAGGTAGATTTCTGGCAGATGCCCGTCAAGTCCAATCTGACAGGAATCTATCTGATGTGTGCCACACACTAGGAACAGATTTCCAATAGATTTCAGAATTAAATCTATTGGATATCTGTCTAAGGCTACTTGCACACCAAGACGTTGCGTTAGGTGCTACGTTAAGGTCGCATAACGTGCACCTAACGCAACGTATGGTGGTGCGGAAGAGAACAGTAGAGTGAGCCGCGTTAGGCGGCTCTATCCGTATAAGGTCTCCCAGAGTGGCGCTGATTGGCCGGCGGGACCACTTGATGCGGAGCGAGACACTCCGCATCACGTGGTCCCGCCGGCCAATCAGCGGCCGCCAGTGCAGTAAATATTAAGTAGCCATGTGCGCGGCTACTGTAGCTGCATCTCCCCGCCTCCTCTCCGCCCCCCACTGAGCATGTGCAAACAGTCTAACGCGGCTATAGCCGCTCTAACGCCGTAGCATGCTGCACTTTCACAACAACGTGCAGCGTTACATGTAACACAACGTGGGCTGTGTAAACAGCCCACTTGTGTTACATTGCTGTGCGTTGGGGGAGCGTTACAGGCGCACGTACGTCTTAAGCAGGCCATACACTGGCTCGATTCACGGCCGTTTCGACAGCAGATCCGATCCTGGGATCGGATCTGCTGCCAATCGCTTGCGCTAAACGCACCCGCCGATCCGATTCCCTCCCGAAATCGGATCGGACCGTCGATCGCGCCGTGCGGGAAATTACCCTCGATCGCCCGGCGGTAGGAGCGCGTCGCTTGCGGCGTACGATTCGGGCCCGATCCGAGCATGTATACATTACCTGAAGCTGGCTCCGGGGTCCTCTTCTCCTCGCTGCACCGCATTTCCGCATGTCCCAGTGTACGCTTATACTTCCTGTGTCACTCCGGTGACCAGGAAGTTGAAATAGAGGGCGCTCTATTTGAACTTCCTGGTCACGGAGTAACACAGGAAGCGCCGGGATGGAGCAAGAACAGCGGTGCGGTGCAGTGCGGAGAAGATGCCCGGGAGCCAGCCTCAGGTAATGTATACGGGGGGGGGGGGGACAGGCGGCAGGAGCAGCTGAACAGATTGTGTTCGGTTTCAGGCTGAAATCGATTCACAATCTGTTTGCAGTGAAGGCAGCCATACGATCCCTATCTGATCAGATTCGATCAGATAGGGATCTGTCAGCTGGTCGATCTAATGGCACATCGACCAGTGTATGGCCACCTTTAGTGTGTAAGCAACCTAAATGCATTATTGGACCATTAGATCCAATGCAACTCTATGGGCCATCGATCTGCTGCCAGCAGGAGATCAACCCAGATTTTCCATCCTGTAAGATAGAGCAAATTGATCGAAATCGATCGAAATCGGCCGCAAATCGATCGAATGGAGAATTTGATAGAATCGATTTCTGATCGATCAATGGCTGAAATCGAGCCAAATAGACCAGCAGGACTGCCAGACAATTGGTATTGTATAGAATGAAATAAATATGGCAGCCTCCATATACCTTTCACTACAGTTCTCCTTTACACCAGAAATAAGCATGCAGTTAATCTAGTCAGATCTGACAATCATGTCAGAAACTCCTGATTTGCTGCATGCTTGTTACGGGTCTGTGGCTAAAAGTATTAGAGGCAGAGGATCAGCAGGATAGCCAGGCAACTGGCATTGCTTTAAAAGAAAAAAAATATGGCAGCCTCCACACACCACTCCCTTTAGTTGTCCTTTAAAGCAGATCTGAACTCAGAACTTCCTCTCTGCTCTAAAAGATAAGCAACAGCATAATGACCTTTAAAGAAAAACATTTATGTATATTTATTTGTTACAGCTGATGAAATCCTGCAATAAATCTGCAGTGTGTCTACTTCCTGATTTCACCTAAGCAGACATAGGGTTAACATCCTGTGCTTACAAATTAGCTGCTCTGCAGAGGCAGCCAGCTGACAAAGCTGAAAGATCAAATTACAGTTGTGATCAGTCACAGATGAGGGGGAGTTAGACAGGCTAAACTCTCTAAATACACACAGGGTGCATTTCTCTATGTTATCCTCTATTACATTTTTAAAGTGGACCTGAACAGGACAGTGCAACAGTTCAGGTCCACTTTAAAAAATTCAGTTTCAAAGTTTATACTAATAATTTACACTGATCAACATGGCTGCTTGTTCAGATTTTAGTTTTAGTGGTGCATACTTTGTGTAACCAGTGTGGCGCATGCATTCAGATCCGCTGACTGCTAGTTTTCACTTACATCACTACATCATTTGGGGCGGTTTGGTAAAGTTTAGGCAGAATACCTCTCGCCTCTCCCGATGATCTGGAAAGCAAGTGCCTCAGAATATTGGTTCAGGTGACACAATGGCTTCCATCTGTTGTCTGTGTGTGTGACAGGTACACTTTAATGCTATGACAGCACGTACATCTTATTCTGCAAGGAGAATATTTCCCTCTGCCTGAATTGCTTATTAAGAGAAGCCAGTTCACAGATTTGGCCTATTCAGCTCACAAAGCACGACTGGGAAGCGGGATTTCTAGTTTCCTGTTTCCAGCTAATTACATCTCTCTCCATTCATGCCTAATTGCAGTTGTCATTCATTTATACCGTCGGCACCATCCACATTTCCTTTTTTAACAAGCGCACTATTTATAAGTAAAGCATCCACGGAAAGCCATCTCAAGGCTGCACAACATGTGCTGTCCTCCTCTTCAGCTCAACAACTTTCTCCTCCAAGAGATACCGGGCCTGATTCACTAAGGATCTCCAAGGACCAACAAGATTCTAGCCAATTCCATCAGATTAATGGAATCAATCCGTTTTTCAGATCGATTCCATCAATTTGATCGAACTGGATAGCAGCTTTCCTTCCATTAGTGGACCCAAATGATATTATGATCCAATCGGACCATCGATCCAATCAGACCATCGATCATTCGAGGAATAGTATCATTAATATCCACCTTAACCACTTCAGCCCACAGGTGTTTTCACCTCTAAGACAGAAGTCATTTTCCCCTGTCCATTCATTCGCCAAAAACTTTATCACTACTCATCACACGTAAATGATCTATAGCTTTTTTTTTTCGCCACCAATTAGGCTTTCTTTATGTGGTACATTTTGCTGAGAAATATTTTATCCTAAATGCATTTTAATGGGAAAAATAAGAAAAAAAAATGGAAAAAATGCATTATTTCTCAGTTTTCGGCCATTATTGTTTTAAAATAAAATAAAATGTTCTACTGTGCATAAAACCCACACATTTTATTTACCCATTTGTCCCGGTTATTGCAACATCTAAAATATTTCCCTAGTACAATTTATGGTGCCAATATTTTACTTGGAAATAAAGGTGCATTTTTTCAGTTTTGCGTCCATCACTAATTGCAAGCCTATATAAGGAGAAGATAATAGTACTATACCTTCACAACATACATATTAAAAAAAAAAAAGTTTAATCCCTAAGGCAACAATTTATATATTTTTTTAAACTGTAATTTTTATTTTTTTTTATATGTGTCTGTTTTTTTTAAGTTACTAGGGAATGTGGGGGTCAATTAGTTTTTATTGAATGTTTACTGTGGGTTTTTTTTTTTTTTTACTTTAATTTTACTTTTTGGCAACTAGGTGGTGCTAAGCACTCTCCTGGAAGATACCAGGAAGAAAGGAATGAATCTTTTTTTTTTTTTTTTTTTTTTACATTTTGTGACATCTGTTTTCATAAATCAATATGCCTCCTGATTGGAGTCATCTTGATTCATTCACAGTAGATCTTTTGCCTCGGGAGAGCACTCGTTCTCGCAATCGATCCCCCGTAATAGCGGTGGGGAACAAGCCGCATGCATGCTTATATGCGCGCAATCACCGCAACACTGCTGAACGAATTATTCATCCAGATTGCCTTTGCGTGGCAATTTTGGACAAATATATTCGTCCAGATTGCCTGAAGTGGTTAAAGTGTACCAGAGACAAAGCAACCAACTGTAGTTTACCATATACATCAGTGGGAACATGAGATAAAAAAAACACTTACCCTGCTCTCCGTTTCATCCTGCACTGCTCAGACTGCTTGTCATCAGCCCTGATAAAATCCCCAACTGATCAGTCAGTCATGGCTCTGCCCTGGAATCTCTATATCTGTGAATAGCTGTGAGTCATGTTTTCTGAAGCCCGCCCCCTTTTGGCGCTGCTTTCCTGTTCTGTGCACAGCAGAATCACAGGCAGCTGATGGGAGGAGCTGATCATGCTGGAGAAGGAGCTATTACAGAGCATGTGTCTGCTGTGTCACTGGGGTAAAGGGAATAAAAAAAAAAAAACACATAAAACTTCACTGCAGAGCAGCGGAAACATTAGGAATAACCTGTATATTACTAAATCTATCGAGGGATATGTTTCTTTTGTATGTACTTGTTCATCTCTGGTTTCCTTTAAGTTTGCTAGTGGCAATGGACCCATTTGAGGCTCCTGAGTCATGGTCATAAGAAGAGACTCAGCTGCCCTCTTCTTTTCCCGAAAACCCACAGATATCTTCTGTTTAACCACTTCCCTTAAAAACCACAGCAATTTTCACAACATGCTCCTCCCTTTCGTTCGCCAATAACTTTATTGCTACTTATCACACTGAAATGATCTACTGTATATATTGGTTTTTTTTGCAGCAGAAACTAGGCTAATTTTGGGTGGTACTTTTTGATAAGAATTATTTTATTTTACCCTATATACTCGAATACAAGTCAACCCTGTGTATAAGTCGACTCAAATATTCAACTCTCTTAAACTGGATTTTTTGATTGACTCAAGCATAAGTCTACCCAGCAAAGTTAATAGCTGCACTTGGGACTCAGGAGGGGTTAATGACTGCACTGCATACAGTATTGCAGCCATTAACCCCTCCTGTCCCTTAAGTGCAGCCAATACCTCCCCCAGGCCCCCAAGTGCTGCAATTATGCAGCCCGTTTCCTTGTTAATTGTTGTGGTCAGGACTTTCAGACTCATGTAAAAGTCGACCCCTATACTTTTATGAAGTGAATCAGACCTACATTTCTAGACCTATACTTGAGTATATAGAGCATATGCATTTTACAGGGAAGAAAAAATAAAAAATGCATCATTTCTCAGCCATTATAGTTTCAAAATAAAAATTCCTACTGTAGATAAAATTCACACATTATATTTGCCCATATTTGTCATCTTGCTGATGCCCACTTTTATTCATTACAGGCACTTTGATCGACTTTGGGAACAACTGTTCCCATTCACCTATCACAGACCAGTGGGATTGACACAAAGGTGAAAAGGAGCGTGCCCGGGATCGCGAGCTGCAGCGGTTCATAACCAAATAGGCATATCTATGTCCCTGTTTCACAAGTGAAGTTTACAGGTGTGTAGATATGTGTAGCAGGGATCTGGAAGTGGTTAAAGAGAACCCGAGGTGGGTTTGAAGAATATTATCTGCATACAGAGGCTGGATCTGCCTATACAGCCCAGCCTCTGTTGCTATCCCAAACCCCCCTAAGTTCCCCCTGCACTCTGCAATCCCTCATAAATCGCAGCCACGCTGCTGACAAACAGCTTGTCAGAGCTGGCTGTGTTTATCTCTATAGTGTCAGTCTGCTGCTCTCCCCGCCTCCTGCAGAACTCCAGTCCCCGCCTGCATCCCTTCCCTCCCTGCTGATTGGAGGGAAGGGACGGGGGCAGGGACCGGAGCTATGCAGGAGGCGGGGGAGCAGCTGAGACTGACACTACAGATGTAAACACAGCCTCACAGCACTGCTGTGATTTATGAGGGATTGCAGAGTGCAGGGGGACCTTAGTGGGGTTTGGGATAGCAACAGAGGCTGGGCTGTATAGGCAGATCCAGCCTCTGTATGCAGATAACATTCTTTAAACACACCTCGGGTTCTCTTTAAGGAAGACAAAATTGTACTCGGCATTGTTTTTTTATTCGGTAGTAAAAAAATTTGTGTTACTTCTGCCCTTCTACCAAAATCTTAGTGGTTCTGGTTCTGCATAACGTAAAGGACAATTATCATGAACATTTGTAAAATTTAAAATACATACATACATACATATGTACATTTCTCTAAGAGTAAAATCCACTATAAATTACTTTTTTTCCCCATGTAATTAAGGTAATACTGAGACTCTCCCATGAAGAGATGGACTAGTCCAAAAACTTCAGATTAGTCAGCATTCTATTACCTACTGTAAGTGACTGCAACATAGGAAATAAGTTATAGTGCATTATACTCTGGGAGAAATATACATTTAAACGTATGTTTTTTAAATGTTACAATTTTTTTATGATAGTTATCATTTAAGGCTACTTACACACTAAGACATTGCGTTAGGTGCTAAGTTAAGGTCGCATAACGTGCACCTAACGCAACGTATGGTGGTGCGGGAGAGGATGTTAGAGTGAGCCGCGTTCGGCGGCTCTATCCGCATAAAGAGTGGCGCTGATTGGCCGGCGGGACCTTGTGATGCGGAGTGAGACACTCCGCATCACGTAGTCCCGCTGGCCAATCAGCAGCCACCAATGCAGTGCATATTAAGTAGCCATGCGTGCGGCTACTGTAGCGTCATCTCCCCGCCTCCTCTCACCCCCCACTGAGCATGTGCAAACAGTCTAACGCGGCTTAAGCCGCTCAGAACGCACAGTACGCTGCACTTTGCCCGTGGGCATTGTGAACAGTCTCATTGACTTTGTAGTGCTGTGCGGTGGGCTGCGTTACAGGCTGCACTAACGTGTGCCTGTAACGTCCTGGTGTGTAAGTAGCCTTAAGAGGGATTGTCAGCCATAAAATCACATTCCATTTACCCACTGCATTTATTATCTCTAACCTGACCCTGCATTGCAAGCATTTCAATCTATATGTATAAAATCGTGTGTGTGTGTGTGTGTGTGTGTGTGTGTGTGTGTGTGTGTGTGTGTGTGTGTGTGTGTGTGTGTGTGTGTGTGTGTGTGTGTGTGTGTGTGTGTGTGTGTGTGTGTGTGTGTGTGTGTGTGTGTGTGTGTGTGTGTGTGTGTGTGTGTGTGCCGAAAACGCCTTGACCGATTTGAACGAAACTTGGTATACAGATCCTTTACTACCTGGGATGATATGTTCTGGGGGTCTCGCGGCCCCTCTGCACACGTGGGTGGAGCTACAAACAGCCATCAGATTTCACCCATTCAAGTCAATGGAAAAAATGTAAAAGGCTGCCATTCTCACAGTAATCAAGCCAGAGTCCCCACACTTGGCACAGTTGGTCACTTGGTGACCGAGGTTACAAATCCAGTAAAAAGTGGGCGGAGCATAAAACAGCCAATCAAATTTCAATCATTCATTTTAAATAGGAAAATGTAAACTGCAGCCATTCTTAGACTGTTAATCGCAGGGTTCTCAAACTTGCCACAGTTGGTCACTGGGTGAATTCGATTAGGATTCAAGAAAGTGGGTGGAGCCTACAACCAGGTGCGTAGCTAGGGGGGGTCGGGGTAGGTCAAGTGCCCCCGGGCGCCGGGTGCCTAAGGGCGCCCAGCTGAGCCGCTTTGTTTTTTTTTTTTTTCTGGGGAGGGGAGCAGCGCAGAGAAGAGGGAGAGCTGTGTACAGCGGTAGGGAAGGGGGGCCATCTCCCCCCTCCTTCCCTCACCTTAGTGCTCTCCCTCCCTCACTGTCCCCTCCATTAATGTCCGGGTGTCTAGCGCAGCAGGCGTAACTCACCTCTGTTTCGCTCCAGCGCCGGAAGTTCGGGTGCCGCAGCCGCTGCTCTGGTCTGGACCAGACCAGAGTAGCGGCAAATCCATCCGGCGCTGCGACGAGACGGAGGTAAGTTCCGCCCGCTGCGCCAGACACCTGGACATTAATGGAGAGGGCAGCGAGGGAGGGAGAGCAGCTCTCCCTATTCTCTGCGCTGCTCCCCTCCTGCTGGGGAGGGGGACACCTGGCTACCTACTCTGGGCACATATACCCCTGCCTACATATACTGGGCACATATACCCCTGGCTACATATACTGGGGATATATACCCCTGACTATATATACTGGGGACATATACCCCTGCCTACATATACTGGGCATATATACCCCTGGCTACATATACTGGGCACATATTATACCCCTGGCTACATATACCCCTGGCTACATATACTGGGCATATATACCCCTGGCTACATATACTGGGCACATATACCCCTGCCTACATATACTGGGCACATATACCCCTGCCTACATATACTGGGCATATATACCCCTGGCTACATATACTGGGCACATATTATACCCCTGGCTACATATACTGGGCATATATACCCCTGGCTATATATACTGGGCACAGATTATACCCCTGGCTACATATACTGGGCCACAGTAGAAGTGGCCATCTTAAGGACAAAAAACTGTATCTCTTTCTTATGGAGCACCCCAACCCGGAGGAACAGGTTCTGCATTGGCTCATCCTGGGCGGTAGAGGAGGCAACAGGTATGGGCCCTGACTTAGTAGAAGCTCTGGCCCGATTCTGTTTCTGATAACGAACCCTCCTGTCGATTTTGACCGCTAGGGTGATGGCGTCATCCAGTGTTTTTGGTTCGGGACGACTCAACATGATATCTGAGACTGCATCGGACAAGCCTGTCAGAAAACAATCTAGTAAGGCAAAAGGCCCCCATCTAGCCGACACTGCCCAACGTCTAAACTCAGCCGCATAAACTTCGACGGAGCTGTGGCCCTGACGGAGTGTTTTCAGCTTCCTTTCTGATGTGACCGCCAAATCCGGATCATCGTAAATGACGGCCATAGCATCAAAAAATTTCTGTACAGAAGATAAAGCCTCGTGACCTGTTGGCAAACTGTACGCCCAGGTCTGGGAGTCTCCTGACAACAACGTCTTAATGAACGTTACTCTCTGCTGTTCCGAGCCCGATGAGACAGGCCGTAACTCAAAATAGGATAATACACAATTCCTAAAGTTACTAAAGTCGGACCTATGGCCTGAGAACTTCTCGGGAGGGGACATTCTCGGTTCCACCACTGGAGGGGATAGCACCGGTAAGCCAGGGTTTTGCAGGGCCCGAACCGCCTCTGACAGTCGATTGATTTGGTCTTGTTGAGCGTTAACCGTGGCTGTCAAATTGGTTACTGCTGTGGTCAAGGCCTGAACCTGGTTACACAGAGCATCCATAATATGGTCTGTTGTTCTGTGACGGTGTGTAGCAGCGAGGATTTGAGTACTGGTGATCTGCAGTATCACCAATAATACAGATACTATATATGATTATTAGGTGATCTGCAGAATCACCAATAATACAGATATAGTGGAAAGAAACGATAACAACTTTATTGAACGTGTGTGGAGTGATTGGTGCACACAGTAGTACTCTGAAAATCCCAGCGCTAACCTCCCAGACAGGAGAGATCAGCTGAGGACTTCAGGAGTGACCTCACCAGTGGCAATCGGCCCACTGGTGAGTAGGAGAGTCAGGCAGAAAAAGGTTGGCAACAGACAGACAGATCAGGTACAAAATCGGTGAGCAGAAATTGGAGTGAGAGGCAGGCAGAGAGTCGGTAACAGAATCAGATTGCTGAAGTACAAAATCAGAAAGCAGGCTCAGAGTCTAAGGTCAGGCAAGGTTCGGCAACGGTATCAGATAGGCGAAAGTACAGAATCAGAGAGCGAGAGAATAGTCAGGAACGAGCAGAAGTCAAACAGGTAATAAATACAATTCAAACAATCTCCTAATCTAGGTGTAAAATCCTTAGCATCAACACCTGGGATCTAGTCTAGGGTCTGAGCGCTAACACACACAGGTATTCATGACAACAGACAGCGAGCTACTGACAGCCCTGAGTCACTCCCCCGCCAGCCGGCCAATCAGGGGCGAGGAGCACTCCCTGTGACGTCAGCTGACCTGCGGGTCAGCTGACTCGCCTCCTGGAAGCGTAAATACTGTGACGCTGGCCGCGCGCACGCACTAACCTAGTAGTGTGCGCGGGCGAGAGGCCAGCGCACGGAGGAGTCGAGAGAGCGGCGGGGATGGAAGAAACGGCGTCCCCACTGCTTGTTACACTGGGCATATATACCCCTGGCTACATATACTGGGCACATATTATACCCCTGGCTACATATACTGGGCATATATACCCCTGGCTACATATACTGGGCACATATAACCCTGACTAAATATACTGGGCACATATACCCCTAGCTACATATACTGGGCACATATACCCCTGCCTATATATACTGGGCACATATACCCCTGACTATATATACTGGGCACATATTATACCCCTGGCTACATATACTGGGCATATATACCCCTGGCTACATACACTGGGCACATATACCCCTGGCTACATATACTGCGCACATATACCCCTGGCTACATATACTGCGCACATATACCCCTGGCTACATATACTGGGCACATATACCCCTGGCTACATACACTGGGCACATATAACCCCCTGACTACATATACTGCGCACATATACCCCTGGCTACATATACTGGGCACATATACCCCTGACTACATATACTGGAGACATATACCCCCCACTACATATACTGGGCACATATACACCTGGCTACATATACTGGGCACATATACCCTGACTATATATACTGGGCACATATACCCCTGACTACATATACTGGGGACATATACCCCTGGCTATATATACTGAGAACATATACACCTGCCTACATATACTGGGCATATATACCCCTGCCTACATATACTGGGCACATATACCCCTGGCTACATATACTGGGCACATATACCTCTGGCTACATATACTGGGGACACATACCCCTGCCTACATATATTGGGCACATATACCCCTGGCTACCTGTTCTGGGGACATCTATACCGCTGGCCACCTATTCTGGGGACACCTATAGACCTGGGGCTACCTATTTTTGGGGAACCACTGCTGTCAGATTGAGTGTATTTTGGGGAACTGCTGCCAGGTGAGAGGTGTTTACCATATATTTATGTGAAATGCTGTCTATTTATGTGCCTCATGACTGCTGAATTTGTCTTGTTGGGGGCCTCATGGTTACTGAATTTGTCTTGTTGGGGGCCTCATGATTTGTTGGGGGCCTCAAGATCGCTGAATTTGTCTTGTTGGGGGCCTCATGATTGCTGAATTTGTTCAGTTGGGGGCCTCATGATTGCTAAATTTGTCTTGTTGGGGGCCTCATGATTGCTGAGTTGGTCATGTTGGGGGCCTCATGTTTGCTCACGATTGCTGAGTTTGTCTTGATCGGGGGGGCTCATGATAGTCTTTGTCCCCGGGCGCTGAAAACCCTAGTTACGCCTCTGCCTACAACAGCCAATCAAAATTCACCTATTGATTTTTAAGGGGAATATTTAAACTGCTGCCATTCTTACACGGTTAACCTTCCTGGCGGTAAGCCCGAGCTGAGCTCGGGCTATGCCGCGCAGGAAGATATCTCAGCCCCTGGTGGGGCGATTTTGCCCATTCAAAGTGCTGTGCGCGCAGCTAGCACTTTGCTAGCCGCGCGCACAGCTTGTTCGCCACCGCTCTGCGGCGATCGCCCGCACGCAGCGGCGGAAGAGGGCCCCCCCCCCGCCAGAGCCCTGCGCTGCCCGGACCAATGAGTTCCAGGCAGCGCTATGGGCTGGATCTGAGGCGTCTGGCGTCAGGACGTCGGCTGACGTCCATGACGTCATTCCGATCGTCGCCATGGCGACAGGAGAAGCCAAACAGAGGAACGCGTTATATACGCGTTCCCCTGTTTGCTAAAGATGCCGGCGACAATCGCACTAGAGGGACACATGCGCCCTCTAGTGGTGTTTCATGTAGCTACCACTCTGGTAGCTTTACATGAAACAAAAAAAAAAAACAGATTTCTGCCCATTTGAAAAAAAAAAAAATCAACCTCCAGGAAGGTTAATGGCAGAGGCTTCAAACTTGCTACAGTCGGTCATTGGGTGACTGAGGTCCAAATTCACTAAATGGGCGGGGCCACATACAGCCAATCAGATTTCCTTGGTGGATAAACTGCTTCCATTCACACATTTTTGATGCCAGGAACCTGAAAGCTCACAAACTTGGTCATTGAGAGACTGTGTGTCCAGGTTACAAAAAGTGGGGGGAGCCAAAAACAAATTTGACTAAGAAAATATAAACTGTAGCCATTCTTACACCGTTAATGGCAGGGTTCTCAAACTTGACACAGTTGGTCACTGGGTGAATGAGATTAAGAATTTGGAAGGTAGGTGGAGCCTACAACAGCCAATAAAAATTCACCTTTCGATTTTCAAAGGGAATATTTAAGCTGCTACCATTCTTACACTGTTAATAGCAGATGCCTCAAACCTGGTACAGTTGGTCACTGGGTGATTAGGGTTCAAAATCAGAAAGGGGGTGGAGCCACAAACAGCCAATCAGATTTGTTTATTTTTCAAAGGGAATATACAAAGTATTGATACCAAGGACCCCAAAGCTGATAAACTTGATTGTCTGTATGTCAAGGTTAGAGTGACTGTATGCCAAGGTTAGAAAAAGTGTGCGGCGCCAACAACTTATTTTTTTACATGGCAGGGTTCTCAAACTTGACACAATTGGCCACTGGGTGACTGGGATTAATATTCAGAAATGTGGGTGGAGCCTAAAAACAGCCAATCAAAATGTACCTATTGATTTTCAAGGGGGAACATTTACATTGCTACCATTCTTACACTGTTAATGGCACAGGTCTCAAACCTGATACAGTTAGTTATTGGGCGACTGGGGTCCAAATTCACTAAAGTGGGTGGAGCCACAAACAGCCAGTCAGATTTTTTAGATTGATTTCCGCCATTCCGTTATTGGCAGGGTTCTCAAACTTGACACAGTTGGCCACTGGGTGACTGGGACTAATATTCAGGAAAGTGGGTGAAGCCTACAGCAGCCAATCAAAATTCACCTTTTGATTTTCAAGTGGAATATTTACATTGCTGCCATTCATACACTCTTAATGGCAGAAGCCTCAAATCTGGTACAGTCAGTCACTGGGAGACTGGGGTTTAAATTCTGAAAAGGGAGTGGGCCAAAAACAGCCAATCAGATTTGTTTAATTTCAATGGTAAAATGCAATTTATTGATGCCAAAGACCACAAAGCTCATAAACTTGGTCAGTGAGTGACTGTATGTCAAGGTTAGAAATAGTGGGCAGAGCCAAAAACAACTTTTTACATGGCAAAATATAAATTGCAGCTATTCTTACACTGTTAATGGCAGGGTTCTCAATTGGTCACTGGGGGACTAGGATTAATATACGGAAAAGTAGGTGGAGCCTACAAGAGCCAATCAAAATTCACCTATTGATTTTCAAGGGGAATATTGAAACTGCTGTCATTCTTACACTGTTAATGGCAGAGGCCTCAAACCTGCTACAGTCGGTCATCAAGTGACTGTGGT
Source organism: Hyperolius riggenbachi (assembly GCF_040937935.1). Taxonomy (NCBI): domain Eukaryota; kingdom Metazoa; phylum Chordata; class Amphibia; order Anura; family Hyperoliidae; genus Hyperolius; species Hyperolius riggenbachi. The sequence goes on along the minus strand of NC_090650.1, from coordinate 393,408,050 downwards.
TCAAATTCACTAAAGGGGTGGAGCCACACACATCCAATCCGATTTGCTTTTTTTGGATAAACTACTTCCATTCACACAATTTTGATGCCAGGAACCCAAAAGCTCACAAACTTGGTCATTGAGTAGTGACTGTGTGCCAAGGTTACAAAAAGTGGGTGGAGTCAAAAACAGATTTTTCTGGGAAATTGTAAACTGCAGCCCTTCTTCACTGTTAATGGAAGGGTTCTCAAACTTTGCACAATTGGTTACTGGGTGACTGGGATTAATATTCATAAAAGTGGGTGGAGCCTAAAAAAGCTACTCAAAATCACCTGTTGATTTTCAAGGGGAATATTAAAATTGCAGCCATTCTTGCACTGTTAATGGCACAAGCCTCAAACCTGGTACAGTTAGTCATTGGGGTTCAAATTCAGAAAAGGGGACAGAGCTACAGTTTCATTTCTTGGGAAAATACAAATTATTTATGCCAAGGACCCCAAAGCTCACAAACTTGTTCATTGAGTGACTGTATGTCCAGGTTACAAAAAGTAGGCGGAGCCAAAACCAAATTTCACTGGGAAAATGTAGACTGCAGCCCTTCTTACTCTGTTAATGGCAGGGTTCACAAACTTTGCCCAGATGGTCACTGGATGACTGAGATTTATATTCAGGGAAGTGGGTGGAGCCTATAATAGCCAATCAAAATTCACCTGTTGATTTTCAAGGGGAATATTTAAATTGCTGCCATATTTACACTGGTAATAGCAGATGCCTCAAACCTGCTACAGCTGGTCATTGGGTGGCTGGGGTTCAAATGCTGGAGAGGGGCGGAGCCACAAACAGCCAATCTGATTTGTTTAATTTCTATGGGAATATACAAATTATTGATGCTAAAGACCCCAAAGCTCACAAACTTGGTCATTGAGTGTTTGTGCGTTAGGGTTAGAAGAAGTGGGCGGAACCAACACCAGTCAAATACATACCCGGGCAACGCCGGGTCATCAGTGGGTGGAGACAAATACAAATTTCACTGGGAAAATGTAAACTGCAGCCATTCTTACACTGTTAATGGGAGGGTTCTTAAACTTTGCACAGTTGCTTACTCAGGGAATGGGATTAATATTCAGAAAAATGGGTGGAGCCTACTAAAGTGTATAAAGCTTCACCTATTGCTTTTCAAGGGAATATTTAATTGCTACCATTCTTGCACTGTTACTGGCACAGGCCTCAAACCTGGTACAGTTGGTCACTGGGTGACTGGGGTTCAAATTCAGAAAAGGGGGTGGAGCCACAAACAACCCATCATATTTTTTTCATTTCAATGCAAATTATTGATGCCAAAGACCACAAAGCTCACAAACTTGGTCATTGAGTAATTGTTAGGGTTAGAAAAAGTGGGTGGAGCCGACACCAGCCAAATACATACCCAGGCAACGCCGGGCAATCAGCTAGTATAAGAATAAATGTTTCTGCTGTAATAAATCTTATTTCAGTCAGACTGGCTCTATTTGGTACATTACCGAGGAGAGGGAAACTTGTTATCTCCCTTCCCACATTCCTGCTCCTCACTGATTGGCCTGAGAGCAGCTCAGTGTGACAGGCTGAGAAGCTGTTGAAATACGATCTATGCTGTTGATTGTTTATGAAGCAATCTAGATATGACAGTGCAGTTTCTAGGAGGATAAAAAAAGAGTAAGGGAGGAAATGACATCAGGATTGCCTTCAGTCAGATGCAGTAAAGATGGAAAATGCCTGAAACAGTTTTCCTTTTATTTACTACATAAAATTCACTGAAATCAAAACGTGGACAGTACAATACATATGCTATGTAAGAAGAACAAGTATTTATCCCCTTATATATGTGGTTTTTTTTCCTGTAATAATATGGCTGTCCCTGTCTTAACAGGAAACCCTGTGATACTTCTGTGACTGGCCAGGCTTTCACCTCAGCACAGAGCAATCTGGATGACTAGTCTGTCCAACACCGTTAGTTCGCCAGCAGAGGGACTGAAGAAGCGCCGTGCGTGGAAGTCTGAAGCCCATCGGTTAATAAACAAATGAATATAAATAATAAATAAGACAAGCATTGGAATTGGCGGCCTCATACAGCATGAATGCTCCAGACTGAAAGGTGTAATTTGCAAGGAGAGGATATTACAGTAAGAGATGACATCTCCGACACAGAGACATTTTCTCCAACACAAAGACCGGCCCTATATCGGGTCCGGAGGGCGGCGGTGGCTAATTGTGCCAGTGTGATGTGCAGGGTATGCCTGGATCCTGACTGGCAGGCTGTGATTAAAATTTCCGTAAAGCAAAATACACAGTTGCTTTAGAACTGGAAAAACTAGCAGGAAATCAGTAAGCTGCAGAAAGAGAATGGTCTTCATAAATAAGCAAAGCAAATAGTTGCTCAGCTGTCCTTATGTCCTTCACAAAGTTTTAGCCCCAAAGCATGACAAATGAAGTGTTACCTTATACAATGCTATGTGGGCCTGTGATCAGAGGCTAATCCAGGGGTCAGGAACCTTTTTGGCTGAGAAAGCCATAAACGTCATGCGCAGCAGAGGGCTCACGTTACTCTTGCCATGGAGATGTGTATACAGTTGATCCTCTGGGCAGCGGAGGTGCCAGACACGTCTTCAGCTTCTCTTGGGTTTCAGCAACATCAGCAATTTCCCTGAGAGCCAGACAGGAGAAATACTGACTAACAGCTTGTACAATTAGCTAGCTGACTTGGGGATTGATTCACTTTGTAGGATGAGATCCCATGATTTGGCCCAATAGGCTGCTTTTCAAGTGACAGAAAGCCTATTGGGCCAATCAAAGTGCGGGTATCTCGTTCTACAAAGTCAGTGGACCTGACAGGGTCCAGAGTGGGACAATTGGAGCAGTCGTTCGTTTTGGGGTAGCGCGAGTAAGTTAGTAGTGCATGCTAAAGCAGTAACATGGCTACTTTGAAATTTTTACTTGCGCTGTCACACTAAGCTGCGCTGCTTGAGCGGTGTAGCTTAGTGAATCAACCCCTAACTGTCAGCCAGATGTAGCCATCAAAAGAGCCACATCTGGCTCCCGAGCCATAGGTTCCCTACCCCTGGGCTAATCTATAGAGGAAGTAGCCCCTGCAGCCATGAATAGGGGCAGAGGCGTATCAAGAGGGGTGCAGGCATGCCTTGTGCCATGGGCGCCACAGCACCATGGGCGCCATGCCTGTTCCTGTGCTGCGCCGTCGTGCCAGCCCCTGTGCCTCCCCATCATTAAGACATTCATTCTGTTATCTGGGGAACATGGCTGCCTAATTTACTGTATGTATGTAGGGCTTAGTTTTAGACCAGAGGACAGAGAGGGAATAAGAAGAGATATTTCCCCCAGGTGAGTAAAGCTTTTTTTAAAAAAATTGCCTGATAACTCCTTTAAAACTTCTGGTACGGTAAAACGCTGCCTCCCAACGAATCACCACAATAATCCACCGCTCCCGCCGTAGGTTCCTCTCTCTGCTGTCTCTATGATAGCAAAGCACTGTGCGCCAGTCAGGAGCCGCTTTTATTGGCTCCTGACCCTGTGAATCTGTAAGCCAATGGGATTGACTTACAGTTATGTCAGGGCCAGGAGCCAATGAAAATGCTCCTGATCGGCTCACAGAGCTCTGCTGTCATAGAGGCAGCAGGGCGAGTGTATTGCGAGACAAAACGGCGAGATCGGCGTGACTGCGCAGCAGGATGATTGAAATCTACATCTTGTCAGATCCGCGCTGCCACATGCAGGACATAGATTTCAACTGCGTCGGTCCCCAAATGGTTAAAGAGTAACTGTCAGACATAGCATCAAAAATCAATTATCTACTTTTATCTGTTAATCAAGTAATAATGATGCTAACCAGGCAATCCAAAAGTTGAAAATCACTCTTAATTTTATTTTCCAAAGAATATAATTTACCGGGTCACCTGGCTCTTATTCTGTACATTGCCAGACAAAGGAAGCTGCAGTGCATGCTGTGTTTTTTTTCTTCTTTACTTTCCTCCCCTTCTAATTGTTATTCCCCTCAGACATAACTAATGCAGCCTCACACACCTCTGTTCCTCTCTGATTGGCCAAAATTTCTTGTGCTGAGAAGCTGAGAAAATGACATCCCCTGCAGCAGCTTCTGAAATCCAATCCATACAAATAAACCAGCTCTGCAGAGTCTCACAATGACAATTTATGACAATGCACTTCCTACTACAGAGCTGGGTGGGAGTCCCAATCAGGCAGAGGAGAAAAAAAAAAAAAAAAGAGTAAGGGAGGAAATGATGTCAGGATTGGCTTCATGAAAGACACAGTCAAGATGGAAAATGCTAAGAAGCATTTTCTCTTTTTTTACTATAAAAAAAAAATCACTAAAATTAAAACGTGGACAGTGCAATACATATGTTATGTAAGTAGAGAAAGTACTTATCTACTTATGTATGTGTTTTTTTTCTGAGATAGTATGGCTGACAGCTCCTCTTTAAGCCTAACGTGCATTCAGTGATGACAGTAGCAAATGTTTCTGAAATGTTGACAACTATACTTTCTTGTAACTATAGGATGTATTGCTCAGTAGTAAAGGTAACTTTGCTAATGATTTGGCCTGTATTTGCACCTGTGGGGTCTTTAGCATACTCTTATTACCCTGTATACATTTCACATCATAACCCCATTCTCCTGTTGTGTATTCCTGTCATTATATCCATATGTGACGGGTGAAAAGTTCACTGTATACCTCATCTGCTGTAGCACTCCTCCTAGCTAGCCAAGCTTACTGTTCCTTCCACAAAATCCACACAAGAGCTGAAAAGTGGCAACAAGCAGCATACAAACATTTTCTTAGCAAATCTTAACCACTTAAAGCACACCTAAACTAAAAAAAAAGCAAAAAAAAAAAAAAGCTAATGGGATAATAATTGTATCTATCCTCCTATTCCTAAAACCTTTTTTTTTTTTTTTTTTTGTAGAATCACAGTTTTATCTTCTGTTTAAAACCTAAAAAAGCAGGTTTAATATTTTACTGTCTTAGCTGAATGATATAGTTTTTAGTGTCAGAGAACTACAATGTATTATCTATCAACCCTTTCCAACCCCGCGTTGGGGGATTTGTTAAATAACGAACAACGCACAGAGGTAAATAGTTTTGCCTTGAGTCAGGTATGCTTTAAATATCTGCTGTACTAGCCCACAGCTTTTGTTTATTACAGAAATCCTGAGCTTGGGAACACTTAAAATCTGAGTCCTATGGTTTCTAGCTCATCTTCTGAAATTATTTACTGTGAGAGTTACCTTGACTCGGGCCCAGGCCTTTCTACAGTCCAAGCCCTCAACCATGGCTGAAATCTTCCACAATCCAGACTTCCAGGAGGGCCTACACACCTCCAACTTTACATGGTGGATCACAAAAGACTTCACATCCTTAAAATGATACCCTCTTGGGCTCAGTTCTTGGAAATAACCTGACCCACTTGGACAGAATGATTTAGGGCTCGGGAACTTCATCATTTTTTTCTGAGTTTAGCCAAATCAGTACAAGCACCCCGTCCACACATTTTGAAAGTATATACTCACAGGACCCAATGCAAAAAGGCACACTTTCCGTCCTATACTCAATCATAAACTGCCCACTCCTAAATTTTACCCACCCATATCAACAAGCCTGGAAGCCAGACCTAAAAACCACCCTAGACTAAAACCAATGGTTCCAATGCCTAGAAACTGTGTCTAGGGTAGGATGCAGATGACAACCATGGAGGTGTCAATCAGGTTACTTCTCTGTACTTATTTGGTGCCCTATAAACTGAATAAAATGGATCAAACTAGGGATCCCCTGTGCTTCCGTGGATGCCAGGTACCGGGCTCCATGCTCCACATCTGGTGGACGTGTCCTAGGGTCTGACAACTATGGAAGAGGGTTCACACACTAATTGATGCTACCTTCTACCGTCGTATCTCAAAAGATCCTAAAATCCTTCTTTTGGGGTTAATGCCCAACATGCTGAACACAAGTCAGTTAAGACACATAAAGCGGCCAGGTGGAATACTCCTCAATCGTCACTCACAAAAGTGATCATTAATTTCACCTTATCCTGCAATAGTATTGGCGCAATGGTTAATGACCAGTGTAACCACTTAAAGCAGAACTGAAGATAGGATTACAACAAACTGTTTCACTTACCTGGAGCTTCTGCAAACCCCCAGCAGCCGTCCTGTCCCGCGCCGGTCCTCCACGATTCTCCTTTCCCCTGCCGCCAGCTACTTTCGGTTTCGCCACCGGGCCACTGTGTCTGCGCAGCTCTGGCCGCACATATCCTTTCTTCGCGTTCCAGTCCGCAATAATGCTATTGCAGACGGGAACGCATAGAAAGGATACGCTTGGCAGGGCTGTGCTGGCCTCGACTTACAAGTCGAGGAACAGAACGGAGCGGCGGTGGGAGAACAGAGGCTCGTGGAGGACCGGCGCGGGACAGAACGGCTGCTGGGGGTTTGCAGAAGCCCCAAGTAAGTGAAACAGTTTGTTGTCATCCGATCTTCAGTTCCGCCTTAAAGAGACTCCGTAACAAAAATTGCATCCTGTTTTTTATCATCCTACAAGTTCAAAATGTTATTCTAATGTGTTCTGGCTTACTGCAGCACTTTATACTATCACCATCTCTGTAATAATTCAATGTATCTTTCCCCTGTCAGACTTGTCGGCCTGTGTCTGGAAGGCTGCCAAGTTCTTCAGTGTTGTGGTTCTGCTATGAACTCCCCCTTCCAGGCCCCTCTATGCACACTGCCTGTGTGTTATTTAGGATTAGAGCAGCTTCTCTCTTCTCTCTTATCTTTTACAAGCTGGATAAATCGTCCTCTGAGCTGGCTGGGCTTTCACATACTGAAGAATTACAGACAAGGGCAAAGCTGTTTGCAGGAAGAAACAAGCATCCTGAAACTTCAGTGCATGAGAACTGCAGGGGGAAAGAAACACACAAATGATCTCTTGAGATTCAAAAGGAAGGCTGTATACAGCCTGCTTGTGTATGGATGTATTTTCTATGTGTGGACATACTGTACATCAACCTACTTCCTGTATTGGTGGCCATTTTGTTTGTTTATAAACAAACTTTTAAAAACTGTTTTTAACCACTTTTAATGTGGCGAGGAGCGGCGAAATTGTGTCAGAGGGCAATAGGAGATGTCCCCTAACGCACTGGTATGTTTACTTTTGTGCGATTTTAACAATACAGATTCTCTTTAAGTGTGAGGTGTGGGATCCTTGGATCAGGGAGACCCTCGAGGGGTGCACAAATGCAATTGGGGCTTTAATACCTACAATGTGGGTGCAGACATCAACCCCAGCCAGGTATTCGACTTTAGAAATCCTAGATTGTATGAGCCAATTATATTTGTTTACAAGGTCTACTCATCAAGCCACTGACACAAAAGATCACTGTTTGATTCTCTTCCTCCTCAACACCTATTCAGTAAGGAGACCTTGGCCAAGACTCCCTAACACTGCTACTGTCTGCTGAGCGTGCCCTAGTGGCCGAAGCTCTGGCATGAAAATAAAAGCGAGATATAAACGTTCTCTGGTGTCTTGTCCTTTTTTTTACCCCTTCAAGTCTCCTTTAAGAAATACCATCTTCATTGAGTGTGGAGTTCTCCTTTAGGAGGGTGTAAGGAGTGAGAGAAAAGGAAGCACGGATCTATCTTACGATTGCAGCTTCCTCAGCTTGATGCTCTCCGCCAGTAATAAAGCAGATGTACAACGTTAGCCAAGCTACTGTGAAATAGGCATCTGCCAATACACACATGACCTGCAAGTTATATAAAGATCTCACACACGAGCACATGGTCCAGACACATAGCAACCAGACAGGTGCACTATGGCAGATGTCACTGCCAAGTCTTTGTTCTGTACTTAACAATCAGTTACTAGGCAACAAGCAGAACAAAACAATCCTATACCTGACTACCCGCACGATTTATGGCGCTAATATGCTGCAATAACGTTTTTTCTTCTTTAAAGAGGAGCTCTAGAAATGATTAAAACTGAATGAACTCTTGGTAACTGTATTGAAGCCGCACGTTTCCGGTTTATGACGCATGTTCTCCGGTATCCCCTGAACATCACAAACCTCTACTTAAAGCAGCAGGGTCAGCCATACTATCCCAGGAAAGAAAACATATATAAGTAGATAAGTTCTTGTTCTACTTACATAACATATGTATTGTACTGTCCACATTTTAATTTTAGTGATTTTTATATAGTCAATAAAGAGAAAACTGTTCCAGGCTTTTTCCATCTTTACTGCGTCTGACTGAAGCCAATCCTGATGTTGTTTCCTCCCTCACTCTGCTCTGTCATATCTAATTTGGTTTGTAAACATGTGAGCAGAACATAGATCGTATTTCAGCAGCTTCTGCCGAGGGGTGAGATGTATTTCCTTTCTCAGCCTCATCCTGTCACACTGAACTGCCTCCAGCCAATCGGTGAGGAGCAGGAATGTGGGAGGGGAGAAAACAAGCTTTCCTCTCCCCCGGCAGTGTACAAGAAAAGAGCCAGACTGACTGAGATAAGATTTATTACAGCAGACACATGTATGATTATATTGGAGTGCTTGCAATGCAGGGTCAGGATGTAGACTACATAGTGAACACAGAGCAGCGGGTAATAGGAATTTGATTTTATGACTATCATTGCCTAAACACAAAGGGGCCCTAAAGATGCATACACACCTGAAAACTTTGTCCTACACTAGTCTAGCAATGTGTTCTGTTGCAAGGGTGGAGGGATGATGGTGCAGCTCACCACAGAGCTGTATGGAACGGGCAGTAAACTCCCCCACCCTGGAGTCAGGTGGATCACTTGCCAACAGGTTCACTGAAAACAAAATACAGTGACTCCGTACTCTAATGGACTGTGCAATCTGCAGTCACTGGCTCTGTCACTCAGGCTCTGGGGGGAAGATCCTACCCCCCCCCCCCTCCCAACCACCACCACCACCACAACACACCGCACACACCACACACACACACACACACACACACACACACACACACACACACACACACACACACACACACACACACTAGCTCACTCAGCTGAGTAGACCATCCTCATTTGCTCTGGCTGTGTGGCTGTGTATATAGGAAAGGCCTCTAGTCAGTTCACAGCTGACATCAGTTTGCGTTTAAAGGGTTGCAATTTTAGAGTAAAATAATTTAATCAAATTTACCAGAATCCACCAGCAATTCTCCACGATTCAAAATCACACCGAGGTAATTTCCACTCAGCCTCCTATCATGTTACCATCCCCTCCCTTTAGATTGTAAGCCTAACATAAAGTGGGGTGAGGCAGGTTCCTCTTGGGGCGGAAGTAGGGGGCGGCTCCCACCTGGCTGTGGAGGGCCTCCCTCACCTGGATCCCCCTCCAGGTATCTGAGCAGTAGGCGGCATTACAGGAAGTGACGAGCAGTGGTACGCATCACTTGGAACACGGGAAGGAATAGGTGAGTAATTACCTCCTCTTCCCGCTGCTGACCCATAGTTTACTGCCCAAATACCTGGAGAGGGATAGAGCGGACGGGGGGAGCAAGGTGAGGGGGTATCAGACCACTGTGCCTGATACCCCCCTTCCTGGCTGCTACCCCCTCCATGTTGCCTGTACTGGGGGAAATCCTACTACCTATGGGGGGGAGGGGGGCGGTCGGTTTAATCCTCACAAAAAGCCTAGAGCCGGCTCTGGCAGGGCCCGCCCTCCTTGTGTCTGTGCACTCTCTGCTCACAGAATAACGTGAACTAAAACTAATTATTCAGTGTATGATCTGGCATTGTGTACCTTATTACTTATTGTCTGTTGACTGTCACCCTTATGAATGTCTGTAACCTTATCTATTGTACAGCGCTGCATAATATGTTAGCGTTATGTAAATTCAATTCATAATAATTCATAATAAGGTGAATGCAAATCAGTGATATAAAAGGTGAGTGAATGGCTGTTTTACGTCTGTACTGTAGACACTTGCTTATGTGTTTGTCTGGGCTCAATTGCTAATGTATGGGGGGGGCTCAGAGTCAGCACACATGGAGAACGATTTAGCATGTGTACAAGGCTTTAAAGTGACTCTGTAACAAAAATTACAACGTTTTTTCTACCATGCTACAAGTTCCTAAACCTATTCTAATCTGTTCTGGCTCACTGCAGTACTTTGTACTATCAAGGTCTATGTAATAAATCAATGTATCTTTCCCCTGTCAGACTTGTCGGCCTGTGTCTGGAAGGCTGCCAACTCTTCCGTACTGGTCTGTTCCTCTATGCACACTCCAGTGTGTGTTTTATTTACATAAGCCAGCAGCTTCTCTACTATCTTATCAGTGATAGAAGAGAGCTGGATAAAAATCTGAAAGTATCTGGCTGACATACTGAGGAATTACAAACACAGGCACAGGCAGAGCTGTCTGCAGGAAGCCTGTAATGTTCAGTGCATGAGAGAAGGGGACAGAAGGTAAACACACAAATGATCTTTTGAGATTCAAAAGGAAAGCTGTATACAGCCTGCTTGTGTATGGATGTATTTTCTATGTGTGGACATATTGTACATCAATCTACTTCCTGTTTTGGTGGCCATTTTGTTTGTTTATAAACAAACTTTTTAAAACTGTTTTTGACTACTTAATGCGGCGGGGAGCGGCGAAATTGTGACAGAGGGTAATAGGAGATGTCCTCTAACACACTGGTATGTTTACTTTTGTGCGATTTTAACAATACAGATTCTCTTTAAATAGGCATGTAAAAAAAAGGCTTGTACAAAAAAAGGAAAACAAATAAAATAGGGAAATTTAAAGAAAATTACATAGCAATAGGGGCCTGATGCATGAAAGGCCGGTAATTTTACCCGTTCTAACGCTAGGTACAAACCATATAATTTTCTGTTAGAATTTCTGTTAGATTTACCTGCCAAATAGATTTTTTCCAACATGTTGGAAAAAATGTATCTGGCAGGTCAACTCAAAAGAAAATTGTATGTTGTGTACATAGCAGCCTTTGATGAATTGATGCCATGCTAGGTACACACCATACAATTTTCTGTTAGATTTACCTGCCAGATAGATTTTTTCCAACCAATCTGGCAGGTAAATCTAACAGAAAGTCTACCAGAAAATTCTATGGTGTGTACCGAGCATAATGGGTGCAGCTGTTCGGCTGCAAAGAGATTGTGGTTTTATCTCTGGAGAAAATGAGTATAATTCATAGCAGAAAGCTTCTGTGTGCAAGCTAAACAGAAAGCTGTACAGTTATGAAAATAGCAATGTGGTGCTTTGAGATTGAACCGAATATTGCATGATTGTGAAGATAGAAGATTCCTGTCCTAGCTGCTCTATCCCAGGGGAAATTGTGATTTTGAGTAAAAAGGCAGTACGATAACTATATACAGCAGTACACATCAACATGCATGCTTAGCTTTCATTCTGCATCAGGTCTTTACTATTTCACATACGGTTTCAATCTACTTATACCTAGAAGATAACACTGGGTGAGCCCCAGGAGGTGAAAAGATTCTATGTCGCAGTACAATACAGCAGTTAGCTCAGTGCCTCAATCCGGAGTGACCCCTTACCCCGAGGCCCTGGAAGACATCTCATTTAATTCAGTGGGAAAGTTACTCCTATCATATTTACAGTGTGACAGATGGTCCAAAAAAGTAACAGCAGAAGCAAGGAAAAGGGTCACTGCAATTGTACATTAAACATTTATATGACAGAAGGCTGACACAGAAATATACAGCACAGCCAAACCCCCACAGAAGTCATATTATGTTTGGGCGGCAGCAGGTTCCTTTCTCAGTACAGACTCCAACCTCAGGTGCAAACCTGATCCCCTCCCGGCTGGAGTGCAGCTCATACCATAACCTGAGGACCTTATCAAAGAGGTCAGGTCGTTTGGCGAATACAATCACTATGACTGAATCAGCAACTGATCTATAGAGCTGCCAGTGTTCTCCCCAGAATTTTTTTCCAGCCGGGTGGCAAGAAATAGTAGCCGGGTGGCATGAAAAGTAGCCGGGTGGGGTGAGATGAAAATGCAGGGCAACTCTGCTTACAGCATAGGAAGAGGTGAAGAGGTGAGCCGATGACAGCCGGGTGGTCACTAAATCTAGCCGGGTGGAGCACCCGGCTAAAAGAGCCTGCGGAGAACACTGAGCTCCCTTTGCCGAACGATAAAGTGTTTGATAGATTTACGGCAGTTTCAATCAAAAGGCTAAAGTAATCAGCAGCAAGGGATCTGCTGCCACGCGTACATCATAAAAAGGCGCACGGTAATGTGGGCACCTAGTAATGCCAATAGTCAAATATTGGTATTTAAAGAGGAACTCCAGTGAGAATAATGTAATGCAAAAAGTGCTTAATTTTTACAATAATTATGTATCAATGATTTAGTCAATGTTTGCCCGTTTCTTTCCTCTACCTAATTTACATGCTGACATTTATCAAATGGTGACATTTTTACTGCTGGCAAGTGATGTCACTGGAAGGAGATGATGCTGCTTTTTTTGGCAGTTGGAAACAGCTGTTATTTCCCACAATGCAACAAGGCTCCCACAGTGTGATGAGGACCTCAGAGCCGTGACATCACACTGTGGGAGGGGTTTCACCACCACAATATCAGACATGCAGACCCCCTGATGATCTACTTGAGAAAAGGAATAGATTTCTCATGGGAAAGGGGGTATCAGCTACTGATTGGGATGAAGTTCAATTCTTGGTTATGGTTTCTCTTTTTACTATTAAAGAAAACCTGTACTGAAAAAAGTTCCCCTGGGGGGTACTCACCTCAGAAAGGGGAAGCCTCTGGACCCTATCGAGGCCTCCCCTGTCCTCCTGTGTCCCACGACGGTCTCGCTGCAGCTCCCGGAACGCACAGGCGACAAATCCAACAGCCTGTGCAATATTTACCTTTCCTGGCTCCAGCGGGGGCGCTGTTGCGGCTCTCTGCACGGAGATAGGCGAAAATAGCCGATCTCTGTCGGGTCCGCTCTATTGCACAGGCGCAGGAGACTTGCGCCTGCGCATTAGAGCGGCCCGATGGAGATAGGCTATTTTCGCCTATCTCCGTGCAGAGATACTGCGCCTGCGCTGGAGCCACGGAGGTAAATATTTACATCCCTGCTGTTCGGGGAGCTTTACCGCCGCCACAGTGGGACCGAAGAGGATGGGGGAAGCCTCAATAGGATCCGGAGGCTTCCCCCACCCGCGGTGAGTACCCCCAGGGGAGGTTTTTTCGTTACAGATTTTCTTTAAAGTCTGAAATATCGGTATTAAATGGTTCCGTTTTCCACTGCTGAAACTAAGGCCAAGCCACACAAAGCCTTGATTCTCTCTGACTGGAATACAGATTGGAGATAAATTATCAATGTACTGAGCACCCCCTTCCTTCCGCAATCAGAATTCAGTAGAAATATGATTGAAATGCAACCACACTGTCTCCAGGTGGTTTGATATGGCCCTGGTTAAAGCTGCAAACTCTAATCAACCAATAGGCATTTTTTAAAGTGGACCTGAACTCTTGCATAGGACCCAAGGAAAACAGAGAGAAATGCAGCCTGTGTGTTTTTAGAGAGAAGAGCCTGTCAAAGTCCCCCTCATCTGTAAGCAATCTGTTAGTGTAATTTGATCTTTCAGCCGTGGCAGCACAGAAATTCTGCAGTCCTCGGCAGACACAGCTAATATGTAAACACAGGAGGTTAACCCTTTCTCTGCTTCCATGAAAGCAGGAAGTAGACACACTGCAGATCTATTGCATGAGTTCTGTAAGCTGTAAGAAAGAAATGTTTTCATTTAAAATTTATTATGTTGTTGCTTCTAAGTTCAGATCCGCTTTAAAAAAGAAAAAATTCAGCCAAGGTTTGCCAAGTCTCTGCTAACGCCAATAGGCAGCAGCTGGTCATTTGTGGTTTTACATAGAAACGGCCACTCATGTCAGTTCACGGAGGGTGTCTACGTGAATAGCCTGCGAGCCTCCGATCGCGGCTCGCAGGCTAATTGTAAACACGCGGGGAAGAAATCCCCGCTGTTTACATCAATACGGCGCTGCTGCGCAACAGCGCCGTAAAGGATATCGGCGATCCCCGGACTCTGATTGGCCGGGGATCGCGGCTGTGTGATAGGCTGGAGCCTATCAGAGGCGGTGTAGGACGAATCTCCGTCCTGCACCGTCCATGCAAGGAGAGGTAGGGAGGGAAGGGGAGGGAGGGAGGAATAGCGCTACGGAGGGGGGCTTTGATGAGCTCGGCCACACGGAGCAGCGGCGATCAGACCCCCCCAGCAGGTCATCCCCTAGTGTGGAAAAAAAGGGGGGGGGGGGGGAGTCTGATCGCCGTGCCATTAACACGATCTGTGCTGCGGGCTGGAGAGCCCACGCAGCACAGATCTGAGAGAAACAGCCCGGTCCTTAAGTGGTTAAATAATAATAATCTTAGAAAATCAGGCCAATAATTACTTTTAAAGAGTAGAAAAGTTGTGATTTTATTTCCATACAGTCAGCTTTGTAAGACAGGGAGCAGCGTTCAGAAGTCGGGACTGTCCTTGGAATTCAGGGTCCTCCGGGAAGCAGAGTAGTGCCAGCCATGTCACACAGGTAACAGGCATCAGGTGATAGAATATAACAAAAGTCCACTGAGGTGTGAGTTCTGTGAAAGAGGTTTGCTGTGCTCTATTAGATTGGTAATATCAGTTTCCACAGCCCCCCTGCTGTTTTCATCCAACCCAGAAATCTGAGACGCCACTCCATGTTCCCCTTGTTGGCGAGTTGCTTTATAAAAGAATGATCTATAGCCACTTGTAAATATTGGTCACTCTTGTGAAGACAGACCAACTGCAGGTGGAACGGAGAGGTGGAGCAGGACAGGGAAAGCCTCAGCATTACCCAGAATCCTCCCTCTACTGAAGTACCAATTTGGACCACTTTTTCTCCTTCTGGTTTACTTTAAACTGGACCTGAACTCTTGCACAGGACAGAAGGAAAACAGAGAGAAATGCACCCTGTGTGTTTTTAGAGAGAAGAGCCTGTCTAATTCCCCCTCCTCTGTGTCTCATCACAACTATAATTTGATCTCTCAGCAATCTCGGCTGCCTTGGCAGAGCAGCTAATTTGTAAACACAGGATGTTAACCCTATGTCTGCTTCCATGACAGCAGGAAGTGGACACACTGCAGATTTATTGCAGGATTGGTATCAGCTGTAACAAAGAAATGTTTTTCTTTACACACGGGCTGCTGACAAGCGCTGAAGTCACCGCCTGTCAGCTGCTCTCCTGCACCGGCCAGGCGCATGTAAGCACCCTGGCGCTGTACAGTCGCCCACTAACACCACCACATGCCATGCAGTGTTACAACTGCCGCAATTCTAACTGCACCCGAATTGCAATGGCGGGTAGCAGACAGAAGGCTGAACTGCTGGGCAAACCGCGCAATTCAGCCGTCTGTCTGAAAGGGGCCTAAAGGTTACTATGCTGCCGCTTATCTTGTAGAGCAGGGGTCCCCAACCACCGGGCCGCGGCCCACTGCTGGTCCGTTGGCAGTTTCCAGCCGGGCCGCGGCGGGTCTGTCCTCTCGCCCCTCCGACCCCCCCGCGGCCGCCATTCATGTTACCTTATGAGCGAGCGGCCGCTTACGAATTCCCCCAGGCGCCTCTCTCCTTCATGCAGCATCTCCGCTAACAGCGCGTCTTGCGGAGGAGGTAAGGAGGCGGGGCAGCGGTTGCCATGGTAGCGGCGTAGCATATCGCCGCTACAGGAAGCCGCTGCCCCTCCTCCCTCCCTCCTCCGCAAGACGCGCTGCTGGTATCGGAGATGAGGCATGAAGGAGAGCAGCGCCTGGGGGAATCCGGAAGCGGCCGCCCGCTCGCTCGCTCATAAGGTAACATGAGCGGGGGCACCACCGACCCATACTAGGGCACTTTACTGGGCACATACTAGCCATGCTGGGCACTATACTAGCCACGCTGGGCACTATACTAGCCACGCTGGGCACTATACTAGCCACTCTGGGCACTATACTAGCCACGCTGGGCACTATACTAGCCACGCTGGGCACTATACTAACCACGCTGGGCACTATACTAGCCACGCTGGGCACTATACTAGCTATGCTGGGCACTATACTAGCCATACTGGGGTACTGTACTAGCCATGCTGGGCACTATACTAGCCATGCTGGGCACTATACCAGCTATACTGGGCACTTTACTAGCTGTACTAGGGCACTACCTACCCATACTGGACACTACCTACCCATACTGGGACTATACTAGCTATACTGGTCACTATACTAGCCATACTGGGGCAACTAAACTACCTATACTTGGGCAACTATGCTAGCAATGCAGCTGCACCCCAGAACCCCCCCCCCCCCCCGTAACCCGCTGCACTGTTCACTAGGTCGCGCACCCCACTCATCACCCCATAACAACGCCCCCCCCTCCCTTTGTCCCCAGAGAAAAATTTGGTCAGAAAGCGGTCCCCGGGCCGGAAAAGGTTGGGGACCCCTGTTGTAGAGCAAAGAGAAAGATCTGTGTTCAGGTCCTCAATAAAGAGAATCTGTACTGTCCGATTTGTACAATAAAAAAACATACCAATCGAGTCCCTGTGATCTCCTGGATCCCTCCTTGCCGTTTCCCCCGCTCGCCGCCGCGATCCTGGCTTTTAATCACCAGTTTTAGGCAGTGTTTACAAACAGAAACATGGCCGCTAACCAGGAAGTGATGTTTGAGTGTATGTGTGTATATATATATATATATATATATATATATATATATATATATATATATATATATATATATATATATATAATCATGTAACAGTATAATACAAGTTTTTATTACATAGTGAATTGTCTGCACTCCAGTCATGGATTCTCACAGTTTCTCAGCATGGGCAGCTCCCTCCCCCCTCAGTTGAAATTGAGAGCAGAGACGCTGTTTATGACTAATAAACAAAGGCCACACACAGAACCTGCAGGGGGCATGCATAACTTCTCCCTATCACAGCAGAGGCAGTGCATTCCTGCCTGGGTCGACAAAGCTTGACAAAGCAAAGAAGATATATTACAGAGACAGTGCAACTAGAAAAGGCTGCAGTAATCCAGACCTTTTAGAACAGGTATAGGAACTTATAGGGTAGAAGAAAGAAGGCTGAACATTTTGTTACAGAGTCTCTTTAAGAGTCTCTTTAAGAGAAGAAAATATGAACTTTTCCTCCATGCAGGAACACACAGCTACGGAGACACGCGGTCACGAGGAGTGGTGTAGAAAGCGTGGCTTGAGGCGCCAGATCCAGCTCTGAGCACTCTGCTGCTATAAGTGAATATTCACACTTTCCATCCTGACGGTTGTAATGTGCTCAGCCCTGCAGTCAATCGCTCATCCATTCATGCAATCGCCACCCACTGCCTCTCGGTTTAATAAGGGAACAATGAGTACTTTCGTTTAGGATACACCGTCGTCACTGGCTGAGTGACTCACACCTGACAATGCCATCACAACTGATAAGCAAATACATGAGCGTATGGCAAAACAGCCTGACGATGCAGCGGGAGGATAGGCTGCATACGCAGAAACCTCACCACTCCGTTTTTTTAATCTGTTCTCTAATCTAGTCTCATTAAAGTGTACCTGTCACTTGAGGCCCAGACTGATTATCACAAAAGGGTGAAGATATGCCCAGGATGAAATAAAATTGAGTTAAACACAAAAATAAAATAGAAAAAGGTAGAGGGGGCTTACCTCTGGAATGACAATTTGTAAATAAAACAAAGTAGGTTTTATTAACACAGGCAACATGTTTCATGAATGCAAGAACACTTCATCAGGCCAAGTCAAGTGCCACCTGCTATGCAGCCTAAGGCTGTATTCACAGTGGGACGTTGCGTTTTAGTCGCAATGTGTCTGTGTTGAGAGGTAACGCACTGCAAGCAGCGAGTTACAACAACGCAACATTTTTTAACGCGACTTTAACGTCGCAATGTGAACCGCCCATAAGATTAGCATTGCAGTGCGGTAAGCTGCGTTATAAGACTTTATACCGTGCGACCATAACGTCCCACTGTGAATGCGACCTAAAGCTTAGAGCGCCTCTCAGTGGTGGTGGCACTTTACTTGGCCTGAGGAAGTATTGAGCTATTGGGCTCCAGGCTAAACTATCTAAATACATACAGGGTGCATTGCTCTTTGTTTTCCTTCTGTCCTGTGCAAGAGTTCAGGTCCACTTTAATTAATTTAGTTGCTAGGCAGAATTGGCCTGTTGCAGCCTATGGAGAGCCACACTTCTGCTGGCCTATAGGCTGTGGAAGGGACCGAGCAGGGGGACCAGCAGTGGCGGCGAGAGGCGAGCAGCGACGCAATACCGACGCACGGACCGGAAAAAAAACTGATCCGCTAGACACGGATCCGATCTGGAACGGGAGAAGTGTGGACTGACCCTGTTTGCTCATGGAATCTGATTAGCTTTATGCAAAGTTTCACACACAATGACTTCCAACCATGGATAATGGGATTTAATATTTTGGGTGGCAGCTTGGAGCTGAGTGCTGAACACACACATTGCTAGGCTGCAGCTTAGTGACTCGTTCTGTTGCTATGGAGGTGAGAGCAGAGATAACGGCTGGTGAAGCAGCTCCCAGCAGGCGGGGCAAAGAGGGGAACAATGTACTAGTCTGAGATAACCTTGTAGTCTGGATCCTCCGGTAACTCATCGGGTGGCTGTACACACACACTAGATATGTGGCTGAGGTGGCCCAGAACCGCTGCCTGTGCCGAGTTTACTCTGTGTGTAGAAGGCCTTATTCCGGTACCAGCAAACCCAAAATCTATGAGATAAAATAAATTCAAAGCCCATTTCTACCTTTTAGTAAAAACCTGCAATAGGTTGTCACTGTGAATGATAAGACGCAGCCAATCAGTTTGCACATTTTACCAGTTTAGAGCACGCACGTTAATAAAACATGACTTCTGATTGGCAGTAACTCATAGCTCTGGCTTTGCTTCCATTTTGTACGAAAGGAGATCATATCTCCCTCAAGCAGGTAAACGCTGGAACATAGCCGCCCGGTCAGATAACACATTAACATTAACAAGAGTACATCTACCAAACTGGACACGGTGATCAAAGTACAACGTACACCAACCCTCTGAATCCCATGTAAATGCAGGACAAAAATTACAGGAGTATTCCTTACAGCCAAGCTGACACCTCTTTCAGCCAAACAAAAAGGTCTACGCCGCTACTCAGAAAAAAAACCGGAAAACAGTATTGTGATGACGCCCTTCTAAATCAAAGAATTCAGGCATTCCAATCACTTTCCAAGACCCACAGGTGTATGAAGTTATCATACCACTTCTACAAACATTTGTGAAAGAGAATGTCGCTCTCAGGAGCTCAGTGAAGTCCAGCGAGGTACTGTGATAGGATGCCACTCAAGAAATAAGCCCATTGAAGTACTCCTGAACCAGGGTAAAATTTATTTACAAAAATCTATTAAAGTGGACCTGAACTCTTGCACAGGACAGAAGCAAAACATAGAGAAATGCACCCTGTATGAATTTAGAGAGTTTAGCCTGTCTAATTACCCCTTTGACTTATCAACAGTGGAGATTTGATCTCTCAGCTGTGTCAGCTGGCTGCCTTGGTAGAGCAGCTAATTTGTAAACACGGGATGTTAACCCTATGTGTGTTTCCATGAAAGCAGGAAAAAGACACTGCAGATATTTTGCAGGATTTGTATCAGCTGTAACAAAGAAATGTTTTTCTATGCTTTTACAGTGGGACGTTACAGGCGCACGTTAGAGCAGCCTGTAACACAGCCCAACTCACAGTAATGAAAAATCAATGGGCTGTTCACAGTACCCACGTTGCGTTACAGTGTAACGTTGCAAGTTCAATGAAAGTGCAGCATGCTGTGCATTATACGCGGTTTTAGCAGCGTTAGAGTGTTTGCACATGCTCAGTAATGTTTGTTTTTTTCAGTGCAGGAGAGGAGGAGGGGAGAGTCCGCTATTGTGCCTAGCCACATGGCTAATTAATATTCGCTGCACTGTGCTGACGTAACGTGTTTTCTTCCTGGAGCGTCCGCTTTGTGCGACGATTGGCTGGCGGGACCAAGTGATGCGGAGTACTCCGATCACGTGGTCTCCACAGTCTTTTGACGCATGCGCCATTTTCGTTCTATCAGTATCGAACGAAACTAGTGCACCAAGTGACGCATAACGCGTCTCTATGTAGCGTCCAACTTTAGCACCACTATGCGTTGCGTTAGGGGAACGTTATGCGATCTTAACATCCCCTGCAACGCAACGTCCCTGTGTGAAAGAGCCCTAAAGGTTATTAAGCATTGTATAAGCAGATTTCCCTAAACCTGTCCTCAAGGCCTACCAAAACTACCTGTGGGCCCCTCTCCATCAAACTTTATACTTGGCACAACCCAGTCAGTCAAGTACCACTCTCCTGGCATCTGACAAATCCAGACCTGTTCATCGGATCCCCATATAGAAAGGCATGGTTTCTCACTCCAGGGAACACGTCTCCACTGCTGTAGAGTCCAGCTGTGACATGCTTTAAACTAGTGCAGTGAAAGGCAAACTTGGCTGTCCAGCTGTTAAGAAACAAGTCCCACAATGCATTACCAGGAGTCTGACAGCCACAGTCATGATTCACATGTGGAACTTGTAGTTTCTTAACAGCTGGAGAGACAGGTTTGCCTATCACTGAACTAGCGTTACCCTGACCCTGTCTTCAAGGCCCCTGGTTTCTGTCCATCCCTTCAAATCTTCCACAGCCGCTCCGTAGTGCGACTACAGTGCTGCTCGTCTTCAGGAGCACAAAAACCAGAGCCTTACCCCTCTTTAGGTAAGTATCTGTTTTTTATTTTAAAAACGCTTCAGGTACACTTTAAAAGGTGTGAAAATACCACCTGGGGGAAAACGTACGATCAAAAGTGAATTAAATAAGGGCCTCTAGTTACATAGTATCTAGGTTAAAAAAAAGACGACACCCAACCATCAAGTTTAGCCTTGACTAGAGTGACCAGACGTCCCGGATTGCCCAGGACGCGTCCCGGATTCGGGGTCCGCTGTCCTAGGCAGCATGAGGTCTCGGGAAACATCCTGCTTTCAGCAGCGGGACGTCCCAGCCTCGGGACTCTGGTCACTGTATCCTCATGAACTGGCAGTGGCGTCTATAGACGCCGTGCCAGTTCATTGCCCGCAGCCCCGCTCCAGCCTCCTTATTGTGTTCCGACACCGGCAGGCGAGCAGGGCTACGGCAAGATGGCTGCCGAAGGCCTGTACTGGAGACTATTTGTGTCTCCAGTACAGGGCTTCGGGCGCCATCTTGCTGTAGCCCTGTCAGCGCAGGAGAAGAGCAGGAGGCAGGTGGTCCCGGGAGCAGCGCGCCAGAGGCCGGAGACTTCTGCCAGGTGAGTAATGCTTTCTTTTCCAGGTGAAATGTTTGCCCGCATTGCGTTTCTTTTTTGGTGAAATGTTTGCCCGCATTGCGTTTCTTTTCTTGTAAAATGTGTGCCCGCATTGCGTGTCTTTTCTGGGGAAATGTTTGCCCGCATTGCGTTTCTTTTCTGGGGAAATGTTTGCCCGCATTGCGTTTCTTTTCTGGTGAAATGTTTGCCCGCATTGTGTTTCTTTTCTGGTGAAAGGTTTGCCCACATTGCGTTTATTTTGTACTGACATGTTGCCCGCATTGTGTTTATTTTGTACTGACATGTTTGCCCGCATTGTGTTTATTTTGTACTGACATGTTTGCCCGCATTGCGTTTATTTTGTACTGACATGTTGCCCGCATTGCGTTTATTTTATACTGACATTTTGCCCGCATTGCGTTTATTTTGTGCTGACATGTTGCCCATTGCGTTTATTTTCTGGTGTCCGGGGTAACTGTTACTGCATTTATTATTTAATGGTCATAGTTGGCTATGTTTGCTGCTTTGTGGTTACGGTATACTATTAGCATCACACAGTTTCTGCACACCCATGATGCAAAGTCTTGTTTGTCCACATCATGGCGTAAACACTGCTTTCTTATGCCTCGCTGTTACATCATTACGTTAGCTCCGCCCATACAATGCCATGGCCACGCCCATTTTACACGCTCCTCAGTCCTCCCCACTTTTCACCCCCCCCAGGTTGGACCCACAACAGAAGTTCCCGCTAGAACCAATCAGTTCAGTCACCAGTGATCCAGCAATGGCTAAGCAATGTTACCACAGCAGCCATGCTTTCTCTATCTGACTTCAGTCCTCCATATCACAAGGCACAGCTTGCCACCACCTGACATTCTGCTGCGCTGGGCTGGAGCCTGCATGGCTTCTGCACAGTTTGGGGACTGCACACAAGTTTCTGGCCGGCCTCAGCACAGGAAGGGAAGCAGCAAGGTGAAAGTACAGTACTTTGTAGTCTGGTAAAGAGAAGAGAGACACAGACAGCATGACATGAAGATCCTGACAGGAAGGAAGAAGTGATAAATAATCGCTTTAAGCTGCTGAACGTTGCTCTTGTGCGTGCATGGAAATGATGCTGAATATATTCAACCTTCTTTTCCCTGATAAATATGCAGATGTGTGCTACTGAATTGGCACAGATGTAGCGATACGAACAGAGCCAAGCAGACTGTAGGTCCTGCAAATTATTCTTAAAGTGTTAGTATAGCATTTAAAGGGAGCCTTAAAGAGGAACTCCAGTGAAAATAATGTAATAAAAAAAGTGCTTCATTTTTACAATAATTATGTATAAATGATTTAGTCAGTGTTTGCTCATTGTAAAATCTTTAGTCTCCCTGATTTACATTCTGACATTTATTACATGGTGACATTTTTACTGTGGGCAGGTTATGTAGCTGCTGCTAGCTGTTTTGGCTGTTGGAAACAGCTGTAAACAGCTATTTCCTGTCTGTGAACCTTGTTACATTGTAGCAAACTGTCAAAAGTACCGCGTCCTCAGAGCTTCTTGTGGGAGGGGTTTTACCACAATATCAGTCATACAGCGCCCCCTGATGGTCTGTTTATAAAAAGCAAGAGATTTATCATGTAAAAGGGGGTATCAGCTACTGATTGGGATAAAGTTAAATTCTTGGTTGGAGTTTCTCTTTAAGTGACATGTGACATGATGAGAGATAGACATGTGTACATACAGTGCCAAGCACAGAAATAACTAGGCTGTGATGTTTTTCTTCTTTCTCTGCCTGAAAGAGTTAATATTCATCCATGCAATTGACAGTTTTTCTCCAGTGGCAACCCAGTCGGACTACTGTTAAGGAATTAAAGTGAACCTTTACGCTTGCGCCTGCGCATGACGCGCTTGACAGCGGGGGTGGTGAAGAAGAGGAAGCGTTGCCGGGGCTGACTTTAGTTGGCGGAAAATGAAGCTAAGCGGGGGACCGGAGGACACTGGAGGAGCTGCGAGGGCACAGGACGGCTGCAGGGTGCTTGAGGAAACCCCAGGTAAGTGAATTTTTTTTTACCAATGGGTTTTAGGTTCACTTTAAAGCCATACAATACTTTGCTCTAGAAAGCCCAGTCCTCTGCCAAGTGAGGATAGATAAAAAAGGCCGATAGTTCATATATTTGCGCACTCAGAGACACAGACTGTTACATTCAGCTGAGACAAAACAATAAGGGCTGGTGCACACCAGAGCGGTTCTGGAGCGTTTTTTAAAACGCTTGCAAGGGGAAAATCACTTGGCTAATGAAAGTGAATGGGATGGTGCACACCACAGCGGCTCGTTTTTTAAACCAATGCAAACTCGGGGGCTGCAGCATTTTTTAGATTTCTGAGGCAATTCTGCCTCAATGTTAAAGTATAGGAAAGTGGAAAACCGCTCTAAAAACGCTACATCAGAGCGGTTTCCCAGGCGTTTTTGTTACAGAAGCTGTTCAGTAACAGTTTTACTGTAACAATATTTGAAATGTGCTACACAAAAACGCTCCAAAAAACGCATTAGAAAACATGCCTAGAATCACTCTGAAATCTGCTTCAGAAACCTCTAGCGTTTTGCAGATCTGCTAGAGGTTTTTGGTGGGCCTAAATCTGTTTTTTTACTGTCACTAAGTGAATCTACAGTCCCACCCAGTTACCCTCTTCTGGCCAGCCGACTGGTGAGTCGACAGCCGCGCGTCCTTGATCACGCTCCTGTTGCCGGGAGCGTTCTGCGCATGTGCAGTACAAATAAATCTCTTCTGCACATGCGCAGAATGCTCCCGGCAACAGGACCAGGGTCATGCATCCAACAGACAGAGGGTTGCTGCAGGGGACTGGAGGATCGCTTTGTGGCGGTGAAGGCACAAGGCGGCTTCAGGGGGCTGGTAGAAGCTCTGGGTAAGTTAAGCCTTTTTTCAATTTAGTTTCACTTTAAGACTTTAAATTGAGCATAACGATATGAGACTCCAGGAAAGATCTCTTTATCATTACTACTGCATAAGTCATGTTATGTTCACTTGAGATCTGCTTTAAGCTAGGCATACATTAGCCAGTAAAGCATTTAAAGGGGAACTTCTGCCTAAACAAACATACTATCATTAAGTTACATTAGTTATGTTAATTAAAATAGATAGGTAATATAATCTCTTACCCGCCCTGTTTTAAAAGAACAGCCAAATGTTTGTGATTTCATGGGAACAGCCATCTTTGTCATGGGGGCAGCCATCTTTTTCATGGGGGCACCCATCTTTTTCATGGGGGCAGCCATCTTTTTGGCTGAAAGGAGGTGACAGCGCATGGGACACAGTTCCAACTGTCCTGTATCCTGATCACCCCTCCCAGCTGCGCATGCTAGGCTTCAAAACTCAAATTAAAAAAAAAAAATTGCACCAAAACAGCAGAACGAGAACAACAACATCAGAAATCCCATCATGCTTTGCACAGCATCGGGGGGGGGGGGGGGGGGAAATGCCCGGGCAGTTTTCTTCTGTGCAGCTAAAAATGAGGCTTGGGTAAGAAATACAAAGTTCTGATGCTGTGAAACTGTTAAAGAGACCCTGTAACAAAAAACAGGGGGAAGCCTCAGGGTCCCAATGAGGCTTCCCCCTCCCCTGTAGCTGCTTGCAGTCCAGCGCCGGCTCCCCCGAAGTCTCCTGCAATCCTCCCTCGACAAGCCTGACAAGCGCTGATAAGCACTGATTTATTTACCTTTCCTGGCTCCAGCGGGGGGTGCTGTTGCGGCTCTCCGCACGGAGATAGGCGGAGGCTTCCCCCACCCGAGGTGAGTACCCCCCAGGGGAGGTTTTCTTTGTTACAGGTTTTCTGTAAAGAAACACCAAGCCTTTTCAGTGCTGCTGAGAAGATTTTTAGTCTGGAGGTTCACACAACCAATATATTTGCCTGATATTGGTAGTTTGCCTGCTCTATAACCTTGCACCATTACATATTGCACAAAATGTGCTTTCTTCCATCACCGCTAACTTTGTACTGCCCGATGTAGTACAAAGCCATGACAGTGTTGCTTATGTACTGCTGCAACCGTGCCCTCCAAATGTCTAATCCAATAAACAAACATTGGTTTCAATTTACTAAAGCTGGCCACTAACGGTCCAATTTCTAGCGAAAAATCGTTCGAGCGATCAGAAATTCTGATCGGATTGGTTGTAAATAATCTCCATTGGTGGACACAATCGATTATGAACGAGTGAAAAAAAATGTCGCCCGAATGAATTTTCGTCGAACGAAAATTTAGATTTTCTTGGTGGTCGTGATAGATAGGAAGCAATGATTGGTTAGTTGATGGTGTAGTGAACGATTTTTCGTCCGATCAGAATTACTGATCGCTCGAACGATTTTTCACTAGAAATTGGACCGTTAGTGAACCTGTACTGAGTAAAAATATTTAAAATAAACACATAAGGTAACTTCAAATGAACATTACATAGTTACCTTGCCATCAGTTCCTCTCAGAAGCTCACCATTTTCTTCTGACAATAATCCTTTCCAGTTCTGACAATATTTTGTCAGATCTGAAATATATCAGTTGCCGTCAGTAAAATATCAGTTGCTGTCAGTTATAGCTGAGAGGAAAACTGATGTACCAGGTAATGTTTATGTTTCCCTATGGCTCAAGTGGGCAATGTTACAGTTTAACTGTGTGCTGACCAGAAAGCTGTTACTGGGTAATGGCCATTTTCAAAATGGAGGACGGAAAATTCCCTTGATCACAGTGAACAAACAGGACGCAGGAGAGAAGAAAGACACTGAGGAGTAGACTACGTGGAAGGTAAGTATGACTTGTGTATGCTTATTTTGACTTTTAATTTTCAGTTCAGGTTTTCTTTAAAGAGGAACTCCAGTGAAAATAATGTAGTAAAAAAAGTGCTTCATTTTTTACAATAATGATGTATAAATGATTTAGTCAGTGTTTGCTCATTGTAAAATCTTTCCTCTCCCAGATTCACATTCTGACATTTATTACATGGTGACATTTTTACTGTGGGCAGGTTATTTAGCTGTTTCTAGCTGCTCTGTCTGTTAGACAGCTAATAACAGCTATTTCCTGTCTCTGAACATTGTTACATTGTGGCAGTTTGCCAGCAGTACCGCGGTATTCAGAGCCTCTTGTGGGAGGGGTTTCAGCACAAAATCAGTCACACAGCGCCCCCTGATGGTCTGTTTGTGAAAATCATTGTCTTTCTCATGTAAAATGGGGTATCAGCTACTGATTGGGAAAAAGTTCAATTCTTGGTTGGAGTTTCTCTTTAAGCATTACCACATTTGGGAATGCAGAAAACAGTTAAATTTACCAGTTTGAAAAATGCTAATTCACTAAAGCTGTTACTGCATTGGAAGTAAAAATTACCTGTTGGTAATTATATAGGTAGAAAAAAATAACACCTTTTAATGGCTAACTAATAGAGTTAAATGATGCAAGCTTTCTGGGATCTAGTCCCCTTCTTCAGGCATATTTCCAAATGTTAGCTGAAGTAAAACACTGATGCAGATAAATGGTAAACACGAAGATGACAGTTGTGCTGTTTACTGTGTATCCGTTAGGTGTCAGGTGATCAGCAGGCTGGAGCTGTTGGTAACTAGCAATCAACATGCGGTAAAATTGACAAACAAGAGCAGAAAGTCATTAGGAAGAACCACCTGGTCCTGCTACTCACTCCATTTGATCCGATGTACTGAAGGACATCAGAAAGAAAAAAACACAAGCCCAGGAGAAGGAGACATTCAAAGAGGCTTTTCTGTATCCCTTTAGATGTGCAGATCTGTATTAATACACAGAAGAGGGCCCTCTAGTGGCATGCATGCACATCTAAAGTGATGCAAGAAGCTTTTTGTAAGCTGTCACACAGGAATGGTTCAGGCAGACCATATGAGAAGAATTACAGCTAACTGCAGAAACCTACTCCACAGCTAGTAAGACTTCTACATTACAAAACTGGTCTTAGGGCCGGTTCACACTGGGCGCTTGCCTGTCGCGTCCCTCCATCGCGATTCAGCTGCAAAATCTCGCAATTTCAGCACGATTTGCACTTCAATAGAACGAGAATCACAGCACAATCGCACCAAAGTCGCTGCATGCATCGCGTTTGCGATTGATCGAAATCGCAAATGCCACAGTGTGAATGTATCCATAAGGATACATTAGTAGCAGCGCTTTGCTGATCGCAGGCGATCAAGAAAGCGCTGAAAAAAAGCGCCAAGTGTGAACCAGCCCGCAGGGAAGTGAAGCAACATTTTTCGGTATATTACCGAGTCAGGGTTGCCACCTCATCACTTTAAATACAGACACATCTAAGGTATACAGGTTCTGGGGCTACTCACACATAATCAGTGCTTAAACTGCATCTAACTAGCCTCAAGGCATGTATAATACATATGTGTCTGTATTTAAAGGGATAAGGTGGCAACCCTGCTACCACATGTAAGATATTGTACAGAATTTGGTGAAAAAAACTAAAGTAGTGAATGCAAAATCATTTTTTTTTACCAAACAGCCCTTTGTGAATTGAATCCTTTGTCCAGTGTGCACCCAGCATCACTCCTTTGTAAAGTGCCCTTCAGTCTTGCATAGGTTTTGCTGCATAAAATGAATACAAGCTAGATTTAAATAACCTCTCCTTCAGAAAATCCCTCCTTATCACTGATTGAAAGCAACAGACTCCTGATGCTGTTCATCGATTTTATCTCGGCAGTTGCTCTGCGAGGATGGTGTCCAGGCTTCCTGATCTACAGATACACAGTGAAGGGAAAATTTGCAAATCTCTGAATGAAAACCCATAAATCAAATATGAAACAGCCGACACGTGAAGTGTGAAAGTCAAACGAAAGACTACCAGGAGTATAAAATAAAAATCATGATATTATGTAAAAACGTGCAATTGCTGAAAATAATGGATATGTATGGAACCCTCCCATCCTTACCAGCCTCCTCTCTTTATTGAGAATTGGTAAAAAAAAAAAAAGCCAAGGCATTGGTTATGTGGCAACTTAATATATCTGAAGTGAAAATAAACCTAAATAGGATTTCCTAGAATTCCAGTTTTATTTTGTGTTTAAAAGCTAGAAATGGTACATTTAATGTTTTTTATTGTCTCAGGTGGGTGAATGAGTGACACAGTCTTTTAAAGTGAACCTAAAGTCACCCCCAAAAAATGAGATGAACTCACCTGGGGCTTCCCTCAGCCCCCTGCAGACGATCGGTGCCCTCGCAGCCCCGCTCTGACGCTCCAGGACCCGTCGGCGAACACTTCCGGTTTGGCCGTCACCGGCCGACAGGCATGGGAACGCGAGTGATTGTTCCCATGCCTGTCGGCCGGTGATGTCGAAACCGGAAGTGCTCGTCGGCGGGTTCCGGGACATCGGAGTGGAGCTGCGAGGGCACCGATCGTCTGCAGGGGGCTGAGGGAAGCCCCAGGTGAGTTCATCTCATTTTTTGGGGGTGACTTTAGGTTCACTTTAAAGCGGGATTGTCACCATAAACATCAAATTTCAACAGCAACTGCTCTGAGTGTATTAAGTGATAAAGATGCTAATCCTGCATTCAAAACTTGCAAAACTTGTTCTGCTGTTATGGTTTTGAGTTATCACATACCTTAGGAGCACTGGCCCTTTAATAGCCATTGCCATTCAGTTGCATGCTGGGGGTTCTTTTTATCTATAATATATTCCTCCTCTTTCCTTTATTTCCCTGCCTAGCTGAAAAATGATCCTCTGCTCACTTGTGTTTACAAGCAAGGCTGAGGTGACTCAGCGATTGGCGGAGAAAAGAAAAAAAAATTAAGGGAAGAAATGACATCAGTATTTAGCCTCAAACTGTGGGCAAAATACACGGTTCCCACCAGGAACAGAATTCTCTTCATTTACTATATAAAATTCACTTTATAAAAGATATAGTGGAGCACCTCCTCTGCTTCTCATGTGATGTGCCACGGCCAGATCCGGCAGCACTCCAGATCAAACTTCAATGTATAGCAGGAAGCCGGCACCATCTGATGGTGCCGGCTTCCTGCTATACATACTATATAAAATTCACTGAAATCAAAATGTGCACAGCACAATTCTGTATTTTCCTCGAGTCCCATTCATGAATTCAGGTCCACTTTAATACCCCACAGTTCCCATCCTGAACTATTGACCTACTTTATCAACTAAAGGCTAAAGGTGACCACACACCATTTCACCTATTCAATAATTACTATCCAGAAAAATCGAGAACTTTTCTTTGTATATGATCAAGAAATGCGAGGGGGCCCAGAAGCAGCAGGGGGTCCCGTGGGGGGAGAAGCTTCTTTTCCCTGTCCTGAGACACTGACAACTAAGGGCAGGGAGAGAAAAAGCTTTCTGTTGTCTGAACAATTGTTCTAATGACTGCCTCTGCTCAGCCACTGATAAGGAATCATACACAGTTTTGTAGACAAAGATCTGTAGACAGTCCCTATTCAGTGTGCTGCAGGGTCTTGTGTACAACCCCCAGCCCCGAACCTCTCTACTCCTCCCGAAGTGCTCTGTACTGCAGTGATGCTGGAGAAGTCTGCAGAGCCAGTTCTGCTCCATCAGAGATGGACAGAGTGAATGTAATAAGCTGAGGCTTGGAGCACACTCGTCTGTCGGTTTCTGTATGCATTTTGGGGGAGGTGGCCTCATCCAAACATTCGCAGGGGGGCCCAGTGATTTCTAGTTACGCCCAAGATTGTATGGTGTGTGATGGATTGTCAATTACTTGATGAACAGTTCCAATCATTTTTTTCTCAGCTTTCAATTATTTTATTCATGATTGGGGAAAAATTGAACATAGGTGTGTGGTACATTGGTCAGATTTTTGAATTGTTACAACCAGTCAGAAATATTGATTGCTATTCTTGAATTGAACTTTTGAAATTGATATTTAAAAAAATTGTACAGTGTGTGGCCACCTAAAGTGTCAATTAGATACCTAAGTTATTAACTCTTTTACAGTGAGAAAAAAGTAACACTGCCTAGTTCTAATCTAATTATAAATGGGACTGTACATACATGTTCATCTTATTTTGTCACACGTCAGTTCAGGTACCCTTTTAAATGTTAAAGAAAACCTGTAACTCAAAAAAATTCCCCTGGGGGGTACTCACCTTGGCTGGGGGAAGCCTCCGGATCCTATCGAGGCTTCCCCCGTCCTCTTTTGTCCCACGCCGGTCTCGCTGTGCCCCTCCGAACAGCCAGGATGTAAGGGATGTATATATTTACCTACCCGGCTCCAGCACAGACGCAGTATCGGCTCTCAGCTCGGAAATAGGCGGTAATAGCCGATCGCTGTTGGTCCGCTCTACTGCGTAGGCGCAAGTTTCCGGTGCCTGCATAGTAGAGCAGACCCGACAGAGATCGGCTACTTCCATCTATCTCCGTGCTGAGAGCAGCAACAGCGCCACCCGCTGGAGCCAGGGAGGGTAAATATATCAGTAGAGCCAGGATTGCGGGACGCTTCGGGGAGCCAGCGCTGGATTGCCTGCAGCTACAGGGGAGGGGGAAGCCCCATTGGGACCCTAAGGCTTCCCCCTCCCAAGGTGAGTACCTCCTAGGGGTTTTTTTTGTTTTGTTACAGAGTCTTTTTAAAGATCTAGGTTTTACATTTTGACTATCTATGATATTTGTTGATTGACAGCAATATTGTTATGTTTATTCAGCTTCTATACGGACACAACTTCAACTACCGAGCCTTTCATCTTTCCCTGCACAGAGAATTGTTTTTCTCAGGCACACAGGAGTTTTATTACCTCATATTAGTTATTAGTGAGTGTTACCTTAAAGTAAACCAGAGATCATTAAATACAAAGAATTAATGCTTACCTGGGGCTTCCTCCAGCCCCTTAAACACGTACGAGTCCCCCGCCGTCTTCCCATGGTCTGTCGTTCAGCCATGATCAGCCCAGGTAATTGCTTCAGTCGCTTCATTCTGGGTCTTCTGTGCATGAGCAGAAGATCCTGACTGGCCCCAAATGAGCCAGTTACCGGGCTGACTGCCGCAGAATGGCAGACCGTGGGAGGATGGCTTGGGATTCACACGTGGCTGGAGGAAGCCCCGGGTAAGTACTGATTCTTTGTATTTAATTATCTCTGGTACACTTTAAGGAGCCCATACATCTAACAATTTTGGCGGCCGATTGACCAATAGACAGATCTGTCCTTCTTATCGATTCTGATTGGAGAGAGATCTTTTGGCTGCCATAAAGTACTCGCTGATTCCTGTCCAATTTCAGCGTGAAATCCTTTGGCAATGTCGGGCAAAAACTGGTCAAATTGCCGATCGAGCACGCTTTTGGTTTTCATCTGATTCAATAATAATTATCAAAATGGACAGTCGATCGGCCACTAAATCTATAGATGTATAGTCACCTTAAGGCCCCATTCACACTAGCGCGTTTTGTCACGATTTTGGCAAAACGCTCAAACGCTAGCGCTTTTTAAAAGCGCTAGCGTAATGAAACCCTATGGGCCCGTTCTTACTTGGGCAATTTGCGCTAATCGCCGCAAATCGCCCAAAAACAGGCAAAAACGCGAAATGCAAACGTGTCGCCTGCACCATTTTCAGGTGATTTCCCGGCTATTGCGTTTCAGTGCTATAGAAGCGTTAAATGCAATCGCGGCAAAATCGCTGCAGCGTTCAACGATTTTTCCACGTGAAACCGCGGAAAAATCACTCCTGCAAAACGCCGGAAAAAATCTCTGGCGTTTTGCATTTCTAAGTGTGAATGGGGCCTTACAGTTCTACATCCATTCTGCAGAGATGCAGAGAAACTGGAAATATACTGCCCTGTTGTAGAAACACAGCCTAATTCTTAGGAGGATTAGCACTTTACATGCACATGTTTAAAGTGACACTGAAGCGGAAAAAAAATATATAAGATATAATGAATTGGTCGTAGAGTACGGATAATTACTAAAACATTAGTAGCAAAGAAAAATATTCTCATATTTTTATTTTCAGTTATATAGGTTTTGTTTATAACATTGCATCATTCTCTAATATTTGCAGTTTACACACTACTCAACATTCTAAATGATTTCACAGAGCAGGCTAATGAACTTTTGAACTTTCCTCTGCAGAAAAAAGAAAACATTGACAGACAGTTGAGCTAATAAGCTTCAGAAGACAGAGCTCTCTGGGACTTTGAAAGTTGGAGAGATCAGTGGCTCTTTTGCATAGATAACAATCAGAATCAGAATCTTTATTTTTTGCCAAACATGACAGGGTCATGCCTGGAATTGGGTTTGGCACATACAGAGCTCAGCAATTCCAAAGACAAAAACGACAATAGTGCAATATACAGGAGATATACACGGTAAAGCGTTGACAAGATAATACACGAGCATGTAGCAAGAAAGTAAGTTCAGATCGCGATATCAGACTATGAGAACTGTGCAGATAAGTGCAGCTGAAGCCGTTACAGTTCCAGGCAGACAGGATGTCTGTGACAGGGCCAGACTGTGAACCTAAAAAGGAGGTGGTGGAGGCGGAACATGAGATGAGTTCAGGAGGTTGACGGCGGAGGGAAAAAAACTGTTCCGGTGCCTCGAAGTCCTGGTGGGGATGACCCGGAATCTCCGCCCTGAACGTAGGCGGCTGGAGTAGCCCTGGCTGGGATGGAAGGAGTCGTTGGCTATCTTCAGCGCTCTAGTGCGCAGTCTTGTGTTGTAAAGTAGATCAAGTGAAGGGAGGGGTTTCCCGATGATTCTCTCTGCTGATCTAATGACCCTCTGGAGTTTGTGCCTATCGCTGGCAGAGGAACCAGCGTACCAGACCAGGATTGAAGAGCAGAGGATAGACTCAGTGGTGGCAGAGTAGAATCTTGTGAGAACCTGATGGGGCATGCCGAACTTTTTCAGCTGGCGGAGGAAGAAGAGTCTTTTCTGGTCCTTCGCCAGGGTGGAGCTGGTGTTAGTCCTTCATCTAAGGTCATTTGAGATGGTGGTGCCCAGGAGGCGAACACTGGTTACTCTCGCCACTTCAGTGCCATCAATCTGGATTGGTAGTGGTAAGGGGGCAGGCTTCCTGAAATCGATAATCATCTTCACGGTTTTTGCTGTGTTCAGGACCAGCCTATTCTCCCTGCACCAGTGACAGATTCTGTCTACCTGCTGACGATAAGCCCTATCATCGTTATTGGTGACAAGTCCAACGATATTGGTGTCGTCTGCAAATTTGATGACTTTGACCGAGTCTGCTGTGGATCTGCAATTGTTCGTGTAGAGGGAGAACAGCATCAGAGATAGGACGCAGCCTTGTGGAGCCCCCATATTAGTGGTCCGTGGTTGAGAGGAGATATCACCCAGTTTGACAGATTGTGATCTGTTGGATAGGAAGTCTGTGATCCAAAGGCATAGGGTGGAGTGGACCCCGAGTGCTGCTAGACCCTCATGAAGTGTGCGTGGGCAGTTTGTATTGAAGGCCGAACTGAAGTCCAGGAGGAGTATTCTGGCATACGAGTCTGGCCTATCCAGGTGGTCACTGATGAGCTCCAGGCAGATATTGATGGCATCATCGGTGGACCTGTTTGCCCTGTACGCAAACAGGAAAGGGTCAAGAAGTTGTTTGTCATTGTGGAGGACTTCAGGAAGGACAGGAAAAGTAAAGAAACTGGAGTTTCTTTACTTTTCCTGTACTGGAAACAATATTAGACTCATATCTCTGCTTCTAATGTTTTATTTCTTAGCTGTACTACACATACAAATCATTATAATATAAGTTTATTTTCACTTCAGATTCCCTTTAACTCATCATGTTACATGACTTGCCAGGGTCTTTTTAAGTTAGAGATTGGTATACAAATACTAAAGTGTTACTAAAGTCCCCCCCCCACCCCCTCCCAAAAACAAAAAAATGAGTTTAACAACTTGTGGACCACATTGTTAAACCCCCCTAAAGACCAGGCCATTTTTCTTAAATTGGGCCACTGCAGCTTGGGCTCGCTGCAGGGCCACACAACACAGCACACAAGTGAATCAACCCCCCCCCCCTTTTCTCCCCACCAACGGAGCTCTGTGTTGGTAGGGTCTGATCGCTCCCCCAGTGTTTATTTTTTTTATATTTATGTTCTTTTGTAAAAAAAAAAAAAAAATCGACTATTGTTTTTTTCTTAAATCCCTCCCTCCCCCAGCCACCCAATCACGGCGATCGACTGTCATAGGCTTCAGCCTATGAGAGCTGATCGCTCTTCTGTGTCCCAGGGGGACAGCTGTGTCACACGCGATCTCCTGCTAGCCCCATTGAAAGCCGTTCACGCCAATCGGCGTGGAGCGGTCCTGGGGCTGCCGCCGCGTTCACGCCAATCAGCGTGGAGCGGTCGGCAAGTAGTTAATTTACCTAGGGCTCCTGGAGTCATCCTGTGCCCGCACCGTCCTTCAGAGACCCTCCAACGAGCAGCAGCGGCCGGTCGCAGCCAAGCTACTGCACATGCGTGGTCCCAGGCTGCCCACACCCTGATCACGCTCCCATTGCAAGGGAATACTTACATAAGCCAACATTACACAAGTGCTGAAATCGCCTCTAAGGTGAACAAGCCCTAAATCATGTTGCTGTAGTATTAGTTTAGCACTGCTCAACCTGCTGCCCTGTTAATGAAAGGACCTGACTGAATATTCCTCCCCTTCAGCTGAGATCATGTGACATGTGGCTCAGCTCTGTAGTCACATGATTGCTATTAGGGGATTGCTGGGGCTCCAGCATAAATTCACTGTGAAAAAGTATTTGTATTTCCAAAGCTGTCTGACCATATTTCCACCAGGGCTGTGGAGTCGGAGTTGGAGCAATTTTGGGTACCCGGAGTCGGAGTTGGAGATTTTATAAACTGAGGAGTTGGGTGTTTTTTGTACCAAATCCACAGCCCTGGTAAGTAATAGACTAGTCACTAAGGAGTAGGAGTCGAGAAGCCAAAGTCGGAGCCATTTTGGGTACCTGGAGTCAGAGTCGGTGGTTTCATAAACTGAGGAGTCGGATTCGGAGTTGGAGTCGGAAGATTTTTGTACAGACTCCACAGCCCTGCTTCCAACTGCCTTTTGCAGGGACAGTGCCTCTTTGGGAACCCTGTCCCTTTGTCCCTCTTTTAGGACATAATGTACAGATCTATGTACTGTAAATAGATGTATTTTTCTGCTGAAAAAGTGTTTAATTGGCTCTAAACTTTATTCTCATCCTTTAAATTGATATATTTCTTATTTCCAAATGTTAACATGAAGGGAAATGCACCAGGATAGAAAGGACCAGTGTGTTATGAATGATAAAATAACATATTTTTTTTATCAAATCTTTTTGGTATGATTGATTAGGGGTGTGCCGAAGGCATGGCTATGGGTGTGGCAGGGGCGTGGCTTGGAGGTATGTATTTCTTAAAATAAACAAACTAAATTAACCCTCTATACAGAGGTGTTGATTTTGCTCGCAGAGCTGTTGCTGTGTGGAAATAGGAGAGTCCCTTTTTATGCAGCGCTAACAAGGTTAGCTAAATATACATACTAGCGGACAAAGTGTTAATTAGTTACACACACTCTGCATTTCATCGGTATTTTTGCTAGCTAAGCATGTTAGTGAGTGCAGCTGCCATAGCACCTGTCGCTTATTATTGTCATTATTGATAAGACTCTGCCACAGTGCAATAGGGTGGGAAAGATTTATATGAGGCGCAGGCAATTTCCTTTTTAACATCTGTGGAGCTACAAATCTCAGGACTGAATATTTGCCAGCTGTCAGACAACAGGACATTACTCCAACAGTATTTCCTGTACAGTATAGATGTATGCCCTGTCCATGGTGCTGAAATGGTACTATACTCTGACTGATGCAGAAGGGCTTATTTATCAAGATAGAAGCAAATAAACAGAGAAACTCTGTACACAGGCTAAACGGCGGCCAATAACGACCGCCTATGCCAAGAATCGTGTGTGTACAGCAGCCCCCAAAACCCCCTGACCACTCAGCCAGCGATCCATCCTGGCGGACCTGAGGAAGCGGAGAACGGCCACGAAACGTGTTGTCAGAAAAAATATTTTGATCTTCCAATTAAGACATAGTGCCGTTTTGAATGCTACAGCAGAGTTAAGCCCAGAGCAACAATTATTTAAACTGTTTTAGCAGCTTAAAGGGGAACTAAAGAGAGAGGTATATGGAGGCTGTCATGTTTATTTCCTTTTAAGCAATACCAGTTGCCTGGCAGCCCTGCTGGTCTATTTCCCTGCAGTAGTATCTGAATAAAACCATAAACAAGCATGCAGCTAGTCTTGTCTGATCTGACTTTAAAGTCTGAGCCACTGAAACACCTGATCTGCTGCATGCTTGTTCAGGGGCTATGGCTAATAGTATTAGAGGCAGAGGATCAGCAGGGCTGACAGGCAACTGGTATTACTTAAAAGGAAATAAACATGACAGCCTCCATATCCCTCTCTCTTCAGTTCCCCTTTAATGTACCACAGGACTCTTATTTTGAGGTGAGATTTGAAGCCGGTTTGCATAACTGTTGTGAAGTGTATACCCGGAGTGTTCCTTTAAGATAATCCCCATACTGATATCAGCATATCCATTGCTATGATGCGGAGTCATAATTCAGCATAGCCGGTATGAGATGGTGCTGGTAAAGTGGTACAGGGCTGTAAAAAGAACACTGAGGTCACACTGAGACTAAAAAGGTACATTCTGAAATCCAAGAATAGACTAAATACAATAATAGAGGTGCTATTCTGGGCCTTATTAGCATGTGTTACATAACATACTCAGTGCTGGTGTGCCTTGCACAGTCTGAGAAGTCTTCTATTGCTACTGTGAGCCAGCAACTCCTGCTGAACCTGTACAGGGTCACCCGATCCAGGCGCTCTTAGCTGGATTAGGCTACGGTATCATGACTGGGGGTATAGCTGCTGCCTGACAGTCCTCACACTGAACACCTGCTCCCATCGCTGCTCTCCTCTCCTGAGACTATCAATGCTGCCAGTGTCTGCGTCCCTCCCTCACCCAGCCTCCTACTGTCTGCCCTTCTTACTCCATGCCAATAAACAGGAAAGCTCAGCCAAGCATAGCATACACACGTCAGATAAAAGTCTTTAGAAAACAAACGATCAATCTGCCCATGAATATTTTCAAAATAGTTTGCAAAATAACTAAGATAGCGACGAAAGGTATTTGTCTCTCAATCTTTTTCAAATCCATGCATGAATACTTTACCTTTGTGGTGTACCCCAGAGTGTCTGCCGCTGTGTCCCCATTCTTCTTCCTCATTGGTGCCTCACGTGGGTGTCGGCATATTGTATGAGGAGCGCATGTGTGACATCACATATCCGCCCCACGTGGGGCACCAATGAGGAAGAAGAATGCAGACACAGCGGTGGACACTCTGGGGAATGGCGTGTCTAGGGTAGAGTATTAATGCACAGGCACTGGGGGGAGGGGCATTTAACATTTCGGAGGACGTGGCCGGGGGTCTCCGTCATGTTTCGTTTGCGATTATTGCACGTACCGGACCGAGCATATCAGCCCAAGTATGTCCAGCATGTCCAATCGATACATGCGACCAATTTTGGCTGGTGGCATCGTCGATCGGCATGCTCTTGGCAGCACCGATTTTCATCCGATTTGATAATAACGATGGTAAGATAAGAATGGCCGATCAGCCTCCAAGTTGCGAGATGTATGGCCACCTTAAAGTGAACCTGAACTATTGCACAGGACAGAAGGAAAACAGAGAAATGCACCCTGTATGTATTTAGAGAGTTTAGTTTATCTAATTCCCCCTCATCTGTAACTTGATCTCTCAGCTGACTCAGCTCAGGAATCTCTTCTGCCTAGGCAGAAAAGCTAATTTGTAAATACAGGATGTTAAAGCAGGATGTAGACACACTGAAGATTTATTGCAGGATTTGTATCATCTGTAACAAAGACATGTTTTTCTTGAAAGTTTACTATGCTGTTGCTAATATTTTAGAGCAGAGAGGAAGTTCTGAGTTCCGGTCCGCTTTAAAGAGAAACCGTGATCAAGAATTCAACTTCATCCCAATCAGTAGATGATACCCCCTTTTACATGAGAAATCTATTCCTTTTCACAAACAGACCATCAGGGGGCTCTGTATGGCTGATATTGTGGTGAAGCCCCTCCCACAGTGAGACGTTAGGACCATGTTCCTGGAAGTTTCCTGTCTGTGAACCTCATTGCATTGTGGGAAATAACAGCTGTTTTACTGTTTAAAGTTGGGTCCAACTGCCAAAAAAGTAAGCAGCATATCCTGTCACTGACATCACCTGCCAGCAGTAAAAATGTCACCATGTGATAAATGTCAGAATGTAAATCAGGGAGAGGAAAGATTTTACAATGGGCAAACACTGATTAAATCATTTATACATAATTATTGTAAAAATGAAACACTTTTTTATTACATTATTTTCACTGGAGTTCCTCTTTAAGTCTGAAAATAACTTTAGTTGGTTGACACCTCTGGAAGCAGAAGGGTGCGCTACCGTGTGAGCACAAGTCTGCTGTGCTGCTCTGCATCACATAATAACAACAAACTGGCCCTGAACTGATCCGCTCTCCCCATCCCACTTGTGGCACCAGATGTTAGTTGTGCCAGTCTGCCATCTCTCTTTACTTTGTCAATATTTGGTAGGGGAGGAGCACCATTAATAGAATAAAAAGCTTTTCAATAAAACCGCTCTGGGCTGCTGAATCAGAGGATTAGAGCTGGTCCTGTGTGTATAAAAGGTGGCAAAAATATACAAATATAATATGGCCATGGCCAAATCTATTTCTCTGTTTTTTGTAAGATGGGACCTCTTAAAGGTACATTCCAGATACACCTAAAATATAACTGTACAAGTGAAAAATTAGTATTTGTCTGTTTGCGTTTCCCAAAATGCATCACACAGCGCAAACTGGACCTCCCGCCTGGGATGTCCAAATGCAGAAGATCTGCCCACAGCAGCCTATTGACCTCCTACACCATATATGTCTAACTCCGGCCCATGGGGGAAAGCCATCAAATTTGGCATCCAAGGGGTTTCCCTACTCTGCATTATGTTTGGCCCATTTTAGACCATCAACAGAGCTGGGACAAGGTCCTCCAGCACCCAAGGCTGAGACACCAAAGTGCGCCCCTCCATCCCTCCCACCTCAGCTGTCACACACTGATTGCTATTAGACTGAGAGTCGCCTCAGGGTCCCTTAACCACCCCCCAACACATTAATCTCTAGTCATCTGGCTTGCAGTCACTGCCATGTATACCCTTTTCTTATTTTTTCTCTGCTTTAAACACAATAGGGGGATGATAGCAGAGTGAGTTGTGCGCCCCCTCCTACACTGCGCCCTGAGGCTGAAGCCTCTCTCGCCTCTGCCTCGGCCCTGACCATCAGGGAAGTTATATTGAACTATAAGAACTGTAAAGGTGTAAAGGTGACGGAGGGGGGCCCACTAGACACCAGGGAACTATATAGGGATGGGGGGGGGGGGGCAACTAGACATCAGGAACTGTAAAGGGGAGAGAGGGCCATTAGACACCAGGGAACTGTATAGCAAAGGGGGGGGGGGGGGGAATAGACACACGGGAACTGTATAGGGGAGGTAAGGGGGCATTATAAGGGAGGGAGGTGGCCACTAGACATTTAGTTTGGCCCACGACTTGGTGTTTGGCTCACTTTGGATTGGAGTTTGACACCCCTGTCCTACACCCACTCCATAGCAGTTGTAAACAAAACAGACACAATTTCCTTTCTACAAAACAAAGCCAAGAGGTATATCAAGGGGCGGGGCTTCTAGTGATTGTCGGACCCAACTTGGCTAGTCCAGATCAAACTATACTGCTCTAGAGGCTTTCCAGGTATTCTTTGAGCCCACTGTTGCTGTCCAGGACTATCTTCCTC
The DNA here is from genome assembly GCF_040937935.1 of Hyperolius riggenbachi. Taxonomy (NCBI): domain Eukaryota; kingdom Metazoa; phylum Chordata; class Amphibia; order Anura; family Hyperoliidae; genus Hyperolius; species Hyperolius riggenbachi. Next base: position 393,367,724 of record NC_090650.1, on the reverse strand, counting down.
TTCAGGCCTCACTCCTGGCCATGTACGAGCGCATCCCAACTGGGCATGTGTGACTAAGAGCCACACATGCCCAGTAGAACGAAGTGCTTGTACACGGAAGAAAAATGCCATGCATGAGCAGCTTTGCTCTACTGGACTTGCACAGACTTTAGGTGTACATGCCCAGTTGGGATGCACTCGTAAGCAGCGGGAGTGCAGGCATGAGAAAACTCTTCAACAATTCATTTATGTTTAGAGCATACTTGTCAAACTCCGGCCCGTGGGCTAAATCGGGCCCTCAGAGTTATTAAATTTGGCCCCCCAAGTGGTTAATGCACTTTGCATTATGTTTGGCCCACTCTAGACCACCAGGGAAGCTATATTGGATGTGAAGCCATAGAACACCTGGGAATCCATATGGGGGAGCTAGGGGGAAGCACTAGACACAAGGGAACTGTATAGGGGAGGGAGGACCAATAGACACCAGGGAATTGTATAGGGGTTGTAGGGGAGCCATTAGACACCTGGGAACTGGAGGTGGCCACTAGACATTGGGGTTGGCCCACGACTATGTCAGCCCACTTTGTATTTGAGTTCGACACCCCTTTTTTTAGAGCAACCTATAGCTGGAACAATGGACCTCAGGACTATTCAGGAGCTTCCCACTTAGGGCCCGTTCAGACTGCACGCGTTTCCAGCCACGTTTTGGAAACGCGTGCAGGAGGCCGACACGCACCACATCAGACAGTGCATAGAGTGCACTGTCTGATGTTCACACTGCATGCGTTCCGGACCTGTGCGGTCCGGGAACGCATGCTGCACGCAGATTTTGTAAAAACGCGCGGCTGTCCCATTCACTTTTCAGTGATGGGATCAGCCACGCAATGCACACAAACGTGGATGGCGTGCGTTCGTACGCGTTGCGTTCCGCACGCGTTCCACACGCATGGCCATCCGCATTTGTGATCTGAACGTAAGTATCTTTTTTGACCCGTATTACTACAGCACAGACAGTGGCATAACTGGGGGCTTGTGGCACCAGTGCGAGTTTTACATGGGACCCCAAATACTCTATGGATATGGAGCCTCAAAACCTAATCACAGCAAGGAAACAGTTTGTTAAGGATTACTACTATTCACAGCACATATACAGTAGGTGTTCATTACTAGCATAACACCAATGCAAAGCTACAGTAATAAGATGGATTAAATAACAAGCGACACCCATGCTAACCTAGGAATAAAACACATATATAAGTAGATAAATACTACTTCTACTTACATAACAGATGTATTGTGCTATCCACGTAATGATTCCTGTGAATTTTATAAAGGAAAAGCAGAAAATCTTATTCTAGGCAGTGGCCATATTGCCAAGCTAATGCTGACATCATATCCTCCCTGACTCTTGTTTCCCCCCCTCCCTTCTCTTGCTCATTGTGTATTCATTAGCTGCCCTCCTCCCAGAGTCTTCAGACACTCCCACTGAGGTGTATACTAAGAACTGCACTTTTTTATTTACACATCCAATCACTGAGTCACCTCAGCCTTGCTTGTAAACACAAGTAATAGGAGGGTGTTTCTGATAAGCAGCAAGGCAGGGAAATAAATGGAAGAGGAGAAATATATGTCGCTGTATTACCACTGTTTTTAATGGTTCAATAAAGAGCTTTTTCTACGTTTGGAAGTGCCAGCCTCCAACATCTTTTCTACACGTTTTGGATCTTTGGGTGTGAGGATCCTTTGAGGCTTGGGCACCCACATCCCTTTTGATGAGTGCTACTCTTTTTATCATTATTTCTACAAGTTGATCGCACCTGAGAGGATGAGCACCGTTGGGGACCATGGATCTGGAGGATTACCAGACACTTTCTCTTACACTGAGGAACACACAGCAAGTGTCCTGGCAAAGGCTGGTGATGCGATGGCCTTTCTACAAACGCCTGATGTTAAACCACTGAAACGTGATCTGGAGATCACTAAAAAGAAATGGGTTGAATTGGATATGCATGCTAGGACTCTTGCAGAGTACTGCCGGACAAGGAGAATACCTAGGGCAGTACGTTCTCAAGTTTCGCCTATGCTGTTTGGGGGTGACCCGGAGTTCTGTTCAACTTTTGAGAGCATATGGAATAAAGCTGCCTTCGATACGATGATACTCACGATCGAAAGGATATATCGGGAGCTACCAATCCTTGAACAGAGGAGTCTCGCTATCATTACCCAATTAACTGCCTTGCTATCGGCAGAAGAGATGCAATCATTTGTGGATCAGTTGTCTGCTAAGATTGCAGCGCACACCAAGACCATTGAGGAAACAAAGCGTTCGAAATTCCATCGGGATGTACAGGACTATACTGAGGGATACGTGTATTCGTGGCAGAAAATGGTGCCTGCTAATGCCCGTAGGAGGCCGAATAAACCGAATAAACCTAGAGGAAGATTACCACGTCCTCGTGCTCCTCAGGCAGGTGATCCTGGATCCTCTGCCTCTGATTTTTTGTCCTCGAGGGAGACCTCGCCTGCACTAAGAGGAGCAGTAGGCGGGGTGGGCGCAGGGCCAGGAGCAAACGCACGAAAAGATCCAGTAAAGAGCCAGATGGAGTTACGCAAGAGACCCTGATTGAGACACCACAATTAGTAGTTAATATCTCCAGTCATACATTAACACCGACTGAAGAGAGAGTACTTAACTATGGACTCAACTTCTGCCCTACTAATTTACCCAACTTTTTTGAGTTAGACCAGGAACTGTTTCGTTTCTTTAGGACGATTAAACTCAAGTATTTTTTTGGAACTGCACCTCACTTTGATCGTCCCCATGAGGAAATTGACGATACTGTATTCTCACTCAGGGATTTAGGACGGAGGAATAAGAGTTCATTTTCTCCTTCAGGCAATGTAGTGATTGATAACTTCTGTACACGTGTCATGGAGGACATGGGGAAGTTAGAGGCTGAACAGCGCATGAAAAGGGTGCAATTTAATCTCACTAGGGATGAACGGCTGTCATTGGAGAACCTAAAGAAAAGAACTGAACTTACAATACGGCCCGCCGACAAAGGCGGTGCCGTGGTAGTGATGGATAGCAGTTATTATGATGAAGAAATTAGGGGCCAATTGGCTCAAGTTGAGGTTTATCGCAGAATAGATGAGGATCCTGTGGTCTTCTTACAAAAGAAAATTAAAAGCATTATTGAAAAAGCAAAAGCTGGAGGAATCATTGATGATGGTGTAGCGAAGTTTTTAATTCAGGATAATCCTACCACACCGAGGTTCTATACTCTTCCCAAGATCCACAAGGACCCGTGCCGTCCACCGGGGAGACCCATTGTGGCCGGCACGGGTTCCATTTTTGTTCCCATTGCACAGTTTCTAGATAAGCTCTTGCAACCTCTGGTTATTACATTGGAGTCCTATGTTAGGGACACCAATGTGTTCCTGGAGAGGATTAGGGACTTAGATGTTGGAGGGGAGGATCTTTTGCTAGTGACACTTGATGTGGAGAGCCTCTACACCTCCATCCCACATGATGGAGGTGTGGAGGCCATTGATTGGTTCCTGCTGACACGTTCAGATCTGTCAAGGGAACAACGATTGTTTGCTGATGAGTTGCTTAATGTGGTACTGCGATATAACTATTTCTCTTTTCAGAATGAATTCTTCCTGCAGCTACAGGGCACGGCGATGGGGTCGAATGTGGCCCCGTCCTACGCTAATCTTTATATGGGTTTGTATGAAGAGGCGTTTGTCTATTCGAATCGTCTGTTTCAGAAACATGCCAGATGTTGGCTCAGATATATAGACGATATTTTTTGCGTGGGCGGGGCCACGTTCGACCCTAGATTTTTTCCTTGCTGACCTGTCCCGGTGCTGTAGTGAGATTAGGTTGACATGTCATGCCAGTTCAGAACGAGTGACTTTTTGGGATACCACCATTATTAGAGATGGATGTTCCCTTATTTCTGACCTCTATACTAAAAGTACAGATCGCAACTCATTGTTACACTACGACAGTTTTCATCCAGCCCATGTAAAGGAGGCCATCCCTAAGGGACAGTTCAATAGGTTAGATAGAATTGTCTCTATCCCTGAGCGTTTACAGGAACGTCATGGTGACATGATGTCGAAATTTAGACAGAGGGGGTATCCACAACAGATCTTGCAACAGGAATTACGTCCTAGAAAGAAATCTAACAAACAATTTCGGCTTCCCTTTGTCTCCACTTTTAATACCTGCAGTGGAGAGATTGGGAAAAGCATTAGACGACACTGGCATCTATTGAGTCAGGCTTTTCCCAACATTCCAGAATTTAGATATCCCCCCCTGTTTTCCTATAAAAAGGCCCCGACAATTAGAGACAAAGTATTTTATCATGCACCGGAATCCACTGAATCTAATGGAAGGGTGGGGACATTCCCTTGTCTGGGCTGCCATTTATGTGGCCATATTACAAAAGGATCGGAGTTTACACATCCCTCTAAGGGCACTAAATATAGGATTAGAGGTCTGTATACCTGTGAGTCAAGCTTTGTGGTATACTACTTAAAGTGTCCATGTGGCTTGGGATATATAGGTATGACCACACAGAAAGTTAGAGACAGGATCTGTTCTCACAAGAGTGCGATTAGGAATGGTGACATGAAACAGGCCGTTTCAGCACATTTTACTAGGATGCAGCATAGAATTACTCAGCTAAAGGTTCAGATTATTGATGGGGTACCAATGACATGGAGGGGTAAACATTCCAGGCTTAAGGAATTGCTTAGAAGGGAGGCTAGTTGGATAAAGAAGTTGGGGGTGTTGGGTGATGGTGGTCTCAATAAGGAATACGATCTGGGATTTTGTATTTAATTATATTGCCATGATACTTTGTGTGTTCTGATGTGTTTTATGCTCTTTTTTACAGAGCTGTCACTTTCCCTGTGCTGGAGGAGTTTGAGCTGGGATGTCCCTATCTACTGATTCGCTGAGGTGATGTGGGTGAGTGACGCCTATTTGTTTATGTTGGTTGGCATGGCGGCGTTGCTATGGACGCTCTGCTACGGGTCCCTTAGATTGCCCCGATATGCGGTGGCTGATCTGTTGACATATGACGTAGCTAGCACATGCCCCCGGAGGTGTGGCTGTTCCTAGCGTCATTGAGTCTGGCTCTGAGCGCACTGAGTTTGCGCTGAGCCAATGCTGGGACGTGTGGCGGTGCGTGCGTGATGACGCTGACTGCTAAAGGGTCACTTGACTTAGCCTCAGCGAATGAGAATGCGGAGGTGTGGCATGCACTGGCGTGGAGCGCCGTTACACTCCGCAATAGTGTATTTTTGTGCTGCTTTGCATATTGGGGGCTTAGTCTCCACTCAGGTCCGCCATGAAGCACAGGTAACGTGATTGGCTGTGAGTAATTTAAACCGATTGGTTAGTTGAGTGGGTTGACACTATATATGTGGGATATGTGTGTTACTGCATTTGTGGTTAAAACAGCTTGAAAAAGGGCTGATACCTGAAACAGCGGGCTGTCGCTGTATTACCACTGTTTTTAATGGTTCAATAAAGAGCTTTTTCTACGTTTGGAAGTGCCAGCCTCCAACATCTTTTCTTCTGATAAGCAGCTAGGCAGGAAAATAAAAGGAAGAGGAGAAATATATTATAGAGAAAAAGAACTCCCAGCATTCAACTCTTTGGCACTGTTTGGCACTAGGGCCAGTGCTCCTAAAGTATGTGATAACTACAAACTATAACAGCAGAAAAAGTTTTGCAAGTTTTGAATGCAGGATTCGCATTTTCATCACTTAATACACTCAGACCAGTTGCTGTTGAAATTTGATTTTCATGGTGACAATACCGCTTTAAGGAGGGCCTCTAGTGGGCCCCTTTGGTCCAGGGGCCCCGGTTTGGTCACAACCTCTGCATCCCCAATTGCTACGTCACTGAGCGCAAAAATGCAGCTTCCTAATGGAAACACGTGTGCATGGAGCTGAACGCAAGCTGTAAAAGTTACTGCAGCCGTCATACTCCCACGTCGCATTAACTGGCCACGCGTCTAAAGCTTCTTAAAAGATTCCTGTAGATCAAGTTCATTGACTATCTCGCCTGTTCAGTCAGGCTAATTTTAACTACATTCAAGGCTGACTTTGTACAGCAACCGTCCTAGCAAACCCCAACAAACAAACACAGTTCAAAGGAACGTAAATATAGTGTAATCATGTGCTGTACACCCCAAACTCTTTTAGTATTACCGCAGAGGCTTACTGTGTCACAAATGTTCAGTAAAATTAACGTTGTTTTTTACTACAATTCTCCATAACTACATTTTAAAATAATATTATCTTTATATATCATCAATAGTAATCGTCTCCATTATCTATCATAACAACTACAATTTGCATTGGCTATATATAGTAATACAGTTAGTGCATCATTCTGAACTGACTGATGCACGTTTCGCTGTCTCTCCGCTGCTTCCTCAGAGGCTCAAGAAAAAAAAAAAAAAATCACAGCTTGAGTTTCCCGCCAGTTTTACATTTCATTACTTCACTCAGGGCTGGTGCACACCAGAGCGTTTCTGTAGCGTTTTTAAAAACGCTTGGGGATAGAAAACCGCTTGGGTAATGTATTTCAATGGGCTGGTGCGCACCAGAGCAGTTCGTTTTTCCCAAACGCAAACTCGGGGGCTGCAGCAGTTTTTAGATTTCGGAGGCGTTTCTGCCTCAATGTTAAAGTATAGGAAAAGCTCAAACCGCTCTGAAAAACGCTAGATCAGAGCAGTTTTCCAGGCATTCTTGTTACAGTAGCTGTTCAGTAACAGCTTTACATTAACAATATATGAAATCTGCTACACAAAAACGCTCCAGAAAACGCTAGGCATGTTTAGAAAATCTCTCTAAACATGCCTAGAATCGCTCTGAAATCTGCTTCAAAAACCTCTAGCGTTTCTGGTGTGCACTGGGCCTTAAAGTGGACCTGAAGTCTTGCACAGGACAGAAGGAGAACATAGAAAAATGCATCCTGCATGTATTTAGACAGTTCAGCCTGTCAAATTCCCCCTCATCTGTGACTAAGCACAAGTTGTAATTTGATCCCTCAGCAGTGTCAGCTCAGGAATCTCCTCTGCCACGGCAGAGAGCTAATTGGTAAACACAGGATGTGAACAATATGTCTTCTTCCATAGAAGCAGGAAGTTGAGTCACTGCTGACGTCAGGATGCTCTAGCGTGTAACGCCCTGTTTCCATGGAGATGCGATGCAGCCTGCGGTGCACACAATGCAGTCCAGGCCACGTAAAGGCCTGGACTGAGCTAGATGGATGTCGCCAACGGGGATTAGGATCCCATATCTGTGGCAACAGCGGTAGGCCAGACTGTACAGACGCATAGCTGGTACCTGATTGAGCACTTTAGATTTTCCAGCATGTACGATTGATGCTTTCTACCAATTCCATAAAATTATCAAATCGGATGGTCTGCAAACAATATCACTAGATGTATGGCCACCATAAAGGGGCACTACGGTGAAAAATTGTAAAATTCAAAATATGTGCAAACATATACAGGTAAGAAGTACATTTTTCCCAGAGTAAAATGAGCCATAAATTACTTTTCTCCTATGTTGCTGCCACTTACAGTAGGTTGTAGAAATCTGACAGAAGCGACAGGTTTTGGACTAGTCCATCTCTTCATAGGGGGTTCTCAGGGTGTTCAGGAGATGCTGTTGAAAACAAAGAAACCCTGAGAATCTCCCATGAGGAGATGGACTGGCCCAAAACCTGTTGGTTCTGTCAGATTTTAACTGCCTACTTTTTTTTGCAATAGTGGTCCTTTAACTCTCTGAGAGAGAGGCAGACATCTGCAGTTTTCCCATGCTTTATGCCTCCCGCACAAGGTTCCATGTCACTATAGCGATAGGGTAAGAGACGCTGCCTCTGTGAACTGACTGCAGCGCAGACACAACTGCTGCTCCAGCTATCACTTCAAATCCTGCTGCATTCAAAACACTTGAGATATCCTAGCAGCCAACCTTCCTTCACAAAAACAAAGCCATCAACTTTCCTGTAGCAGGTTAAAGGGAATTTCCATTATTGCTGGCAAATAATCAGACTGTTTATAGGGCAATGACACAAAACCTATTAGAAAACTGCATAGTTACCTCAATACATTCTTTGACTGTGGCCCCTCCACCTTGATCTTCCTGCACCCAGAGTGCTGGTATTGTGGGAGTGACTAAGCACCCTCACATGACCACAATACAGAGTCACACCTCATCCCCTTGTGATGCTGCTTCCACCTGTTTCATTGGTTCGCAAGCTTTGACTGGACATGCCCAAAGGTTAGCATCTGCAGCGTGTCATTCCTATGATATTATCACACACAGGCAATGCTTCGGAGGGAGGGGGCCATAGGGAGCGGAGCAGTGCTTGTCAGCGCTGCTAGATTTGGGCGCAGCCAGCGCCGCCATAGACTATAATGGGAATCAGTCTTTAGCGGCACTCAGTGAGTAACGTTGGCGCCGTCAGAAGATGGAGCCGAAGTTGCTTAAAAAACACAATACTCGCTGGAAGCCGAATGATATAATTCCCCCACTATCCATGGCGGCCTGGAGGGGGAATAGTAATTAACACAGCCTTGTGCAGAAGCAGGATCAGCCATATAACAGCTGTATCCTGCGCCCAAGTCTGCCGGCGCAGATTTCATATCTATGCATAGGGAGGCCCTGAAGCCTTCTGCACAGCTGGAAAGGGACGGTGCAAGCTACAATGAGGTGCTGGGCAAAAATGACATGGTGGATCCTGATCTCCGCCCTGCCAGGGCCCCCTCAGGCTTCTCCCAATGTGAACAGTGGTCCCCCAGGGCTCCGGCTGAGTATGCACAGTGGAGAGCACTCACCAGTGGTGTAGCAATAGGGGTGGCAGTGGTCTCGACCACACCGAAGGCCCTTGGGTCAGAGGGGCCCCGCAGGGCCCTTCTCTCAACTGCATTTTTAACTCTTTCTTGGTCCTGTGCTTGTAATAATCACTTCTATAGAAGCTTTGAATAGTGGTAATCATTAACAAACTGCTCCCCATCCCCTTCTTTACAGTGACCAGATTTTTCTGGGTTCAACCTGGGACGGGGGGGGTGGTATCGAGGGGGGGGATTGCGCTGAAAAATGGGCGTGGCCATGACATTGTATGGGCGGAGCTAACATACTGATGTAACAGCGAGGCATAAGAATGCAGTGTTTCCGCCATGATGTGGTGAAACGAGGATTCGCATCATGGGTGTGCAGGAACTGTGTGATGCTATTTATTAGTATACCGTTACCCCAAAGCAGCAAATATAGCCAACTATGACCATTAAATAATAAATGCAGCAACAGTTACCCCTGACACCAGAAAAAAAAACGCAATGTGGGCAACATTTCGGCAGAAAATAAACGCAATGTGGGCAGCATTTCACATGCAAAAAAAAAGAATTTACTTACCTGACAGAAGTCCCCTCACCCGGCCGGCCTCTTGTGTGCAGCTCCCTGGACGATCTTGCTCCTGCATATCTCGCTGAATGGAATAGCAGGGCTACAGGGAGATGGCGCCCGAAGCCCTGTACTGGAGACACAAATAGTCTCCAGTACAGAGCTTTGGACGTCTTCCCGTAGCCCTGCTCTGCCTGCCGGAAGACTATGCAGGTTGGAGCAGGGCAGCAGGCTATGAACTGGCACAGCGTCTATTAGACGCCGCGGCCAGTTAGATGCAATCGGACGGTGGCCAGAGTCTCGAGGCCGGGACGTCCCACGGCTAAAAGCGGGACGTTTCCCGGGACATAGCACAGCCTGGGACAGGTGAGCCCGAATCAGGGATGCGTCCCGGCTAAAGCTGTACGTCTGGTCACCGTACCTTCTTGCACCTCTGACACTGTGGATGTCCTTGGCAGGTTTTGGCGCACCGTATCAATTGTTATGTATAGAGTGCTTGGGGGGCCCCAGTGTTAAACTTGCACTGGGGCCCAGAGCTCCTCAGCTACGCCACTGGCACTCAGCAGTCTGCAGGGGCCCCGGGGGTACACACTTCACATTTGGGAAGGCATGGGGGACCCCAACAGCCATCTCTGGGGCTCTGGGAAATTGCCCAGGTTGCCCCTATGGAAGCACCAGCCTGCAGCTGGGGATAGTGAATAGCAAGACTGCTCAGATGTAGCCTTGTTATTAACTAGAGATGATCAGCGAGAAGCAAGTCAATCAGGGTTGTTTGTGGATTTCATGCAAATTGCATGCTGCTTAGAGTTTAGCCAATCAAATTCAACAAAGTGCTTTTGACTGGACCAGTCTCATGATGCATACAATTTGCAGTTAATCTGCATACAATCACACTATTTGCATCTTACTGACCACCTCAATTGATCACTCAGGGCCAGCGCACACCAAAAAACGCTAACGCTCAGCGCTTTTTGAAGTGATTTTTCTAGGTGATTCTAGGCATGTGCCTAGCGATTTTCTAATCATGCGTAGCGTTTTGGTGAAGCAGTTTTTATTTTTTGTTACAGTAGAGCTGTAACTGAACAGCTTCTGTAACAACACCGCCTGGAAAAACGCTCTGATCTGGCGCTTTTCCACTTTCCTATACTTAACATTGAGGCTGAATCGCCTCAGAATTCAGCAGAAATGCTGCAGGACCCGTGTTTGCGTTTGGGAGAAAATCCCATCGCTCTGGTGTGATCCATCCCATTTAAATACATTAGCCAATCCCTTTTCAAAGCGATGGCGTTATCAAAAGTTAGTTAATATTAATGCGTGTCTCATCTGTCCATCTATTGCGGTAATCCTCCAAATTCTTCACCCAGCTTCTGACACTAAGAAAACCCGGCTCACGACTTTTGTACAGTGTCAAGAAATCCTAAAAATAACAGGTGAGGCGGTACCACAGCACAGGCACCGTCTCTACGCATTTCAGTGTTTCTTCTTTTTTTTTTAATTTGCGGGTTACTGCAAGTCATAAAATTGGTTCACAAAACATCTAAAAATAGAAAGTGATAATTATCTGATGAATACGATAATATCAAAATATCACAGACAAATACTGGCGAGTGTAGTTTGGGCATTTGCCAGCTAACCATTGGTGCAATCTTAAGGGCTCGTTTCCACTATCGCGAATCTGCATGCGTCCAACGCATGCAGATCCGCACATGTAATACAAGTGGATGGGCCTGTTTCCACTGTAGCGTTGTTGAGGTGCGTTTTTTTCAGCGTGAAAAAAACGCACAAAAGAGCCAACGATTTCGCCTGCGTCGGGAATCCGTGCGAATCGCCGCTAATGTATTTAATAGTAAAAACGCATGCGTTTGTTACATGCGTTTTTACCCGCGATTTCGCGTGCGATTTCGCACCTTTTTCAATTTTATTTAGCCCTGGCAGTGTCATGGTTAATTTCGCATGGCACCCTGCCATGCGAAATCGCAGGCGAAATCGCGGGTAAAAACGCATGTGGAAACGCATCCGCATGCGTTTTTACAAGCGTCGGAATGCGGCCGAAATCGCGTCGCAACAGTGGAAACAAGCCCTAAAGGACACCAGAACTGAGAGGGATATGGAGGCTGACATATTTATAGACCCTGAACAAGCATGTAAATCAGATATCTGACTGAAGTCTGACTGGATTAGCTGCATGTTTGTTTAAGATGTGTGATCAAGATACTACTGCAGCCAAAGAGATCAGCAGAGCTGCCAAGCAACTGGTATTGTTTAACAGGAAATAAACATGGCAGCCTCCATATCCCTCTTAATTTAGGAGTCCTTTAAGCTACAAGTGTCGCTTGTCAACTATCTGAAGCCTAGTACTTTCGTTGATGCTTTCCACGTCATTTCATTTGCTTAAATTAACCTATTATTCCGTGCATCATTAGCACCTAACGCTGATATTCTCCTCCCAGTGTTAACCACTTACTAATGCCCTAGTCAGTGGTAATACCCTCCCCTTACTCTAACCTCTTCCTGACACCTAACCCTAACATCCAGCACATCATCAACACCTAATGCTAACATTCTCCCTAGCACTCCTATCAAAGCGAATTCCCCCACAACCATTAATGGACTCTCAGATGATTTGTTCCACAACTCAAAAACATTCATAGAGAGCATTTCATACATACAGTACTGTACTGTATAAAGTAAAATTGCAAAAAGGACTTTCACCTCAATAAACAGAATCATTTCTATCTGTTGACTCACTCCAACCTTTTTTATCCAATGATAATTGCTTTTTCCTACTTTTGAGGATTTCACGGAAATGTGACATGATTGTACAGTCCCTTCAATCAGATTAAGTACAATGAAAGGGGTTCTGTGGAGGGAGTAAAAAAAAAAGACAAAATCCGACACTTACCTGGAGCTTCTATCGGCCCCCTGCAGCTGTAATGTCTTGCGCCGTCCTCTTCCGATCCTCCATTCCCCGCCGCCAGTTCCGGTCTAATCTTGCGCCTATCTAGACTGCGTGCTCGCTCCTGCGTACGTCACCAGGAGCTTACTGCGCAGGCGTAGTACAAGAAAACTTCTTTCTGCGCCTGTGCAGTAAGCTCCCGATGACATGCCCGGGAGCGAGCACTATTCGTCTATTTGCATGAATATTGGACCGGGACTGGCAGCGGGGAAACGATGATCGTTGGATGACGGCGTGGGACATTACAGCTGCAGGGGGCCGATAGAAGCCCCAGGTAAGTGTCGGATTTTTACTTTTGAGCCCATCCACAGAACCCCTTTAAGGGCCCTTTCACACCGAGGCGGTGCAGTATTTTTACAGCACCTCACAGCTGTGTAATGAAAGTCCATGGAGACTTTCATACTATGACATTATGGTGCAACGCGACGAAAGTGACATTTTTGTCCCCGACGCAGGTCAAGAAGTATTTTAACGCTGCGGCATTTCGGCAATCTGCTTCAGCCCGGAAGTCATGTTAGTGTATGGCGAAGCGTGGATGTTTAAAAACAATAGAGATGTGACGTAGGGGCGCGCTTGCACGGAAGTGTATCTAAACAATACACTTCTACATACCCCAAACAGGAAGTGACAGCAAGCGCGCATCACAAGCGTGTCACTTCCTGCTTGGCCGGTGGCCTGAAGGCCTGTTTTTGACGGTCCGATGCAGTGCATCGGGCGTGATGTAACGCATCGCTGACGCCGGTTTCTGGTGTGACACCAACCCAAAGGAAATCTACAGTAAAAAAAAAAAATTAAAAAAATAAAAAGCAGTTGAACTTACCTGGGGCTTCTTGCAGCCCCCTGCAGCCATCCTGCGATCAGGGTGCACGCCGCTCAAGGCAGCGCATGTGCAGTAGCCTGCGACTGGCTACAACCGGCCAGCTTGAGGGAGTTTACGCTGCTTGCTGGAGGGTTGTAGAAGGACGGTGTGTGCACAGGATGACTGCAAGAAGTCCCAGGTAAGTTAAACTGCTTTTTTCTTTGACTTTAGAAACCCTTTAAGTACAATCCTGCAGCGTCAAAGGTAGAAGAACCATGGGCTCAGCAGTGATGACATGACGCGTGTATACGTACTGTGCTTGTATATCAAGACCGTGGGCGGCGCTACACTGAGGCACGCTGGGGCACTGCCCCCCCTGGAAATCACTGTGCCCCCCCTGAGTGCCCCCCACCCCTTGCTCAGTAACATACAGTTCTGTGATCTGTCCACACTGGAGCAGCTTGCTAGCAAGCAAGGATTAAAGCATGTCAGCCAACTAGCCTAGAACATTTGTAGGTAACTATTCTTCTGTAATAGCACCATCATTTGCACAATCTGCTCTGCCCGAAAGCCTCCGAATTCTGCTTGGGAATGATATTTACATTTGGTTCGAGCATAAAATATTTAAAGCTCGCTATAAAAACATTGAATTTGATCACCCAAATGGGCCCCACCAGCCAGTGGTCATGCCCCCTTTGTGCCCCCTGCAAAAAAATTTTAAGCTGAAGCCGCCACTGATTAAGACTTATCAAGTCAATTTTTCAGCAAATGTTTTGCTTATCTTACAAAGTGCTCTTAAACCAAGTTACTTGCAATCTAAGGGTTTACTGTACACAGTTTCTGCTATACAGAGTAGTGCTTCATCCAATTTTTGAGTGTGTCTTCCCTGCCAGTTTTAAAGCTTCTAAAGGTGGCCGTACATCAGGCGACTTGGCGTCCGTTTGACCATCCAATTCGATTATTATAATCTTATTGGATGAAAATCGGTGCTGTCAAGTGCATGACAAAGAGACCAATTTCGGGACGGAAATTGGTCGCACGGTCGATCGCGCATGCTGCAAGATGTTTAGACGAAATGACGAAACCCCCGCCGCAATATAAGTGTGCTCGGTGTGCATTATACATTACCTGTCCTGTAGCAGCCTCCATGCGGTGTCCGTCCGTCTCGTATGGTTCCACAAACACGCATACAGAGTAGCGGCGCATAGCGTCTGACATCAGACAGTATGCGCTGCTAGCTTGTACGCGTGTATGTGGCTTCCCGGCGAGATGGAGGGACACCGCCCGGATGGCTGCCGGTGTTGCCAACTCATCATTTTAATTACTGACATCTAAGTTATACAGGTTCTGGGGCTACTTACACATAATCGGTGCCTTACCTGCATCTACCTAGCCTCGGAACCTGTATAAGTCATATGTGTCAGTAATTAAAGGAATGAGTTGGCAACACTGATGGCTGCTACAGGACAGGTAATGTAGAATGCACACACTGGGGGGCGCACATATACATTGGGGGCAGCGGTGGTGCGGACGTGGCGGGCTCAGGCGATTCCCTGAAGATTTCATGCTAAATTATCTAATCGAAAAAAAAATGAAAAATTGCACCATGTACGGCCACCCTAAGGGTGGCCATACATGGTACAATTTTTCATTTTTGTTTGATTAGATAATTTAGTTCGATTATTCCGTTAGATCGAATATAAAGATTTTTCCATCATGTCCGATCTGATTTTTCTCGAAAAAACTGGATAATCGTTCGAATTTCTTGATCGAAAAAATTTTTTTTTTTCAACTTTCATTCAATTCGATCATTTAGATCTAATAAACGGGATAATCGAACGTTTTTATTGTACCATGTATGGCCACCATAAATTATCTAATCCAAAAAAATGAAAACATTGTACCAAGTATGGGCACCATTAGGGAGCAAGTGGATTGGGGCACTAGCGCTCAGTTTGGTGTCTCGTTTTTCGATGCAGGAAAGTGCAATGACATTTACTCTGGATCTCCTATGTGATTATTGCAAAACTCCCTTTAGTTGTACTGACAGGGACAGCAGCGCAGTCACACTGAGACTATGTTCACACTACAAATCGCTAAACGCAAAAGCAACCGCTGAAGTGTTTTCTGGCATTTTCCTCAATAGTATTTTGAGCGTTTTCTCACTGTATGGGATAGCGTTTTTCAGCGTTTTCCAGCGTTTTACAGGAGATAGCCGGTAGCCAGGAAACAGAGGTGTTTTATGGGTAAGCTGCTCTGTCTTGTGGCTAATCTGCTATATTTACTGAGTAAAAGCGCTGGAAAAACGCCGATTATTATACAGCCCAGCGCTTTTGGGCGATTTTGAAGTGCTCCTATCTTTAACATTGAAGCGCTAATCGCTCAAAGTCGCTCAGAAATGGTGCAGGTTACGAGTTTGCGTTTCAGCTAATCGATGAAAAACACAATACTTAACATTGACCAAGCGCTTTTCAAAAGGCTAGTGATTTTCAGCGATGTAGAAATCAACTGAAAAGCGCTCTAGTGTGAATGGGGCCTAAACATGCATCACACTAAGGAAAACGGAGAACTGCAATTGGGTTGTAATTGGGAAAACCGCAACTGCAATTACAATTTTGTGAGGTGGAAAACTAATCTTTTGGCCTACAGATCACTGAACGCAATCGCTCAAGAGTCTTTGATAAAGTTTTGCGATTTTACAGTTAGCGTTCTGCGAACGCTGGTAATGTTGCATATTATGCAGGCTGGCTGCCGAAACAAACATAATGAAAGTCAATGGTGACGCATATGCGTTGCATTTTTACATGCTTTTTTTATGCGTTTTCAATTAAAAAATAAAGATCTCTGATGTGTTTCCACTTTCTGTTGTCTTCCTAGTGATTTGCATATATGTACATTTAAAAATGCATACAAAAACACATATGCGTTTTGTATTAGCGAACCGCAAATGCAATTGAACGCATGCAAAATGCATGAAAAACGCATCTGCGTGAAAAAAACGCAAGCGCAAAACGCAGCAAAAAGGCATTACAAAAACGCAAATGCACCTTCCAAAAATGCTACTTTTTGACGCTGTCATATGTGAACCCAGCCTCAAAGTGAGTTCACTCTGTAAATTACTATATTAAAGGACATCTGAGGTGAAAGTAAACTTATGAGAAAAAAAAATTGTATCTATCTTCCTTCTCCTAAAAAATGACCTTTTTTTTAGATATCCACCAGTTTTATTTTATATTTAAAACTAGTTTTAAAGTTTTTATTGTTTCACTGTCTCTGCTCAATGACACCTTCACTGAAGTATGCCAGAGCTTAAATCTATGAATTATTGACCCTTTTTATCTCTTTCTTGCTCCAGGAAGCCATTTACTGACAGGAAAGGGTTTTATGGCTGTAATTACTTATCAGTGAGGGTTATGCTATAGACTGACCCAGTCCGACCCGGTCCTGACCCGGATAGAAACTGTCACTTGCATACTTGTTGTTTAACTCTTTCAGGCAGAGAAGGAAAAAAAAAGGAAGACAACATAGTTATTTGCTTGTCACTGTACTATCTCATCATGTCACAAGTCACCTTGGTTGTCCTTTAAGTACATTGTAAAGTACAATGGCTCGGACCAGAAGGTGATTATCTTTGGTGCAGTTGGTTTTGGTTAGCTTAAATAATTGTATTGCAATAATTTTTGTGAAGTATTTTTTTTGTTTTGATTTTTTACAAGTGGTGATAATTTGTATATAGAGGCATTAAAGGGACACTTAAGTCAAACAAAAAAAGTGAGTTTTACTCACCTAGGGCTTCCAATAGCCCCCTGCAGCTGTCCGGTGCCCTCGCCGTCTCCCTCCGATCCTCCTGGCCCCGCCGGCAGCCACTTCCTGTTTCGGTGACAGGAGCTGACAGGCTGGGGACGCGAGTGATTCTTCGCGTTCTCAGACACATTAGCCCCCTCTATGCTGCTATATGGTATATGATATATGCTATAGAAGCATAGATGGCGCTATTGTGGCCAGGAACGCGAAGAATCACTCACGTCCCCAGCCTGTCAGCTCCTGTCACCGAAACAGGAAGTGGCTGCCGGCGGGGCCAGGAGGATCGGAGGGAGACGGCGACGGCACCGGACAGCTGCAAGTGGCTATTGGAAGCCTCAGGTGAGTAAAACTCATTTCTTTTGTTTGACTTAAGTGTCCCTTTAAGGCTTCCTGCACACTGCATGCGTTCCGATTCTGATTTTCAATTGTTTTTTACATGTGATTCCGATTTTTAATAGTTACAGCATGCTGCGTTTCTTTCTGCGTTTTTCTGGTGATAGCATTCAAGGAAAATTGGAATCGCAAATCGGATTTGCAGTGTGCAGGGAGCCTTAGGCCAGTTTTACACTTGTCCTGTGCGGCGGGGGCGGGGCATTGCACAAAACGTCAATCATATGAACCTGCGGCAGATTGCGCCGACAGGGTCATTGCCTTGCAATACCGTTGCCTTGCCCTGCGGTAAAACAGGGTAAGGCAATACGGAGTTCCAATGCAAGTGTAAAAGGGGCCTGAGGGTTTCAAGAGAGAGTAAGGGAAATTGAGAAAGTCCTCTACATCAAACTGCTCTCATGACTTCAAGCAAGTTTTAGTTTCAGTTTTTTTACTATATTATAAACTTCTAAAACAGCTACAGACTGCTGTATCAATTCTGTAACTGAAATGGAATACTCCTATAGATACTGATAAATACAAATCTGCGGTCCCTCATACAGAACTGCCTCTCTTGTTTTCATTTCCCGTCCCAGGTAAATCTGTACCAAATTCCCATTTCCAGTACAACTGCTGTTCTCAAGCTACAAGACGCAATAACATTTCCACTGAAGTCCAGGAACCAACACATGTTTAAAGTCTACCTGAGACAGTGGAAATAAAACAATTATACATACCTGGGTCTTTCTCCAGCCCCCTTCAGGATGCTCACTCTTCCCGTTCCGCCTGGATCCTCCCCTATTTGGCACAGTAATTATTTTAGTCGGGTCCGCGCTCCTCTCATCGCGCACCCAACACTGGGGAGCGCACGCGCCACGCATGCGCAGTACACCCTGACTAGAAGAACTACTGGTCCAAATACCGGAGGATCCAGGCAACATAGGGCGACGGCGGGGAAGTGATTGCCTGAAGGGGGCTGGAGGAAGCCCCAGGTATGTATAATTTTTTTCTATCCCCTCCCCCCATCTTAGGTTTCCTTTCCCTGTAAAAAACAGGAACACAAAAGAGAAGTTGTATTGCATGTCATGTGACACAGTGAAGCATACAGTCAATTAAAAAAATACTTCACTGCCACTGTTAATGTGTGCATTATGTGGTAATGCATTCCAGTCCATGCACTGCACTGGGATACTGTAGTCAGTTGGATCACATTGTCCCAGATGCACTTTGTGTATTAAAATGCATCTGTTACATCGCAACGCCAGGCCCTCCTGTGAACATAACCTAATATCTGTCCTTTCTGGCATATTAACAGTTTTACTTACTGCTTTACACTTTTAGGTGAAATCTCCATTGCAAGGTGCATCAGACTTGCCACAATACAACAGCACTACAATTGCTAATAAGGAGAAAGATCTTGTGGGGGTACAGTGAGGACTGCTAATCAGGAAATGGGGGGTAAGAACTAAATGGTATTGGGGCAGAGAAAGTAGGGTTATAATAGGAGGTGCTTGGAGTGGGGTAGGCCACCAACAGAGTACTGGGCCATAACAGAATCAGGTGGATGAGCTGAGAATGGAGTGGGCCACCAACAGAGTACTGGGACATAATAGAATCAGGTGGATGAGCTGAGAATGGAGTGGGCCACCAACAGAGTACTGGGACATAATAGAATCAGGTGGATGAGCTGAGAATGGAGTGGGCCTTCAGCAGAGTATTGGGACATAATGCAATCAGGTAGAGGAGCTGGGAATAGAGAGGGCCATCAGCAGAGTAATGGGACACAATGGAATTAGGTGATGGAGCTGCCGGGGATAGAGTGGACTATCAGCAGTGTAATGGAACAAAGTGGAATCAGGTGAAGGACCTGGGGATGTATTGGGCAATCAACAGGGTTGTGGGACATAATGGAATCAAGTGAAGGGGTTGAGAATGGGGTGGGCCACCAACAGAGGAGTGGGGCATAATGGAATCAGATGGAGGAGCTGGGAATGGATTGGGCCATCAGCAGATTAGTGGGACATACTGGAATCAGGTGTGTAGCTGGGAATGGAATGGCACATAATGGAATCAGGATAAGGGTCTGGGAATGGATTGGACTGTCAACAGAGTAAGGTGACATAGGGGAGTGAGGTCAAGGAGCCTAGAATTGAATGAATGGAAAATCAGTCGGGGTACCTAGGATATTAGCTCTTAGCATAGTAATGTGACATGAGGGATAAAGGGGGAGAAGCTGGGAATGGAGTGGACCATCAGCAGAGTAGGGGGACATAACATAATCAGGCAGGGGAACTAGGAATGGAGTGGACCATCAGCAGAGTAGGGGGACATAACAGAATCAGGTGGAGGAGCTGGGAATGGAGTGGACCATCAGCAGAGTAGGGGGACATAACATAATCAGGCAGGGGAACTAGGAATGGAGTGGACCATCAGCAGAGTAGGGGGACATAACAGAATCAGGTGGAGGAGCTGGGAATGGAGTGGACCATCAGCAGAGTAGGGGGACATAACAGAATCAGGTAGGGGAACTAGGAATGGAGTGGGCCATCAGCAGAGTAGGGGGACATAACAGAATCAGGTAGGGGAACTAGCAACGGAGTGGACCATCAGCAGAGTAGGGGGACATAACAGAATCAGGCAGGGGAACTAGGAATGGACCAACAGCAGAGTAGGGGGACATAACAGAATCAGGTAGGGGAACTAGGAATGGAGTGGACCAACAGCAGAGTAGGGGGACATAACAGAATCAGGTGGAGGAGCTGGGAATGGAGTGGACCATCAGCAGAGTATGAGGACATAACAGAATCAAGTGGGGGAACTAGGAATGGAGTGGACGATCATCAGAGTAGGGGGACATAACAGAATCAGGCGGGGGAACTAGGAATAGAGTGGACCAACAGCAGAGTAGGGGACATAACAGATTCAGGCAGGGGAACTAGGAATGGAGTGGACCAACAGCAGAGTAGGAGGAACTAACAGAATCAGGCAGGGGAACTAGGAATGGAGTGGACCAACAGCAGAGTAGGGGG
Organism: Hyperolius riggenbachi; assembly: GCF_040937935.1. NCBI lineage: Eukaryota > Metazoa > Chordata > Amphibia > Anura > Hyperoliidae > Hyperolius > Hyperolius riggenbachi. The sequence continues at coordinate 393,347,347 of NC_090650.1, read as the reverse complement.
ACATAACAGAATCAGGCAGGGGAACTAGGAATGGAGTGGCCCATCAGCAGAGTAAGGGGACATAACAGAATTAGTAGGGGAACTAGGAATGGAGTGGGCCATCCAGAGCAGGGACAAGGTCCTCCAGCACCCAAGGCTGAGACACCAAAGTGCGCCCCTCCATCCCTCCCACCCCAGCTATGCTATTAGACTAAGAGGCGCCACAGGGCCCACAACCTCCCTAATACCTTAATATCTAGTTATCTGGCTTGCAGTCACTGCTATGTATCCCCTTTTCTTATTTCTTTCTGCTTAATATACAATTAGGAATGACAGCTGAATGAATTGTGCGCCCCCTCCTACACTGCGCCCTGAGGCTGGAGCCTCGCCAGCCTATGTCTCGGCCCGGCCCTGGGGCCATCAGCAGAGTAGGGGGACATAACAGAATCAGGTAGGGGAACTAGGAATGGAGTGGGCCATCAGCAGAGTAGGGGGACATGAAGAAGTCAGGCAAGGGAACCAACTAGGAATGGAGTGGACCATCAGTAGAGTGTTTGAGGGGACATTATAGAATCAGGTGGAGGTACTGGGATTACAGTGGGCTCTTAGCATAGCAGAGGCATATAATTAAAAAGATCAGAATTGTGGTATAACATTAACAAAGCAACTTACATTTAATGTCAACTGAAGATAAGTTATATTTCCTATACACTGATATGTATTGATACTTTCAGTTTTTACATTTGTCAAAGATGATGCCCAGGGGCTTCCTCTGGGAAAACATGGAGCTCTATACTGTCTAGGTCGGAAGAGAGAAACTGACACCAGCAGCACTCTCAGAGCTCAGCTCTCAGCTGGTTGCAGCAGTAGTATAGCAGCAGTAGTAGTAGTGCTGGTGGACAGCTCCATGGTGCTGAAGCAGCCGTGCGGCTCTCAGCCATGCAATCCATACTGCATCCCTCTCCAGCCTTCCCTGCTCACCCTAACAGGGCGCCGCTCCCTCCTACTACCTCCTGATCCGAGAGTTCAAGCGATATGGGGGAGGAGGGAAGAAGAGTTCAGACGTATTTATGGGAAAAAATGGCAGCTGCTATATCCCACCCAAAAGCCTTTACAGACTAGGCCCCAGCAGCAGCAGGACAGAATGTGGCTGATAGTAATGAAGATTTCGGGTTAGGGGAATTGAACCTGGGCTGCCCAGATTGCCTATCCTGCCTAATCCAACCCACCTTCCAATAATACCTGCTGTGCAGCCCTGCTAAGGCCCTTTATTGATCATCTCCTCTATAGGGGGGAGGCTAGGCAAGCATCCATTGCACCTGTATGCAGCCATGATGTGCAGCCAAGAAACATTCAACCGATACATGAAATAAAAAACAAATAATAAAATAAAGCATAATAGACTACAAACACATGTAACCACTAACAAGGCTCTCCTGTGAAATCAGCCTTCTCTGGGGCTCACCTCCATAAACCAAAATACACTGCTTACACGTTAACCCCTCATCTGCCACTGTGGCCATGATGGGAGGGTTGGGGGTTCTTTACAACATCAACATATATACATAAAGCACCACACAGGTTCCAGAGAAGACCAGCTGGTGACGATCAGGCCTTTGTATTGATCAGTGGATGAAGGGAAGAGGAGGAGGAGGAGGGGGACATCTATTGAGGGCTATGGGGACAGGTCTGATCATAATAACCCATTATGTGTATTTTTTTGCAAGCAACAAGACAGATCTGAATTGGGGAAGATACATTGTATCCCTATGATTACCCCCCCCCCCCCCCCCCCCCCCCTCCCCATGCTGTGTGGATGTGAGGGTGGGAATGTTCATCAGATATCACAAGGCTGGAGTGCAGGAGGAGCCTGCCTGCCATGCATTGCAGCCTGGCCAGGAGACATGCCTACCTGAGCACGGACTGCTCCTTCTCCTCTTCCTTCTTCTGCCGGTCCATGACGGCCAGGATGGTCTTCCTCTCGTCCTCGGTGAGGTGGCTGAGGTCTGGCATCTCGGGCAAGAGTGGCTGCTGTGCGGGCTGCAGAGGGCCGCCCCTGGGCCCCAGAGGAGCAGACATGTTGCTTGGTTGGGGCTGCACACAAATACTGACTCTCAGGCTGCTCGGTGCTGAGACATAGGACATAAATCACGCGGAGCTGCAGCAGCAAAGGGCCTTGAAATCAGACCTGCGGCGGACCTTTAAATCAGATCTGCAGCGGACCTTTAAATCACGGACGGGGATTGACAGGCTGGACATCGAGAAGACCAGGAGGAGGAAGAAGATGGTGCTGGGGGCGAAATACAGACCTACATGAAGAAGAAACTGTTCCAAACCATCATCATCAGGCTTCCAATACAAAATAAAGAGCATCCATAGAAAGTAATACATCCAAATTGGGCTTGCTGTTCCTGGAGGGACATTCCAGCTTTGTGCTATTGAAGGCGGCCCCCCTCCACCTTGGCTGTCGTCCCCCCTCCCCCCTGCACCCCACGCAGGGTGCAAGGTGTCCCTGCTTGTGAGCTGATGGGGCTGGAGAGAACTGCTGGGCGACTGGCAGCAGCAGCTGGAGAGCGATGGAGGTGGAGGCAGGACTCTGCTCTGCCGCTACTGGACGGAGCTGAGCATGCGTCTGTCACAGCTAGGTGGAAGGGGAGGAGGTGAACGAATATATATCCTCTTCCGGAGACTCTAAAAGAGAGGGCTGAGTGAGTGACTCACTGATGACCAGATGGCTCCTTCTACAGATAGGCGCATGTAAACACAGTGGTCCTTCCATCCACCAGGCAGCACAGATATCACTCCATGGAGTAGGCACAAGAGGGATGCTGGAGGGCATGCTGGGACAGGTGAAATGAGGTTTTGGTTTTTGGATGTGTGCAGGACCAGAAAAGGGTTAAGATGAAAATGGAGCCGTAGGAAAGAAAGCACTTTTGCCCAGCGTTGATGGTCACCTGGCTTTTTTAATTAGATTGGGTGGCGGCTAGCATCCCCTGGGCCCCTAGACTCTCTCTGCAGGCCCTAGGCAGCTGCCTAGAATTGCCTCCTGGATGGTCCGGATCTGTGCAGGATCTGGAAAAACGCTTGGTCTGAGGATTATAATCTTAAAGAAAACCTGAACTGAAAATAAAAAGTCAAAATAACCATACACAGATCACTACCTCCCGTGTAGTCTACTCCTCAATTTCTTTCTCCTCTCCTGCATCCCATTTGTCCACTGTGATCAATGGAATTCTCCGTCATCCATTTTAAAAATGGCCATTGCCCCATAACAGCTTCCTGGTCAGCACACTGTTATATCACCCACTTGAGCCATAGGGAAACATGAACATTACCTTGCACATTCAGTTGTAACTGACAGTAACTGATATATAACTGACAGGAACTGGTATATTTCACTTCTGACAAAATATGAAACATGAACATTACCTTGCACATTCAGTTGTAACTGACAGTAACTGATATATAACTGACAGGAACTGGTATATTTCACTTCTGACAAAATATTGTCAGAACTGGAAGGGATCACTGTAAGAAGAAAATGGTGAGCTTCTGAGTGGAACTGACGGTGAGGTTAGTATGTAATATTCATTTGCAGCTACGTCATTTGTTTATTTTAAATAATTTTACTCGCTTCATGTTCCCTTTAAAGTGTAACTGTCGGGCATAAAAAAAAAATCAATTCTTTATTTTTATCTGGTAAACAAGTTATAAGGTCGCTAACCAGGCAATCCAAAGTTAAAATCTGTATTACTTTTCTTGTGTATAAATGATCATTCCCCAGTTTACCTGACTCTTATTTGGTACATTGCCGCACAAAGGAAGTTGCAGGGCATGCTGGGTTGTCCTTTTTGCTTCTGCACATTAGTTAAGTCTGAGGGGAAATAAAGAAGCAAAAAAAAGACAACCCAGCATGCCCTTCAACTTCTTTTTTGCGGCAATGTAACAAATAAGAGTCAGGTAAACTGGAGAATGATCATTTATAAACAAGAAAAGTAATAGTGATTTTAACTTTTGGATTGCCTGGTTAGCATCCTTATTACTTGTTTACCAGATAAAAATAAAGAATTGATTTTATGCCCAACAGTTACACTTTAACCACTTTACCCCCGGCGGTACGAATTTCTCCGTCCCTTTTTTCCCTCCTAAAAAACCAGGGACGGAGAAATCCGTACCTTCCGCGCTACCGCCGCTCGTGCGCGCGCACCCGCCGCTCGTGCACGCTGCCGCCCGCTTGCCCGGAGATCAATGAACGGGAAAATCCATTCCCGTTTGTTGATCTAAGCCCCCGCAATGATCTGCTGCTTCTTTCAGAAACAGTGCGATCATTGTGATTCTCCCAGCCTCCTACTGCTTCCTGTAAGCGTCCTTCCGGTCGCTTACAGGTCGCATGTAAACATACTCACTGTGGCCATCTTGTGTCCAAATAGTAAACTACACCCTAATGCATTTTACACATACAAATAAATTGTTTTACATAATAAATTAACTCATTACCTCCCACACTCCCCAATTATTTTTTTTTGTAATTTTTAAAAAAAAATATATATACAATAAAAAAAAACATAAATAGTTACCTTAGGGACTGAACTTTTTAAATATTTATGTCAAGAGGGTATAACACTGTTACTTTATAAACTACGGGCTTGTAATTAGGGATGGACGCAAAACTGAAAAAATGCACCTTTATTTCCAAATAAAATATTGGGGCCAAACATTGTGATAGGAACATAATTTAAACGGTTTTATGATCGGGAATAATGGGCAAATAAATTTCATGGGTTTTAATTACAGTAGCATGCATTATTTAAAAACTATAATGGCCGAAAACTAAAATTAATAATTTTTTCCCACATTTTTTCCTATTTTCCCCATTAAAACACATTTAGAATAAAATAATTCTTGGCATAATGTCCCACCTAAAGAAAGCCTAATTGGTGGCGGAAAAAACAAGATATAGTTCATTTCATTGTGATAAGTAATGATAAAGTTATAGACGAATGAATGGACGGAGCGCTGAAAGGTGAAAATTGCTCTGGTGGTCAGGGGGTAAAACCCCTCAGTGGTGAAGTGGTTAAGGTACACATGTAACAAAGAAAAAACAGCCCCTATGAGGTACTTAACTCTGGAGGGGTAAGCCTCAGGATCCTAATAAGGCTTCCCCTGTCCTCAGGGACTCAGCGCTGGCTCCCTTAAAAATTATTTCAACAAGCACTGACGCAGCAATATTTACCTTCAGGGCACCAGCACAGGTGCAGTAGAAGCTTTCCACTTGGGCATCGGTGGAAATAGCCGAGCCTGATCAGGTTTTATCTACTGCACAGGCGCAAGTCACCTGCGCAATAGAGCAGATCCAATGGGGCTCAGCTATTTCCACCAGAGCCTAAGCAGAAAGCTTCTACTGCTCCTGCTCTGAAGCCCAAAAGGTAAATATTGCCGCATGTGCACTTCCTAACTAGAGGGGAGCAGCTCCTGCAAATGTAAGGGGGCCCAGAGCTGTAAGGGGACCCAACTACTACTCAATTCCCTCTGATACGGGGGTCTATCCTCCAGATCAGGTGTTTTTGTGGCTACACTTGTTATAGGCATTAAGAATACAATGTCCACACTTGTTATATGGCCCTTGCAAGATGGGCCCCTGGCTGTGAGGGTCACCAGTGGTAGGCAAGGGAAAGGGTGAGAACATTTGAGGGCCCCATCAAAGTTTTGCGCAGGGGCCCGGTGAGTTATAGTTATGCCCCTCCGCAGATGTCTCACACCTGCACACTAGCACAGAGCCAAATGAGCTTGGCTTTTCCCACAAGTCCGAGCGGCTTGTTCCTGTACAGGAGTGTGGCTCTGAGCTTCTGGGGTTCCAGCGCTGGAATGGTGAGGAGGGGGCTTCTACAGAGGTAAGTATCTATATTTTTGTCCAAATGAGCCCACAGGTTTGCTTTAAGCCTGTTACACACCATTCAGTTTTTCCTTCGCTTTCTATTTAAAGGACATCCTAGGTGACATGTGACATGATGAGGTAGACATGTGTATGTACAGTACCAAGAACACAAATAACTGTGCTCCTTTTTCTTTCTTTCCCTGAAAGAGTTAAAAATCAGGTATGCAAGTGACAATTTCTGTCTGGGTCGGGACGGCGTCAGACTATAACGTAACCCTCACTGATGAGGAATTGCAACCATAAAACACTTTCCTGACAGCAAATGACTTCTGAGAGTAGGAAAGAGATAAAAAGGGTTGATAGTTCACAGATTTTAGCTCTGGCTTACTTCAATGAATGTGTCATTGAGCAGAGGCCATGAAACAGTATAAACTTAAAAAGTAGCTTTAAATATAAAATAAAAATGTGGGATACCTTAAAAAGTCATTTTTAGAAGAAGAAGGATAGATACAATTGTTTATCTCATTAGTTAATTTTCACCTTGGGTGTCCTTTAAGCGAGTGGTCAGATCAATATTCAGATCTGACATTGATCGGATATACCAGAAAGCTAGCATACACACGTGTGTAATTTTCTTCAAATTCTGATCATTTTTCTGACTGGATAGTGATTGAAAATGAATCAAAAGGAACTACACACATACCGACAGCCAGTATTTCAATCAATATTTTTTAGCATGTCTGATCTGCTTTCGATAGAGAAAGAGGTTGAATTTGAGCTGGGGTCAGTCACTGGCAATTGGTAGGCTGCATAGGCAAACGCAGGGGGGATTACAGCTGCCCAGAATCCCCCTCAGGGCCAGTGCAGTGTTTGTGGACAGAGACAAGTTGAGACACCAGAATATCTGCAGGTATCCTGCAGCTCACAGCCTCGCCCGCTTTCTTTCCCTGCTACAGTTGACTTCGGATGTAGCATCAGCGTGTGTACAGAGCATGGAGCAGCAGCGTGTGTACAGAGCATGGAGCAGCAGCGTGTGTACAGAGCATGGAGCAGCAGCGTGTGTACAGAGCATGGAGCAGCAGCGTGTATACAGAGCATGGAGCAGCAGCGTGTGTACAGAGCATAGAGCAGCAGCATGTGTACAGAGCATGGAGCAGCAGCGTGTACAGAGCATGAAGCAGCAGCATGTGTACAGTGCATGGAGTAGCAGCGTGTGTACAGAGCATGGAGCAGCTGCGCGTGTACAGAGCATGGAGCAGCTCTGGGGAACTTAGCAAAGTCAGGTATGAGCACAGCCCTGTGCCCTGCTGTGTGAATGCTTCCCTTTCCCCTTCATTACCAATGTCGGCTGTCTTCATTATTATCTGTATCCAAACTGCTCCTGATCGATCCCGGTGTCGGTTGTTCAGGAAATTGCATTACGTGTACCCAGCATGATGTCCTACCATATTATACTGTATTATGCGTGGCTGAGGGAGACCTTTCAGAAATCCCCCATCCCCCTTGAAAATCCTGGGTTTGCCCCTGGGCTGTATATTGTTTTGCCTTATCCAATCATTTTCTCATTCGGAAACAGGATTTGAAGTAAAAAATGCATGGTGTGTGCCACTGCCAGGCATTAAAGTGTAATAGAGATGGGGACAAAGGCAGTATTTATACTTACCTGAGGCTTCCTCCAGCTCCATGAGGTGCGTGGGTTCCCTCTCTGTTCACTGGATTTCCCTCCTGGTAATCTGGGCAGTCATGTGCTTATGCACATGCCTGATCATGTGTGCTGTCGCTGCCCTCCCGTGCCCGGAAGCAATACTAGTGTGCAGGTGCAGAACGCTCCCTTTATCCCTGTCTAGGGGCTGGATAGTGTACTGGTTAACCACTTGAGGACCGCATGCTTACACCCCCCAGTGACCAGGTTATATTTTACGGTTCAGTGCTCTGCAGCTTTAAAAGCTCGCTGCAGAGCCATAACACTTAGCACACAAATTAATTTTGTCCCCTTTTCTTGCCACCACCAGAGCTTTCTGTTGGTGGCATCTGATCGCTGCTGCTGTGTTTGTCTGTTTTTTATTAATTCTTATTATTATTACTTTTTAATAAAGATTCCTTTTTTCTTTAAATGTAACTACCCATCATCCTCCCCACAGTGCTGTACACGGCAATACATGTTTTTTTGGCTGTTTACATCAGCGCAAGCGATCCCCTGCAATTTCCACCCCCCGGACTTCACACCAATTGCCATTAGGCATTAGTAGGGGAGCCGCCGCGTTCACGCCAATTGGCATGGAGCGGTCGTAAGGGAGTTAAAGGATACCCGAAGTGACATGTACAGTGCCAAGCACACAAATAACTATGCTGTGTTCCTTTTTTTCTTTCTCTGCCTGAAAGAGTTAAACATCCGGGATGTAAGTGGCAGAGTCAGGACTGGGTCAGACTACAGTGTGACCGTCACTGATAAGAAATTACAACTATAAAACACTTTACTAGCAGAAAATGTCTTCTGAGTGCAGGAAAGAGATAATAAAGGTCAATAGTTCATAGATTTTAGCTCTGGCATACTTCAATGAATGTGTCATTGAGCAAAAACAATAAAACAGTACAAACTTAAAAAGTAGATTTGAATATAAAATAAAACCAAGGAATATCTTAAAAAGTCATTTTAGGTGAAGGACGATAGATACAATTGTTTATTTTATTAGTTTATTTTCACCTCGGATTTCTTTTAAGGGCTCTGTCTCTGACACAGGCGACAAGGGTTCAAATCTAGGCTCTTCCTGTTCAGTAAGCTAGCACCTATTCAGTAAGGAGGCCTTGGGTTAGACTCCCTAACGCTGCTACTGCCTACTGTGAGTGCCCTTGTGGCTGCAGCTGAAGTGCTTTGAGTCCACCAGGAGAAAATCACACTATAAATTATGTGTTGTCTTGTCTCTGGTTCCTTTTAAGGTGATTTTTAGCGAAAGATTATATTTTCAATAAGATCATTGAGATCAAAAGAAGAGATTGCATTAAATCAATCCACACCATTAAATTATCTAAATTGCAATCATATATGAACTAGTTGCAATGGTAACTATGTAAAAAATCCGCCATGTTGATTAACCGTTTTTTTTTAAGATAACCATCAATACTGCGATTAGGATCAATTGAGCCCACCAGGTTCTCTGTTTTTGTACAATGTGTGTAAAATGTCTCAGCAATGACAAAAAGGTGATTAATGGGCAAAAAGGATATCACCCAGTGTACTGATGCCAGTTTCCAATGTTGCTGTCACAATGAAAAAAAAGTATCCATCAGCTGTGGAATACATTAGGGCAGAAGCAGGATAGAATCAACCAGCTACACTAGTATCGTGGCACTTTGCCGCTTCGTCAGGAGCAGGGCTGGATTTACCACAAGGCACTATAGGTACGTGCTTACAGGCGCCTGATGATAGAAAGGCGACTCACTGTTCCTCCAGTGCCTCCCTCCCTCCTTCCCTATGCAGAGTCCTGAGTGTAGTGTAAATGAGAGGTTACTCACCCAGCTCTTGGCATTCCACTGATGAGATCTCCCTTCAGTCAGGGGCACCTCTAGCTACTCAATACTGAGGGTACTTCTGGCTACTTAATACTAAGGGGTACCTGTAGCCTCCTAAGACAGGCAAAGAAAGTAAGGGAGAGGTGACAGCTGGGCCAGCCAGCACACTTGCAGTGCGGTTTGATGGGGGGTTTTAGGTTCATGTAGAGCGAAGTCTAGGGTGCCATCTGCCAAGTCATCTGTGCCTATAGACTCATATGATGTAAATCCGGGCCTGGTCAGGAGCACAAGCATCATTACATTGCATATAGTGTTTTTAAAGAGAATATGAAGTCAGTTACAAAAAACAGATACTTACCTAAGGAAAGGGACGGCTCTGGGTCCTATAGAGCCTTCGGCTATGTTCACATTATAAATGGCCAGTGCTATAGCAAGCGCTGAGCGATTTATTGAGATTTTTTTAATCGCTTTGCAAAGCGCTTTTCTAAGTGCTTTTGCAGAGCGTTTTTTTTTTTTTGCACTTCCTGATGTCAGTCAGGAAGTGAACTCTTTCACCCAGAAATGAATAAATCCAATGTATTTATTCATGAAAGCGCTGGGGAAATCGCAATACAAAGCACTTTTTCTAGCGCTTTGCGATTCCCCTATGCCTTCCATTATAGGCAAATCCCCCAGAACATGGTACAGGCAGCGCTTTGGGGAGCGGAACGCAGGCGCAACGCGCAGATGTGATCACTCTCATAGGGAATCATTGCACAAGCGCTTTTAGGGCGATTTCTGAAATCGGCAGAGCTTAAACAAAAAAACACAAACGCTCATAGTGTGAACAAGCCCTGACTGTTCATCTGACGGTCCCCTTATTCCAGCACTGGATCCCCCGTTTAAACCTCCCGCCACGGGGGGCTTTGGGAGCCTTCAAGTGCCATTAAAGACGAGCGGCTCCATACTGCGTATGACAAGGCAACGTGCTCACGCATGCGCAGTATGGAGCGGCCAGTTATCAGGAGCACTCAGGCTCCCAAAGACTTCTGAATCCGCAGCAGAGAGCAATCTCTGACCCATCAGTCGGAGACCGCTAGCGTAGATCCAGCGCTGGAACACGGGGACCGTTACAGGAATGGGAAGGCTCATTAAGACCCAGAGCCTTCCATTTCCTTAGGTAAGTTCTGTTTCTTTTTTTGTTTTATTTTAAATGACTTCTGACTCTCATGGTGTAGCCACCTGAAAAACACTACCAAATGGACAAGGAAAACCACCTCTCTGTACTCTGCACAATCCTCAGGTCCTTGTTCTTACTCTTGTTCCTTCTCTTTCTCTTCTCCTTTCTTTAGTTTTTTTTTTTTTCACTCTACTCTCCATTTCAGCCCGTGGGGATTTTTCACCTTATGCATCAGAGCAATTTTCACCTCCCATTCATTCACTAATAACTTTATCACTACTTATCACAATTTATTGATCTAAATCTAATTAGGCTTTATTTGGGTGGTACATTTTGCTAAGAATTATTTTTTTTAATAAATGCATTTTAACAGGATTAATAAGAAAAAAATGGAGAACATTAATTATTTCTCCGTTTTCGGTCATTATAGCTTTAAAATAATCCACGCTACCATAATTAAAACCTATGTATTTTATTTGCCCGTTTGTCTCGGTTATGACACCATTTATATTTTGTCCCTATCACAATGTATGGCGCCAATATTTTATTTGGTAATAAAGGTGCATTTTTTCCGTTTTGCGTCCATCACTATTTACTAGCTTATAATTTAAAAAATGTTCGTAGTATACACCCTTCACATGCATATTTAAAAAGTTCAGACCCTTAGGTAACTATTTATGTCTTTTTTTTTTTTAATTGTAATTTTTTTTTTCCATTAAAAATTTTATTTGGGTAATATTTTGGTGTGGGAAATAAACAGTTAATTTTTATTGTTATTATATGTGTAAATTGTAATGTAAAAAATATGTAGATGTAGTTTTACTATTTGGCCACCTTGAATTTTTTTTTCTCCTTGTGCTTCTCGCTAAGTGGAGGCACAAGGATGACGCGGAAGATTTTACGTGCAGAAAGACTGAAGCCTCTTGTAAGAGCACTTCGGTTTTTTTGCTGGGGACACGGATCGGTGATCGGGAACCCTTTTCCCGTTCACTGATCCCAGGGCTACCGGGGGACAGCACGGGGGCGCACCCGCAATCGCGCACGGGAGCGTGCCGAAGCGCGGCACCGCAGCAGAGCAGCCGCCCGGACGTGAGGTTCACGTCAGGGCGGCAGAAATGGTTAAACTTGGTTAAATATCTTTCATAACAGGTTGAACACTTTTCCTGTTAAAAAATGTTTTCTGGCTTCTGACCAGGGCTGTGGAGTCGTAGTCAAGGAGTGGGAGCAATTTTTGGGTACCTGGAGTTGGAGTCGGTGGTTTCATAAACTGAGAAGTCAAAGTTGGGTGATTTTTGTACCAACTCCACAGCCCTGGTAAGTATTAGACTAATGAGTCGGAGTCGAGGAGTCAGAGTTGGAGCAATTTTGGGTACCTGGAGTAGGAGTCTGTGGTTTTAAAAACTGAGGAGTCAGATTAAGATAATTTTTTTACCACCTCCACAGCCCCACTTCTGACTAGGCTGCCAGACTAAGTATTAGGATACCTGGGTGTATAATCCCTAGGCTGCCCCTATGTGTTTAAATTACCTTCACTACAGCAGAAACATGAATACTGTATGTTACTAGCTACAAATGTGTATTTGCTCTATGATTATAGGTTGGATAGGTACCTATAGGTTTTCCAGTGTTTTCATTAGTATGATATTTTCGCCTTTAATTTCTCTTAATAACTTTTGCACTCTGAAATTGAAAAAGTGCCAAAAAGTAGGTAAAAAAAAGTCCTGTCCAAATTATTCTGAGTATTTTCTTGCTTGTGGTTTAAAGTGTACCATAGACCAGATGTAATGAAAGTTTTATACATACCTGGTGACCCCCCCTTCCCCACTCCCCAGTTCCCTCGCAATTGTCATTTTTACTAATCTTTCAGCCATCTTCATTGTGATCTCAGACAAGGGTTGCAAATGTTTGCCACTTCAAAGCATAGCAGAGTTTTGGGAACCTTAGTGAACATTGCCCATAATATGCCCACCACCTTTTAGCATTCCTAGTAGTGATATTATATTACAGTAGAATCCCTTTATAGTCAACTCCAAGGGACCAGGAAATGCAGTTTACTATATCAGAAGTTTACTGTATCAGAATTGGTCATACATTGTATATTTATACGGACGCATTTGCTGGGACCTGAGGACTGAGTTTACTATATCCAGAGGTTTATTATATCAAAGTTTACTATAACGAGATTCTACTGTATTATAATAACATATCAGTATGCTGGAGTCTGCATACTTATTTGGGTTAATTAAATTCATGTTGCATATGTTTAACTTACATCACAGCCTACGTCACCAGCAGTTGAGGAATAGCAAGTGGCAGCTAATAGTTTTGCAGTTGCTTAAAGGGATAAGAAAAGGTCAGAAGGCTGGGACATCATTGTGCTCAGTGTTAACTGGAAAAAAAAACCTCACATCGTAAACTAACGAAAAAACCAAACAGAAAATATAGAACATGCTAAAAATAGACTTAACACAACCTGTATAAAGCTTGGAGGTAGGCTGGAGGGCGCCTCCCAGATTTATCCCTGGTAGGGCGCCTCCCAGATTTACCATAGTAACTTGCATGTATTGTGGTCGTATATTCTTTTATGTACTATTTAAAAAAAACAAAAAACAGAAGGACAAGAAAGAGGAGAGCGGCAGTGTGATTATATAAAATAATTTGTTTCAAACTGTTTCCAGACCTTTTATTTCTGAACTCTATCAGAATTTCCAAAGCTGAAGCCTCGTACTTGAGCTAGATAGCCCCCGGCCAAGGTGATCGTTCAGCGCTGTCTTGCCTGAGAATCTAGCATGAGTATGGCTGCCCGACGATGTCGTTCAGGCCTTGTTTACATCATAAATCGCAAACGCTGACGCCAGCGTTTTGCGATTTTGTGAGCGTTTTTTTTTTCCGCCTCCTGGAGCTTCCCTGCGCGTTATCGATTTTTTGTAAAGTGCTTTTCTAAGTCTTCCACAGTTGAGTCAGTACCATCAGAAGTGTATATAAAGCTCTTTTATTGGTTTAAAAACAGCATGATCATCATCGGTCCAGGCGTTGGACAGATGATGATCATGCTGCTTTTAAACCAATAAAAGAGCTTTATATACACTTCTGATGGTACTGACTCAACTGTGGAAGACGTTCTGGAGTGTCTGAGTGTGTAGAGACACTGGGAGTCATAGCACATCACACATCCCCTCCTTGGGTGCTTGCTGTACACTGAAGGGCTTTTCTAAGCGCTTTTGCAGATCAAATCGTTTTTTCACTTCCTGACGTCAGTTAGGGAGTGAACTCTTTCACCCAGAAATTAATAAATACAATGTATTTATTCATTAAAGCGCTGGAAAAATCACTATACAAAGTGCTTTTTCAAGTGCTTTGCGATCTACCTATACTTTCCATTGAGACAAATCGCCCCTGAAAATGCAAACTTGAAATGACAAAAATACAGGGAGATCGGGAGCCCAATCTGGTGTATTAACGTTGGACTAACGTCAGGTTACTAGTATTATAAGAGTAATACTCACAAGTGTGGGTTGCTGGAGGCAACCACTCGTCTTAGCATGTGGGGGAATACCGCCCTCACTCGGCCTTTTCCCGTCCGGTTCGGTCGTCGCTCCCAGAAAAGTTCAGATATAGCAGGGTACACCTGGTATCTGTGGATCCTCTAGGGGGATATATAGCACAAGCTTAGAAATAGTTGGAGGCGCCCGTGTCGGATCGAGAGGACTTTAGGTAGCGTCCCTGGTTTGTATGCAAGTATGTGGTAACTAATATCACAGTTTTAACAACTATAGAGATAGCCTACCTTCTTAGTAGTAATCAAACCGTAGCAGTGTGCACTACAAACCCCAGCAGACCCATCACTCTCCTACAGCCAGTCTGTGCTGACTTCCAGGATAGCTGAAAGCACGTATATTTGACCTGATGAAGCGGCTACGACCGTGAAACGCGTTGTCGATGTGCACAATAAACTTTGAACCTCCTTCTACACGGTTTGATTACTACTAAGAAGGTAGGCTATCTCTATAGTTGTTAAAACTGTGATATTAGTTACCACATACTTGCATACAAACCAGGGACGCTACCTAAAGTCCTCTCGATCCGACACGGGCGCCTCCAACTATTTCTAAGCTTGCCCCTGAAAATGGTACATGCAGCGCTTTGGGGAGCGGATCAGAATCGAATCGCTCATATGTGAACACTCTCATAGGGAATCATTGCACAAGTGCTTTTGGGTGATTTTAAAAAATCACCGGCGCTTAAAAAAACACAAAAACACTCTAGGGGCTTGATTCACTGTGCGGTGCTAACCTACTTAGCACGTCTAAAGTCTTTAGGCGTGCTAACCAGGGTGCTAAGTAGGTTAGCACCGGTTTTCTCAATCAGATCACGCACTAAGTACCGCGCGCAAAGTCCTATGCGCGCACTAAGCCCCATAGGCTTTAATGGGCACTTCGCGCGGAGCACTCTGTGCAGTGCGCGCGAAAAACTTTGCGCGCGGTACTTTGCATGCGATCACTACTTCTCACATTTACACTCAGTTTAGACGTGATAAGGGCCAGTGCTAACAGTTAGCACTGCTTTGTGAATCGAGCCCTAGGTGTGAACAAATGCTCAGTGAGCTGCTACAGTTCATCAGCTGAGCCTATTGTGCTGGTACATTCTCATCCCAACAGATACCATGTGCTCTTGGGCTGCTTACCATTCCTTCTCCTCTCTCCATTGAGGAGTACGTGCTGTGTGGCTATAGGTTGACAGCACATCTGTGTAACGCTCATTCCCTGCAAAGTCAACCTAATGATTGAGAAATTATCATTATGGGGGGACATTGATCAACAGTGTATACCAATGGTGTAAAAATCAATCACAGAAGAGGGGTACATCTGGAACATGGTCTTAGCTGTGGGCCTCATTGTTTATTAATATTTTCCCAGTAGGCACCCTAAAAACGTCAGAAACAATACCTAAATGTTGGCGGCATGGTGGTGTAGTGGTTAGCGCTCTCGCTTTGCTGCGCTGGATCCCTGGTTTTGAATCCCAGCCAGGTCAACATCTGCAAGGAGTTTGTATGTTCTCCCCGTGTCTGTGTGGGTTTCCTCCAGGCACTCACGTTTCCTCCCACATCCCAAAAACATACAGATAATTTAATTGGCTTCCCTCTAAATTGGCCCTAGACTATGATATATGCACTACACAATACATACATAGACCTAGGACTATGGTAGGGATTAGATTGTGAGCCCCTCTGAGGGACAGTTAAGTGACAAGACAATATACTCTGTACAGCGCTGCAGAAGATGTTGGTGATATATAAATGAGTAAAAAAATAAATGTGGTCCCTCCTCTGGTGTGCTCCTCTGCATGGGAAGGTGGTGTGGTGTCATCTGCAGTAAAAGAAAGGTGGCAATGGAGAGAAGAAGCCTGTGCTGTATACTGTATTCCACACTGCTCACAGCAAACCAGAAGTTACATGTGCATTGTGGGATACCCAGGCCAGTGGATAAGGCGCAAGTAAAGAAGTTGGCAGCTCCATAGCTGTATCAGCTGTTTTTGAATGTATATCACCACTGTGTGCAAACAGTAAATCAGTACGACAAATCACAACAGGAGATGAGGAGGGTGCGTGTATGTAGAGAAAAAAACAAAACAAAAATAAGGATGGACACTGTCACTGAAATATGTCACTCTACCAGAAAGTTAAGAAAAAAAAGATAAACAAATGATACATATGTGTACAGGTCAAAACCTTATGTACGAGTACATAAATCTGAAGTGGCCTGCCGTCTCCATGGAAATGTCAAAGACCGCCAGTACAAACACAAGTGGACAGCATGGACTAATTTTCCCCTTACTTTACTGCTTGCAATCATGCAGATGTGAAGGGCCACGGCCACATAAAATGGTCAGCCCCAGGGCCTTGTGTATTACACCTGTGGTGTACACAATGCTTAAACTCTGGCCAACCAGTCGTGATAGTTGATTATCCTCAGTACCAGAAATGTATACCGTGCTTGCAGTGTGGAGTGGGCACCTCCAGTGCAATCTTTATCCAACATAGGAAGCCCTAGCCTACCACTAACCGTCAGAGTATAGCATGGAGGCGTGCTCCTGTGCAGAGTTTGACAGGGAAGTATGCTCCTGTGCAGAGTTTGGCAGGGAGGCGAGCTCCTGTGCAGAGTTTGACAGGGAAGTATGCTCCTGTGCAGAGTTTGGCAGGGAGGCGTGCTGTGCATAGTTTGGCAGGGAGGCGTGCTGTGCATAGTTTGGCAGGGAGGCGTGCTGTGCAGAGTTTGGCAGGGAGGCGTGCTGTGCATAGTTTGGCAGGGAGGCGTGCTCCTGTGCAAAGTTTGACAGGGAAGTATGCTCCTGTGCAGAGTTTGGCAGGGAGGCGTGCTGTGCATAGTTTGGCAGGGAGGCGTGCTCCTGTGCAAAGTTTGACAGGGAAGTATGCTCCTGTGCAGAGTTTGGCATGGAGGCGAGCTCCTGTGCAGCGTTTGGCAGGGAAGTATGCTCCTGTGCAGAGTTTGGCATGGAGACATGCTCCTGTGCAGAGTTTGACAGGGAAGTATGCTCCTGTGCAGAGTTTGGCATGGAGGCGAGCTCCTGTGCAGCGTTTGGCAGGGAAGTATGCTCCTGTGCAGAGTTTGGCATGGAGGCGAGCTCCTGTGCAGCGTTTGGCAGGGAAGTATGCTCCTGTGCAGAGTTTGGCATGGAGACATGCTCCTGTGCAGAGTTTGACAGGGAAGTATGCTCCTGTGCAGAGTTTGGAATGGAGGCGTGCTCCTGTGCAGAGTTTGACAGGGAAGTATGCTCCTGTGCAGAGTTTGGGAGGGAGGTGTGCTCCTGTGCAGAGTTTGGTAGGGAACCATGCTGCTGTGCAGAGTTTGGTAGGGAAGCATGCTGCTGTGCAGAG
This sequence comes from Hyperolius riggenbachi, assembly GCF_040937935.1. Taxonomy (NCBI): domain Eukaryota; kingdom Metazoa; phylum Chordata; class Amphibia; order Anura; family Hyperoliidae; genus Hyperolius; species Hyperolius riggenbachi. The sequence continues at coordinate 393,329,929 of NC_090650.1, read as the reverse complement.
TTTGGTAGGGAAGCATGCTCCTGTGCAGAGTTTGGCATGGAGGCTTGCTCCTGTGCAGCGTTTGGCAGGAAAGTACGCTCCTGTGCAGAGTTTGGTAGGGAAGCATGCTGCTGTGCAGAGTTTGGCAGGGAGGAGTGCTCCTGTGCAGAGTTTGGCATGGAGGCGTACTGCTGTGCAGAGTTTGGCATGGAGGCATGCTCCTGTGCAGATTTTGGCATGGAGGTGTGCTGCTGTGCAGAGTTTGGCATGGAGGCGTGCTGCTGTGCAGAGTTTGGCATGGAGGCGTGCTGCTGTGCAGAGTTTGGCATGGAAGCGTGCTGCTGTGCAGAGTTTGGCATGGAGGCATGCTCCTGTGCAGATTTTGACTTGGAGGCATGCTCCTGTGCAGCATTTGGCTGGGAAGCACGCTCCTGTGCAGAGTTTGGCAGAGAGGCGTGCTGTGCAGAGTTTGGCATGGAGGTGAGCTCCCGTGCAGAGTTTGGCAGGGAAGTATGCTCCTGTGCAGAGTTTGCCAGGGAGGCGAGCTTATTCATACCCTTCACAATAATCTATAGAAAAGCCTTTATTGGCTATTACAGAAATCAAACGCTTCCTATAATTGCAAACCAGCTTTTTGCATGTCTCCACAGGTATTTTTGCCCATTCATCTTTAGCAATGCGCTCCAAATCTTTCAGATTGGATGGTCTTCTTGCCATCACCCTGATCTTTAGCTCCCTCCACCGATTCTCATTTGGATTCAAGTCAGGACTCTGACGGGGCCACTCCAAAACGTTAATGTTGTTGTCTGCTAACCATTTCTTCACTTCTTTTGCTGTGTGTTTTGGGTCATTGTCATGCTGAAATGTCCACTGGTGCCCAAGGCAAAGTTTCTCTGCAGACTGCCTGATGTTGTCGTTGAGAATTGTCCTGTATTGCTCTTTTTTTCATGGTGCCATTTACTGTGATTAGGTTCCCTGGTCCATTGGCTGAAAAATACCCCAAAAGCATTAGGTTCCCACCACCATGTTTGACAGTGGTTATGGTGTTCTTTGGGTTGAAGGCTTCTCCTTTGTTTATGCCAAATGAAGGAAACATCATTGTGATCAAACAATTCAATTTTTGTTTGATCTGACCAGAAGTCTTCTTCTTTGCCCAAATGAGTATTTGCAAAGCAAGCTTTTGTGTGCCTTATTTGGAGAAGTGGCGTCCTCCTTGGTCTGCATCCATGGAACCCAGCAGTGTGCAGTGTCCGTTGGATCGTCTGCCTTGAAAATTTGCCACCAGCAGAGCCCAGATTCACCAGGATGGCCTTGGTGGTGATCCTTGGATTCTCTCTCACCTCTCTCGCTATCCTCCTGGCCAGCACAGGTGTCACTTTTGGCTTCCGAGTCCCGACCACGTCCTCTGAGATTTTCCACAGTGCGGAACATCTTGTATTTTTTAATAATACTTTGCACTGTAGCCACTGGAACTTGAAAGCATTTAGAAATGGCCTTGTAGCCCTTTCCTGACCTGCGAGCAGCCACAATGCGCAGCCGCAGGTCCTCACTGAGCTCCTTTGTCTTAGCCATGACTGTCCACAAACCAACTGTAGAGAGCTGCTGTTTTTCACCTGTTGAGCTGATCCCAATTAATCAGGGTAATGAGGTTGCTTTAGAACAGCTTGAACTATTTGGAATGGTATAGGACTTTGGATTTTCCCACAGACTGTGACAGTTTGTGAAGGGTATGAATAATTTTGGACTCTACAGTTTTTTTTGTTTTTTTTTTTGCTTAAAGGGAAGGTTCAAGCAAAATAAAAAAAATGAGTTTCACTTACCTGGGGCTTCTACCAGCCACATGCAGCCATCCTGTGCTCTCGTAGTCGCTCACTGCTGCTCCGGTCCCCTGCTGGCAGCTTGCCGACCTCGGAGGTCGGCGGGATGCATTGCGTACATTTTTACGCATTCCTGCTAGTGCAGGAACATTAACACATACATTTTACGCAATACTGGTTCAATGCGTAAACATTGAACCGGTAATGCGTAAAAATGTATGTGTTAATGTTCCTGCACTAGCGGGAATGCGTAAAAATGTACGCAATGCATCCCGCCGACCTCCGAGGTCGGCAAGCTGCCAGCAGGGGACCGGAGCAGCAGTGAGTGACTACGAGGGCACAGGATGGCTGCATGGGGCTGGTAGAAGCCCCAGGTAAGTGAAACTCATTTTTTTATTTTGCTTGGACATTCCCTTTAAATGCAAATAAAAGCTGGGAATTTTTTTCCCCACAATAATGCCTCTTGTACATACATCATATTACTATCTTTTGGGAGACGCCTATGTCGTTACCCATCCAAAAATGACTTGCTGGTTATATAAAAGCAGAGGATAACGCTGGCTGGACAATTCTCTGCTATAAACTAAAGGGAAGACCGGGGGGAAGGTTTGCATCAGCCGAATCGGGGTTCATGAGCAATTGTCCAGTTTGCAACTACGGAGGTGCCGAACTTTGAGAACAATGGTAAAGGAAAGGGAGAATTATACACCAATATCCAGCACCGGCAGGGATTGCCTCATGCCGGATACATGTGCTTGCTTGTTGCCTGAGAAACCAGCTAAAGTAGCACAAATTTCCCCCTCCCCCAAATACCCAAGCCTTCAGCAATGTGTAGCAGACCTCTTCTTGCTCCTAGTGGCTTTCCGGCTTCCAGGGCGTCACGTGACCAGCATCGGGTCACTCAAAATGGCCGACTTGCATGCACAGCATAGGCAAACGCAGGGGGAGATTACAGCTGCCCAGAATGCCCACTCAGGCCAGGGCTTGCGCAGTATTTGGGGACAGGTACAAGTTGAGGCACCAGAATATCTGCAGGCATCATGCAGCTCACAGCACTGCCCCCTTTCTTTCCCAGCTACAGTTGACTTTGGATGTAGCAGTAATGTGTGTACAGAGCATAGAGCAGCAGCGTGTGTACAGAGCATGGAACAGCAGCTTGTGTACAGAGCATGGAGCAGCAGCGTGTGTACAGAGCATGGAGCAGCAGCGTGTGTACAGAGCATGGAACAGCAGCGTGTGTACAGAGCATGGAGCAGCAGCGTGTGTACAGAGCATGGAGCAGCAGCGTGTGTACAGAGCATGGAGCAGCAGCGTGTGTACAGAGCATGGAGCAGCAGCGTGTGTACAGAGCATGGAGCAGCAGCGTGTGTACAGAGCATGGAGCAGCAGCGTGTGTACAGAGCATGGAGCAGCAGCGTGTGTACAGAGCATGGAGCAGCAGCGTGTGTACAGAGCATGGAGCAGCAGCGTGTGTACAGAGCATGGAGCAGCAGCGTGTGTACAGAGCATGGAGCAGCAGCGTGTGTACAGAGCATGGAGCAGCAGCGTGTGTACAGAGCATGGAGCAGCAGCGTGTGTACAGAACATGGAGCAGCAGCGTGTGTACAGATCATGGAGCAGCAGCGTGTGTTCAGAGCATGGAGCAGCAGCGTGTGTTCAGAGCATGGAGCAGCAGCGTGTGTACAGAGCATGGAGCAGCAGCGTGTGTACAGAGCATGGAGCAGCAGCGTGTGTACAGAGCATGGAGCAGCAGCGTGTGTACAGAGCATGGAGCAGCAGCGTGTGTACAGAGCATGGAGCAGCAGCGTGTGTACAGAGCATGGAGCAGCAGCGTGTGTACAGAGCATGGAGCAGCAGCGTGTGTACAGAGCATGGAGCAGCAGCGTGTGTTCAGAGCATGGAGCAGCAGCGTGTGTTCAGAGCATGGAGCAGCAGCGTGTGTACAGAGCATGGAGCAGCAGCGTGTGTACAGAGCATGGAGCAGCAGGGTGTGTACAGAGCATGGAGCAGCAGCGTGTGTACAGAGCATGGAGCAGCAGCGTGTGTACAGAGCATGGAGCAGCAGCGTGTGTACAGAGCATGGAGCAGCAGCGTGTGTTCAGAGCATGGAGCAGCAGCGTGTGTACAGAGCATGGAGCAGCAGCGTGTGTACAGAGCATGGAGCAGCAGCGTGTGTACAGAGCATGGAGCAGCAGCGTGTGTACAGAACATGGAGCAGCAGCGTGTGTACAGATCATGGAGCAGCAGCGTGTGTTCAGAGCATGGAGCAGCAGCGTGTGTTCAGAGCATGGAGCAGCAGCGTGTGTACATAGCATGGAGCAGCAGCGTGTGTACAGAGCATGGAGCTCTGTACACACATTACTGCTACATCCAAAGTCAACTGTAGCAGGGAAAGAAAGGGGGCAGTGCTGTGAGCTACATGATGCCTGCAGGTATTCTGGTGCCTCAACTTGTACCTGTCCCCAAATACTGCGCAACCTCCGCTCCTCCCAAGAAATTCTCCTGGCCTCTAAGCTGATCACCTCCTCTCATGCTCGAGTCGCATCCAAGACTTTACACGAGCATCATCATTTATCTGGAACTCTTTCCCACAGCCTGTACAGTATGTCATGCTCCAAACCTGGACATCTTCAAACGCACTCATAAAACACACCTTTTCAGACAAGCTTATAACATTCTATAGCCCTTATTTACTTATCTGACACAATGTAATTAGAGGCAAAGGGTCACTGCCTCATCCATCCTTCACCCCCTTACCTAGTGTGTCCCCCACTACCCATTAGATTGTAAGCTCGCAAGGGCAGGGTCCTCCTCCTAATGTTTACTGTTTTTGTCACAATATTTGTGCTGCTTGGAACTCTGTTGTACATTTTGTTAGTGTATCTATGTTCCCCTTGTCGTCTTATTGTGCTTTGTAAAGCCCTGCGGAATATGTTGGCGCTATATAAATAAAAAATAATAATATAATAATAATAATGGAGCGGCAGCTTGTGTACAGAGCATGAAGCAGCAGTGAGTGTACAGAGCATGGAGCAGCAGCGCGTGTACAGAGCATGAAGCAGCAGCATGTGTACAGAGCATGGAGCAGCAGCATGTGTACAGAGCATGGAGCAGCAGTGTGTGTACAGAGCATGAAGCAGCAGCATGTGTACAGAGCATGGAGCAGCAGTGTGTGTGTACAGAGCATGGAGCAGCAGGGTGTGTACAGAGCATGGAACAGCAGCATGTGTACAGAGCATGGAGCAGCAGTGTGTGTACAGAGCATGAAGCAGCAGCATGTGTACAGAGCATGGAGCAGCAGTGTGTGTACAGAGCATGGAGCAGCAGGGTGTGTACAGAGCATGGAACAGCAGCATGTGTACAGAGCATGGAGCAGCAGTGTGTGTACAGAGCATGGAGCAGCAGCATGTGTACAGAGCATGGAGCAGCTCTGGGGAACTTAACAGAGTCAGGTATAAGCACCGGCCTGTGCCCTGCTGTGCAAATGCTTCACTTTCCCCTTTACCAATGTCAGCTGTCCTCATTACTATCTGTATCCAAACTGATCCGGATCAATCCCATTGTCGATTTAGGGGCAGATCAGACATATCGGAAATAATCATCAGATCCTGTCAGTTGGATAGGAAATTGCATTATGTGTACCCAGCATGATGTCCTACCATATTATTATACTGTATTCTGTGTGGCTGAGGGAGACCTTTCAGGAATCCCCCCCCCCCCCCCCCCCCCTTAGAAATCCTGGGTTTGCCCCTGCACAGGGGAAGCCAGAATCCTCTAGGAGCAAGAAAAAGGCTGCTACATGTTGCTGGAGGCACAGTAAGTGTTTTAAAGGCTACAAACACCCCCAAAACCTTCCAAAAAGAAAGTCCCTGTTATCCATCAGGCAGGCCGATCAGTTGAGACTTCCAGTTCCGGATAACGGGGGCTCAGCTGTAAGTTAGAAGACAACCGGCGCACGAGTAATATGTCACCACCAGCATTAAATATGGAAGTGTAAGCTGGAGCTATCGGTGCACAAGGGCTCATGTCACATGTTGCGGTGCACTCAGTGCTCTTCATTCACTTCCACGTTGGCTGCAACGTCATCCCTTGTTAAGTGAGCATGTGTTATGAGCCACGTGTGGGTTCAGTCCACAGTTTAGGAATCTGGGTTCAGCAGCACATCCATGAGACTCTCTCAGCTTCTGTGAGCATTTTATGATGTCCACCAGGAAACCAAATGGTTATAAAACAATATCATCTATAGATAACGGTCTCCAGTGTCTGCTTGTTCAGCCAGTGAGACAAGAGAGGCTCCTCTATTAGTGATGGGATCATGTGTCATCCCTGAAATAGACACCTGTCACTATGTCATCACCTGTACCTTTATACCCATCCCCTGCCCTTGCCAGTCATGTCGCTGCACATTCCATGAGGTGGGGCATGTGGCTTCTGGGGGAAGACGAACAGGATGCAGTATAGAACAAGGAGATCCAGTACTGTGCAAAAGGAAGGTGTGAAAAATTCTGTAAAAGAATGCTTTTAAAAAAGGAAGTGTTTATCATTAATTTTCATCAATCAACACAATGCAGTGAATGAACAAAATATAAATCAAATCAATATTTGGTGTAACCTGTAACGATTGTGGAATTCTCTCCGTGGTCAGCGCACAAGACGCGTGCTGACACTGCGGAAATCCTCCACAAGCGTATAATTTGAGAGAACCCAGCAAAAGGTGCAACGCACCTGTAGAGGGGAATTCCTGTCGGCAGATGGAGCTGTGGAGTGCAGAGGAACAGATCCTCTGCCCTGCCACAGACGCCAGACAGGAATTGTACGAAGGGAAGAAACGCAGGGCAAGATAGCCCTTAAAGAGAGAGTAAAGCGACAGAGGGTATGTGTGTCCACCAATCTAGTCGCCACCCAGCGACAACGAACACACAACCATGAAGAGCAGGCGAGAAGGCAATCGCAAGAGATGGCGATTGCTAACAGCGACACAAGACAGAATAAGCACAGAGGAGGAATGTATGTATGTCCACCAATCTAGTCGCCAACCTGCGACAGTGAACACACAACAGAGGAAACCAAGTGAGAACGCAATCGCAAGAGAAGCGATTGCGAATGAGAATGAGCACAGGGACAGATTGTATGTGTGTGCACCAATCTAGTCGCCAACCCGCGACGGTGCACACACAACAACAGATACGAAGTAGGAACGCAATCGTGAGAGAGGCGATTGCCAGAGATGACACAAAGCTTAAGCAAGACAGGGAATGAGAGTAGCAAAGGCACAGCAAATCATACAATGAGAAGATAAGGAAAATAACAAACGCTAACTAAACGCGAACACCGCACTCATTTGCAACAGCGAACGCGTTTACAGCGCGGTCTCCGCGTGTTAAGCACAACAGAGACAAGCACGCCTAACTAACTCCCGCCACATAAACACGAAACCGAGAATGTGAGCGCTTGCTTAACGGTTACCTCGCTGAGCCTCCAGCAAGCGTTTGTATCAGACAAGACAGATAAACGAAAACAGGAATAAGTGAGAGATACGATCCACCGCTCTTTCCGCCAGAGCTAGTGTGATCCAAGTATAGCTAGAGAGTTTAGCAGGATCCGCTGCTTCTTCCGCCAGAGCGAGTGCGATCCAAGTATAGGAACAGAGCGAGCTGGATCCACTGCTCTTTCCACCAGAGCAAGTGCGATCCAAGTACAGCAAGAGAGTAGTAGATCAGGAGGATCCGCTACCGCTAGAGGCTAGTGCGATCCAAGCACGACAGACAGAACAGGCAATACAAATAATACAATCCTGACTGCTCTAGCAAGGATGCCTAGTGCAGTCCCAAGAATTACTCTAAGCTAATCTTTAAACAATAAGCATGGCTGACACTCTAGAAATGTTTCACAGGACAAACCCTTATGACCAGCGAAGTACTGTGGAATCACATGGTATTTATAGAGCAAGCCTACAAAGGATGTGGCTAGGCAATTTGCATGACAAACGTATGCAAATTCCTCAGCAGCAGCAGGCTGCAAAATTGACAAAAGGTCTCTTTTCCAGAGACCTGCAGAATGCAGACCTGAACAGTGGTCAAAAAGCTGCCTGCCTGCGCAGGCAGCTGAGCGGATCATTACAGTACCCCCCCCTCTAGGGTCGGATTCCAGATGATCCTCTAAACTGATATTTGCAAAAGACTCTAACTGAAAACTCATGAGGGTCGGGACAGCCCGACTAGGCCCACCTCCAGGGTCAATCCTCCCGAAACCGACCTCGTCGGAGACAGAAGCCACCGAAACATGTCCATCAGCACCACAAGTCTCAGCGTAACACCCATCAGAACTGTGAATGCCAGAGAAAAACCCATTGACACCCACCGAGCCATGCCCACCACCTTCCAGGGACCGTCCAAAAATACCAAACCTGCCACAATACCCATTTGAAGTGTCCCTTTCCACAAAGAACCCACTGTTGATCTCATCCAGGGTACCAGGAAATATTTCTCCAGGATCTCCCAAAACACTTTGAAGCTCCGCAGAGATCCCAGGAGGGCAGAATGATCACCAGGTTCACATGGAGAACTATCAAGAACCCCTATGGAACCAATGACAATTCCGGCTTCAGAATTACCAGGACAAGCATCAAGATCAGGGCTTTCAGGGACCACTTCTGGGCATGCAGGCAGGCAGGCAACATCAGAACAGGTTACCACCGAGGAAGCATCTGAGCAGGCTGGCAACCAAGACACACTTGGGCTTTCTGGGTCACAGAACACATCGGGGTACACTAGCCCAAAGGGAACCTTAGGACACGTCGAGGAACTGCAAACCTCAGAGTCCGTCACGACAAAACCAGAACCGGGCAGAGAATCATCACGAGCAGTGGTCACAAGCACTGGACTTTCAAAAGAAGGCTTGGACTCAAACCTAGAAATTTCTGTGACTGTACTGGTATCTAACCCACATTCATCATTGACTACACAAGACTGAAGCTCCTCAAGAGCTGCAACAGTAGTCCATATACCAGTGACGTCTACTGAAGCGGGCCCTACTTCAGAGGACCCTGCGGAACAGGAGGCACCTCCCAGAAGACCTGCACTCCTTGGGAGCCAGTCGGAGGCCTCCAAAACAACAGAAAATAGCTCAGGAGCATCATTTCCCAATTTCTCTGACAAAGAAATCAAGGATTCTGAACTATCCATGTTACAGGGCAAAATATCAGAAACATTTTACGGACAGAGCAAATGTCCCAGGGATGGTTCTGCAATCCGCTGGGACTGAATTTTCTCTTCATGAACCGGATGTGCAGGAATATTTACTGGAACACACACTGACTCCCTAACTTCAATCTCACTGCACCCAGAATTCTGCGTAGCAGTCAAACTAGCCTGCAACTCCAAAACTGCAGAAAAACATGTAAGTATAGTAGCAATACCTAGACGAGCCTCTAGGGACACTGCAGGAAACTCTAAGCAAGGCCACATTGACTCATCCAGAGTACAGGGTGCAGAATCAGCATTTTCCTCAGAACAAGAAAGGGACTCACAAATGTCAGTGCGAATGGAAATCATGTTTTCATTCATGGTACAGGGTAGGCTCAGAGAAAGCTTCTCTGGACAAGGCAAAGAAGCTTCAGCATCAGATTCGCAAAACCGAAGCGCTGTCTCACTCTTAGATTCGGCTAACAATGTCGAATCCGAGGAGACAGCACGCAAACCTTGCGAATCCAAAATCGCTTTCGGTTGTGAAACTGACGCTTCCATAGCGCAAACCTCCACGATCTGCGGAGCAGACTGTAAGGCATTCAAGACAAAAACATTGGAGCAACTGTCACTAGGCATCGGGCCCTTACAGGTGTGAACAGGGTGACACAAAGACTCATTTGCAGAAGAAATAGCGACAACAACAGGAGAACGTTTATTAGACATATTAATTTTACTTTTGACGCTGCATAATTTAGGAATTTTCCCCATAGCAGGATCACAGATGGAAGATCTTAAAGATCTGTTTTTAGATCGCATAAATTCAAACTGCACACAGTCAGGAGAGAATCTTTCAGGATTCGCACAGGAGTCAACCACAGTGGTACACCCATTCATTTCAGATCACACAATGTCCAGACTCACATGCTTTACCCCAGAAAAGCAGGAACAATCATCCGACAATGATGTCTCTTTATTGGAATCAGTTGATTGGTGTGTGTGCAATTCATCCAAAATCGTCTGCCACACACACATCACTGGATCCACAAAACACCTGTCACACTCATCAGAATCTATCAAAGTGTACACGGAATTTATACAAGCGTTTAGCATCTCTGCGCTTTCTGCGATATAGAAATCGCAAAACGCCTTCCAATCCATCTCGAATTCCTCAACCAAAGCTCCCATATCCCAGGGAGCAAATGGGGGCTCAAACAACCCGGTATCTAAGTAGCTCTCATACGGGTTGGGATCAGGTACATGCATAGACTTTCTTACTCCTTTAATATAAAAAATAATTCTGCCTATTAAAGGATCCACAAAAGCTTTGGATTGGGGTAAAAAACCCGGAGACTGAGCAACATCATTGTAAACATCAATAGGGAGTGTTTTATTCAGATGCTTGCGATTTTTAGTTTTTCCCTTTTTAGCAACTTTGCATGTCTGCTGTTTAAATGCAAGAAAGGTATCCAGGCAGTTCTCTTGCATCTGTTTAGAACCTGAAGTGGCAAGAGAAACATTGAACTGATTATCATACTGAAAGGTGTTGCATAAACCCATCTGATCAGCATCTTGCACAGCAGGAAAAAACTCATAGAAACAGCCTGGCAGGGGAATTCTAAGCTTACAAGAAAACACATGAGCCAGAAACCTGCGAGGGTTATGTCTCAGATTCCTGTGTCTGGCAAACTCATCAGCCCACACAGACAGATCCCCTTGGAAAAGATTGTAAGCAATCTGACCACTCCAAGTAGAAATATTGGTGGCCTGAAATTCAGGATTTGCCAAGAATCTGTAACATTCTGATATGAACTCATCTCTGGTTTCAGAGTCCAGTATTTTAAACCTCTTAAAGACACAGGACCCATATTCGACCAAATCGTACAAATCGGAAATTCCCTCTACACTGGGAATTTCGGTTTGGCTGGTCATACTGTAACGATTGTGGAATTCTCTCCGTGGTCAGCGCACAGGACGTGCGCTGACACTGCGGAAATCCTCCACAAGCGTATAATTTGAGAGAACCCAGCAAAAGGTGCAACGCACCTGTAGAGGGGAATTCCTGTCGGCAGATGGAGCTGTGCAGTGCAGAGGAACAGATCCTCTGCCCTGCCACAGAAGCCAGACAGGAATTGTACGAAGGGAAGAAACGCAGGGCAAGATAGCCCTTAAAGAGAGAGTAAAGCGACAGAGGGTATGTATGTCCACCAATCTAGTCGCCACCCAGCGACAACGAACACACAACCATAAAGAGCAGGTGAGAAGGCAATCGCAGGAGATGGCGATTGCTAACAGCGACACAAGACAGAATAAGCACAGAGGAGGAATGTATGTGTGTGCACCAATCTAGTCGCCAACCTGCGACGGTGAACACACAACAGAGGAAACCAAGCGAGAACGCAATCGCAAGAGAAGCGAATGAGAATGAGCACAGGGACAGAATGTATGTATGTGCACCAATCTAGTCGCCAACCCGCGACGGTGCACACACAACAGCAGAAACAAAGTAGGAACGCAATCGCGAGAGAGGCGATTGCGAGAGATGACACAAGGCTTAAGCAAGACCGGGAACGAGAGTAGCAAAGGCACAGCAAATCATACAATGAGAAGATGAGGAAAATAACAAACGCTAACTAAACGCGAACACCGCACTCATTCGCAACAGCGAACGCGTCTACAGCGCGGTCTCCGCGTGTTAAGCACAACAGAGACAAGCATGCCTAGCTAACCCCCGCCACATAAACACGAAACAGAGAACGTGAGCGCTTGCTTAACGGTTACCTTGTTGAGCCTCCAGCAAGCATTCGTATCAGACAAGACAGATAAACGAAAACAGGAATAAGTGAGAGATTCGATCCACCGCTCTTCCGCCAGAGCGAGTGCGATCTAAATAGGGAAATGAAGTTAGCAGGATCCACTGCTCTTTCCGCCAGAGCTAGTGTGATCCAAGTATAGCTAGAGAGTTTAGCAGGATCCACTGCTCCTTCCGCCAGAGCGAGTGCGATCCAAGTATAGGAACAGAGCGAGCTGGATCCACTGCTCTTTCCGCCAGAGCAAGTGCGATCCAAGTACAGCAAGAGAGTAGTAGATCAGGAGGATCCACAGCCGCTACCGCTAGAGGCTAGTGCGATTCAAGCTCGACAGACAGAACAGGCAATACAAATAATACAATCCTGACTGCACTAGCAAGGATGCCTAGTGCAGTCCCAAGAATTACTCTAAGCTAATCTTTAAACAATAAGCATGGCTGACACTCTAGGAGTGTTTCACAGGACAAACCCTTATGACCAGCGAAGTACTGTGGAATCACATGGTATTTATAGAGCAAGCCTACAAAGGATGTGGCTAGGCAATTTGCATGACAAACATATGCAAATTCCTCAGCAGCAGCAGGCTGCAAAACTGACAAAAGGTCTCTTTTCCAGAGACCTGCAGAATGCAGACCTGAACAGTGGTCAAAAAGCTGCCTGCCTGCGCAGGCAGCTGAGCGGATCATTACATGACCACCCTTTGCCTTCAAAACAGCATCAGTTCATCTAGGTGCACTTGCACGCAGTTTTTGAAGGAACTCGGCTGGTAGGTTGTTCAAAACCTCTTGTAGAATTAATCGCAGATCTTCTGTGGATGTAGGCTTCCAAGTCCCTCACATTCTACTGCAGTCCATCATGAATGCAGCAGCCAGAATTATCTACTCCTCCCATCGCTCCACCATGGCGGATCCCCTCCTTGAATCCCTCCACTGGCTTCCTATCCAGTCCAGAATCAGATTCAAGATACTGTGTCTGACCTACAAATCTGTCCATAAAACCTGTCCAACCTACATTTCCGATCTTACTCAGAGGTACACACCTAGCCATTCACTCCGCTCTTCCACTGAACTTCGCTTAACCGCCCCCCGCATTACCCAGTCCCATGCACGCCTCCAGGACTTCTCAAGAGCTGCTCCAACACTATGGAACTCCCTACCTCCACCCATTAGGGCAGCCCCCTCCTTCAACATCTTCAAGAAAGCCCTCAAAACTCACCTTTTCACTCTGGCCTACCACCCCTCACAAGTGCTCTAAACCCGCATCTGAACTCTGGCCCCCGACCTTACGTGTCCCTACCTCTCCCTCTAGATTGTAAGCCTTTGGGCAGGGTCCTCCTCCTTTTGTGTCCTACCTGATCATGCACCTCCATTACTGTGCACCCATGCTATGCATCTGAGTGAACCTAACTTGCCTAATCTCCATGCTCCATCCAGTGACTGACTAAGCATTACCTTGTACTCATACTGTGCTGTGTGATCTGGTTTTTCTTGTATTCCTGTATTGTCATTTTGCTGTATGTCACCCCTAAATATTGTCTGTAACTTAAACTAATGTCCAGCGCTGCGTAATATGTTGGCGCTTTATAAATAAATAAATAAATAAATAATGCTATCTCTTCATGTAATCCCAGACACACTCGAGATCAGGGCTCATTGGGGGCCATACCATCACTTCCAGGACTTCTTCTTTATGCTAAAGATAGTTCTTAAAGGGAATGTCCAGGCAGCCAAAAAAAAAATGACATTTACTTACCCGAGGCTTCCTCCAGCCCCCAGCAGCCACTTTGTCCCTCGCGGCAGCACTGCTCTCAGTCGCTGGCTCCTGGTCCCCGACGGTGCAAAGGCCGACCTCACCAGGTCATCCTCTACTGCGCCTGCACAAGCACTGCTGTCAATCACTCACACATGCGGCTTGATTCACTAAACCATGATAACCCATATCACGGCCGCGCCAGCGTTTTCGCACACATTTTTGGAGTGTGGAGTGTACTGCACAGGCGCAGTAGTTTTGTTTAATTTTAATGGAATAAGAACTGTACTTTGTCAGAATTATTTATTTCGCTAAGTACAAACTGGGGTTTGTACCCGGTATTGGTTGTGGCTCATACAGGTTCTTGATGGATGGGGTTATAATGTCCGAAAGTCAAGAGCCAAGGCTGCCATACTAGGGCGCCACCAGTCGCACTTTGTCATTTTAAATACTAGATTAAAGAGACTCTGAAGCGAGAATAAATCTCGCTTCAGAGCTCATAGTTAGCAGGGGCACGCAATAGTGCCGCTAAACGGGGGTTCCTTCACCCCCAAACCCCCCACTGTGACACTTGGTCGCAGACTTGGTCGCCCCTGGAGGCAGGGCTAACGGCTGCAGCCCTGCCTCCAGTCGCGTCTATCAGCGGCTCATCGCCACCTCTCCCCCGCCCCTCTCAGTGAAGGAAGACTAAGAGGGGCGTGGGAGAGGCGGAGATACGCGCTGACAGACGCGCGTGGGGCAGGGCTGCGGCGGTTAGCCCTGCCCCAACCAGGAAGCGCTCCCCCGCATTACGGAGGGGATTTGGGGGATCAGGGACCCCCGTTAAGCCGCGGGATAGCGGCGTTTTAGCAGGGGCACACATGCCCCTGCTAACTATGAGGTCTGAAGCGAGATTTATTCTCGCTTCAGACTCTCTTTAAATGTTTTTTCCCTAGACTTACCTGTGGCCCCTAAGAGATGAGCATTTTTTTTATTTATATGGCACCAACATCTTCCGTAGTGCTGAACATAGTACAATACAAATAGTGGGGAGCATAGATACATCAGTGTGAGGGGAAAGGCTGGAATCCAGCCCTGAGTGTACTCCCCAAAAAGAACATCTCCGCTCCAGGTGTGGGGGCCATGTGTGACTGCCCAGGTGCTCTAATGTATACAATGTTGTGTTCTTGTCTTATGGTCACGGAAAAATAACTTCGTTCTGTTTGCCTCTGACTCTGAGGAAGCGGCCCTTTTGAAAGCTAGGAAATGTGCTTCAGGCTTTTGGATGTTATCTAGATATCTTACCATGACCATATTATTTTAAAGGAATAAGAACTGTCCTTTTGTCAGAATCAGAATCATTTATTTCGCCAAGTACAAACTGGGGTTTGTACCCGGAAATGGTTTTGGTTTATGCAGGTTCTGGAAGGATGGTAGGGGACGACGTCCGAAAGTCAAGAGCCAAGGCTGCCATACTACGACACCACCAGTCGCACTTTGTCATCTTGAATACTTGATGAAATGTTTTTACCTAGACTTACCTGTGGCCCCTAAGAGATGAGTGTTATTATTATTTTTTTTTATTTATATGGCACCAACATCTTCCGTAGTGCTGTACATAGTACAATACTAATAGTGGGGAGCATAGATACAAGAGACGTTCAAAATTCTGAACAATTAGGACACCCAGGACAACATCCATCTAGGACAACACTACCACTACCTCCCAAATCAGCTGCCTAGGTGTTACTCTGGACTCTGCACTTTCCTTTTCACCCCACATCCAAAGTATTGCCCAATCCTGCAGCTTCCATCTCTGCAACAACTCCAGGATCCGCTCCTACATGTCTCCTGACACCACCAAACTCTCCATCCATGCCCTTGTCATCTCCCGCCTAGACTATTACAATTCTCTTTTGTCTGGCTTCCACTCTAACCGTATTGCCCCACTTCAATCAGTAAGGAATGCGGCAGCCAAACTGATAAACTATTCTCATTGCAGCACCTCTACAACTCCCCTCTATAAAGCTCTCCACTGGCTCCCCATCAGCTTTAGGATCAATTTCAAAATTCTCTGCTTGGCCTACAAATCGGTGCAGAGGACCTGCCCAACCTACGTTTTAGATCTTATCCACAGGCATATACTGGCCCGCCCCCTCCGATCCTCCAACGACCTGCGCCTGGCCACACCACACATATCGCCCTCCCATGCATGATTGCAGGACTTCACTAGGGCTGCCCCCACTCTCTGGAACTCGCTCCCACCAGCCATCAGACTCGCCCCACCTTTAATATCTTCAAACGAGCCCTCAAGACTCACTTTTTCATGTTTGTGTACTCCCCTACATCAGCACTATAATACGTTCTGCTGGGCACTCTCTGAACTGGTGCACCTATTGTCACTACCCCCACCCTTTTGATTGTAAGCCTCTAGCAGACCCCTCCTCCCTAGTGTTTCCAGCTTGATTATGCAATCTTACTGTCCGTCACCCCTCTTATGGAATACAACAGTCTCTATTTTGACCAGACAATGAACTACTGTTATCAAATCATTTGCATGATCTTGTTTTGTTGTGAGCTCCTTGTATGTTCTACCTTGTATGTTAGCCCATTTATCTATTGTGCAGCGCTGCGTAATATGTTGGCGCTTTATAAATACAATAAATAGTAACAATCCAGCAATAGAAATACAGTACGTACATTGAACATGATGGTACAGGTTCATATGGTAAATTTCAGCAAAATAAGAAGCACTAGGTGGAGGTCCTTGCCCTTACGAGCTTACAATATAGAGGGTAGTAGGTTGGAGACATTAGGGAAGAGACACAGTGGTTAGCAGATGAGGCAGTGAACCTATTAAAGGGGCACTACAGCGAAAAATTGTAAAATTTAAAATGTGTGCAAACAGACAAATAAGAAGTACATTTTTTCCAGAGTAAAATGAGCCATAAATTACTTTTCTCCTATGTTGCTGTCACTTACAGTAGGTAGTAGAAATCTGACAGAAGCAACAGGTTTTGGGCTAGTCCATCTCTTCATAGGGGATTCTCAGCAAGGCTTTTATTCTGTATAAAGATATTCCCTAAAAAAGATTTAAATAATGATGCTGGCCAGCTTCCCTGCTCCCTACACAGTTGTTTGGCAGTTGGACGGAGCAACTGCCATTCACTAAATGCTTTTGAAAATAAATATATCCCTGAGAATCTCCTATAAAGAGATGGACTAGTCCAAAACCTGTCACTTCTGTCAGATTTCTACTACCTACTGGAAGTGACAGCAACATAGGAGAAAAGTAATTTATGGCTCATTTTACTCAGGAAAAAACGTACTTCTTATTTGTATATGTTTGCACATATTTTACATTTTACAGTTTTTCGCTGTAGTGCCCCTTTAAGCTACCTATAGCAAATTATAGGCTTGTCTGAACAGGTGTGTTTTGAGAGTACATTTGAAAATTTCCAGGCTAGGAGCATGACGGACAGGCTATGGGAGAGAGTTCCAATTGAGAGGTGATGCTCTTGAGAAGTCCTGAATGTGGGAGTGAGAGGAGATGAATAAGATAGAGGTTAAGAGGGTCTCCTGGGAGGAGCGAAGGTTCTGACTGGGGAGGTATCTGGAGATTAATGAGGAAATGTAAGGAGGTGACATCTTATGTATGTTTTGTATGATAGTATGAGTAGTTTAAACTGGATCCTTTGGATACTAGGTAGCCAATAGTGCAGGGGCGTAACTATAGGGGCTGCAACCCCTTCGGCTGAAGGGGGGCCCGGGGCCCATCTGGGGCCCACCCAGGGCCATTTTGGGGGGGAAGGAGCAGAAGCGTCGTGTGTGGGGGGATCGCTGCCGCCCGATTGTGGACCCCTCGGGTGTTGAACTGACTGCAACATCTAATAGACGCCGTGCCAGTTCTTTCCCAGCCACCCGCAGCTCACCTCAGCCTGCGGGAGTCTTCAGGAGGCAAAGCAGGGCTACGGGAAGATGGCATCCGATGCCCTGCACTAGAGACTATTTGTGTCTTCAGTACAGCGCTTTGGGTGCCATCTTCCCGTAGCCCTGCTCTCTGCCTGTCAGCGTGGGAGATTTGCTGCAGGAGGATCGTCAGGGGAGCAGCGTGCCAGACACCGGCCAGGAGAGGAGATTTCTGCCAGGTGAGTAAAATAATCATAAAGTGGACATAATTTCACCAAAAAATAATCGTAAAGTGAGCAGCATTTCACCAGAAAAAATCGTAATGTGGTCAGCATTTCAACAGAAAATAATGCACCTGCAAAAAAAAATAATTTACTCACCTGGCAGAAGTCTCCTCTCTCGGCAGGTTTGCAGGTGCATTATTTTCTGGTGAAATGCTGCCCACTTTACGATCATTTTCTGGTGAAATTCTTATGCTGCCCACTTTACGAATAATTTCTGGTGAAATGCTGCCCACTTTACGATTAATTTCTGGTGAAATGCTGCCCAATTTATGATTAATTTCTGGTGAAAAATTGCTGCATTACTATTATTTTCTGGTAAAATGCTGCCCACTTTATGATTATATTCTGGTGAAATGCTGCCAACTTTATGATTTAATTTCTGGTGAAATGCTGCCCGATTTACGATTAATTTCTGGTAAAATGCTGCCCACTTTATGATTATATTCTGGTGAAATGCTGCCAACTTTATGATTTAATTTCTGGTGAAATGCTGCCCGATTTACGATTAATTTCTGGTGAAATGCTGCCCACTTTACAATTATTTTCTGGTGAAATGCTGCCCACTTTATGATTAATTTCTGGTGAAATGCTTCCCACTTTACAATTATTTTCTGGTGAAATGCTGCCCACTTTACGATTATCTTCTGGTGAAATGCTGCACACATTACAATTATTTTATAGTGAAACGCTGCCCCATTACAATTATTTGGCACCAATTTTTTCGTAGGGGGGCCCCAGTGATTTCTAGTTACGCCCCTGCAATAGAGAGATTGGCAGAGAGGGGCTGCATTGCTGTGTACTGCATTGAGCAATATAGCATTAGTGGTTCAATCAATTCTCATTCAGATTTGTGCCCTGATGGAGATTGAATGCTGCAAGGCGATTGGTCACCACTCTTCGATCCTCAATTTCTGGTTTCCGGGAGGGATTAATCACAAACTGGATTGGATAACCGTCTTCTCACGTGTAATTTGCTTTTGTATGAAGAGATTAATGGGTTATGCCAAAGCAACTTTGCTGATTTTACTCAAACAAGAACTGATCAAGATGTCTCAAAATGTTGTCATTTTGATTTAAAGAGGAACCATAACCAAGAATTGAACAATCAGCAGCTCATACCCCCTTTCCCATGAGAAATCTTTACCTTTTCTCAAACTGATTATCAGGGGGCTCTGTATGGCTGATATTGTGGTGATACCCCTGCTGACATCACACTGAGGGAGCCTTGTTGCATTGTGGGAAATAACAGCTGTTTCCAACTGCCAAAAAAAGCAGCATTTCCTTCCACAGAGATCGCCTGCCAACAGGAAAGATGTCGCCATGTGATATATTTCAGAACGTAAATCAGGGAGAGGAAAGATTTTTACAATGAGCAATCACTGACTAAATAATTTATAAATAATGATTGTGAACATTAAAGAGACTCTATACTAACAAAAACATCCCCTGGGGGGTACTTACCTCGGGAGGGGGAAGCCTCAGGGTCCCAATGAGACTTCCCCCATCCCTGTAGCTGCAGGCAATCCAGCGCTGGCTCCCCCGAAGCTTCCCGCAATCCTGGCACGACAAGCCTGATAAGGCTTGATATATTTACCTTTCCTGGCTCCAGCGGGGGGCGCTGTTGCGGCTCAGCATGGAGATTGGCGGAAATAGCCGATCTCTGTCGGGTCCGCTCTACTACGCAGGCACAGGAGATTTGTCTACTCTAACTAGACAAATAGCACTGCGGTTGCACGGCCATGGCCGCGCGCGTCCTCGCTCCCGTCTCTGGGACCTTACTGTGCAAGTGCAGTACGAGGTTTTCTTGTATTGCACCTGCGCAGTAAGCTCCAGATGACGCATGCAAGCTAGGACGCGCGTGGCCACGCCTGCGTACACGAAAATATTGGTTGGTTAGAAAAAGCAAGAGAAAATGTACTGAATAATTATTTACATTTTTTTCTGGTTGAATGCAAATTCACAATCCATTACACACCATCAATTTTTATCAAGAATTGTGTCTGAATTTTCCACCATGTCTAATCTCAAAAAAAAAAATTGAAGAAAAAAATGTGACCAGGATGTTGACATCACACTGTGGTGCCTTGTTGCATTGTGGGAAATAGCAGTTGTTTCCAACTGTATCATCTCTTTCCACAGTCATCACCTGCCAGCAGTAAAAATGTTGCCATGTGATTTTTTTTTTCATTACGTTATTTTCACTGGAGTTCCTCTTTAACCGCCCTGGCGGTATGATTGCTGCGGCTGCGCGGCCGCCAGGGTTTTTTTTTAACTTTCTTTTTTTTTTTTTTTTAAGCATGTAGCTAGCCTAGCGCTAGCTACATGCTTCCCCCCTCCCTGCGGCGTCCCCCCGTCACCTCCGATCGCCGCCGGCGCCGCTTGCCCATAAGGAAATCCTGTTCTGTACGGGATTTCCTTGAGGGCTTCCCCCGTCGCCATGGCGCAGTCCAGATCCACCCCATAGTGCAGCCTGGCGGCGATTGGCCAGGCTGCGCAAGAGGTATGCGGGGAGGGGGGGGGGGCCCTGTTTAGCGGCGGGTAGCGGCGCATCTGCGGTGGGCGGTGGCGATCGGACCAAACACGCAGCTAGCAAAGTGCTAGCTGCGTGTTTGAAAAAAAAAATTATGCAAATCGGTCCAGCAGGGCCTGAGCGGCACCCTCCGGCGGCTTACCCCGTGTCCAGCACGGGGTTACCGCTAAGGAGGTTAATTGGTTGCGGAAAAAAACCCAAAATATAGATTATTTTAGTGTAATAAGTAGTGATAAAGTTATTGGTGACCGAATGGGAGGAGCAATGAAATGTGAAAATTGTCCTGGTCCATAAAGGGAACACCACCCACAGTGGCCAAGTACCATCCTGCAGCGGTAAAAAGAGAAGAATCGTCTCAGTTGTGATGACGTGATGCACGTATTTGTTCTGTGCTCGTATATCAAGACGTTGCTGTCTTATCAAGTCAAAATTTCACGCAAATTTATGCTTATCTTGCAAAGCGCTTGCAAACCAAGTTGTTTGCACTCCAAGGTTTTATTGTATTGTGATAGGTGTGTGGCCAGCAGTAGTCTGCACTTTAGTTCTGGAACACCAGCTTACAACACCGCTGATGATTCAAAGACTCCTGTATATTTTTATGTCTTTGCCCTCATTAACAAAAGTGCCCCCTGTGGTCAGGTTCCCTCTCGTCCCAGCGATTCCGCGCCGCCAGCGCTGCGAACGGCTTCCCAGAAGCCTCCTCTCCCAATTCCTTATTCATCGCTCTGATTAAAGGAGAAATGTTAGGAATCAAATTAACACAGAACAGTAAAATATGAAATGTGGGGTGCACAATGCCTTGCTGGGGAATAAAGCAGCACTGCTCCCGTGACAAACTGCTTTAATCAAAGGCCTCATTATGTTTATTATAATGCTGCTGCATGTGTACAGCGTACGGGAAAATATTCATAATGTTATTTTATTTTACTTATTAACAGCTTTATGTCAAGGTGGCAAAGAGCCTCCTGTTGCCCTAGAAAGCGGAGATGTAGGACTGCGCCAACCCAGCAGGTTACACAGTTATCTAATTCTTAATATGACCTTTGCACATGACTTGTATCTTGTGTAGAAGACGGAAAGTGGGAACTTTTTCATTTAGTTTTCAATTTCAGTAGTTTCCTGAATAAGTATTGAACAGAGGCGCCAGAATAGAGTCAATTCTTTACGGTTTAAAAAGAGAGGACATAATGGACTTACCTCCCCAAGCAGACCCAAAACAGTCAGTTGTCAGCAGAAAGATCACTTTATTCGCAACATGTTTGACGGGTCTGTGCTCTCTTCATCAGGCTATAACAGGTGTAACTGTTATTGTAACTGTTATTGTAACTGTTATTGTAGTCTTTGCCAGCAAAAGTTTATTTTAGAGATTATACTCTATTCTGGCTCCTCTGTGCAAATACTAATTCAGTATTTTAGTCCACCCTTGGTGGAGTTGTGTTAGTTACGCTGATACCCTTCTCCTGTCAACAGAGAGCGAATTTTTAACCCGAGTGGGGTCGAGTCTAATGTCCCCACCTGTCATTACAGTGGTTGCCTTAGTGGTAACCCATCTTTGTAAACACCGCTCTTTTGTTATAAGATACACCGTCTGCTACTAACTTAATACTATCAAGGGCCCTCGATTATTTCTCCCTTGGTGCTTTTCAGTCGTTTCCTGTACAATTACAGTATGTACAGATGTCCCCAGAACTTACTGGCCTCCTCTTCCCATTCCATAAGAATGAATCCCCTTGCCTGATGATTCTTTGGCTCTATGGGAACATAGTAACTTAGTTTGGTTAAAAAAAAAAAAAAAGACATCCATCCATCAAGTACAACCAGAACACCATCCTGAACTTGTGCATATCCCAGTTGATCCAGGAAAAGGTGAAAAACCTTACAAGGCCTGGACAAATTTGCCTTAAAGGGAGTCTGAAGCGAAGCGAAAGAAACCCCAGATAATTACCTAATGAGAGGGAAGGCAGCGGCTCTGGGTCCTATAGAGCCTTCCCATTCCTCTCACAGTCCCCTCGTTCCAGTGCTGGGTCCCCTGTTAGCAGATTCCAACGGATGGGAAACAGCTCTCTGCTGCGGGAGGCTACGGGAGCCCAAGTGCTCACGAAGCCGGGCCACACTGTACTGCGCATGTGCAAGCAGCTTTCTTGTGCACTAGCGCATGCACAGTATGGAGCCGCCAGTGTTTGGAAGCACTCGAGCTCCCGAAGCCTCCCACAGGGGAAGATTTGAACAGGGGAGCCAGCGCTGGAACGAGGGACCGTGAGAGGAACAGGAGGGCTTCCCTCTCCTTAGGTAAGCATCTGGGTTTTTTATACGCTTCAGACTCCCTGTAAAAAGGGAAACATTTCTTCCAGACTTCAAATGGCTGTCAGATAAATCCATGGATGTCCAAGCCCCCTTTAAATTGACTTACTTTTTGAATTTTATAAACAGTAACCAGGGCTTGTTTTTTGAGTAGGGCTTATATTTCCAGCATCCTCAAAAATCATGCTAAGGCTTATTTTCAGGGTAGGAGTATTTAATAATAAATAATACAGAAGAATTGGGACTAACCAAATAACCACTAATACGTTTTAATGTCTAAAATCGCCTCCAAGATTATTCAGTGGTTTGTAAAGATCATTGCCTGTAGAACTCAGGTCATGTCCATAGTTGAACATATAGTCTTTTTTTTAAGGGCTGCTACCAGGGGTGAGCCTGGGGTGCCTGGCACCTGGGTGCAAGATTTTCTCTGGCGCCTATGGGAGTGGTTAAATTAACCGCGCCTAACCACATAACCACACCCATGTCCTGCCTAATCACACCCACACCTTCCACCTCTTTACACATGCATGTGATAGCCCATTCCTACCCCTTTTCCATGGGCTTGCTCCTGGCTGGCTTTGGCTGCCTGCGAGTCTGCTACTCTCTGGACTGACTCAGATTGAGAGGCTCTGCGAGTGTGACACAGTCACACACTGCGTATTTATGGCTGCCTGCGGCCACCCTACTCTCGCTCGCTGTCGTCGGCTCCTCCCCCCGCTAAGCCCAAGCGTGAGGTGGGCTGCCTGTATCTTTCCCGTTGCGCCGCGCAGCCTGCCAGTGTTGCCAACCTTTCACGTTATTTTTTACTGACAAATACCTAAAAATTTACTGACAAGATTTTTACTGACAAAATTTCCCCACTAAATGCATATAATGACAGACAGCCTTTCCCCAGTAAATGCACATAATAAGAGACCGCTTTTCACCAGTAAATGCACATAATAAGAAACCGCTTTTCACCAGTAAATGCACATAATAAGAGACAGCTTTTCACCAGTAAATGCACATAATAAGAGACAGCTTTTCACCAGTAAATGCACATAATAAGAGACAGCTTTTCACCAGCAAATGCACATAATAAGAGACAGCTTTTCACCAGTAAATGCACATAAAAGACAGCTTTTCACCAGTAAATGCACATAAGAGACAGCTTTTCAGCAGTAAATGCACATAATAACAAACGGCCAGTGTCCCCAGTATATGTAGCCAGCCTGGACCCCCTTTAGGTAGTGAGTGACAGGGAGCCCTTTAGGCAGTGAGTGACAGGGAGCCCCTTTAGGCAGTGAGTGACAGGGAGCCCCTTTAGGCAGTGAGTGACAGGGAGCCCCTTTAGGCAGTGAGTGAGTGACAGGGAGTCCCTTTAGGCAGTGAGTGAGTGACAGGGAGTCCCTTTAGGCAGCGAGTGACAGGGAGCCCCTTTAGGCAGTGAGTGAGTGACAGGGAGCCCCTTTAGGTAGTGAGTGAGTGACAGGGAGCCCCTTTAGGTAGTGAGTGAGTGACCGGGAGCCCCTTTAGGTAGTGAGTGACAGGGAGGCCCTTTAGGCAGTGAGTGAGTGACAGGGAGCCCCTTTAGGTAGTGAGTGACAGGGAGCCCCTTTAGGCAGTGAGTGAGTGACAGGGAGCCCCTTTAGGTAGTGAGTGACAGGGAGCCCCTTTAGGCAGTGAGTGAGTGACAGGGAGCCCCTTTAGGTAGTGAGTGACAGGGAGCCCCTTTAGGCAGTGAGTGAGTGACAGGGAGCCCCTTTAGGCAGTGAGTGAGTGACAGGGAGCCCCTTTAGGCAGTGAGTGAGTGACAGGGAGCTCCTTTAGGTAGTGAGTGAGTGACAGGGAGCCCCTTTAGGCAGTGAGTGAGTGACAGGGAGCCCCTTTAGGCAGTGAGTGAGTGACAGGGAGCCCCTTTAGGTAGTGAGTGAGTGACAGGGAGCCCCTTTAGGTAGTGAGTGAGTGACAGGGAGCCCCTTAAGGTAGTGAGTGAGTGACAGGGAGCCCCTTTAGGCAGTGAGTGAGTGACAGGGAGCCCCCAGCCGCCACCGCTCCCCCCTTACCTTGCAGTGTCACTCAGACCTCAGGATCAGGGGCGACCTGACCAGTACAAGCGGGCGCCGGACGCACCCGCTCTCTATGCGGAAGTGATGTCACGCGCTGGGTCCTAGCGCCCGCACGATTGGTCGCCGCCTGATCGAGGTGTGAGTGACGCGGCGGCGGCTTTAGGGAGGGAGGGAGCCGCGGACAGAGTGGGTGAGCGGCGGCCGGGCGGCGCCTGTCAGAGACAGGCGCCTGGGTGCAATGCACCCGCAGCACCCGCCCAGGCGCGGCCCTGGCTGCTGCTTTCTTGATTATGCCTTGAAAAACCTGAGTCCAAAAGTTACCGAGAAGTCCATGGTTTACTCTTTGAAGTCCCATCCCAAACTTCATGCAGAAATTTGAGCAAATCGAAAACTTCGAGAAAGATTACTAGTTAAAGAGGAGCTGTCAGCCATACTATCTCAGAAAAAAAAACGCATACAGTATACAGTCCTGGCCAAAAGTTTTTAGACTGTCAAATATTAGTTTTCACAAAGTTTGCCGCTTAACTGCTTTTAGTATATTTCAAGAAAAGTGCCAACACAGGTAATGGATATCTGGCAAAGATTGAATCCACACATATATGGTACAAATTAATGTAAATACAACTTTATTAGACAATCCGATTAAAAAACAGATTAAAATTATAAAATCTCCCGATTAAAACCAAGAGTAGTTGGTATTCCAGCTTAGTAAGAATAATTATATATAATGTAAGTCCAATATGCATTTGAAAAGCATACACGGAAAGACAGTACTCATATGTGCATATAAGTGCTAAGTGCCAAAAAGTGCCTGATTCACAGGGATACACTGAAATCAGATATCCATCCAATCACAATCATATCTATAAACATCAAAAAAGGACGTAATTAATAAATAACGTGTGTCTTATATAAGTGCCTAGTGCCAATAAATACATAAACAAAAAACATGTGTATGTGCAGTAACTGCTTTTAGATCTTTGTTTGTTGTTTATGTGATGTACTGAAATATAATTATAAGCACTTCATACATTTCAAAGGCTTTTATTGACAATTACGTGAGATTAAGGCAAAGAGTCAGTATTTGCAGTGTTGGCCCTTCTTTTTCAGGACCTCTGCAATTCGACTGGGTATGCTCTCAATCAACTTCTGGTCCAAATCCTGACTGATTTGACCCATTCTTTCATAATCACTTCTTTGAGTTTCTCAGAATTAGTTGGTTTTGTGTGTCCACCCACCTCGAGGAATGACCACAAGTTCTCAATGGGATTAAGATCTCAGGAGTTTCCAGGCCATGGACCCAAAATTTCAACAATTTGGTCCCGAGCCACTTAGTTATCACTTTTGCCTTATGACACGGTGCTCCATCGTGCTGGAAAATGCAGTTCTTCACCAAACTGTTGTTGGATTGTTGGAAGAAGTTGCTGTTGGAGGGTGTTTTGGTACCATTCTTTATTCATGGCTGGGGTTTTTGGCAAAATTGTGAATGAGCCCACTCCCTTGGATAATAAGCAACCCCACACATGAATGGTCTCAGGATGCTTTACTGTTGGCATGACACAGGACTGATGGTAGTGCTCACCTTTTCTTCTCCTGACAAGCCTTTTTCCAGATGTCCCAAACAATCGGAAAGGGGCTTCATCGGAGAATATGATTTTGCCCCAGTCCTCAGCAGTCCATTCACCATACTTACTGCGGAAGATCAATTTGTCCCTGATGGTTTTTTTTGGGAGAGAAGTGACTTATTTGCTG
Source organism: Hyperolius riggenbachi (assembly GCF_040937935.1). NCBI lineage: Eukaryota > Metazoa > Chordata > Amphibia > Anura > Hyperoliidae > Hyperolius > Hyperolius riggenbachi. The sequence continues at coordinate 393,303,587 of NC_090650.1, read as the reverse complement.
CCCTTCTTGACGCCAGGCCATCTTCCAAAAGTCTTCGTCTCACTGTGCATGCAGATGCGCTCACACCTGCCTGCTGCCATTCCTGAGCAACCTCTGCACTGGTTGCACTCTGATCACACAGCTGAATTATCATTAGGAGACTATCCTGGCGCTTGCTGGACTTTCTTGGACGCCCTGAGGCCTTCTTAACAACAATTGAACCTCTTTCCTTGAACTTCTTCATGATCCTATAAATTGTTGAGGTCAATCTTAGTTGCCACTATATCCTTGCGTGTGAAGCCATTTTTATGCAACGCAATGATGGCTGCATGCGTTTCTTTGCTGGTCACCATGGTTAATAATGTAAGATCAATGATTTCAAGCATCACCCTCCTTTTAACATGTCAAGTCTGCCATTCTAACCCAATCAGCCTGACATAATGATCTCCAGCCTTGTGCTCGTCAACATTCTTTCTTGAATTAACAAGATTACAGAAATGATCTCAGCAGGTCCTTTAATGACAGCAATGAAATGCAGTGGAAAGGTCTTTTTGGGATTCAGTTAATTTTCATGGCAAAGAAGGACTTTGCAATTCATCTGAACACTCTTCATAACATTCTGAAGTATATGCAAATTGCTATTATAAAAAACTTAAGCACCAATTTTTCTAATTTCCAATATTTTTGACAGTCTCAAAACTTTTGGCCAGGACTGTATAAGTAGATAAATACATGCTCTACTTACATAACACATGCATTGCACTGTCCATGTTTTGATTTTAGGGATTTTTCTACAGTATAAAAAGAAAATACTTCCTAGCATTTCCCATTTTAAGTGTGGCTATATTGAAGCCAATCTTTATGTAATTTCCTCCCTTAGTCTCCTCTGCCTGATTTGCCCACCCTTCACTATAGAAAGTGCATTGTCTCAGCATGAGAAATATTGGCCAATCAGAGAAGAACAGAGGTGTGGGAGGGAAAACAGGAATGGAAATAGGCTTCAGCCAATCAGCTGCATTGGTTAAGTCTGAGGGGAATTAGAGAAGAAAAAAAGGACAACCCAGCATGCCCTGCAACTATCTTTTTGTGTACCAAATTTTGTGTGCACCAAATAAGAGTCAGGCAAACTGGGGAATGATCATTTATCAACAAGAAAAGTACTGTATATTCCTGCGTATAAGACTGAATCTTCTGAAAAGTTGGGGGTTGTCTTATACGCCGGGTGTCATTGATGCCAGGTGTTACGCCCTATCCTGTTACCGCCTCTCAGATCTCCCTGCTGAGGGAGCGCAATCTATTCTTCCATACCGCTCTGATAAACAGGTAGACAAAGAGAGCTGACCAGTGTACTTAAGGAGAGTTGACCAATGCAACAAGTCAATTGACTACCGTATATACTGTTATATACTGGGTAACATATACAGTACAGCACCAGTATCTGTTCATACACAGCACCAGTATACGATTTTTTTATTTTAATTCGGTATGCGTTGGAAGAGGGGTAGTCTTATACGGCAAGTATATCCCAAACTCTATATTTTAACTGGAAAAGTTGGGGAGTCGTCTTATACGCCAGAATATACGGTAATAGTGATTTTAACTTCTGGATTGCCTGTTTGTTTAGGTGGTTGGCATGTGTGTACAGTGATGTGAAAGTGTGATTGCCCCCCTTGTTAAAAAATAACTTAACTGTGGTTTATCACACCTGAGTTCAATTTCTGTAGTCACCCCCAGGCCTGGTTACTGCCACACCTGTTTCAATAAAGAAATCACTTAAATAGGAGCTATCTGACACAGAGAAGTAGACCAAAAGCACCTCAAAAGCTAGACATCATGCCAAGATCCAAAGAAATTCAGGAACAAATGAGAACAAAAGTAATTGAGATCTATCAGTCTGGTAAAGGTTATAAAGCCATTTCTAAAGCTTTAGGACTCCAGCGAACCACAGTGAGAGCCATTATCCACAAATGGCAAAAACATGGAACAGTGATGAACCTTCCCAGGAGTGGCCGGCCGACCAAAATTACCCCAAGAGTGCAGAGAAAACTCACCCGAGAGGCCACAAAAGACCCCAGGACAACATCTAAAGAACTGCAGGCCTCACTTGCCTCAATTAAGGTCAGTGTTCACGACTCCACCATAAGAAAGAGACTGGGCAAAAACTGACTGCATGGCAGATATCCAAGGCGCAAACCACTTTTAAGCAAAAAGAACATTAAAGAGACACTGAAGCGAAAAAAAAATGATATCATGATTTGTATGTGTAGCACAGCTAAGAAATAAAACATTAAGATCAGATACATCAGTCTAATTGTTTCCAGTACAGGAAGAGTTGAGAAACTCTAGTTGTTATCTCTATGCAAACAAGCCATTAAGCTCTCCAACTAAGTTAGTCATGGAGAAGGCTGTTATCTGACTTTTATTATCTCACCTGTTCCTGGACTATTTACTTTTCCTCTGCTAGAGGAGAGGTCATTACTTCACAGACTGCTCTGAAAGACTCATTTTGAATGCTGAGTGTTGTGTGATCTGCACATATTATAGAATGATGCAATGTTAGAAAAAACACTATATACCTGAAAATAAAAGTATGAGAATATTTTCTTTGCAGCTAATCTTCTAGTAATTATTCATAGTACACAACCAATTCACTATATCATTTTTTTTCCGCTTCAGTGTCTCTTTAAGGCTTGTCTCAATTATGCTAAAACATCTCAACGATTGCCAAAACTTTGGGGAAAATACCTTGTGGACCAACGAGACAAAAGTTGACCGTTTTGGAAGGTGCGTGTCCCGTTACATCTGGCGTAGAAGTAACACAGCATTTCAGCAAAAGAACATCATACCAACAGTAAAATATGGTGGTGGTAGTGTGATGGTCTGGGGTTGTTTTGCTGCTTCAGGACCTGGAAGGCTTACTGTGATAGATGGAACCATGAAATCTACTGTCTACCAAAAAATCCTGAAGGAGAATGTCTGGCCATCTGTTCGTCAACTCAAGCTGAAGCGATCTTGCGTGCTGCAGCAGGACAATGACCCAAAACACACCAGCAAATCCACCTCTGAATGGCTGAAGAAAAACAAAATGAAGACTTTGGAGTGGCCTAGTCAAAGTCCTGAACTGAATCATATTGAGATGTTTTGGCATGACCTTAAAAAGGCGGTTCATGCTAGAAAACCCTCAAATAAAGCTGAATTACAACAATTCTGCAAAGATGAGTGGGCCAAAATTCCCCCAGAGCGCTGTAAAAGCCTCGTTGCAAGTTATCGCAAACGCTTGATTGCAGTTATTGCTGCTAAGGGTGGCCCAACCAGATATTAGGTTCAGGGGGCAATTTCCTTTTCACACAGGGCCATGAAGGTTTTGAGTTTTTTTCCTCTCTAAATAATAAAAACCATCATTTAAAACTGCATTTTGTGTTCAATTATGTTATCTTTGACTAAGTTAACGGTTTTTGATGAGCAAAAACATTTAAGTGTGACAAACATGCAAAAGAATAAGAAATCAGGAAGGGGGCAAATAATTTTTCACATCATTGTACGTACTTGTCGTGTGGTTGGTCCGGTCATGTGGTTGGTTGTGCATTATGCTAGACGTGTGTATGAATCTTAAAGTAGGTCTGAGTGCAAGAGAGGAGGTCAAGTATCCTTCAAGGCCAGCCCTTAAAAATTAGATGTGTGGGACCACTGCAGTGCAGCAGGCAGAATAATTCTCCTACCTCCAAAACAAAGACCGAGAAAGTATTTTCCCTTGGATTCAAAGAGGGGGGGGGGGGGGGGGGGCATTTTTACTTTCATGCTCCTTGATTGCAAAAAATGTTTTAAGATGGTAAGCTCCTCCTCTTTACTAGGCAGAAAAATACCTATACTGTATTTTAATTGCAAATTGGACAGTTTCCTGCACCTGAGCTTGTCAACTGCCACATTTAAAGAGGAACTGTAGTGAAAATTATGCAATAGAGAAAATTCCTTATATTTTACAATATTTATTATTTAGTCAGTTTCTTTCCTCACATTGATTAACATTCTAAAATGTATCACTGTGGCCACATCTTTAGTGCTACCAGGTGATCTCTGAAGAATGTTTGTTTACTGAGAATTCTATGCACAGAGGGAGATGCATCTATGATCTATTTGAGAAAAGGTAAAGGTTTCTCATGGAAAACATGTATCAGCTACAGATTGGGGTGAACCACTTTTAGTGACATGATGATCTGCCACCTAATTCACAATTTTTCTGTAGTTCCTATGTGAAGACAGAGGTGCCATTCGTGCTACTGACGAGCTACTGTTTGTCCCCTATCTTATTGCCTGATGAAGCGGGCTGTGCCTGCGAAACGCGTTGCATCTTTTGGGGTACCAATAATAAATGTATTTGTTTTATTCAGACAGTATTTTGAGTCTGCTTTCTGGAGGTAAGTCCACCACTGCCTCCCAGCAAATTTGTATTACCTTTTAGCCTGCTGGCGCCTCTGTTCTCTTACGATAATACTGTGTCCACCCCTGGTGGAGGGGTGACCTACCCCTACTTTCCTGATCTATAGAGAGCGACATCTTAATCCTGAGTGAGGACAGGTCTAATCTCCTCACCTGCATCTACAGTGGTTGCCTAAGAGGTAACCCATGTTTGTGAGTATATTCATCTCACACTTACATTTATCCACGGTTTCCAATACATACTACACTATATTGGGCTCTCGGAGTCTCCTATTTAAGCCCACTATACTGGTTGGATGGCTGAGGTCATTAGGTCTTCATCCATACCCAAAATGGCTCTAGAAATCTTTTCCCTTCCTCCCAGTAAAGTCCTGAAACAGTTCCAGGGTTGAATTTTGTAAATTCAAAATCCACTCAAAGCTCTTCCAGAAATGTTGATCTTATCTGAACAGGATTCAGGCCAGAAACCCACTAGGAGTGATTTGAAAAAGCTCTTGCAAATGCAATGCCAGGGGGATTTCTATAAAATCACATCGCTCAAGTGGGATCACACCCATAGCATTACATTAGCAAGAGCTTTCATAGTTACATAGTTATTTTGGTTGAAAAAAGACATACGTCCATCGAGTTCAACCAGTATAAAGTACAACACCAGCCTGCTCCCTCACATATCCCTGTTGATCCAGAGGAAGGCGAAAAAACCCTTACAAGGCATGGTCCAATTAGCCCCTAAAGGGAAAAATTCCTTCCCGACTCCAGATGGCAATCAGATAAAATCCCTGGATCAACATCATTAGGCATTACCTAGTAATTGTAGCCATGGATGTCTTTCAACGCAAGGAAAGCATCTAAGCCCCCTTTAAATGCAGGTATAGAGTTTGCCATAACGACTTCCTGTGGCAATGCATTCCACATCTTAATCACTCTAACTGTAAAGAACCCTTTCCTAAATAAATGGCTAAAACGTTTTTTCCTCCATGCGCAGATCATGTCCTCTAGTCCTTTGAGAAGGCCTAGGGACAAAAAGCTCATCCGCCAAGGTATTATATTGCCCTCTGATGTATTTATACATGTTAATTAGATCCCCTCTAAGGCGTCTTTTCTCTAGACTAAATAAACCCAGTTTATCTAACCTTTCTCGATAAGTGAGACCTTCCATCCCACGCATCAATTTTGTTGCTCGTCTCTGCACCTGCTCTAAAACTGCAATATCTTTTTTGTAATGTGGTGCCCAGAACTGAATTCCATATTCCAGATGTGGCCTTACTAGAGAGTTAAACAGGGGCAATATTATGCTAGCATCTCGAGTTTTTATTTCCCTTTTAATGCATCCCAAAATTTTGTTAGCTTTAGCTGCAGCTGCTTGGCATTGAGTACGATTATTTAACTTGTTGTCAATGAGTACTCCTAAGTCCTTCTCCAAGTTTGATGTCCCCAACTGTATCCCATTTATTTTGTATGGTGCTAGACCATTAGTACGTCCAAAATGCATGACCTTACATTTGTCAACATTGAATTTCATCTGCCATGTATGTGCCCATATAGCCATCCTATCCAGATCCTGTTGCAATATGACAGACTGAGCTCCCATAAGCCCTTTCTACATCGCTCCTAGTGGGTTTCTAGCGATAGAAGTGTTTCTTGGACCTCAAGATCATCAACTTTTTTCAGTGGACACAGGGCTGGATCATTACGATCCAGAGGCTTCCCCATCACAAGGTAAGTATCCCCCAATGGCTGCTTTTTTTTTTTTTTTTTTTTTTTTAATGACTCGTCATTCTTGCTGGAGTATATCTATGCCCAGCAGGATATCTAAAATCCCAGGGGTGTAGATATAATTCTGCTGCTGGTGCTTAAAGTGGATCTGAGATAAACTTTTACTCATTGCATAATTGTGTTCCTTACATATAGTTATTTGGTTTGTTTTAATACCCTAATAACCTATAAACTAAACAGGCCTCGCCAACAGCTCCTCCGGCGTCTTGGCACTTTGAGACCTATGTAGAAAGGGCTTATGGGAGCTCAGTCTGGGCAGGAGGAGGCAGTTACTAGCCAGAGATGGCAGAGGGGAGGAGGAGAGGGGAGTGAAGTTTTCACAGGCTGAGGGGTGGAGATGCAGAGCAGCTTGCCTGTGTAATTATCACAAGCAGAACATGGCTGCTCTCATTGTATCACAGGAAGAAGTAATCATATACTGTTGAAGCAGTTGGCAGCTAGATTTACTGTGTAAACTATCTAAACTTTTAATAAGATATATAGACAATTTACTTGTTATAGTTATTTTTTCATCTCAGATCCGCTTTAAGGGGAAAAACCCCTTAGTGGTTAGCTAGTTAAAGGGAACCTGAAGCATGAAATAATAGAGGCTGCCATATTTATTTCCTGTTAAACACCACCTGGCAGTCCTGCTGATATTTTTTCTGAATCACACATCTGACAAGCATGCAGCTAATCTTGTCAGAAACGTGATCTGCATGCTTATTCGGCGTTTATGGCTAAAGGTATTAGAGGCCGGACAGCCAGGCAATGTGCATTATTTAAAAGGAAATAGGTCAGCCTCTATATCACGCTCACCTTGGGTAGTATTGTTTTTTAAGTCTTATCCCATACAGTATGGCATTTCCAGAGGGAGGGTGGCGCAACCATGACCATCATGGCGGCAGCAGCCACTTCCCCACCACCTCTGTTTCTGGCAGTTCATGGTGATGGGGAGGTGTTTGAGGAAGGCCTATTCAGGGTGCAGCAATGAATCGGTGTTAAAGACTCTCACGTAAATCTTTAATAAATATAAAAGATGCAAAAATGGTCACTCAGCTGGCTGTTCCGGCTCCCAAAACACAGCCGTAATCTGTGCAGCAAAAGAAGTATTGTACAATAAACCCCTCCCCATGACCACGCCCGTGGGCGGGGCTTCAGTCCACAACAGCCACAATATGCTTCTTCTTCTCTGGCACAATCGGCACAGCGCCCTCCTTGCTGTGTTTGCGACGATTCACATCCCTGCAAAGATAAGCAAAACAAAGGTTATAAAACAAAGCAAATGAAAACAACACAATCATGTCAAAAACAAGGGTGAAGGGAAGAAAAAAAAAATCTGGCTACTACAGTAGTACAAGCTTTAAAAAGGGAGAACACTAGTTTTATAAAAAAAAAAAAAAAAAGCCTTACTTACCCTCAGCTTTTAGAATTGCATTTCACAGTAATGAAGTGAGCTAACATCGATTAAAACTTAAAAGTGTACAAAAGATGAAAAAAAGTATGAATCCAGTATATACTTTATACTTACCTCGATGTTAGCGACCATGGGGGACCCAATGCTAATTTCACTGGGTGGTTCTGTGGGCTGTTGCTGCACCCCAGCTCAAACTGACAGTGCTTCAACCATAAACTGAGTCACCGGTGTGCTCCACTGGATGGGAAGGCAGTGTGTGGTCGTTCTTTTACGGTTTACAATGCTGCACATTTGAAGCTCTTGAGGGCCACATATAATGGCAATGCAGTTTGGCGTGTTGCATAGTTCCCCCAACCTGTCCTCAAGGCCCACCAACAGTACGTTTTGCAGGAAATCACAAACATGCACAGGTGGGGTAATTAGTGTCTCAGCAGAGCTGATCAAATACCTCTGTGGATTTCCACAAAACATGCATGTTGGTGGGTCTTGAGGACATGGTTGGGGAACACTGCAGAGGATCTTCAGATCGCTACTAGCTACTTCTTTGTTCTGGCCTCACAGCCATATTGCCACTTTATGCCCCATTCCTAGCCATGTTTGGGTCCAGTCAGAGCCCAGCACATGTGCAGTACACTCTGTACGCCACCATGTACCCGTGGTGACACATGGATGTGCACAGCAGCCGTGGCCGAGCGTGTCCTGGGCAAGCACAGTTTGGAAATAATCGCAAGTGTGCAAGGCCAGGATGTCCCTGGTGACAGCTGTGACAGACAGACAGCCACGTGGGAGCAAGTACAGAGAGGGATGCCCGTACGGGCAGCTCATGTGCCATGAAGATCCGACCGCAGTTCCAAAGGGGCACAAAGCAGCAAGACAATAGGATGACCGGACAAAAGAAGTAGCTTGGGTGGGTCTGAAGAGCCTAAAGAACATCAAAAGGTAGGTATTGTACGTTTATGTCACCCCAGATTTAACTTTAACCATTTATGCCTCCAGGACGTAGTACCTACGTCCAGGAAGTCACGTGCGCGAGCGTACATTGTACGCTTAGAGTGACGTCATGTAAACAAACTCAAGATTGCCATCTTGTGGCCAAAAAGTTAAACTACAAGTAAAAGTAAAAAAACATTACACTACACAAATATTTCCCCAAATAAAACACTATATGTCCCACGCTCCCAAAAATGCCCACATAAAATGTTTAATAAAAACAAAACAAAAACATTACTATAAAAAAAAAAAACAACAACACATAAATATTTACCTAAGGGCCTAAACTTTTTAAATATCTACAGTATGTAAAGATGAAATATTTCTATTTTTTTTATAAGCTTGTAAATAGTGATGGATGCAAAAACGGAAAAAATGCTCTTTTATTTTGAAATAAAATATTGTCGCGATACAAAGTTGCATTGCATGTAATGGTCAAACAATGCATTTAGATCGCTTTCCAATAGATTTTATTCTGAAATCTATTGGGAATCTGAGATAGATTCCTGCAAGATGCAACTTGACAGGCATCTGAGAGAAATCTGATGCACATCTACAAGTGTATGGCCACCTATAGAACGCTGCTGTGTAAAAAAGGTAGAAAAAAGATCAGTGTGAACCTAAAGGTCATCAAGATTTTACCTGCATTAACTCACAACAATTCCTCCACCCAGGAACACCCACTCTGTGACCTCAACCTCTGCCCACCTCTTCTTTACTCCTGCCTATGCTTGAGATGCCCCCTATGGGTGGATGTGAAGAGTGCAGGTGGCATTCGAGAGAGCAGGGTAGATATTTACATTCCTGGACAGCGGAATTATCTGCATTTGGGTCACAAGATCTGTGACTGTGCTGGCATTCACACCCACACTGTAGACTTTTACACATGAAATAACAGCACCATCCTGTGGCGGCGGGGAGAGGGGTAGATAAGTTGGAAGAACACTGTAACTGCCCTCAACACTGTACATGGTGACCTCTTTAGCTCACTTCAAAATCACTAATATAATAATTGCATAAACTAAAGTGTTCTGGCCACGGTTCTTTGATGGTGAACCAATTAGATGGTGCCCTGGGCAACTGCCTTGATGGCTTTGTGATGGAGATCTGCATTAAAACAGCGGTAAACAGGAATCCAGAATACAGTTTGCTGTAAAATTGTGGTTTTCCAGCAGGTAACTTTTGGAGGAACAATTAGAAAGGTTTACGTACTTCTTGCGGCGAGCTTCCTTCATGATGCGCTGCTCTCGGATCAGGCTGAAGATGGATTTGGGAAGGTGCCGGTGGCGGCTGATTCTCTTGATCTGAGGGTGGTGCTGGAATTTTTCCTTCAGCTTCTGGTTGTAGTTCCGAGCGGCCCTCTCACGTGGTGCCAACTGGAGAGATACACGGTGTAGCGTGAACCATACTATGCCGGACAGCAGGAAATCACACATCACATCTGCATCATATTCACATATCAAGCCAATTGTACCGGCACACAGTGCGTCTTAGTTTTTATTAACTAAATCCCACCTCTAACCAATCTTAAAGAGAGATTGTCGGTCATAAAATCAAATTCCATTTACCCACTGCTTTGTGTTTATTATGTAGCCTGCATGCAGTCTGCATTGCAAGCATTCCAATATAATCATAAATGTTTCTACTGTAATGAATCTTCTCAGTCAGCCTGGCTCTATTCTGATACATTGCAAGAGAGAGGGAAGCTTATCCCCCCCCACCCACATTCCTGCTCCTCACTGATTGGTTGAGGACAGTTCAGTGTGACAGGAGGGTGAGAAGGGAAATCTACTTCACTTCTCTGCAGAAACTGCTAAAATACAATCTATGATGTGCATGCATGTGTTTACAGAGAAAGCTAGGTATGACAGTGCAGTTTTTAATACAGAGCTCAGTGGGGAGGTAGTCTGCCACTGCATACACCATTTTAGAAAGGAGAAGAAGAAAAACAAGAAAAAAAAAAGTGTAAGGATTCATTCACACTACAAGAGCTTTTCTGAGCGCTTTACGATTTTAAAAGCTCGTGCTAATATTATCCTATGTGTGTTCACACAGGAGTGATGTGATTTTGTAATATTACCCTAGTAGCATTACATTAGAAATGGCTTTTAAAATCTCTAGCATGTAAAAAGCTCTTGTAGTGTGAATCAGCCCTAAGGGAGGAAATTAAATCAGGATTGGCTTCAGTCAGAGGCAGCAAAGATGGAAAATACCTGAAACAGTTTTTTCTTTACTTACGTTATAAGATTCAATGAAATTAAAAACGTGACCAGTGTAATACATGCTATGGAAGTAGAATAAGTATGTATCTACTTATATATGTTTTTTTCCCTGGGATAGTATGGCTGTCTCTGCTGTTTAATAAGCAGAGGGCCTCAAAATTGCCCATTTCTGAGGAACCTGGAAGGCTCTGTAGCTGAACATTCTGTTTTAAATACATGGTGGCACGACCGAAAATCAAGCCAAAGGAGTTAGCAGCAGAGTTTAACAGCAGGGATAACTCCGCCTGGCTTAGCATTGTGCTAGTAAGACTGTAAACACCCGGGGGAACTCGCAAGGCTTTGTGGGGGACATTTATCAAGAGTGTGATACAAAATATTAGTAGGTTTTTAGAAATCCATGCAGAATTTTCTCAGACAGCCAAGAAATCACTAAATAGTGCAGATTCCTTCTAAAACTGTTGTATAATAGTAGGAGCTAGGAAGGTCTCTCAGACAGTGCAGTGTGTGAGTGGGATTGCTGTTGCTGAAGTAACCAACACAACTGCTGTATTGATAGAGGAGCAGGGGGCAGGAGCACCACACAAATCATGTCTATCCTGCAGTTCTACATCTGTAGAACTGCTATCAAACACTTCTTAATCTGCGCCAGTTTAGGGATGGATTTGTACTTCTCTTAACTGTAGTGCAGCTCTAGAAATCTACGCTAAACTGCCACTATTACTAGGATTTAAGAAGGTTCTTATCATGCTTAACTGTTCCTCCTGCTGGTTAGAACAGATTAAGAAGAAAAAACTGTCGGTAATGCGTTGATAAATCTCCCCCTCTGAGAATACTGCCAACAGGAAGCTCTGAAAGCCTGAGCAGCAGCGAATGGCTGGCATAGGATCTTCTCAGATACACAAACTTGCATTTAAACAGGAGAGTTCGGTCTTAGCCACTCCTAAATGCAAAAACAACAAGGAAAGGACTTCAAATTAATATAGGACAGCCTGTTTATGGGGAGGAAAAAGAGCAAGGCAACTGCAAAAGGAACAAAAAAACAAAACAAAAAAAACCCCACAACTACTTAACAAGGCTCAATAATACATCATTTACTTCCAACTCTGCTGCAGAAGCAGGCAGAAAATACAAATACATAGAGACCTGGCTCAATTATGGAGAGAATGCTCCGCCCACATGTAACAAAGGCGCAGGGTAATTTAAAAACAGGGTTTACAGTTGGAAATCTGTTTAAAATTAGGTAGGGGAACAGTTAGTGCAGGGAGCGCCATCACTCAGCTTCACCCTGCAGCCTTTTAACACGGACGCCTGTAGGAGTTCCCTCTAACTCCAAGCCAAGCTTCAGGGGGAGGGAGGGATCTCCTGCAGTCTCAGAGGCGGCCTGGTGATGCGCTGATCCCACTTTTTTTGCGCAATTCTCAATTTTACCGGTAGCGCGCCCAGGCTATGCATATGCATAGGTAGAATTTAGTTAGTGTTAGGTCCCCTCCCATGGAGGAAAGACTTCTTCGACAGTGGGAGGGACAAGTACCTAACAAATTGCAAATTGTTAGCGGAAACTAACATCCTCCAAGTGGTAGACAGGTCATGTGTATGCTCATTGTGTATTTGAATCCCATGAGTGGGGTGTGCACTTTTTTGCAGGTAAGCACTCATCTGTTTTTAAGTAGCGCTGTTCATTTCTTTGCTATGTTTGATTGATTGATTTCTGGTCAGCTGCTCCCACTTAATAGTTTTCCTTTGGTGTATATGCAGAGCCTCTGTTTGGGTTCAAGGTGCGTTTGCAGTTTCTGGGGGGGCTCAGCGCATCTCTGAGCTGAGGCCATTCAGAGGCGGCCTGGTGATGCGCTGATCCCACTTTTTTTGGTAAGGGGAGTAGTGAACACACCAATGAACTGCTGTCTTTGTTAATTGGACCAAAGCGAGAAGGTGGGCGGGAAAGGGGTGTGGCAGAGAAGGGTTCAGCATGGAATCATTGGACCAGCATGCACTGGAATTTTGGGGATGTGCTGCAGGAGTTGTGTGAGCAGATATGCAGCCAGCATACCACCCCACCTCCGTCCAATCCTTCTCTATAGGAGAGAGGCATAGCCCAGAGATGGAAGAGGCAGTGGCGTAGCTAAGGAGCAGTGGGCCCCGATGCAAGTTTTACAATGGGGCCCCCCCAAGCACTCTATACGTAACAATTGATACGGCGCACCAAAACCTGCTAAGGGCAACTACAGTTTCAGAGGTGCAAGAAAAGGATGGGAAACAGTTTGTTAAGGATTACCACTATTCAGAGTATCTATAGAAGTAATTATTATGAGCACAGGACCAATAGAGAGCTAATACTGTAGTTGAGGGAGAGCCCTTCGGGGCCCCTCTGGCCCAAGGGCCCCGATGCGGTCGCTACCTCTGCAACCCCTATTGCTACGCCCCTGGAGAGGTGAGGTCATGACTATGCAATTATGGCACTGATGTGGATCCTCATATGTGCTAATGGGACGTGCTAGGGGGGTTTTGGGGTTACCTTCCTGGTGCTAGGCAGGGGAGGAGGGGGAAGGAGAGGTGCACTGAATTAAAAAAAAAAAAAAAAAAAACACAGACTCCTGGAATGTACCTTTAATGTCCCGCCCCCTGAAAACACTAATCAGAGAGATTTTCCTGAGCCAGCCAACATTTTTTCCTATTGTGCAGCAAGTTGTCAACATCCTCCAAGTGGAGGGCTTTTATTCTAATTAAAAGCAATGATTTTCTTTAATTTAATTGAGGATGAGCAAAGCTCTACTGCTGATTTAGTTCAACCTACAACAGTTTTGCAGAGCCTGTGTGTGCGGCGTGCGCATGTGGGGCAGTACAGGAAGAGCAGAGAGGCACGGATTAACCATATCACTGCATGCCTCTGATCATTGTGCAGCTGCTTGTAGGACAAGCACACGCAAGCAGCAACGTACATTTACATTCACCGCGGATGTGTTTCTGTGCTGGTTGAAGCCAAAAGACAGCCCACCCTGCGCCTACTGAAAGCTCGGGGTGGTGTTAATGCCATTCCCTCTCCGAATTGTTTGGGGAGGGAACGGGTTACTTGGGCATCGGCTATTGCTAGCGGCCAAATTTACTTTTTTTTTCTATTTTGAACTCCAGCAATTGCCGGCACTCAAATTAGTCACTGTGCGGCGCTATAGCCGTAATTCTCATTACGGCCCAATGGCAGCACTCAAATCATCGGCGCAGCTCTGCATTGAAATTAGCCAATTGGCAAGCAGCAGTGTACCCGGCACTTGTGTTTAAAGCCCTAACAAAATGTATTACAGAGTCTCATTTATCAGGCACAGGAGGGAATTGTCTGATATGTGCATTTGCCAGTTGCATGAGAAGTCAAGCAGCCGGTGTTAAAAATAACACCAACCTCCTCACAGTGGATTAAAGAGGAACTCCAGTAAAAATGGATAGTAATGTAATAAAAAAAAAAGTGCTTAATTTTTACAAGGATTATGTATAAATGATTTAGTTAGCGTTTGCCCATTGTAAAATCATTCCTCTTCCTGATTTACATTCTGACATTTATCACAAGGTGACATTTTTACTGCTGGCAGGTGATATCAGTGGAAGGAGATGCTGTGTGCATTCTTGGCCGTAAGAAACAGCTGTTCTTTCCCACGATGCAACTAGGCTCCCACAATGTGATGTCAGCACCTCAGTGCTGTGAGGCGCTGACATCACACTGTGGGAGGGGTTTCACCTCAAAATAAGCCATACAGAGCCCCCTGATGATCAGTTTGAGAAAAGGAAGACATTTTTCATGGCAAAAGGGGGTATCAGCTATTGATTGGGATGAAGTTCAATTCTTAGTTACGGTTTGTCTTTGAAGTGAGGAAAATTATTTTTAAAAAAAAATTAATGACATAGCTGTAAATTAATATTACATACTAACCTCACCGTCAGTTCCTCTCAGAAGCTCACCATTTCATTCTTACAGTGATCTGTTCCAGTTCTGACAATATTTTGTCAGAACTGAAATATACCAGTTGCTGTCAGTTATATATCAGCAGCTGTCAGTTACAACTAAATGTGCAAGGTAATGTCCATGTTTCCCTATGGCTCAAGTGGGTGATATTACAGTTTAACAGTGTGCTGACCAGGAAGCTGTTATGGGGTAATGGCCATTTCCAAAATGGAGGATGGAGAATTCCATTGATCACAGTGGACAAAATGTGACGCAGGAGAGGAAAAAGAGTTAGTAGCAGATTACACAGGAGGTAAGTATAACCTGTGTATGGTTATTTTGACATTTTATTTTCAGTTCAGGTTCTCTTTAAGGCCTCTCTTCCAAGAGCAGTTGAACTGTGTGCTCAGCAAGCAGTTACCAGGCAGCAGTGAGCGGTTGTGAGAGTTTGAGAGGTATTCCACTGCTTATCAGTTGCCTGTGGAAAAGAGGCCTACAGGCCTAGAGGCAAACAATGTGCAGCAGAAACTTAACGCTGCTTTCAGGCGCTGTCCTTTACACTTCTTGCAGCCCCGTGGAAGGTCTCGATGTGTCATGTGACCCGATGCGGGTCAGGTGAGATAATGATGGCCCCACCCTCGCATGCTGGGTCACATCCTTGCTCTAGTCTAGAACACAGTGGTAAAGACCCTCCAGATCACTGCTGCAGCTGTGACCCCCCCCCCCCCAAACAAAAGCAAAAACAGCAGCGATCAGTGGGGGGGGGGGGGGGGGGGAATCAGAGCGGGCCGGTGGTGATCGGTGGAATGATGTTGGTAGCCAAATGCTAGCTACACCCCCTCCGAAAATTTGGTGCAGAAAGACCCTCCAGGGGCTGAGCAATCCACCGCGGTGGTAATGGACGTCCTGAGCTTGTCATTACCGCCAAGGTGGTTAGGACCAAAGACCGCTGGTACAAGGACGGAAACCCGACGAATCGCCGCGCATACCCGCCGCAACCACCGTCACTGCCGCTTGCCAGGATCCTAAGAACATAGACTCTGCCGTTTCTATGACGGCAGTCATGTGAGCCAGTCAGGAGCCACTTTCATTGGCTCCTGACCATGTCTATCAATATAAGCCAATAGGAGCGGCTTACATTGATAGACACGGCTAGGAGCCAATGAAATCAGCTCCTGACTTGCTCACATGGCTCTGCCGTCATAGAAACAGACAGAGCCTGTGAGATGTGGCAAGACACGTCGGGTTTGAGCGGCGTGATCAGCGGGGAGGAACGGCGGATGCGCGCTGCGGACGGTGATTGAAATCTACGCCCTGCCAGCCAGGAGCCCATCATAACAGGGCCATCACCACATCCCTTAAGTAGTTAAATGAATTTTTAAGTATGCCTTTCAAATTGTGCATTTTATGTGAACTTGCGAGAAGTACAGTGTCCAGCTTCCTATGCCCTGCCAATGAGCAATAAGACTGGTGTAATTTGTTGGTAGTAACAACATTATTAAACTGCAGTATAGTCAAGCAACCACAAGATGTCACTGTCTGTAGAATGATGTGAAGATCTCTATGGTATTGTAATCTCCTGTACTGTATTAATTCCGTGTTCCTTTCGGTCAGCTTCATTTCCTGAGGATGCTGTAGGATAGATCTCTGCATGTTTTTCTTTAGTAAAGATTTCTAACTTATTATGCTGGGTGCCTATCTGCGTGTAGAGTATACTCTGCTCCATCATAATTACTAACAGCATGATAAGCACTTTCTTCATGCCTAAGGTGTGCATGTCAGCACCTGCTGTATAAAGAAAAGACCTCATTACATATTCCCTGCTAGGCAGTCTTGAAAGCATCAATGCACCTTATAGCAAAGCCAGTAACTGCTCCAGCCATAGCACCATACACCTGATGCTACGTACACACATGCGACAACGATTGTTCGTTGAGAACGACGAACGAACTTTTATTTGATGAAAGAACGACCTAAGTAAAGTTAGTTTTAAAATGTGTGTAACGATCTGATCGTTAGAACGAACGTTACATCACGTAAAGCAACTATTGCGCTTGCGCATAAAAATGAGAAGTTTCATGGAGAAATAGCGAAATGCGCATGTCAAGCCTAGTACGAACGACCGTTTCCAACGATGTACTACTTTTGCAAACGATCGTCGTTGGTAAAAATCCGCCAAGCTAGATCGTTCGTTTTTAACGATCTAGCTCGTCCGTCGTTAAACTTAATGATCGTCGGTTGCTTTTTTTTAAACGATCGTCGTTTGAAACGATCGGGGAACGATCATTTCAAACGACTATAGTCGCATGTGTGTACGCATCTTTAGTGTTTAAACTCACCACAGAGAAAAAAAAAAATAAGTAAAAAGGTCACCAATGTAAAAGTTTTATCTACATTTAAACTTTAACTATAGACTCCCTCCATCCTCTGAGCCCCCCAGCTGATGCCCCCAGTCATTAAATGGCTGCAAAATAACGCACTCTCGGCTGTTTACACTGGCCGCCTGCTAGGAGGAAAACAAATTAGGATTCAATTAATTGCATTTCCTTGTTAAAGTGTTGAGCAATGACCTGTACACTGAGAAATAGTGCTATTTACAGGAGACTCAAACGAGCTGCTTCGTGCAAAGATGGACAGCGCCGCCACGTGGCAGCACTACCGACACCAGCCCACAAGACTCCTCGAAGTAATCTGCACAAAACTGAACACCGCCATAAATTATTCACATTGTTTTGATGTTCTCTCATTGTTGTGGTTTGTCAGAGTAAGACCAAATATTGGTAAACGGACTTGCCGGATGTTATCTGGCACAATAAGCACTGGACTGTGAAGACAGGATGTCAGGGAGGAGGATATAGCTGGGATATTTTCAGGAGTAGATTCAATTGTGCAAGAAATCAGAAGTAGGATTGCCGATGTATAGCTTCCAGGGTCATCAAGAAAAAACGTAAAAAGGGGATGCGAGGAAGGCAGAAAGGAGGGGGAAAGGAACGTTTAAAAAACAAAATTTTCAGCTCATATAAACGAAATCACTTTAAAGGACACCTGAAGTGAGAGGGATATGGAGGCTGCCATATTTATTTCCTTTTAAACAATGTCAATCCATTCAAAGACGTAAGATATTTTCAACGGCTTTGCTTTCTCTGTTGTGACCGCACTTTGTGCGACTTTTCGGATGGACGCCTTGAAATTCTATAGAAAATGGGCTACATACACTCTCGCTAGTGTTTTTAACAGAAATAGGACGTGGTAAAAATTCCCTACCTGCACTAGATGCTTAATTATCAAACATTAAAGAAACTGTGAAGCGAAAATACATTTCTATTTTTACCTGCTAGTTTGCACAGGGAGTATGAGGAGAAGTGAAACGCTGCATTCCAGCGGCAAAACGAGGGGTTAAGACCCCCCAAATCCCGGGGCAAACATCCACGACGTTCAAAGTTGTGGATTTTGCTGCCTGGGGAGGCAGAGCTTAGCGCTGCAGCTCTGCCTCTAATGAAGTCAATCTCCATGCGGATCTCCGCCTCTCCCCTCCCCTCTCTGTGAAGGAAGGCAGAGGGGCGGGGAGAGGCGGCGATTGACTCCAGCAGAGGCTGAGCTACAACGCAAAGCTCTGCTTCTTTCAGGAAGCACCGCCCACAATTTGCCCCAAGGATTTGGGGGGTATCAAGCCCTCATTTTACCACTAGAATGCGGCGTTTAATTTCTCCTCATACTCCTTATGCAAACTAGCAGGTAAATCATTTAGTTTCACTTCAGACTCTTTAAAGCGGACCTGAACTCAGAATTTCCTCTCTGCTCTAATAGATACGCAACAGCATAATAACCTTTAACCCTCCTGGCGGTCAATTAAATCAGCTAGGGGGCAGCACAGCACTATTTTTCTTAATTTTTTTTTGTTTTTTTTGTTTATCATGTAGCTAGCCTAGCGCTAGCTACATGACAGCCGCTGAGCTGAATTTCCATTAGGGCTTCCCCGGTTATGGCGACGGGGCGGGATGCCGTCACCGACATCAGGACGTCAGAGGAAGTCCCGATCCACCCTCCAGGCTGCGCATGGGGTCTGGGGGGGGCGTCATTGCGGGCGGGTAGCGGCAAATAGGCACGGAGCAGCGGCGATCGGGCACTGCACTCAGCTAGCAAAGTGATAAGAAAATAAATAAATAAATAAATAAATAAAAATAAAAATGCGCAAATCGGCCTAGCAGGGCCTGAAAACATTTCTTTGTTACAGCTCATACAAATCCTGCAATAAATATGCAGTATGTCTACTTCCTGCTTTCATAGAAGCAGACATATTGTTGAAATGTACCTGAACTCTTGCACAAGACAGAAGGAAAACAGAGAGAATGCCCCCTGGATGTATTTTGAGAGTTTAGCCTGTCTAATTACCCCTCATCTGTGACTAATCACAAGTTGTAATTTGATCTCTCAGCTGTGTCAGCTGGCTGTCTCGACAGAGCAGCTAATTTGAAAACACAGGATGCTAATCGTATGTCTGCTTCCATGAAAGCTGGAAGTAGACACTGCAGATTTATTGCAGAATTTGAATCAGATGTAACAAAAAAAAATGTTTTAGTTAAAGGTTATGATGCGGTTGCACATGTTTTAAAGCAGAGAGCAAGTTCTGAGTTCAGGTCCGCTTTAACATCCTGTGTTTACAAATTAGCTGCTCTGCTGAGGCAGCTAGCTGACACAGCTGAGAGATCAAATTACACTGTGATTATTAGTCACAGATGAGGGGGAATTAGACAGGCTAAACTCTCTAAATACATACAGGGTGCATTTCTCTCTGTTTTTCTGCTGTCCAGTGCAAGAGTTTAGGTCCACTTAACTTAGCAAAGAGGTAAATCTTAGCCAGTAATGAAATAGTATCGATGATGATGATGTGGTGGAATCAAATAAAGTATCAAAAACTCACCCTAGATCCCTCCCAAAATCATGTTTCCCTTGCCAAGAAAACGCAAAATGAATGTTACAGACAACAAATATAAAAAAAAAAAAAAAAAAAAAAAAAAAAGTACATTGAAGAAGGACACAGTGGAGCCACTAAAGTGAACATGAGATGAGAGACATATGGAGGCGGCCATATTTATTTCATTTTAAACAATACGGATTGCCTGGCTGCCTTGCTGATCCTCAGCCTCTAAAACTTTTAGCCATAGACCCTGAACAAGCATGCAGCAGATCGGGAGTTTCTAACCAAAGTCTGACTGGATTATCTGCATGCTTGTGTCAGGGGTGTGATTCAGACACTACAGCAGCCAAAGAAATCAGCAGAACTGCCAAAAAACTGGTATGGCTTAAAACTATATAAATATGGCAGCTTCCATATGCATCTCTTTAAAGGACCACCATCATGAAAATTGTAAAATTTAAAATACATGTAAACACATGCAGATAAGAAGTACGCTTCTTCCTCAGTAAAATGAGCCATATATTACTTTTCTCCTATGTTGCTGTCACTTTCAGAAGGAAGTAGAAAACTGACAGGGTTTGGACTAGCCCATCTCCTCATGGAGGATTCTCAGGGTTTTCTTTATTTTCAAAAGCACTTAGTGAATGGCAGTTGCTCTGTCCAACTGCAAAAAAAAAAAGTGTGCAGCGAGCAGGGAGGCTGGCCAGCATCTGTATAGAAATCCTTTTCAGGGAGTGTCGTTATAACGAATAAAGGCCATGCTAATGCTACGTACACACATGCGATAAACGATCGTTCGTTGAGAACGACGAACGGACTTTTAATTGATGAAAGAACGACCTAAGTAAAGTTAGTTTTAAAAGGTGTGTAACGATCTGATGGTTAGAACGAACGTTACATCACGTAAAGCAACTATTGCGCCTGCGCATAAAAATGAGAAGTTTCACGGAGAAATTGTGAAATGCGCATGTCAAGCCTAGTACGAACGTCCGTTTCCAACGATGTACGACTTTTGCAAACGATCGTCGTTGGTTAAAATCCGCCGAGACAGAACTTTCTTTTGTAGCGATTTGACTCGTTCGTCGTTTGCCTTAATAGTCGGTGGTTCGTTTTTTGTAACGATCGTCGTTGGTAAAGATCGGGGAACGATCGTTACAAATGACTATAGTCGCATGTGTGTACGCACCTTAAGAATCCCCCACGAAGAGATGGACTAGACCAAACTCGGTGGGTTCTGTCAGATTTCATCTACCTACTGTAAGGGACAGCAAGATGGGAAAAGGGTAATTTATGGCTCATTTTAGGCTGCTTTCACAGTGGGACGTTACAGGCGCACGTTAGAGCAGCCTGTCACGCAGCCCAACTCACATTACAGAAAAAGCAATGGGCTGTTCACAGTGCCCACATTGCGTTACATTGTAACGCTGCACGTGTGCCGCATGCTGTGAGTTATGCGCGGTTTTAGCCCGTTAGACTGTTTGCACATGCTCAGTAATGGTTTTTCGTTTTATTAATGCAGGAGAGGAGGAGGGGAGAGTCCAATGTTGTGTTTAGCCACATGGCTAATTAATATTCACTGCACTGCAGTGTTTACTTCCTGGAGCAGCCGCTTATTGGCTGGCGGGACCACGTGATGCGGAGTGTTCCGATCACGTGGTCTCTGCAGACTATAGAACAAAAAAGGCTCACCAAGAGCCGCATAACGCGGCTCAATCTGGCGTCCTCCTTCGACACCACCAGGCGTTGCGTTAGGGGCACGTTATGCGACCTTATCGTCCCCTAAAACGCATCGTCTTGGTGTGAAAGAGGCCTTAATGTGGAATAAACACACTTCTGTGTTTACATGTATTTTACATTTTTAGTACTTACCACGGGAGGGGGAAACCTCTGGATCCTAAATTGGCTTCCCCCATCGTCTTCATCATAAAAGGGATCCAGCTCTGGGACCCCCGATATCTCCATGTTTGGGGGTTTTCAGCCTGCGCACAACTGGCTCCCTGCTTAGACTGCGGCAGAAATAGCTGAGCCCGATCAGATCCATTCTACTGCCTGCACAGTGGAGCGGAGCCGATTGGGCTAGGCCAATGATGGCTAACCTTGGCACTCCAGTTGTGACAAAACTACAAATCCCATCATGCCTCTGCCTCCCCGAGTTATGCTTAGAGCTGTCAGAGTATTGCAATGCCTCATGGAACTTGTAGTTCCCCCACAGCTGGAGTGCCAAGGTTCGCCATCACTGAGCTAGGCCTTTTCCGCCGAAGCTTGAGTGGGGTGCCGCTAGTGCGCTTGTGGGCACCAGCTACATGGTGATTTTTTTTTCTTTTTTTCAGAATCTGCCAGTGCAGGATTCCTGAGGTGAAGAGGACGGAGGAATCCCCATTAGGATCAAGAGGCTTCCTCCTGCCCCAGGGGCACTTCTTTTTTTATTGCAGGTTTTCTTTAACCCTCCTGGCGGTCTATTAAAAACCGCCAGGGGGCAGCGCAGCCGTTTTTTTTGATTTTTTTTTTTTTAAATCATGTAGCGAGCCTAGGGCTCGCTACACGATAGCCGCTGCTCAGCAGCATCCCCCCAGCCCCGCCGATCGCCTCCGGCGATAGGCGATCAGGAAATCCCGTTCAAAGAACGGGATTTCCTGGAGGGCTTCCCCCATCGCCATGGCGACGGGGCGGGATGACGTCACCGACGTCATGGACGTCGTGGCGTCTAAGGGAGTCCCGATCCACCCCTTGCCGCTGCCTGCCGCTGATAGGCCAGGCAGCGCAGGGGTCTATGGGGGGGGGGGCTGTGTTGCGACGCGGATAGCGGCGATCGAGCGCGGGGCGGCGGCGATCGAAGTGCTGACGCAGCTAGCAAGGTGCTAGCTGCGTTCAGCAAAAAAAAAAAAATTACTCAAATCGGCCCAGCAGGGCCTGAGAAAACCTCCTGCGCGGCTTACCCCGAACTTACCGCCAGGAAGGTTAAAATAAACAAAAAAAAAAACTATACACTGGATCACCTGTGACTAGGGGATTGTCAATGGAATGCAAATACATTTTGAGTTGATGCAGGATAATGAAAATTTATTAAAGCTTGAAAATGGACCATTCAAAGTTTACCTCAGGAGGATTTAAGTGGTTCATTTTCAAGCTGCATAAATTTGCATATAAAATTTGCATAATGCTGCATCAATGCTGCAAATCATTTCCATCTCATGGCTGGAACCCACTACAGTGCTTTTTTGAGCATTAAAGTGGATCCGAGGTGAACTTTTACACATTGCATAGTGGTGTTCCTTTCCTATTGTTTATAGGGCATTCCTCAAGCCAAATACTTTGCTTTTGTTTTAATACTCTAATTCCCTATAAACTGAATAAGCCAAGCCTGCTTCTATGTAATGTTTATAAACAACATGGCTGCTGTCATTGTATCACAGGAAGAAATAATCATATTCTATTAAAGCTGTTTGCAGCTAGATTTGCTGTGTAAACTATCTAAACTTTAGATAAGATATATAGACAAGTTACTGGTTATAGTAAGTTTTTCATCTCGGATCCGCTTTAAGGGATCGTTTTAAATAGCTATTTCCCCAAACGCTCTGCCAATGTAAATGGATGGAACAAATTCCACAGCAGTGATTACGATTGGCAAAAATCACAATTGCAGGACATGCAGCATTTTGGGAGCGTTTGCGCGCCAATGTAAAGTATTGAAGCGCTGACAAATCGCTCATGAATCGCTGCACATAGCGATTTATGTGCGAATTTACAATTACTGCAAACTGTAAAAAAAATAAATAAAAATTTGAAACGACCAATCAGAATTAAAATCGCTATCACAATTGCTGGCAAAAAGCTTACACTTGAAACCCACTACCAAAAATCGCCAGAAAACGCTTATGAAATTGCGTAAAAACGCTAATTCAAAAGGCTAGCGACTGTGATAGCGGTTTGCGACTTGTAGTGGGTTCCAGGCCTCACTGACCATCCCTAGCTGACTGACGGCACATGTTGCCAATCCAGAATCCTGAGGACTGAGTAGCTGCAAGTTGACACGCCCAGGTTTTCATCTGTAACATTTACTTTCACTTTAAGTGTACTTGCTCTCAGTTTCTTTTTCTAGAAAAGGGAGGAATCTGCAGGGAAAGAACAGTCACCTTGTATTGTAATGAACAGGCAGAAGTGCTGGAAGTTTTAATGACTCACTCCAGGCTTTCAGGTTATGAGTCAGAGCAGATCTCTGAGCTCCGCACTCCAGCCATAGGAGCACTGCAGTCACTCTGCAGCTGTAATTAAGGGATTGCTTTCTTGGACAGGAGGAGTGACTCTTACCAGTCCAAGTTTCTCAGAAGCGTTGGCTTTCCACACGCGGATGTTCATCTCATCTGAGCCACACAGGATGTACTTGCTGTCGGCCGACCATCTGACGCAGGTTACGTGCTGCATCCTCTTGGTGTGGTAGACTTCCCTGAGATCAACAACATGGCTCATGGTTACAAAACCCTCCACAGCAAAAGCAGAGCTCTAAAAGAATACTATCGATTTATTGGTTAAACTCTTGTTCACATCCCACTCCATACAGCATCTTTCCCTCACTCAGAACTCCAAGGGGCTGCGGTCATCAGATGGGGTTCTACTAAAGACACCCTTTTCAAGATGTGCAGCTATCACTGCCACTAAGCAAATCAACTTCCCTCTACTGTGTATTCATAGGACACTTTTGGGTCAGGAGAGTGACATTTAAAATAAAATAGCTACCTTCTGGACTCTTTTTTAATATGTATTTCATGAGTGTATATTACTGTTATTTTTGCAAGTAAGAGTTTGTGTAATTATCGATACAGTATTACAAAAAAAAAAAAAAAGCTGAAGCGTAAAAAAATAAATTAAAAAAAATATACCTTTATTTCCAAATAAAATATCGCCTTACAGTGTACTAGGAAAAGAATTTAAATGTTGTAATAACTGGGCCAAATCTACAATAGCACATTTTATTTTAAAACTATAATGCCTGAAAACTAAGAAATAATTTATTTTTCTCAATTTCTTTTCTTCTTTTTCTCTTTAAAATGCAATATGAAAATAAAATAATTCTTAGAAAAAAGTACTACTCAACTAAACGTACGTGTCTGCGTGTTCGTTTTGGTGCGATAAGTAACAATAAAGTTATTGGCAAACAAATGGGAGGAGTGTGATGTAAAAATTGCTTTGTGCAGGGGACGGAAGAGAGGCGGGGGTGCACCACAGCCAAGCCACACATGCGCAGAAAACCTCGACTGGAGGTGACTGACCCCATTACCAGCAGTCGTACCGCCACAACAGAGGGGCCGAGGGGGAAAGCCACACTGCTCATGAGGCTGGAGAAAGCCCCAGGTAAGTATAAATACCGCCCAATTTACCATCTCTGGTACACTTTAAAAAGGGGGGACAAAAACCTGTGGTTGGGAAGTGGTTAAATACATCCATAATTATAAATACTAATAAGGGAGCAATGGGAATAAATGTTAAAAGTACTTCCGCTATAAAGTGGAGCTGAACTCTTGCACAGGACAGAAGGAAAACAGAGAAATGCACCCTGTATGTATTTAGAGAGTTTAGCCTGCCTAAAGGCCAGTACACACTAGCAATTTTGATTGGCCAATGATTGGTCAATTTTACCACCTCCATGTAGTATGAGGGCCACACAGATTTTCTATTCTATGCAGATTATATAGGTAAATGGTCATACTACATGTAGGTGGTAAAATTGACCTATCAAAATTGCTAGTGTGTACTAGGCTTAATTCCCCCTCATTTGTGTCTAATCACAAGTTGTAATTTGATCACTCCCCTGTGTCAGCTGACTGCCATGGAAGAGATGGCAGATAAGCTCATTTGAAAGCACAGGATGTTAATATATCTGCTTCTATGAATCAGGAAGTAGGCACACTGCAGATTGATTGCAGCATTTGGATCAGCTGTAACAAAGAAATCTTTTTCTTTTAAGGTTATTATGCTCTATCTTTTAGAGCAGAGAGTATGATTTCAGGTCCCCTTTAAGGCTTTTAGCAGAATGGTTATAGAGAAGACGCATTGCTTAGTAGCATAAGGCAGAGGTGGGGCTCACCTGCTGTTACCACTTGTAACAGAGAAGATGCGAATGCTTTTATCAAAGCTGGCAGATACAAACTCTTTTCCAGTAGGGGAATAATCCACATCCAGGACGGCCGAGACGTGGTCTATGTGCACCTTCACCGGAGCGTCCATATAGCGCATATCATAGGTGTACAGTCTGGAAGGAGACAGGTTAAAGGAAAAAAAAAGGACTTTAGTTAGAATGAAAGTGATCTAATTATGGACTATGAAGATATTGCAGTCTTGTGTGGTAAGCAATTTTATTATGATTTCACTAGTTACTTTTTATTTTACAGTTTTTATAGATTTACTCAGTGTTTGCCAACTGAAAAAATCTACCCACTCCCGATTCACATTATGAAATTTATCACAGGTGGTGACCTCTTTAGTTCTGCCAGGTGATCTGTACGGAATGTTCATTACTGAGAGCTCTATGCACAGAGGGAGATACTGGTTTGCTTGACAGTTGAAAAAAGCCATTATTTCCCACAATGCAACAAGATTTGCAGACAGCAAACTGTCAAGATATCACGCTGTGGGAGGGGTTTACCGCAATATCAGCCACACAGACCTCCCCCCCTTTCCCCTGATGATACGTTTGAGAAAAAGTAAAGATTTCTCATGGGAAAGGGGGTATCAGCTACTGATTCAGATGAAGTTCAAACTCCGGTTAAAGTTCCTCATTAATTCCAACTCAATTCCAAAGCATTGTACCAGGCATGTTGCCCGACAGGGACCGCGACTTGATACCTCGGGTGACATTGCAGAGATGTGGCGCTAGCCTTCAGGCTAGAGATGTGTCCAGGTGCTATGTGGGGGGGGGGGGAGGGATGACTAAGCGGCATGGGAGCGCGTTTCATCTAGAGTGTGTACAAGGCTAAAGAGAGGACTTCCTCTAGGTAATCTCATCCCACCACCCCTATGACTGATGACCTCTCCTCCATACTTACTTGTAGTTCTCATTAGCAGCTGTGAACATAAAAGCTTCCATAGGGTTCCAGCAGACTGCATTGGTTCTCATTTCCAGAATCATCTATGAAGAGAAAAGCCTGGGTAAGTTTTATGAGAACAGCATATCTATGTCAACTGAGGCTTCGCTTCCTCCACTAAGTGGAGGGGGGGGGGGGGGGGGGGGGGCGTGCTAGCAGGCACCTGTGCTCACTACCCTTACAATTTTTTTTTCTTCAACAAAAGGTATTTATAGAACAAGTTACAAAAACAATGCATTACAAAGTCCAACACTGTTAGGGCTCGTTTCCACTATCGCGAATCCGCATGCGTCCAACGCATGCGGATTCGCACATGGTATACAAGTGAATGGGCCTGTTTCCACTGTTGCGTTGGTGATGTGCGTTTCTTTGAGCGGTGAAAACACACACAAAAGAGCCAACGAATTTGCCTGAGAGTGGAATGCATGCGAATCGCATGCAATGTATTTAATAGGGAAATCGCATGCGTTTTTTTACGCTTTTTTTACGCAATTACGCGTGCGATTCCGCATAGGAACCAATATAAATTAACACAGGCAGTGACTAGGTTAAAAACGCATATAGCCTAACCTATGCGAAATCGCATGCGTAATCGCGTAAAATAACGCGTAAAAAACGCACCTGCATGCGATTTCATCAGCGGTGGAATCCAGGCGATTCCGCACCGCAATAGTGGAAAGGAGCCCTCAGTATGCAAGGAGTTTACAAATAAAATTAGAATCCAGAACGCAAAGACATATCAAAGACTTACAGAGCAGGCAGAATCCCCCAAAAAATGCTAACGCTGAAAATATAAGGAGTATGAATCAAGTCAAATCTTAAAGAGAATCTGTATTGTTAAAAATCGCACGAAATTAAACATACCAGTGCGTTCGGGGACATCTCCTATTCCCCTCTGTCACAATTTCACCGCTCCCCGCCGCATTAAAAGTAGTCAAAAACCATTTTAAAAAGTTTGTTTGTAAACAAACAAAATGGCCACCAAAACCAGAAGTAGGTTGATGTACAGTATGTCCACACATTGAAAATACATCCATACACAAGCAGGCTGTATACAGCCTTCCTTTTGAATCTCAAGAGATCATTTGTGTGTTTACCTTTTTCCCCCTGCAGCTCTCACCCACTGAATTCTAGTGACAGGCTGATCGTTTCTTCCTGCAGACAGCTCTGCAAGTGTCTAATTCCTCAGTATGTGACAGCCCAGCTCCTTCCACAGCCTAACAGAGGACAATTTATCCAGCTTGTAAAAAAGCCGCTCTCTTCTCTCACTGACAAGAGAGCAGAGAGGCTGCCTAAAGTAAAGAACACACACGGGAGTGTGCATAGAGGGGGCCTGGAGAGGGGTGTGCATAACAGAACAACAACACTAAAGAGTTGGCAGCCTTCCAGACACAGGGCGCCAAATCCGACAGGGGAGAGATAAGTTGATTTATTACAGCGACGGTGATAGTAGAAAGTGCTGCAGTAAGCCAGAGCACATTAGAATAGGTTTAGGAACTTGTAAGATAGTAGAAAAAAGGATGAAATTTGTTACAGGGTCTCTTTAAATCCACATGATAACCTCTTTTTAATTTAAAATAAACCTCCCCCAAGGGGGGGTAGGCAGCATTAACCTCCTTAGCGGTAACCCCGTGCTGGACACGGGGTAAGGCGCCAGAGGGTGCCGCTCAGGCCCTGCTGGGCCGTTTTACATAATTTTTTTTCAAACACGCAGCTAGCACTTTGCTAGCTGAGTGTTTGGTCTTATCGCCGCCGCCCGCCGCCGATGCGCCCCTACCCGCCGCGATACAGGGCTCCCCCCCTGCATAGCCCTTGCGCAGCCTGGCCAATCGGCGCCAGGCTGCGCTATGGGGTGGATCGGGATTCCCTGTGACGTCAGCGACGTCGATGACGTCACTCTGATCATTGCCATGGCGACGGGGGAAGCCCTCAAGGAAATCCCGTTCAGAACGGGATTTCCTTATGGGCAAGCGGCGCCGGCGGCGATCGAATGCTACGGGGGGACGCCGCAGGTAGGGGGGGGGGGGGGGGGGGAAGCATGTAGCTAGCGCTAGGCTAGCTACATGCTAAAAAATAAAAAAAATAAAAAGCGAAAAAAAAAACCTCCCGGGGCCGCGCAGCCGCGGGAGTCATACCGCCAGGGGGGTTAAATAAACTTTGAGGGGCTGTTCCTTAGCAGCCATCTCCACAAGGGCGTTCTCGGCCGCTGGTGCAAGCTGGTAAAGTGAGCTTCCCTGGCCACTAATGCATGCTGGGAGATGTCATTACATCTCCCAGCCGGGAGACGTAAAGAAATTAAAACTACCTCTCCGGCATGCACTAGTGGCCAAGTTGCTCACCTACCAGCTTGCACTAGCGGCCGGCTGGGGAAGCTCACCACTAAGCATGCACTAGCGGGAAGGAACGCCACATCTCCCAGCACACACTAGATGCTGGAGATGTGTTGGACTCACGGGCACTTTGAGCTGCTGCTCTGCAACATTAACAGCTGAAAGATGGATTCCCTTGGAGACAAAGTAAATGTAATGCTCCCCCCTCCCCCCCCCCCCCCCCCAATAAAAAACAGAAACAGACATTTGTGAACTTTCCACACGGGGGAGGAGAGGATATCATTTTAATTCTTAGGAAACAAAAAAACAAACAAAACACAGGTGCTCAGACCGCTTTAAAAAAATGAATCAGAAAAGCTTCGCTTTTGTCAAGTCAAGCTTACACAGAGTCTATGGCTAAAAGTATTTAACCTCCCTGGCGTTCTGATTTATTGCGGCGCTCGGCCGCGGGAGGGTTTTTTGAAGCTATTTTTTTTTTCTTTTACATGTAGCTAGCTTAGCGCTAGCTACATGCTTCCCCCCTCCCTTCGCTTTCCCACCCACCCCCTCCAATTGCCGCCGGCGCAAATACCCAACAGGAAATCCCGTTCTGAACGGGATTTCCTGTATAAGCTTCCCCCGCCGCCATGGTGACAATCGCGATGACGTCATCGACGACGTGACGTCAGGGGGAGTCCCGATCCACCCCATAGCGCAGCCTGGCCAATCACCGCCAGGCTGCGCTATAGGGTGGATCGGGACTTCCCCTGACGTCACGAGGGGTCTGCGGGGGGGGGCCCTCTTCCGAGGCGGGTAGCGGCGGCGATCGCAACAAAGTGCTAGCTGCGTGTTTGGAAAAAAAAAATTGTTCAGATTGGTTCACCAGGGCCTGAGCACTGCACTGCGGCGTTACTGGACGAGCTGAGCTTGTAACGCCCAGGAGGTTAAGGCAGCGGATCGGCCAGGCAATTTGCTTTGTTTAAAAGGAATATGTCAGGTTCCATAGGACGAGATCCCCACACTTTGGTCCAATTGGCCGCATGTTAAGTGACAGACAGCCTATTGGGCCATTCAAAGTGTGGGGATCTCATCCTACAAAGTCACTGGACCCAAAAGGGTCCTGAGTGGGACAACTGGATCGGCGGTTTTTTTTTTTTGGGAGGGGGGGGGGGGGGAGGGGGGGCGTGAGTAAGTAGTGCATGGTACAGCAGTAGCATGCCTACTTTGAAAATGTTATTGGCGCTGTCACACTAAGCTGCGCTGCTTGAGCAGTGTAGCTTAGTTAATCAACCCCTAACTGCGAGCCAGATGTAGCCATCAAAAGAGCCACATCTGGCTCCCCAGCCATAGGTTCCCTACCCCTGGCTTAGAAGTATGCATACACATGTATTTTACAATGTTTCGCCACAGTGGTCCTTTTACCAGTATCACTTTTAGTTGGTAGTCTGCAGTGCAACAGAAATAATCTTTACTTGCCTTTTTTAATGGCGTGGGCTTCCGCATGTCATAGAGCACAATGCTTCTGTCAACTGCACAGCTTGCCAAGATTTGTGTCTGAAAAACAATCACAAAATCATTCAAAAACCCTTCTTACCTACAACAATATAAAACCAAACAATAAGTAGTTACGCACTGCAGGGAAACTATAATGTGAGGTGCAAAATACAGAATTTGTGATTTAAAATGTATCTGGATATAAAATGGTCTGCCTCAGCCAGAGTTTATCATGTTATTGAGTTTGAACTAAAAGATAAACACCTCTAGCCACGGTAAATATAAACATTGTCTTAAAAGTTTATTTAGAATAAGAGTTTTAGGGAAGAGAAGCTGGTACATATTGAAATATGTGGACAGATGAGCAATTTACACAGCTCTGTAACAGTGAGGAGATGGTTCGATCGCAAACCTGACCTGAAAATAAACTCGAGAATTTTATGTGTAGTAAAATAGTATATAGAACGGTCTTGGCATCTCATATTTTAAGGGTTTACATTTTGAACAGCAAACATGTGCACAGCAGCCATATCAGTTGATGTAAAATCCCAACAAACAGCAATAATTAGCTCTGGGGCCTGAGGGAACTCTTGCTCACAGCATTGTTTACACAGCCAGACAAAAAAGTGTTTTTACTTCCGTTTTACTTTTCAGGAGAGCTGCTGGTTTAAATTTGACTTTATGTCTGACTGCACCATTTGCATAGCTAACAGGTCACTACTAGGACTAGAATCCAAAGAACATATGCTTATCTCATGTCACATGTAAGTTATAGCTAAAGTGTCAGCGTTTACCAACATCAAACAGAAACCCTTTCTTCTAGGAGGCCTCATAGCCACAAAAGCAAATGATTGTTACCTCGATAGGGTTGAACCGGACGGCGGTGAAGCTGTCCACTCCCCAGGTGTAGGACCTCATTGGACTTGTCCTCTGCTCATCCCAGATATCTATCTGCTGCCCACACGTGGCAAACATGGCATTCTTCCAGTGGTGATCCACTCCAGTGAACACAGTCTGTGCACAGAGAGTATATAAAGACCCAATTACCCGCACATAACAGCTGCTCTTACATAGGACAAACATATCAAACAATTTCATTTAAAGAAGAACTTCCTAGTGGGCTGGAATGAACCATTGCTTCCAGATTCATCTAGACCAGGGGTGGGCAAACTTTGACTCGTTGACCACAATGGATTCTAAAAAAGAACCTGAGGATGGTCTGCGCTCGGCAACAGGAGACTGGAGGGCGGATCATGTACAACTTGAAACATGAACTGTGAGCGGTCAGCTACTATTACTACTAAGGTGGGCGTCCACCTCTCATGACAGAAGAAGCAAGGTAGTCAGCCATTTACCTTGCCAAGGATTGTATGTATTGGTTCTTCATTCTGTCCATATGCTGGACTTTCCATCGTCCACTGCTTCACAGTTTTATCATCACCCACCTAAAAAAAAAAAAAAAAAAAAAAAAAAAAAAAAGTACATACATAGTATAAATTTCTGTCCCTTGAAACGATCATGACTGCCTGAAAGTATTGCTTACCCCAGCCACTATTGTACCAAGTTAAAAATAAATGTGTAAATGCTATAAATATCTGAATTCAGAGATTAGCAGCATAGTGGTGACCATCACCATTATTTTGTTCTAAATTTCTCATTTCTGAGTCACCCACCTCCAATCAAGCGCAGTAAAAACACGAAAAAATACTATAAAACACTAATTCGTCCGCCAGCAATAGCTGGAAGCCGACTTACATCTTTCCCCCACTATCCATAGTGGCCTGGAGGGTGAATAGTAATTAAGGCCACCGGGAGTCATGTAAGAGCAAGGTGAGCGATTTACTGGCTTTACTCTGCGCCCAAATCATATGTACTCCCTCCAATCAATGAGAGAGAGAGAGAGAGAGAGAGAGAGAGAGAGAGAGAGAGAGAGAGAGAGAGAGAGAGAGAGAGAGAGAGTTCTGGCATGCCATGCCTTCTGATTGGGAGAGGCAGTCAGCAACAGATTGGTAACAAGTCCCCGCAAGGAAGGCAAGATGACAACCATCAGAAGAGATGGATCCCAAAATGATGCAACGGTTCTGCCCTAACGTAATGAGTGGGGTCAGGATTACAGCACCCACCAGTATCGAACATGGGGTCCCATTGCACTGAATAATGTGAAAAAGCTGAATGTCTAGTTTTTCATAACTACAGTATATTCTGGCGTATAAGACTACTTTTTAACCTTTGAAAATCATCAGAAAATTCAGGTGTTGTCTTACACGCCGGGTGTCATTGATGCCGGGTGATACGCCTTATCCTGTTACCCACAGGCGCACATGTGTGAGATCTGAGAGGCAGAGAAGGAGGATACAAGGGTGGGCCAGTCATCTTATACGCCGGAATATACGGTATTTAGATTATTTCCCACCTTATCTGTGACTAATTACAACTGTGATTTGATCTCTCAGCTGTGTCAGCCTTGACAGAGCAGCTAATGTGTAAACACAGGATGTTAATCCTATGTCTGCTTCCATGAAAGCAGGAAGTAGACACTGCAGATTTATTGCAGGATTTGCATCAGCTGTAACAAAGACATTTTTTTTTAAAGGTTATTATGCTGTTGTGTATCTTTTAGAGCAGAGAGGAAGTTCTGAGTTCAGGTCCGCTTTAAAGTGGATCTGAGATGAAAAACTAACTATAACAAGTAACTTGCCTATATATCTTATCTAAAGTTTAGATAGTTTACACATCAAATCTAGCTGCATACAGCTTTGATAGAATATGATTATTTCTTCCTGTGACACAATGACAGCAGCCATGTTGTTTGTAAACATTACACAGAGGCAGGCTTATCTGTATCTTGAGCAAAAAAAACCTAATTCCCCCCCTCCACCTCCCTCCCCGCCTCTGAAATCTCTGGCTAGTAATACCTCCCCCCCTCCTCCTGCCCAGACTGAGCTCCCATGAGCCCTTGCTACTGTCTGAAAGTGCCTTGGCTCTCTGAAAACCTGTGGGCGTGGCTTGTTTAGTTTATAGGGAATTAAAGTATTAAAACAAAAAAGTATTTGGTTTGAGGAATGCCCTATAAACAATAGGAAAGGAACAGAATTATGCAATGAGTAAAAGTTCATCTCGGATCCACTTTAATCAAGCCAAGAAGACTAGAATGGTTACAGTTACACAATATTTAGAGGCACGTACTGTGAAGAAGGAGGTCCCGCAGAAGCGGACGCAGAGCCCGCGGACGAAGCCTTCATGGGCTTGAATGGTTCTGGTACATTTCCGTGTAGTTAGATTCCATATCTTCACCTGAACAAAACACAGGAGTATGATCAAGTTCGCTGCAAAAGCATTTAATGGAGAATTTGTGTCATTGGGGAAGACTTTTTGTAAGAATAACATTTGGAAATTAAATGGTTTGGGGTCTTCAGATGTTAATTAGCTACAAATATGAGTAACATTATTTGTGTTGGCTTCCAACTCAGATTTCAAACAAAAACAGATCTAGAAAAACACAGTAGCTGAAAAAGGTGTTTTTTTTTTGTTAGTGATGTTTCAGTATTGCCTTCTAAGGCCTGATTCACAGTGGCGGACCGCATTTTAACAAAGGTGAACAGATCCTATGTTAATCAATAGCATCTGTTCACATTCATCCATTAGTAAGGAATCTGTTCGTCCCGTTCCGAACGGACTGCAGCGATTTTTCCGGATCGCCGCATCTGTCACATTGACCGCGCTCTTCTGAAACTGAGGGTTCCAGATGGAAAACTGGTGCCTTTTAAAAACTGATAAGTTCCACAGGTCAGTTTTTATCCATACAAGTGTGAACTGAGCCTTACAGTACACCTTCACTTTTGTGCAAAAAAAAAAAAAAAAAAAAAAAAAAAAAGGGAAGAAGAAGAAAAAGTTCCTACAATACAATTATCTGGCACCAAAAAACAATTACAAAAAAGCCAACAAAGAAAATTTAAAGAGAATAAGAAATTAAATTAAAAAACAGATGCTATCCTAAGAAGAGGGAAGGCTCTGGTTCCTATAGTGCCTTCCCGGGCTCCTCATGGTCCCTGCGTTCCCCCCATTAGCAGT
The DNA here is from genome assembly GCF_040937935.1 of Hyperolius riggenbachi. NCBI lineage: Eukaryota > Metazoa > Chordata > Amphibia > Anura > Hyperoliidae > Hyperolius > Hyperolius riggenbachi. The sequence continues at coordinate 393,268,988 of NC_090650.1, read as the reverse complement.
CTATGGCCCATGGGTCGTAGACTACTCTTCAACTTCTGGTGGGCTTCAGGAATCTTCAGAAGCTTTACTTTAGAATGCATGCAGCTAAGCCGGCGCAGGCACACTGATGCCCGACCCGGGCAACCAAAAGAGGGTGATGGGGGGCAATTACAGGCAGTAGAATGGGGAACGGAGGAGCAGTGAGCATCAGGACAGCTCACCATACATGCCTGCTCACCCAGTTTCCCATATTCATTTGGGCTCTGGTATCCTTTAAAGCAAGAAGTAAGGATAGTCAATGAGATGCAAACAATTCAAAGTGAATACAGAATTTGGTCAATTTTTTATGGCCAATTTGTGCAGCTTGAAAATTGACCACTCAAATTCCACCTTGGTTTTGGTCGCTAGGTCCATTTTCATGCTGTATGAATTAACATATTAGTCCTGAAAAGTTTCGGAATGGTTCTGCAGCTCATTAAGCATCCCAAGCAAGAAGAAGGATTTGACACTTTCTGGATACAGCCTAAGTAACAAAATGGTGTGAGGGCCTTACCTCTCCATCACAAGCTCCGGAAAGCACGGTGGACAAGCTCTTGGGGTGTTTTGCCATACAGTTGATGCCATCTCTGTGACCATCTAATGAAGCAATGAAAGGCTTGGCAAAGACTCGCTCGAGTTTGGTGGCATTGAGGGCCCGGACGTACTCCCTGGGAACTTCAAACGGGTGAAGGGAGGGGTCGTAATTCCGAGGCACTAAAACAACACAAAGTCATCCAGAATCAGCTTTATTCTCCAAGTACAACAGATGCCGCGCCTGGAATTATTTGTGGACACATGGAAATTGGCATAGTGCAGGTAGTGCAAGTTAGTAACATCAACATGGTACAGATAATAGCTAAAAAAAACCAAAAAAACAAATGTCAACATTTACCGTAACTAGAATGTAGTGCAAAATTAATAACAACAACAACATGGTATAGATAATAGATACAAAACAACAACAACAATTTAACTACTACACGGTTCATAGTGCAGATAGACGAGCTATTTGTAAAATAGACAAACATTTTGTAAAATAAACTGGCAGGGGGCCGCCTATAGGCATATTTTCATCCGCTGGGCAGCTGTGGAGGATTAGACAGTGTCTTTTGGGAGAGAGCTTGAGTTAAGTAGGAGGACCGCCTGGGGGAAGAAGGTATTTCTGTGCCTGACGGTTTTGGTGAGAATGGTCCTATAGCGGCGGCCTAGCGGGAGGTTGTCGAAGCGACAGCCAGGGTGGGAAGGGTCCTGAGTAATCCTGTTGGCCCTGGAACTCATTCTAGAGGAGTGGAGGAGGTCCAGGCGGGGGGGGGGGGGGGGGGCAGGGGTGACCCGATGATCCTCTCAGCAGCACTGATTACCCTCTGTAGTTTTCATCTGTCCTTTGCGTTTGCCCCAGAGTACCGGACAATGATGGAGGAGCAAGGGAAAGACTCGATGGTGGCAGAGTAGAAACTAGTCATTAGCTCCCGCGGCATTCCAAACTTTCTCAGCTGCCTGAGAAAGAATAGCCTCTGCTGGGCTTTCTTTTGAGTTACGGTGGTATTTTCATCCCACTTCAAGCTGTCAGTGATGGTGGTGCCCAGCAACCGACCGCTGTGTACCCTCGAGACCTCAGTACCATTGATGCAGACTGGACTGGAAGACGGAGCTCTCCTTCTGAAGTCAACAATCAGTTCTACAGTTTTTGCTGTATTTAGTATGAGATTGTAATCCTTGCACCACCTGTGGATCCGCTCAACCTCCATGCGATATTCATGCTCCCCGTCCTCGCCAATGAGCCCCAGGATGGTGGCGTCATCTGCAAACTTAATGACCCTGACAGAGTCGGCGGATGAAGTACAGCTGTTTGTGTACAGGGAAAAAGAGTATTGGGGACAACCACACCCGTGCAGGGCACCTGTGTTGGTTATTCTTACGCTGGAGGAGCAGCTGCTAATTCTCACTAGCTGTGACCTGTTGGTGAGGAAATCCCTGATCCAGGTACACAGCGTGGGGTCAACACCGAGTCGTGCCAGGTTGTCGTGAGGTCAACAGCGTGGGGTCAACACCGAGTCGTGCCAGGTTGTCGTTCAGAATGTACGGGCATACGGTGTTGAACGCGGAGCTGAAGCCTAGAAGCAGGATCCTGGCGTAGGTGTTGGGATTATCTAGATGTTCTGTGATGTGCACAAGACTGATATTAATGGCATCTTCCACCGACCGATTGGCCCTGTATGCAAACTGCAAGGGATCCATCATGGTGGCGGTGTGGCCCTTCAGATGTGAGAGAGAACCAGTCTTTCAAAGGTCTTCATAATGACTGGGGTTAGGGCAACAGGTCTGTAATTGTTTAGGTCTGAGACTCCTGGCTTCTTGAGAACTGGCATGATGTCGGCTGTTTTGAAGCAGGAAGGAACTTTGCCCACCGACAGGGATTTGCTGAAGATGGCAGTGAGGATTTGGGCTAGCTGGCTTGCACAGGTTTTAAAGGGAACCTAAACTGAGAAGGATATGGATTTTTCCTTTTAAAATAATACCAGTTGCCTGACTCTCCAGCTGATCCTGTGTCTCTTAATAAGTTCAAACAAAGATATTGTTGTGGCGCTCATTTATGCAGTATCGGTTGGCAGCATAGAGTTAGCAAGGAAAACCACCACCTTACACTCTAAACAACATAAAAATAACTCATGCGCCTGTGCAAATCAATATTGCAAAGAAAAGTTTCTTTTTTATTAAAATATCTAAGATTCATATAAATAGAACAATGGTCTGTGATCAATCCAGCAATTCTCCCTCACAGTATCATCATTCTTACTATCTCAGAATATACACCCTGATATCCCAACCGACAGCAAAACTGAACAACTGCCCCTGCAAGAATGCTTTCTAATCGCACCTGAAAAAGTTTTTCCTAAAATCTTTATTCTTAAAAAATCTTTGTTATCTAGACTCTTCTTCGTAGCTACATTAAATATTCACTGGAAGGCATCCCTTTCTTGCGTTCACTAGAGTAAAAAATATATATATTTTTTTCTTTCATACAAGAATCCAGCATAATAATCCAGCAGATGCCCTGACGAAGGTAGGCGGTACCTACCAAAACGCGTAGGCGATTGGCTGTTGCGTGGTGACGTCACCTCCGGACTTCCTCCTGGTCTAACTAGGAAGTGCCAGTTACGCTATTATCTCACTCTCTGGAAACAAGCGGCAACTGGCATCTAAGGGTCACCGGCCGGAACCTGAGCTGTTTGTGGAATACCAAAGTTTGAAGGATTTGAAAGTGGGATTATCCGCATCACCTTCCAGGATACGTGAGTGTGTCGGCATAACGACAGAACGTGTTGCTTTGTATTGAGAGCCAACCAATGAACTGTATATGGCTATTTGACCATGGAGCTATTTGTGATTGAAACCGTGAGATGAAATTCAAATGACTGATCAGTCACGATATGAAAACTAATTGATAAATTGGATTATGCTGGCCAGCTATTAGCGTGCATTTTTAGCGGTTGGATGATATCAATTTTTATGCTGGATTCTTGTATGAAAGAAAAATTATATATATATATATTTTTTACTCTAGTGAACGCAAGAAAGGGATGCCTTCCAGTGAATATTTAATGTAGCTACGAAGAAGAGTCTATATAACAAAGATTTATTAAGAATAAAAATTTTAGGAAAAAAACTTTTCAGGTGCGATTAGAAAGCATTCTTGCAGGGGCAGTTGTTCAGTTTTGCTGTCGGTTGGGATATCAGGGTGTAAATTCTGAGATAGTAAGAATGATGATACTGTGAGGGAGAATTGCTGGATTGAGCACAGACCATTGTTCTATTTATATGAATCTTAGACATTTTGATAAAAAAGAAACTTTTCTTTGCAATATTAATTTGCACAGGCGCATGAGTTATTCTTAATAAGTTCAGCCACAGCCCCTGAACAAGCATGCAGATCAGGTGCTCTGACTGAAGTCAGACTGGATTAGCTGCATGCTTGTTTCGGGATTTTAATTTAAGCCACTGCTGCAGTCAAAGAGATCAGCAGGACTGCCAGGAAACTGGTATTGTTTAAAAGGAAACATCCATATTGCTCTCAGTTAAAGGGGAACTGAAGAGAGAGGTATACATATGTCATGTTTATTTCCTTTTAGACAATACCAGTTGCCTGGCAACCCTGCTGATCCTCTGCCTCTAATACTATTATCCATAGCCCCTGAACAAGCATGCAGCAGATCAGGTGTTTCAGTGGTTCAGACTTATAAGTCTGATCTGACAAGACTAGCTACATGCTTGTTTCTGGTTTTAATCAGATACTACTGCAGAGAAATAGACCAGCAGGGCTGCCAGGAAACTGGTATTGATTAAAAGGAAATAAACATGACAGCTTCCATATACCTCTCTCTTCAGTTCCCCTTTAAGGTTCCCTTTTAGGCAGGTTGGGGATATGCCGTCCGGGCCAGAAGCCTTCCTGGTGTTGAGCTTCTGGAGGTGCCATAATACATCAGCCTCCCGTACTATTACCGGTGCCATGGGAGCGATTACAGCGTGGGGAGATAAGTTGGGAGGAAGATCCCCGGATGGGGAAGTGAGTGCTGGGTCCACGGTGTGGGTGGGTTGATGCTCAAACCTGCAATAGAACTTGTTGAGCTCCTCGGCTAGCGCGATGCTTGGAAGTGTGTGCTGGGAGGGGGCTTGAAGTTAGTGGCTGCCCTGAGACCTCTCCACTCCTCCGGCGAGTTGTTGGACTGGAGATTGAGTCTCAGTTTGAGTAGTCTCTCTTGGCTGTCTTCAGCTCGTGATTCAAGGTGTTCCTGGCCTCCCTGAACTCCACTGAGGTTCCGGATTTGTGTGTCTCCTCTTTGATCCTCCGAAGTCGGCATAGCCTACTGTTAAACCAGGGTTTGTTGTTTGGGAAAACTCTGATCCAGAAGAGTCTATTAAATAATTACCAAAATAATTCAGTACAAAAGCGCATCTCCGGGCACAGATATAAATGTCCCACCTGACAGCTTAGGAATCAAAATGCATAATGTTACCTGTGTGAAATCAAGCTGATGCAAGTAGAAACAATGATTTAAAGGACACCTGAAGTGAGAGACATATGGACTCCGCCATATTTATTCCCTTTTAAGCAATACCACTTGCCTGGCTGTCCTGCTGATACTCTGCCTCTAATACTTTTAGCCATAGACCCTAAACAAGCATGCAGCAGATCAGGGGCTTGATTCACAAAGCGGTGCTAACTGTTAGCACGCCTGTGAAAACCCCCTTAGCACGTCTAAACAAGCTTTTCGCGCATAAAACTTTACGTGCGCAAAACTTTATGCGCGTAAAACTTTACGCGCGTACTGCACAGAGCGCAGGGCGCTCCGCGCGAAGTGCCCATTAAAGCCTATGGGACTTAGCGCGCGTAAAACTTTGCGCGCGCAAAGTTAGCGTGCGATCTGATTGAGAAATCCGGTGCTAACCTACTTAGCACCCTGGTTAGCGCGTCTAAAGACTTTAGACGTGCTAAGTAGGTTAGCACCGCTTTGTGAATCAAGCCCCCGGTGTTTATGACATTTATTGTCAGATCTGACAAGGATTAGCTGCATGCTTGTTTCTGTTGGGATTCAGACACTTCTGCAGTCTAATAGATTAACAGGGTTGCCAGGCAACTGGTATTGTTTAAAAGGAAATAAATATAGCAGCCTCTATATTCTTCACAGTTCATTTAAAAACTGCTGGGAACTATGGGATGTTCCAAGGGAGAGGGCTCAAATCAGGTACTGGGAGGAACCAGGGAAGTTAAAGATGAACTCCAGTGAAAAAAAAATATTTTAGAAAAAGAGTGCTTAATTTTTACAATAATTATGTATAAAATGATTTAGTCAGGGTTTGCCCGTTGTAAAATCTTTCCACTGCCTGGTTTACATTCTGAAATTTTTACTGCTGGAAGGTGATTTAAGTGGAAAGAGATGTTTGCTTTTTTTGGCAGTTGGAAACAGCTGTACACAGCTATCTCCCACAATGCAAGGAGGCTCACAGACAGGAAACTGTCAGGACCATGGTCCTGATATCACACTGTGGGAGGGGTTTCACCACAATATCAGCCTTACAGACCTCCCTGATGATCCCTTAAAAAAAAGGAAAAGATTTCTCAATGGAAAGGGGGTATCAGCTACTGATTGGGATGAAATTAAATTCTTGGTTATGGTTTCTCTTTAATCTACGTAACACTAAACCTCAGACCTTAGGATACACTCAATCTTGGTTAGGCGAGTGGATGCCAGTGCTCTTCTCCAGACAGGTGAACACTTTGAAGTAGAATCTATGGCTTCAGGATCTATGGCTAAAAGTATTAGAGGCAGAGTATCAGCAGGATAGCCAGGCAATGTGCATTATTTAAAAGAAAATAAAGATGTCAGCCTCCATATCTCACCTGGGGTTCCCTGTAAATGGAAATAAATATGCCAGTCTTCACATCCCTCTCACTTTCATTAGTCAGTGTGCACAATCTAGCTGACTGCATAAATATTCAGCAGCCAGCTCCATTGGTGATAGACTGAAGACACAAACACTGGCTACCTGGGACCTGCCCATCCTTCCATCCCCTGCAGCTGTGGCCTCCCCCTGTACAGTACTCACCCCTCTGCAGATCCTTCTTGGTCTCCCGCACATAATCATCAGGATTCCTGCACAGCACCTTCACCTTCATCCTCATAAACACTCTCTGCCTACTCCACGTGTGAACGGAACTGAGAGCTAGGCGCGCCTATTCTACGTCACTAGCATCCCGGCTTCCATCTTTACTCCGGGTCTGGTCAGGGCAATCTCACATCACGTGAGCAGGCGAGAAGCTACATCCGCCATATTTGAGAAGGGCAATGCTGCAGGGCGACGTTTTGAGGAAAGGGAATAATGGGGCGGGGCCGAGAGGTCACAGTGAGTGTGACAGGCGAGCCCCCAGCCTGATGCAACGTGTGTACAGAGCGGGTGTCAGTGCGCACACAATCACATGGCTGCTCCGACCGGTCCGGTGACTGACCCCGCACTGGCCGCCCCCTCCATCTTTAGGCAGCTCTTCCGCCATGTGCAGTACGAGAACCTGGTGGCCGGCCTCAGCGGAGGGGTCATCTCCACCCTGGCGCTTCACCCGCTGGACCTGGTGAAGATCCGATTCGCAGGTACTGCCTACTGCATCTAACATTGCTGAGGATACACAGGTGACAGGGACACTTTATTCTGGATGCTGCCCTGATATACCAGATATTGCTCAGTAGGGATCCCATGTATGCAGGTGACAGGGACACTTTATTCTAGAGGCTGCTCTTATACACCTGACCCTGCTCAGTAGGGATCCCATGTATCCAGGTGACAGGGACACTTTATTCTAGAGGCTGCTCTTATACACTTGAAACTGCTCAGTAGGGATCCCATGTATCCAGGTGACAGGGAAACTTTATTCTAGAGGCTGCTCTTATACACCTGACACTGCTCAGTAGGGATCACATGTATCCAGGTGACAGGGACACTATTCCAGAGGCTGCTCTAATATACCTGACACTGCTCAAGAGGGATCCAATATATACTGGTGACAGGGACACTTTATTCCAGAGGCTGCTCTAATATACCTGACACTGCTCAGGAGGGATCCAATATATACAGGTGACAGGGACACTTTATTCTAGAGGCTGCTCTAATATACCTGACATTGCTCAGGAGGTATCCAATATATACAGGTGACAGGGACACTTTATTCTATAGGCTGCTCTTATACACCTGACACTGCTCAAGAGGGATCTCATGTATCCAGGTGATGGGCACTATATTCTAGAGGCTGCTCTTACACACCTGACACTGCTCAGGAGGGATCTCATGTATGCAGGTTACAGGGACACTTTATTCTAGAGGCTGCTCTTACACACCTGACACTGCTCAGGAGGGATCTCGTGTATGCAGGTGACAGGGACACTTTATTCTAGAGGCTGCTCTTATACACCTGACACTGCGCAGGGGGGATCTCATGTATCCAGGTGACAGGAACATGGAGTGGATAAAAAGATGTCCATTCTTCACTCAACTGGGAACCAAGCCTTATCCAAGCCAAACTGATAGAAAACTGATGCAAAACTGTCAGGACTGGGCTGGAAATTAACAGATTTATGTGCGAACCAGGCCTTAGGGCTGGATATCCCATATAGCCCAGGATAAAAATGACCGCTAGCGCCTGAATTTTGAGTTTTGCTTTGACTGTTGCTCCTACAACTGTTCTATTGGCTCTTGGATTGGGCAAACTAGTTCCTGAATTCCATGTTAATATTCACATCTGAGATTGATAAAGCGATCCTCTCATATACATAAAGCATGATACATTACGGTATTACAGGTTTGTATACTGTATAGTGAATAGTAGGTCACTGTTTTAAGTAAGATTAACCATTACCCATTAGCCTGTGCTCTACAAGTTTATGTATCCTGATATGACACCAACAGCTGGTCACCTCCCAGTAAATTGTCTTCTGGTTTTATTGGTACTTAACACCTGAACTGTGTAGAATATAGATATGGTGACTGCCATATTTATTTGAAGGGAGAGGGATATGGAGGCTGCCATATTTATTTCCTCAATACCAGTTACCTGGCTGTCCTGCTGATCCTCTGCCTCTAATACTTTTTGCCATATACCCTGAACAAGCATGCAGGAGATCGGGTCTGACAAGATTAGCGGCATGCTTGTTTCTGGTGTTATGCAGCCAATCAGATCAGCAGGACTACCAGGCAACTGGTATTGTTTAAAAGGAAATAAATATGGCAGTCTCCATATTCTTCTCACTTCAGTTGTCCTTTAAAGGATACCAGAGCCCAAATGAATATGAGAAATGGGCCTGCGCTGGCCCAGGTGCATGCATTTTAAAGTACGCAACCGCTGCCAGGAGTACTCTGCACATGGCATCATAGTGATGTCACACGCATGCGCAAAGCGCTCCCAGCCACGGTTGCATACTTTAGAACGCGTGCAGCCGGGCCAGCACAGGCGCGCTGATGCCCGACCCGGCCCGACGGTTACAGGCAGCGGAGGGGGCAGAATGGAAAACGGGTAGCTGGGAGCATCAGGACAGCTCACTATACAAGCTTGCTCCCCCTGTTTCTCATATTCATTTGGGCTCTGGTATCCTTTAAAGAGAGTCTGAAGCCATAAAAAATACTTCTTTTTACTGAGTAGTCCTCTTTTTAGCAATAAGATCGTAGCTGAAACGCTGCGTCCCGGCAGCAGAGCGAGATATTTATAACCCCAAAATCCCGTGGCAAAATTACACGACTTTCTAGGTCGTGGATTTTACTGCCCGAGGGAGGCAGTGCTTAGCGCTGTAGCTCTGCCTCTGCTCGCGTCAATCTCCGCCTCTTTCAGGCATCTCGGGCATTACAGCCCAACAGTAAAGCTCCTCTGCTGGCGGAGTGCGCAATATCAGCGCACTCAGGGTCAGGAGACAGGCTGCCACGAGGAGCGGGGAGATCGGGACGCCGACACCGCCAGCAGAGGAGCTTTACTGTTGGGCTGTAATGCCCGAGATGCCTGAAACCCTTCTATATACGTGAGTGCGCTGATATTGCGCAGGCCATAACTTTTAGCCAAACGGTTTTACACTATGTGTGTTTTTATACTATTTTTTACATGTGGAACTGATCATTAAATGTGGATTGTCAAAACTGTGAACAAAGTCGTTGTGGAAGCTGTTTATTGAAGTTGGCCGCTTGAAAAGGCTAAGGCGCTAGATCCACCTGGAATGTGAGGTGGTGTCCATCTGGTGAGCTGCTAGTGTGGAGAGGCTATAGAAATCACGAGTGATGCACATTTGAGCACATATGCACGTGTGGGGGATCTGTGTTCTGTGATTACAGTAATGCACTATGTGCGGTTGTCTATCTCTGTTTGAATTGTAGAAAGGAAGAGGAGCGCTGTCACATCATTATTGACTGTCATCCAAGGACTTGTGATAGCGAACACTCAACTAAAGCATCTGTTATTTGATCATACCATATAGTATTCTGGTACTGTTTTCTGGCAGGCGCAGTTTGTATCTATTGCAATACCAGTTGGCTGGCAGTCCTGCTGATCTCTGGCTGCAGTAGTGTCTGAATCACACACCTGAAACAAGCATGTGACTAATGCAGTCAGACTTCAGTCAGAAACACCCAACCGACATGCTTGTTCAGGGTCGTTGGTTGAGGGTGTTAGACACAGAGGCTCAGCTGGATAGTGAGGTAATCTTTATTGCTTAAAGGGAACCAGAGACGAAGCACCCTCATGTATTTTACCATATAAATCAGTGGGAACATTAGAGAAAACACCTACCCTGCTCTCTGTTTCATTCTTCACTGCTCAGCCTGCTTCTTATCAAACCTGATAAAATCCCAACTGAGCATTCAGTCTGGCTTTGCTCAGGAATATTTATAGCTCAGTCTGTGTTCTCTCATGTCTTAAGTCCAAGCCTGCGCCCTGCTGGCTCTGTTCAGGAATCATTATAGCTGAGTCATTATAGCAAAGCCAGACTGAATGCTCAGTCGTGGATTTTATCAGGTCTGATAAGAAACAAGCTGTGCAGTGCAGAATGAAACAGAAAGCATGGTAGGTGTTTTCTCTAATGTTCCCATTGATCTATATGGTAAAATACATGAGGGTGCTTCGTCTCTGGTTCACTTTAAAATGAAATAATTATGTCAGCCTCCATATCTCTCTCACTTCAGGTGTCACCTATGTGACAAAGTGATGTGCGTTGGGCTGTGACAGTAACTGCTATTCAGCCAATGGAATCCCCAGGAAATAGTGATGTCAGTTTGGCTTTGGATGCTTGGACCTTGTGTCCTGAGTCATGTCACTGGTCACCGATTTGCTGCACGCTTTGGAAATTAGTTATTAGATAACTGTTACGCTGACAGTTGTTTGTCATAAAATTTGGTAAAGCCTATTTGGTACACATGCTTGACTAAAGTCAGCTGAGGCGGGAGATAACGACCCCCTCAACCGATGATCAAGCGCGTGTACGGCAGCCCCTGACCCTCAACCTGCGAGCGAGTCTCCTGGCGAGCCATTTGGCTCCATTCGCCTGGCGGATCCATTCACCCGACTGACGGCCAGCTTTATTGTTCACGCCATTCCCCCACGCACCGTGTGACATCACCGCACTGTCATCCCTCAGCCCTCACATAGCAACAGAATTTGTTTGTAGTGTACTTGCATAAATGTATGGTAAGCACACTACAAGTTACAAAATGACAGCTGGTGCCTAACTTTTAGTTTTCTGTAACTGTTCTCAGTGGGCCAAAATTGAACCCCGGGACCTAGTCACGGGCCAACCTTATTGTCTAGTGGCCACCTTCTTCCCTTATAAAGTTCCCTGTTTTTATAGGCCTCCACCCTTTCCTATATAGTTCCTTAGTGTTTAGCGCTTCCCCCTACCTCCCCCATATGGCTTCCCTGGTGTTCTAAAGCTTCACCTCCAATATAGCTTTCCTGGTGGTCTACAGTGGGCCAAACATAATTAAAAGTGGGGAAACCACTTGAGGGCAATGTAATGGCTCTGAGGGCCAGAATTGGCCCGCGGGACAGAATTTGACATGTATGCAGTCAGTGACTGGCTTAGGACAGTATAGTTCCAGTTTTGTTTTCATGCATCTCCAAAGCTTTATTTGCATCTAAAAATGGAACTAATCCTAAAGGGATCAGGAATGTGTGCATCTGATTTTCTTGAGGTGCATACACACATCAGACTATAGTCTTTGGAAAATGAAAGATCACAGACCAATCTTACCACCCTTCATGTAGTATGAGAGCCATACTCTACACAGTCTTTTCTATGGAGCTGAACTCCCCATCAGAAAAAAAGCTTTGCAAGATGCTGCACACACAGATGCTGTACAGACGCAAAAGATCTGTTCCTGCAAAATGCATTCCTGCAAATTGCAATGATAGTCTATGAGATCTGCAGATCATCATACACACATGATTTAACTGACATTCATCTGCAGATCAAGCAATCATCCGCATATCTGAAAATCCATCCTGGTGGATCTGATCTGCAGATAAATGTCAGTTAAATCATGTGTGTATGATGATCTGCAGATCTCATAGACTATCATTGCAATTTGCAGGAATGGATTTTTGGCAGGAACAGATCTTTTGCAGCTACAGATCTTTTGAGTGTGTGCAGCATGTTTGTGTGCAGCATCTTGCAAAGATTTTTTTTCTGATGGGGAGTTCAGCTCCATAGAATAGACTGTGTAGAGTATGGCTCTCATACTACATGAAGGGTGGTAAGATTGGTCTGTGATCTTTAATTTTCCAAAGACTATAGTCTGATGTGTGTATGAGGCTTTAGACTATGGAGTTTCTCTTTAATAATGATTCCCTTTTTTTTTTCCCTCCAGTGAGTGATGGTCTGGAGCTGCGACCTAAGTACAACAGCATACTGCACTGCATGTCCACTGTGTGGAAGCGTGAGGGGTTACGCGGCCTCTATCAGGGGGTGACACCTAATATGTGGGGGGCTGGTGCCTCCTGGGGACTCTACTTCTTCTTGTAAGTAACATGAATGCTGCTTGCACTGGACCATCAGTTTATAGGCTTATATACAGACTACATACATACGCTACTTACAAACCACTCAAGTCAGAGATGCAAAGTTGTCTTCATGTTTTTTTATTGCATATTTTTGTTGTTAAATGTTACAGTATTGTATAAACAGTTTTTATGTCACTCTTCAAAAGAGCATTGAAAACAACCAAAACACACAGTTGGGCACCACCAAAGCAGCAATGCTATGGTCTACGGTCAACACACAGGTAATTTTGGGTTCCGGTCGGCCCTCGAATTACTGCTCCCTCCGAGTTGCTAAGACTCGGAGGGGGAATAGTATTTAGCCTCCTTAGCGATAATCACGAGTCCAGCTCGGGGTCGAAAGAACAAGCCAGGAGTAGTAACCCCGAGCTTAACCTATTTTGGTTCCTGGACGTAGAAACTACGTCCAGGAACCATGCACGCTCCCGCGGCCGATCGCGCGCGTGCACGCGCACTCCCGGCTGCGGATTCGGTAGCCACGGAATCAATGTATCGGGCTATGGTGCCCGATCACTGATTCCTCTCCCCCCGCTGAAAAAGCGACAGTTTCTCTCGGAAGCTGTGCTTTTTCTGGCCGTTGCCTCCCCCCTGCGTCACTCTAAGCGTGTGTTACGCTTAGAGTGGTCATGTAAACTCATGGCCGCCATCTTGTGGCCAAAAAGTAAAACTACAACTAAAAGTAAAAAAAATTAAAACACACAATTACATTATAAAAATATAGTTTACATCCCACCCTCCCAAAAATACCCAAATAAAATGTTTAATATAAAAAAAAAACATTACAATAGAAAAAAAAAAACATGTAAATATTTACCTAAGGGTCCAAACTTTTTAAATATCAATGTAAAGATGAAATATTTCTATATTTTTTTTATTTTAAACTTGTAAATAGTGATAGATGCAAAACGGAAAAAATGCACCTTTATTTCCAAATAAAATATTGTCGCCATACATTGTGATAGGGACATAATTTTAACGGTGTAATAACCGGGACATATGGACAAATACAATACGTGAGTTTTAATTATGGAGGCATGTATTATTTTAAAACTATAATGGCTGAAAACTGAGAAATAATGAAATTTTTCAGTTTTTTTTCTTATTCTTCCTGTTAAAATGCATTTACAGTAAAGTGGCTCTTAGCAAAATGTACCCCCCAAAGAAAGCCTAATTGGTGGCGGAAAAAACAAGATATAGATCAGTTCATTGTGATAAGTAGTGATAAAGTTATAGGCTAATGAATGGGAGGTGAACATTTCTCAAGTGAAATCGACGGAACGCGAATGGGTTAACTTGTGGTAGCCGCTGTGAGGTCTATGCATAGCAATGTGTGCAGCGGGCGGTTTTACTCCCCTCCCGGAGGATCCCGATGTTAGCCACCATTCTTCTTCCTTTCCTCTGAGGCTCTGCTTCCCCCTGGTGAGATCGCCGTTTGTAGTCATGACGACAGCCGGCAATCTCACTAAAGGGTTACAGTGCTACCCGGAGGATGGAAGGAAAACTGCAGCGCTGGGTCCTTACGGAGGGGAGTGAGTGCTGGGCTGCTTTTGTACCATAAAATCCGGAAATAATCATAAAGCCAAGGGGGTTAATGCCGCCAGGACTTTCAGCGGCAGCAGGGAGAGCTGTCATTTGGCTCACCTTGTGCCCAACTCACTGCCAGCGTACTAATACATATGCCAGTATGGTCCATGAGATGCAAAATAGTTGGTGCTGAGTTCTTCAGCTTTTGTATAAAATTTATCAGGGATGTGGAGTGGGAGCAATTTTTGGGTACCTGTTTTCGGAGTCGTAAAGAAAATGTACCGACTTCTAATAAGTTTAAACTGTAATGAAAAGAAAAAATCTAAAAAAAAAATGTTCTATTTCTCAGATAATAGTCATCATAAATAACATACACTCACCTAAAGCATTATTAGGAACACCATACTAATACGTAAATAACTCTAAAACGCGCTCAATTAATACTAAAAGCTTATTCAAAATGTAATCCTGAAAAAATGCATGAATACCACAAACATTTCCAACAATTCATTCATCCACACATATCACTCACACAGCTGGTGTGAAGGGCCCTTCCATTTTCTTATTATCATATATGTCCACAAGATTAATCATAAAAGTTCAATAAATAAATTAGATAAAAAATGTCAAGAAAAAATTCTTCCAACAATTCCTCAATGCTGGTCTGCAATGATATCTCCAAGTGTGTGTATTCAACTTTAAAACTCACGATTCCCCAACGTCAATCGTGAGTGTTAAAGTTTGAATACACACACTTTGAGATATCATTGCTGACAAGCATTGAGGAATTGTTGGAAGAAATTTTTCTTGACATTTTTTATCTAATTTTTTTCTTGAATTTTTGCTGACAAGCATTGAGGAATTTTATATGCTAATTAGGGCAAACAAGTATCGATATCAAGGAACTGTGGATGTAAGAGGGATGTGGTGTTTCTTCTCTTGTTGGAAGAATTTTTTCTTGACATTTTTTTTTTATCTAATCTTTTATTGAATTTTTATGATTAATCTTGTGGACATATATGATAAGAAAATGGAAGGGCCCTTCACACCAGCTGTATGAGTGATATGTGTGGATAAATGAGTTGTTGGAATTTTTTGTGGTATTCATGCATTTTTTTCAGGAATAAATTTTGAATAAGCTTTTAGTATTAATTGAGCGCGTTTTTGAGTTATTTACTTGTTTGAAAATTTGATGGGTTAAGGGATCTCTTATCTAAATACGCAGCTGATCAATCAATTATCCCCCCAGCACATAGTTTTGTACCATACTAATACGGTGTTTGACCCCCTTTTCGCCTTCAGAACTGCCTTAATTCTACGTGGCAGTGATTCAACAAGGTGCTGAAAGCATTCTTTAGAAATGTTGGCCCATATTGATAGGATAGCATCTTGCAGTTGATGGAGATTTGTGGGATGCACATCCGGGGCACAAAGCTCCTGTTCCATCACATCCCAAAGATGCTCTATTGGGTTGAGATCTGGTGACTATAACTGGTTTAGTACAGTGAACTCATTGTCATGTTCAAGAAACCAATTTGAAATGATCTGAGCTTTGTGACATGGTGCATTAACCTGCTGGAAGCAGCCATCAGAGGATGGGTACATAGTGGTCATGAAGGGATGGACATGATCAGAAACAATGCTCAGGTAGCCCGTGGCATTTAAACGATGCCCAATTGGCCCTAAGGGGCCTAAAGTGTGCCAAGAAAACATCCCCCACACCATTACACCACCACCAGCAGCCTGCACAGTGGTAACAAGGCATGATGGAGCCATGTTCTCATTCTGTTTACGCCAAATTCTGACTCTATAGAGACTTTCACTATGTGCGTTTTTGCAGCCATCCTGCATATTATGCAACACTATCAAAGGAAAAAGGGATACATCTGGGCACCAATTGCTGAAAAGGTCACCTATTTATTTTTCTTCCAACACCTTCAGTGATACATGCAAAAATCTAGCCTTACAGCTGTTTCACGGGAAGACCCGCTTCTTCAGAGGCAGCAGATACCATTTGAAACATACAAAACAAGGTATATATATACATATAGATAATAGATAGGTCTTACCCCACGCTCCACGCTTCTCACACTGCCGAGCGCGCGCCAGAATCTAGCGCCGCCCCGAGCCGTGCAGGTCGTTTGCTGGAGGGGGCACGCCCCCTTGTCTGGGGGCGTGCAATGGGATTTACCCATGCGTCATGTGATACGCGATACGCGTCACATGATCCGCATACGTCACATCCTCCACTTTTCAGATTGGCTGCCGGTATCAGTGTAGAGCGCAGCGGCGTCCTAGGTTGCCTAGCAACGAAGCGCATTAAAGGGGGGGACCTAAAATACAAAAACAAAGAGAAGAAACATTTTAAAAACAAAAATACAGTAAAACATCATTAAAGTTATCCAAAAAGGACCAAAAATTAGCCACTTAAAGGATGCAGTTTAAAAGGTTTTAAACTGCATCCTTTAAGTGGCTAATTTTTGGTCCTTTTTGGATAACTTTAATGATGTTTTACTGTATTTTTGTTTTTAAAATGTTTCTTTCTTTTGTATTTTAGGTCCCCCCCTTTAATGCGCTTCGTTGCTAGGCAACCTAGGACGCCGCTGCGCTCTACACTGATACCGGCAGCCAATCTGAAAAGTGGAGGATGTGACGTATGCGGATCATGTGACGCGTATCGCGTATCACATGACGCATGGGTAAATCCCATTGCACGCCCCCAGACAAGGGGGCGTGCCCCCTCCAGCAAACGACCTGCACGGCTCGGGGCGGCGCTAGATTCTGGCGCGCGCTCGGCAGTGTGAGAAGCGTGGAGCGTGGGGTAAGACCTATCTATTATCTATATGTATATATATACCTTGTTTTGTATGTTTCAAATGGTATCTGCTGCCTCTGAAGAAGCGGGTCTTCCCGTGAAACAGCTGTAAGGCTAGATTTTTGCATGTATCACTGAAGGTGTTGGAAGAAAAATAAATAGGTGACCTTTTCAGCAATTGGTGCCCAGATGTATCCCTTTTTCCTTTGATTGTGTTCAGCTTATCCTCTGGAGGCACAATTGCCTGCTGGCACCTGCATTTTCCAACCTGCCAGTCACACATCTTGTGCCGATTTTCTTCTTTTTGTTCTTTCTGCAAGTAATATTATGCAACACTGGCTGCATTTGCGGAACGCATAATGTAAAAACGCATATGCGTTTTTTACATGCGTTTTTTCCTGCGACCCATAGACTTCCATTAGCGAGAAAACTGCAGTGTGTCCCGCTACGCTAGCGGCTCTGCCATGTGTGCACCCAGCCTCTATGAGGAATGGAGACAAGTCTAGTGTCTCCAATATTCATTATGCCTGAATACCCATCATGGTCGCACGTTATGACACTGCTGATGCACATTCTGTCTGTATTAACGTATTGTTACTCTCTGTACAAATGTTGCTTTTGTTCAACTCTTATCTAAATGCTATGTATGGAGAAGTCTGTTATGATTTTATTTTGTGCTTCAATAAAATCCTTTGTTAAAAAACCCCATAAAGCCATGGTCAGATGGTAGATGGTGTACCGGTACATTTAGAACAAAGTTTGCACAGTGTGTGTTTGAGTGGGTTGCTAGCCATACAGCACTACAGTCTCACCTTTTTACTGTACCGAACTGTGACTAATGCTTTCTCCATATGCCTTGCAGTTATAGCGCAATCAAAGCGTACAAGAAGGAAGGCAGAGCTGGAAACCTGAGTCCTACTGAACACCTCCTGTCTGCTGCCGGAGCAGGTAAGCGTCTGCTGACACTGACTGCACTGGACTGACTCATTACTACGGTATTGCTGCTTGCTGAACCTGTCTCTCCACAAGCCATGACCCATGCCAGAATGCTGTAGTACTGGCGTGAGCTTGTGTTGCCTGCATGTTTCTGCAGCTATCACCCTTACATGCCAGGATAATGACATGATGTTGGTTACATTAAAGCGCACCTGAACTCAGAACTTCCTCTCTGCACTAAAAGATAAGCAACAGCATAACAACATATTTCCGTGTTACAGCTTATAGAGCTACTTCAGAGAATCTGTAGTGTAATTACTTACTAGCTTGCTGGGAGCACAGAAAGGGTTAAACACCTGTGTTTACATATCAGCTCTCAACTCAGCAGACAACTGGCAGTTTAAATTACACTAGCTCATTACTTGCTGAGGAGGAAGAATTAGACAGGCTGTTCTGTATAAACACATGCAGGGTGGATTTCTCTGTGTTCTTCTCTCCTGTGCAAGAGTTCAGGTCCGCTTTGAGGGTCCTTTTACACTTAGTGCGGTGTGATTTTGGCCATTGCGGTGAGATGTGGTTTGAGAGCCCCAGGGGAACATCTGATGAGTTCAGTACCCCTCCCCCCACGTGTGTGTGTGTGTGTGTGTGTATATATATATATATATATATATATATATATATATATATATATATAGCTACAGTGGGTTGCAAAAGTATTCGGCCCCCTTGAAGTTTTCCACATTTTGTCACATTACTGCCACAAACATGCATCAATTTTATTGGAATTCCACATGAAAGACCAATACAAAGTGGTGTACATGTGAGAAGTGGAACGAAAACCAAACATGATTCCAAACATTTTTTACAAATAAATAACTGCAAAGTGGGGTGTGCGTAATTATTGTCCACTAACAGTACAATTTCAGTGAAAAAGTCACCCGATTGATCACATAAATACGATCGGAAATAAAATGTTGTTATACATGGATTATTTTACCATCAACGAACCAATCGGTACATCCTATCCATCACAACTGGTTATAAAAACTGCTTATCCAGTTGAATGATCACCATTAGAATCGTTCAGTTGATTTGGGTTTGTCGATTTTTGTGTTTTTTTTTACACAGTCGATTTGGGACGTTAGTGAGGTGTATTTTCTACCAATGCAATCGCTCGGGCAGTTTTTCGTTAAAAATTGTATCGTTGGTGAGCACATTAAAGAGAGCCCGAGGTGGGCGCATAAAAGAAAATAACATTCTGCTACCTGATCCGGGGGGCTGAGCGGATGAGGTAGCTGCCAAAACCGCCGCTCCTGTGGGCCACACTGGCATTCTTTCACTTTTGTGACCTCTGGATCATGATGCTGAAAGGAGAGATTCATTCTCTCTCCTAGCGTGCAAAGAGGTGGGGAGCAGCAGGGGGCATGGCCAGGGAGAGAGAGCTGCCCAATGGCAGCTTTGGAAACCCTGCAGGAACGCCCCCAGCGGGCGTTTTGAACAGGGATTCCCTCTCCTCTGTTTACCCCCCGGAATAGCGACAAATATTGTCGCTAGTTTTGGGGGGCTGTAGCATGGCGGTGGGGGGGGCAGAAAGTGGCGGTGGGGACACAGAGGCATGTCATGAGGCAGAGAACATGCCTCTGTGTTCCATCTGCCCCGCCACGAACCGCCTCAGGTTCTCTTTAAGGGGGTACTTAAGATAATCTTGTCTAACAAGAAGTACTTGTTACATGCTTTCTGTAACGGACGGTTGCGGGGCCGCAGACGCGTCCTGGAACCGCCCGTGAAGAAAAAGCGATCACACTCGATTCTCTGCATCGATTGCGCTTCAGATCAATAGAATCTGGATTTATTGTGTAGGAGAGTCTGCAGTCTTTTCTCAGCAGAGAGATAGCCATCTGCAGAGAGTCCCTGGCTTCAAGCTGTGCTGATGGCCCATCCATCAGGTATAGGTGACAAGCACCATGACAGAAGCAATCTAAAGTGGAAAAACTCAGACACTCGGGCTCCTTCCCCAGCAGGGGAGCCGACATGTGGCTTGCTGCTGCCAGCTTCAAAAAGAACCTCACCTAGGGATGACCTGCTGTCAATCCCAGATGCAGATCATATTCCATAAACTGCTATATGTGTCATATTTTCTGTGTTGCCAGGCTGGCAGACCCTCTAAACTAACAAAGCATGTAGGGCCCTGTCTGGCACTGGTTCTGAGAACATTTCAGAACATTCTGAGGTAAAGACTGTCAGTTAGGCAGTTCGAAAGTGCCCTGATGATACCACAGGGGTCCCACCCCTCATGTTTGGTATCAGGCTGCTGGGTAAATCGAGGCAGACCTGAAAATATTAGTAAATCTGCCCTGACCTGTACGGTTCTGTGAGATAGAGCCCATATGTGGTTAAGACATGATTTCTGGTCCCCAGGACAAGGGGAGGACTCATCTCATGTTCTAAGGGGGTGTGTGGCCCTGCCCTCACTCCCTCCTACTGGATCAGGGGCATAAGAATGGCAGAGGAGACAAACTCAGTGTCCTCCACCCTGAAACTTCTTGAACTCATCTGTGCCAGCTTGAGGATATGCTGGCATCCACCTGGTCTGAACTCTGAACTTTTGATTGAAACCAAGAACTTTATGATTCTTCCCACAAAAAGGACATCTTTCCAGGAACTAAGTATTTTTTCTCCCTTCTTTTATTTTTCATACTGGCTATTACTGTTTTAATAATTGTTTGTTTGTATATATTTATATTGCTTTCAATAAACCGACGCTATCGTCAGTTGTTGTTCTAGCTACCCTACTATTCAGCACGCACACAACTGAACCAGACCTCTAAAGAGACGTTACTATTGTTTGTTGTTGGCTAGACAGAATACAGCGTGTTTTAACCGTTTTTATTCGCAGGACCAGTCAGTCAGTAAATCTGGTCCACTGGCCCATACCAGTGGTGGTGGCAGATACCCTGGAATCGTGTGTACGTTGTAATTACCCATATCTCACAGGCTCCCTTCTGGTTTGTCTGCGGTTTGTCCCAACGGTTCCTGCGCATTGACTGCGACCAGAGTTCGCACGATCCGTGCGCTGGCACCGTTTGGAAGGCCATTTGCGGTCTGACCACCAGGGCTCCTGTGACACTTTCATATCTGTAATATCTGCTGTTTGTTTCCATGCAGGTGCCTTAACTATGTGTTTTACAAACCCAATATGGGTTACAAAGACCCGTCTCATTCTTCAGTACGATTCTGGTGTTGACCCATCTAAGCGTCAGTACAGAGGCATGTGCCACGCCCTGGCTACTATATACAGACATGAAGGGATCCCTGGACTGTATAGGGTAAGATACTTTATGCTTCAGTTTAAAGCTATTTCTATATAGAGCGTTATCTGCAAATGGTAGGCATTGCAGGGTGTATTCAGGTATTGTGGCCTAATGATTTCAGGTTTGATTTATTAAAGGGGCGGATCAAGCAAAAAGGGCACCATGGGCTGTAATGTGAATAAAGGCTACAGCGGCACTCAGAAAGTAATTTGGGCACCAGAAAAAGACGAGGCTCAAATGACAAAAAATACAGTGCAATTCAGCCACCAGCAACAGCTGGCAACCAAAGTACATCTTTTCCCTGAGTCCATGGCGGCCTGGAGGGGGAATAGTAATTCACACCGCCGGGACTTTTGCAGGAGCAGGGTGAGCCGTTTTTTAAGCTTCATCCTGTGCCCAAATTCCTAGGCTCCCCTTTTTGTATGTATGCATGTAACATCCAAAAATGTAAAAAATTGCTTATATAGTTAGTACCCCAAAAATATGTAATAGTGCCCCCCCCCCCCCCCCCCCCTCCCATTTTTTTTCTCTTTACCTGGTTTGGGTGCCTTTGCCCAACTGCAGAAATTGTGCAGTGCCAGCGGGATTGTGGGAATTTCATCACACTTTAAAGTGTACCTGAGCTGATGCTCGGGTACAAAATCAGATACTTACGTAAAGAGAGGAAAGCCTCAGGATCCTACTGAGGCTTCTCTCGGTGGTCTGCTGTCACTGAGCACGGCCCCCCTCCCCGCATCCATGGCCACACAATAGCCGACTGAGCCCGCCCGCACTTGCGTAAGGAGCCATGAGCTCCGTGCAACTGATCATGCGCGGTCAAACAAGTAATAAGGATGCTAACCAGGCAATCCTAAAGTTAAAAATCACTCTTACTTTTCCTCTCCAAAAAAAACCCCATAATTCCCCAGTTTCCCAGGCTCTTATTTGGTACATCTGCCGCACAAAGGAAGTTGGAGGGCATGCTGGGATTTCTTGTTATCTTCTTTACTTTCAGCCTGATTGGCTGAAGCCTCTTTCCCTCCTGTTTTCCCCTCCCACACCTCTGTTCCTCTCTGATTGGCCAATATTTCTCATGCTCAGAAAATGCACTTTCTAATGCAGAGCTGGGTGGGAGTGTCTGAAGACTGGGCAGAGGGAGTGCAAAGCATACACAATCAGGCAGAGGAGAGTAAGGGAGGAAATGACATCAGGATTGGCTTCAAGATAGACACAGACAAAATGGAAAATCCTGAGAAGGATTTTCTTTTTTTTTTTCTTTTTTTTTTCTATAGAAAAATCACTGTTTTTTCTGAGATAGTATGGCTGACCGCTCCACTTTAAAAGGAAATGTCAGCTTCCATATCTCTCTCACTTCAGATTCCCTTTACAGCTTTAGGCAGATAGATTCCATGTTGTGCTGCATGTTAATGCCTTTTTCTGTTCCTCTGCAGGGATTTGTGCCAGGCCTTCTAGGAACTTCACACGGAGCCCTTCAGTTCATGGCTTATGAGGAGCTAAAACTGGAGTACAATAAGCACCTTAATCGTCCCAGTGATACTAAACTGGTAAAGTTCCACTTGCCTTATAAAAAACAGTTTTTTTTATCTTCATGAAAGTTCAGATCATTATTATTTAGTATTTATATAGTGCCGACATCTTCCCCAGCACTGTACAGAGTACATGCTATGGGCTTGATTCACAAAGCGGTGCTAACTGTGAAGCCCTCTATCATGCCTAAACTCAGTTAGGTCGTGATAAAATCAACTCGTGCGCAAAGTCCCGCGCACAAAACTTTGCTCCCCAGGCGACCTTATAAGCGCATGGGGTGCGCTGTTATCATCACTTCGCGCTGTGCGCGTGCAAAGTTTTGCGCGTGGGACTTTGCGCACGAGTTGATTTTCAAAACGGTGCTGACCTAATTAGCACCCTACTTAACACGCCCAAAGTCTTTAGGCGTGCTAACTAGGTTAGCACCGCTTTGTGAATTAAGCCCTATGAATTGTGTAGTGCAGGGGTGCCCATTGCATCAGTCGCGAAGGACAAATGTATAGATCATTATCTGACGCAGTGGGCACTGACAGTACAGCGCTGGCCAATAAGAACAGCATATGTCTGCGCATGCCCCTTCCTGCGGCTAACAGCCAATCGGTGTGGCTGAAACATCCTGTGATGTCGCATCCAGTCTGAAGGAGGGGACATGTTTCACCCGCTGTCACACTCCCCACCAAGTGAGTACATCTCTTCTCTCACTTCCAACACACACCACACCACACTGGTATAAGACTCTGTTGATCTATTGATTCACATTCTTCATTCACAATTGCTACTATCTATTTGTATTGATTATTGCCAGTCTATTTTACCATTTATGCCACCCTACTTTCTGTATGCTTTTTTCTTGAAGGGTGGGGGGGGGGATTGTAGGTGGTAGATCGCTTTGTCTTCGTAGTCATTAAAGTAGCTCAATGTCTGAAATAGTGTGGCCACCCCTGGTGTAGCGTATGTATGTTAGTCTAAGGCCAGTTTGTTCAGGGGAAGTCAATTAAAGGGGAACTGAAGTAAGAGGTATACGGAGGCTGCCATATTTATTTTCTTTTAATCAATACCAGTTGCCTGGCAGCCCTGCTGGTCTATTTCTCTGCAGTAGTATCTGATTAACACCAGAAACAAGCATGCAGCTAGTCTTGTCAGATCTGACTTTAAAGTCTGAAACACCTGATCTGCTGCATGCTTGTTCAGGGGCCATGGCTAATAGTATTAGAGGCAGAGGATCAGCAGGGCTGCCAGGCAATTGGTATTGCTTAAAAGGAAATAAACATGGCAGCCTCCATATACCTCTCTCTTCAGTTCCCTTTTAACTTACCAGTATGTTTTTGTGATGTGGGAACTGGAGTACCCCCAGAGGAGACCCCCACGCAACCACACAGAGAATATACAAACTCCTTGCAGATAGTGCCCTGGCTGGAATTCAAACCGGGGACCCAGCGCTGCAAGACTAGAGTGCCCAAGATTATAGACTTGTTTATTTACTGAAACCTGCTGTCAATCCTTGTGTTTTTTTGTTTGTTTTCAAATATCCATCTCTACCCTTACTTCTAGCCTTGCTAATTAGATAAACGCTTCAAAAAACAATCTTGTGAATACACTATCACATAAAATTGTAAAAAAAAGAAAAAGAAAAAAAATACACACATAGAAGAAATGCATTCCTCCTAGAGTAAAATGTGCTATAGATTACTTTTTTCCTATGTAACTGTCACAGTAGACCGTATAGAGAGACGAGACACATAACATTTATATTGCGCTTTTCTCCTCTCTGACTCAAAGCGCCAGAGCTGCAGCCACTAGGATGCGCTCTATAGGCAGAAGCAGTGTTAGGGAGTCTAGCTCAGGGATTCCTAACTGAATAGCCCTTAACCATTTCGCTATCCAGCCACTAAGAGGAGATGGACAGGTCTAACACCGCAGAGGCGCTCAATGCACAGCGTTTTTTTTGTATTGCTGGCACTGATTTTTCGTCTAAAGAAGTGAGCCGAATGTGCTCACGAAACGTGTTGCCATAGTGCAAATGAACTCAATTTTTCCATAACTAGTGTTATCTCTGAGGTAAGCCACCTCTAATTTTTGGATTGTATTGCTTTTAAAGAGAATCTGTATTGTTAAAATCGCACAAAAGTAAACATACCAGTGCGTTAGGGGACATCTCCTATTGCCCTCTGTCACAATTTCGCCGCTCCCCGCCACATTAAAAGTGGTTAAAAACAGTTTTTAAAAGTTTGTTTATAAACAAACAAAATGGCCACCAAAACAGGAAGTAGGTTGATGTACAGTATGTCCACACATAGAAAATACATCTGTACACAAGCAGGCTGTATACACCCTTCCTTTTGAATCTCAAGAGATCATTTGTGTGTTTCTTTCCCCCCTAAGGGGGGAGTTCATAGCAGAACCACAACACTGAAGAACTTGGCAGCCTTCCAGACACAGGCTGACAAGTCTGACAAGGGAAAGATACATTGATTTATTACAGAGACTGTGATAGTACAAAGTGCTGCAGTAAGCCAGAACACATTAGAATAGCTTTTGGAACTTGTAGGATGATAAAAAACAGGATGCAATTTTTGTTACGGAGTCTCTTTAAAGTGTTTTCTACCGGGGCTCCTCTTCCTCCTGTTGCGTTCTGTACCCTCCCTTGGAGGGTGGCTTCCTGTCTACATGCCTAGTAATCTATGACCCTAATGTTCCCCTTTCAGAACACCTTGGAATACATCACTATGGCAGCGACGTCTAAGATATTTGCAGTGGCGGCTACTTACCCATATCAGGTGGTCCGAGCTCGCCTTCAGGATCAGCACAATCGCTATTCAGGGGTCATAGATGTCATTAGGCGGACGTGGAGGTAAGCTGGAACTTACTGTATGCATGCATAAAATCGCAATGTCAGTTTACAGCCTGGTGTGTCAGCAGTGTGAGGCCCGGGCCCACTGTACATCGCTGAGCGCTTTTTGTAGCATTTTCCAGAGTGGTTTCTGATGATTTAAAAGCAGGGATGCTGTCACGAGTAGATTGGAGTGGCCTAAGCACTCGAACTTGTGATTCAAATGAGCAATAATTAATGCAGGTGTGGAGCGGGACATAAGGGGTTATTTACCCATAAGGCTGCGTGCTCCCTGCGCTCCAAATAGGATCCACACGCGTCCTATTCATCGCATTACAAGCCTCGCTGTGGGCACTTCCTCCTTCCGGCTTGAAGGAGGAAGTGCCCGCAGTGCCTGCAGCGAGGCTTGTAATGCGATGAATAGGACGCATGTGGATCCTATTTGGAGTGCAGGGAGCACGCAGCCTTATGGGTAAATAACCCCTTATGTCCCGCTCCACACCTGCATTAATTATTGCTCAGTGGATCAAGAAAGAAGAACTCCAGCACTCTCTTAACAGCAGTAGGAGATGGGACTTAGACCTAATGAACCAATGGAGTATGTGCGTCTCTTTGAGGGGCGTGCACGGGCTGAGTAGAAGACAGCAATACAATATGAGGAGGGACAGCGCTCCTCTTCCTCTCTAAAACTGAACAGAAACAGATGGCCGCACATAGTGCATTACTGTCATCATGAATCACAATAATCAAGCCCCAAACGTGCACATGTGCTCAAAAGTGCTCCACTCGTGATCTCTCCCCCTTCACACCAGCAGCTCACCGGATAAACGCCACCTCACTTTCCAGGTGGGTCTCACATTTAGCCTTGAGAGTGGCCAGCTCCAATCACAGTGTACACAGATTCTGATCCGTAGTTTAGAAGATCCACATTTTAATATTCAGTTCCATATGTAAAAAATATAAAAAACATACATAGCGTAATACAGTAGGTTAAAAGTCAGGGCCTGCGCAATTTCAGCGCACTCACGTGTGTAGAGAAATATCAGGCATCTCGGGCATCCCAGCCCATTAACATGTCTCCTCCACTAGCGGCACCGGCGTCCCGATTTTCCCGCTCCTGGTAGCAGCCTGTACCCTCACCATCCGTGTTTCCTCCTCAAGCCCAGTGACGTCAGCGCTCCTGGTCACGCCCTACGCGTTTCGTCCAATGGACTCATCAGGGGCTAACGTCACTAGGGCGCCGACGTCTCTTATACTCTGGGCTGGCTCGTTCCTCAATACATGAGTGCCTCGCGCGCACTAGGGCTGCGCGACTTCCTGGTACTGACATCATAAGTGATCGCCTGGAACGCAGATGTCCCCGGCGCTTTCCACTGACTAAGAGAAATGGCTGAGTTTCACCCAGTGCCATCTAGTGGCAGAATCGCTAACTCCCTGCTGGACTTACAGCATTTGGCTTAATGCTTTATTGTCAGATCACATTTACTGCCATCTAGTGGCCAAATGACTAACTTCCGGCCAGAATTAAAATTAAAATTAAAATGAAATGCCCCCTATGTTTTAAAAACAGGCATAATCAAGAAATTAAATTAAATGAAAAAAATATAAAAAATTTTCTGCAGAGGACAGGGTTCTATGTATAAAGGAAATTAGCTGGTAGATATTATATTGCAGAGCCCAGAGGAATCGTAAATCAAACAGCTCCTACAGCTCCCTCCGACCCTTCTAATGCCTAGTTCAAAATTGGTTTACCAACCTGGATCTACCAGAGGTAATTTGACTAAAAAATCTGGCTAAAGAATCCAGACAAATATTCTTTGTTCTCTTCACTGTCCCTTGACCAATTCCATTATACTTGTGAATATGTATGCAAAGTTTCCAGGGTGAGCAGTCTCTAGACCGGACTCTCGCCCTTTAGACACCTGGGCTGGTTCTTAAATCAATCCATGCTTACTTATGGGCTGTGATCACTTTCAAGATCATGCCACCTACCTAATGAGTGTTGCCATTGGTGCAGGCCCAGACTTGGGCACCTCCTCAGTTTACATGCCTCCGTGCCTACCGAGGGAGAATTCTGTGTACCTCCATACCACTTTACCCTGTGCCCCTACATGGCCTCTACCCCCGCTCCCCTTATCTAAATGTGTATATTGGTGGATATTGTTTTTGATGGCCCCCATCTATAGTCCGTACTGGAGCCACAGGATTCTCAGTGCCTATTCAGTTTATACATCATTCATAATACAGCACTCAGGGTCTAACATACTCCAAAATCAAGCAGTCTACATGAAGTTCTGCATTACCCCCCTGGGGACAGTGCCCCATCCTGTATATCCACCCAAAACTCCATCCTGAACTCCATGCAATCCCTATAGGCTGCTGGGCTGTGACCCCTTTCAGGATCATGCCATCTCACTGGTGGGTGATGCCCTTAGTGCAGGCCCAGCTATAGATACCTCCTCAGTTTTCATGCCTCCGTGTCCACCGAGGGAGCATTCTGTGTAATTCCATTCTACTTGATTCCTATACCCTTATGTAGCCACTATCCCCCCTCCCCTTACCTGGTGTAGGTTAGTATTACATGAGGTGGCCCCCTAAGACCTATAAAGGAACCCCAGGATTCTCAGTGCCCCTATGATCATATATCATTCAAAGTCTAACAGTTTAGGTCAAACATCATTCGTGATGAAGCAGTTTAGATCAAATTCTACATTAAGTCCCCCTGGGGACAGTGATCCCATCTTATGTATCCACCTCCCCTCAGCCTGAGAGATATCCCGTACCACACTTGAACCTCTCCATCTTTTAACATGTGATTCTACCCCCATGAATTTAAGTCCAGTGGGGTCTCGATTATGATGTGTTTTGAAATGGTTAGAAACACTATGTGTGGCCAACCCTTTGATTATATTCGCCACATGTTCCCCTATCCTTTTATGTAGTGATCGAGTGGTGCGCCCCACGTATTCTAGCCCGCAAGGACATTTCAGAACATAAATCACCCCCTTAGTGCGACATGTTATACACTGTCTTATCTTGTGCTGATGACCTGTGTTCCTTGCAGTGAAACTGTCCCCTTTGTACGGCTGCGCCTCTCTGCAGCCCCTACAGTCCCGGCAGGGAAAAAACCCCCTTTGGCCCAACAAGTTGGCTGTATTCATCTTAGGGGGGTTCTGAAAGCTAGGAACTAGTTTCGACCTGAGATTGGGTGCTTTTCTATATATAAAGCCTGGTTTTTTTGGAAGTACACTCCTCAGTGCTCCGTCCAGTTGTAAAATGCGCCAGTGTCTCATGATAATAGACTCAACCTCTCTGTGTTGATGGCTATAGTCCAATAGCAGATCAAACTCTCTATTTCTTACTATTGGTTGTTGTCTGTTTCGTAATAGATCAGACTGTTCCATATTTGATACTTCATCCACCACTTTCTGTAGATCTGCATGGTGGTAGCCTTTATCCATAAAGCGCTGGACCAGAATCTGGCTCTGTTCTCTAAAGTCTTGGACATTAGTACAATTCCTCCTGATCCTCATTATTTGCCCTTTTGGGATGTTGTTAAGCCACCTCTTGTGGTGACAGCTCCCTTGGGGAATGTACCCATTTTTGTCCGTGGGCTTAAAGAAAGTTTTAGTCATCAGTTTGTCTCCCTGTTTGGTAATCACCAGGTCTAAAAATTCGACCTGTCTGGATGCCTGATGGAAAGTTATTTTAATGGGTGCCCAGTGATTGTCAATTACCTTGAGAAACTCATTGAGCTCCTCACTGGCACCCCTCCATATAAAGAACAGGTCGTCAATAAACCTGTTCCAACTTATGATTTTCATCGCCTGTTGTTTACTAAGGATTTCTTGCTCCCATTTTCCCATATAAATGTTAGCCAGCGATGGAGCGAACTTAGCCCCCATGGCACAGCCGGTCAACTGTAGGTAGTGATCCTGTTCATACCAGAAATAGTTGTGTGATAGAGCAAAATTTAATAGTTCCATAATGAACTCAATTTGCTCCGGTTTCAGATCAGTATTTGCCCCCAGGGCCGATTTCACTGCTTCCATCCCACTATCATGTGGGATGACTGTATAGAGAGAGGCCACGTCTCCTGTGACCAATATATCATCCTTTTCTATCTGAATGTGTTGCATCCTCTGTAATAGATCTTTAGTATCTTTTAGAAGGTATGGTAGCTTCGCCACTGCCTCTTGAAGGAACCAATCCACATACTCCCCCACTCTCTGTGTGAGTGATCCCACCCCACTCACAATGGGTCTCCCTGGGGGGTTGATTTGATCCTTATGGATCTTAGGGTTAGAATAGATCACAGGGAGCCTCGGGTTCGTGGGCATTAAATATTTAAATTCATTCGTGGAGATAAACGTTTCTCTCTCCCCCTTCATCAGAATCTCCTTTAGTTGCTTCTTAAACTCAATCGTGGGATTTTTCTTCAATTTTTTGTATGTGGTTGGATCAGCCAGTAAGCGCTTCATCTCCTGTTTATATTGGCCGCCATTGAGTATCACTAGACCCCCCCCTTTATCAGCGGGTTTTAAAATGAGGTCTTTCTGTTCTACCAGCTCCCTGATCTGTTGATCAATCACTCTACTATTTTTTAGCTTTTTGACTTCCAGCCTGTCCAGGTCTTGAAGCACCGCCCTCTTGAATGTATCAATCGTGCTATCTTTAGCATTATCCTGAGGATTGAATAGGGATCTATTCTTGAGGGTCGTATGAATATATTGTTGAGGTGGTGGATTGGCCCCAAGTGTGGGGCCAGGTTTACTCAGGAAATACTTCTTTTGGTTAAGTTTCCTCACATATTTGTTAATCCCCAAATAGGTTTCAAACTTATTGAGGCTCTTAGGGGGTGCATAGTTCAATCCCTTATCAAGCAGTTTTAATTGAGGTTTAGTTAGAGGAACCCCACTCAGGTTAAATATGCCCCCCCCTATCTCTGTCTTTTTCTGTCTCTCTCTACGTCCTCCTCGAACCCCTCTCCGGTTCTTTTTTGCCCTCCCTCCCATTCCTCCTCCTGATATTCCCTCTGATGGCTCCATCTGTCCGTCTGGCCTACCCCTAAAAAACGATCATTGTACTCCGTGAGTGTCTGATATCGATTGGATAGAGGTATGTTTGTGTACCCTCTATTTCCCCCCCCCTCTATATTGGGGATTGATGCCATTTCTCTGCCTAAGGTTGTAATGTGGTTGCCCATTCTCCATTTGAGGTGAGGGTCGACCCCCCCCCTTGTGGTTGTTTAGGCTCAGTTCTTGATAAGGGTCTGGGAGGCGGGGGTGCTCCCCATGCCCCTACTGGGGCTCCATCTCTCTGCCCTCTATACTGCTCTTGTTGTAGGGGTCTATTATCACTAGGGCGATCTATTATTCTGGGGCTCTCCTGGTCCAGATATTCCCGTGGGGGGCCCATCTCATCTACTTTAGGTTTGTGCTGAGCATTTGTTGGTTCAGCTTGCTTCTGGGTTTGTTCTATCTGCCATCTGTAGGCTTTCCCAGTTTTGTAATCACCCCAGTCATTCCAAAATCTTTTTTGTCTGATTTCTATGATCTCTTTTTCATTTTTGGTCAATTTTTTCATTAATGCCTCCATAGCCTGCTTATATGAATCCCCCTCTTTGAACGGTTCCCTGACCCCCTTTAGCTGATCAATCTCCCCCTCGAGGCGATCTAACCTCGCCTGTTTTCTCTTTGATAGAATTTTTAACAGATCAAGTCCACTTTTATTTAAAAATTCCCCCATTTCCTTATCATTCTCCTCACTGTTTTCCCCATCATTAATTAGGATATCCCATCTATATCTTTTGGGCACCAGCTCTTCCTCAATGTATCTACCCAGACTCGCCTGATCCCACCAGGCTACCTGTTCCTTGAGCATTAGATTGTGTAACCTTTTAAAGTTATTCTCCAGCGTTTCCCCCCCAGCCTCGCTCCCATTCCCCGGCTCTTTGGAAAAGACCCCCGCGAGGTTAATGGTCCCTCGTTCTCTCAGTGCAAATGCATCCATAATTGAGGCCAATTGTTAGTAAATGATATTTAAATGATAATTAGAACACAGGAAAAACGCTAAACACTGCCAAAAAACACTGGTAGAACACTTGCCCCTATTGAATGCTATCCCTAATGTGATTGACCTCACTTTACCCTCAGTGGATTTAGGGCAATAGACATAGACCCCAGCCTAAAAAATATATATATATCAATGCGAACCCCAAAAGGTGTGGCGGCAGCAATTAAAAGCACCTCAAATGGAGAATGGGCAACCACATTACAACCTTAGGCAGAGAAATGGCATCAATCCCCAATATAGAGGGGGGGGGAAATAGAGGGTACACAAACATACCTCTATCCAATCGATATCAGACACTCACGGAGTACAATGATCGTTTTTTAGGGGTAGGCCAGACGGACAGATGGAGCCATCAGAGGGAATATCAGGAGGAGGAATGGGAGGGAGGGCAAAAAAGAACCGGAGAGGGGTTCGAGGAGGACGTAGAGAGAGACAGAAAAAGACAGAGATAGGGGGGGGCATATTTAACCTGAGTGGGGTTCCTCTAACTAAACCTCAATTAAAACTGCTTGATAAGGGATTGAACTATGCACCCCCTAAGAGCCTCAATAAGTTTGAAACCTATTTGGGGATTAACAAATATGTGAGGAAACTTAACCAAAAGAAGTATTTCCTGAGTAAACCTGGCCCCACACTTAGGGCCAATCCACCACCTCAACAATATATTCATACGACCCTCAAGAATAGATCCCTATTCAATCCTCAGGATAATGCTAAAGATAGCACGATTGATACATTCAAGAGGGCGGTGCTTCAAGACCTGGACAGGCTGGAAGTCAAAAAGCTAAAAAATAGTAGAGTGATTGATCAACAGATCAGGGAGCTGGTAGAACAGAAAGACCTCATTTTAAAACCCGCTGATAAAGGGGGGGGGTCTAGTGATACTCAATGGCGGCCAATATAAACAGGAGATGAAGCGCTTACTGGCTGATCCAACCACATACAAAAAATTGAAGAAAAATCCCACGATTGAGTTTAAGAAGCAACTAAAGGAGATTCTGATGAAGGGGGAGAGAGAAACGTTTATCTCCACGAATGAATTTAAATATTTAATGCCCACGAACCCGAGGCTCCCTGTGATCTATTATAACCCTAAGATCCATAAGGATCAAATCAACCCCCCAGGGAGACCCATTGTGAGTGGGGTGGGATCACTCACACAGAGAGTGGGGGAGTATGTGGATTGGTTCCTTCAAGAGGCAGTGGCGAAGCTACCATACCTTCTAAAAGATACTAAAGATCTATTACAGAGGATGCAACACATTCAGATAGAAAAGGATGATATATTGGTCACAGGAGACGTGGCCTCTCTCTATACAGTCATCCCACATGATAGTGGGATGGAAGCAGTGAAATCGGCCCTGGGGGCAAATACTGATCTGAAACCGGAGCAAATTGAGTTCATTATGGAACTATTAAATTTTGCTCTATCACACAACTATTTCTGGTATGAACAGGATCACTACCTACAGTTGACCGGCTGTGCCATGGGGGCTAAGTTCGCTCCATCGCTGGCTAACATTTATATGGGAAAATGGGAGCAAGAAATCCTTAGTAAACAACAGGCGATGAAAATCATAAGTTGGAACAGGTTTATTGACGACCTGTTCTTTATATGGAGGGGTGCCAGTGAGGAGCTCAATGAGTTTCTCAAGGTAATTGACAATCACTGGGCACCCATTAAAATAACTTTCCATCAGGCATCCAGACAGGTCGAATTTTTAGACCTGGTGATTACCAAACAGGGAGACAAACTGATGACTAAAACTTTCTTTAAGCCCACGGACAAAAATGGGTACATTCCCCAAGGGAGCTGTCACCACAAGAGGTGGCTTAACAACATCCCAAAAGGGCAAATAATGAGGATCAGGAGGAATTGTACTAATGTCCAAGACTTTAGAGAACAGAGCCAGATTCTGGTCCAGCGCTTTATGGATAAAGGCTACCACCATGCAGATCTACAGAAAGTGGTGGATGAAGTATCAAATATGGAACAGTCTG
Organism: Hyperolius riggenbachi; assembly: GCF_040937935.1. Taxonomy (NCBI): domain Eukaryota; kingdom Metazoa; phylum Chordata; class Amphibia; order Anura; family Hyperoliidae; genus Hyperolius; species Hyperolius riggenbachi. The sequence goes on along the minus strand of NC_090650.1, from coordinate 393,235,374 downwards.
ATCTATTACGAAACAGACAACAACCAATAGTAAGAAATAGAGAGTTTGATCTGCTATTGGACTATAGCCATCAACACAGAGAGGTTGAGTCTATTATCATGAGACACTGGCGCATTTTACAACTGGACGGAGCACTGAGGAGTGTACTTCCAAAAAAACCAGGCTTTATATATAGAAAAGCACCCAATCTCAGGTCGAAACTAGTTCCTAGCTTTCAGAACCCCCCTAAGATGAATACAGCCAACTTGTTGGGCCAAAGGGGTTTTTTTCCCTGCCGGGACTGTAGGGGCTGCAGAGAGGCGCAGCCGTACAAAGGGGACAGTTTCACTGCAAGGAACACAGGTCATCAGCACAAGATAAGACAGTGTATAACATGTCGCACTAAGGGGGTGATTTATGTTCTGAAATGTCCTTGCGGGCTAGAATACGTGGGGCGCACCACTCGATCACTACATAAAAGGATAGGGGAACATGTGGCGAATATAATCAAAGGGTTGGCCACACATAGTGTTTCTAACCATTTCAAAACACATCATAATCGAGACCCCACTGGACTTAAATTCATGGGGGTAGAATCACATGTTAAAAGATGGAGAGGTTCAAGTGTGGTACGGGATATCTCTCAGGCTGAGGGGAGGTGGATACATAAGATGGGATCACTGTCCCCAGGGGGACTTAATGTAGAATTTGATCTAAACTGCTTCATCACGAATGATGTTTGACCTAAACTGTTAGACTTTGAATGATATATGATCATAGGGGCACTGAGAATCCTGGGGTTCCTTTATAGGTCTTAGGGGGCCACCTCATGTAATACTAACCTACACCAGGTAAGGGGAGGGGGGATAGTGGCTACATAAGGGTATAGGAATCAAGTAGAATGGAATTACACAGAATGCTCCCTCGGTGGACACGGAGGCATGAAAACTGAGGAGGTATCTATAGCTGGGCCTGCACTAAGGGCATCACCCACCAGTGAGATGGCATGATCCTGAAAGGGGTCACAGCCCAGCAGCCTATAGGGATTGCATGGAGTTCAGGATGGAGTTTTGGGTGGATATACAGGATGGGGCACTGTCCCCAGGGGGGTAATGCAGAACTTCATGTAGACTGCTTGATTTTGGAGTATGTTAGACCCTGAGTGCTGTATTATGAATGATGTATAAACTGAATAGGCACTGAGAATCCTGTGGCTCCAGTACGGACTATAGATGGGGGCCATCAAAAACAATATCCACCAATATACACATTTAGATAAGGGGAGCGGGGGTAGAGGCCATGTAGGGGCACAGGGTAAAGTGGTATGGAGGTACACAGAATTCTCCCTCGGTAGGCACGGAGGCATGTAAACTGAGGAGGTGCCCAAGTCTGGGCCTGCACCAATGGCAACACTCATTAGGTAGGTGGCATGATCTTGAAAGTGATCACAGCCCATAAGTAAGCATGGATTGATTTAAGAACCAGCCCAGGTGTCTAAAGGGCGAGAGTCCGGTCTAGAGACTGCTCACCCTGGAAACTTTGCATACATATTCACAAGTATAATGGAATTGGTCAAGGGACAGTGAAGAGAACAAAGAATATTTGTCTGGATTCTTTAGCCAGATTTTTTAGTCAAATTACCTCTGGTAGATCCAGGTTGGTAAACCAATTTTGAACTAGGCATTAGAAGGGTCGGAGGGAGCTGTAGGAGCTGTTTGATTTACGATTCCTCTGGGCTCTGCAATATAATATCTACCAGCTAATTTCCTTTATACATAGAACCCTGTCCTCTGCAGAAAATTTTTTATATTTTTTTCATTTAATTTAATTTCTTGATTATGCCTGTTTTTAAAACATAGGGGGCATTTCATTTTAATTTTAATTTTAATTCTGGCCGGAAGTTAGTCATTTGGCCACTAGATGGCAGTAAATGTGATCTGACAATAAAGCATTAAGCCAAATGCTGTAAGTCCAGCAGGGAGTTAGCGATTCTGCCACTAGATGGCACTGGGTGAAACTCAGCCATTTCTCTTAGTCAGTGGAAAGCGCCGGGGACATCTGCGTTCCAGGCGATCACTTATGATGTCAGTACCAGGAAGTCGCGCAGCCCTAGTGCGCGCGAGGCACTCATGTATTGAGGAACGAGCCAGCCCAGAGTATAAGAGACGTCGGCGCCCTAGTGACGTTAGCCCCTGATGAGTCCATTGGACGAAACGCGTAGGGCGTGACCAGGAGCGCTGACGTCACTGGGCTTGAGGAGGAAACACGGATGGTGAGGGTACAGGCTGCTACCAGGAGCGGGAAAATCGGGACGCCGGTGCCGCTAGTGGAGGAGACATGTTAATGGGCTGGGATGCCCGAGATGCCTGATATTTCTCTACACACGTGAGTGCGCTGAAATTGCGCAGGCCCTGACTTTTAACCTACTGTATTACGCTATGTATGTTTTTTTATATTTTTTACATATGGAACTGAATATTAAAATGTGGATCTTCTAAACTACGGATCAGAATCTGTGTACACTGTGATTGGAGCTGGCCACTCTCAAGGCTAAATGTGAGACCCACCTGGAAAGTGAGGTGGCGTTTATCCGGTGAGCTGCTGGTGTGAAGGGGGAGAGATCACGAGTGGAGCACTTTTGAGCACATGTGCACGTTTGGGGCTTGATTATTGTGATTCATGATGACAGTAATGCACTATGTGCGGCCATCTGTTTCTGTTCAGTTTTAGAGAGGAAGAGGAGCGCTGTCACACTCAGATTGAATGTACATCAAGGACCTGTGATAGCGAATACTCGTTGACAACTTCCAGTATATTGCATGCAAATTATATGACTGTCTATTGAAATTATATGACTGTTTATTGAAGCATTGGAGATTTTTGGCAGGCGCAGTTTGTGCATACTATAATATGAGGAGGGAGGCAAGGTGTAGCCAGCACTGCGCTTCAAATGATAGTTTATTGAGACTTAGAAATACACTTACAGTTTGTTCAGATTGGTTCAGGTAGGATGCGATGCGGATGTGGTGGGCGCCAGGTCTAGATCCCCCTGCGGACGTCCGTTTCGCGCGTCTAGCGCTTGTTCACCGCAGTGTTCCCCCACTGCGGTGAACAAGCGCTAGACGCGCGAAACGGACGTCCGCAGGGGGATCTAGACCTGGCGCCCACCACATCCTCATCGCATCCTACCTGAACCAATCTGAACAAACTGTAAGTGTATTTCTAAGTCTCAATAAACTATCATTTGAAGCGCAGTGCTGGCTACACCTTGCCTCCCTCCTTAATTATTGCTTATTTGAAGCTCACAAGTCCGAGTGCTTATGCCACTCCAATCTACTTGTGACAGCATCCCTGTTTAAAAGCACTTTTGAATTTTAAGGGAACCTGAAGCGAGAGGGATATGGAGGCTGCCATATTTATTTCCTTTTAAGCCATACCATTTGCCTGGCTATTCTGTTCCTCTAGTACTTGAAGCCATAAACCCTGAACAAGCAGGTAGCAGATCAGGCGTTTCTGACAATATTGTCAAATCTGACAAGATGAGCTGCATGCTTGTTTCTGGTGTTATTCAGTCACTACTGTAACCAAATAGACCAGCAAGGGTGCCAGGCAACTGGCATTGTTTAAAGCAGCAGGGTCAGCCATACTATCCCAGGGAAAAAAAACCACATATATATACAAGTATAAAAATACTTGATCTACTTGCATAACACATTGTACTGTCCACATTTTGATTTTAGTTAATTTTATATAGTGAAAGAGAATTCTGTTTCAGGCATTTGACATTTCAGTTCCCTCTGACTGAAGCCAATCCCGATATCCTTTCCTCTCGTACTGTTTTTTTCTCCTAGAAACTGCACTGTCATCTCTAGTTTGCTTTGTAAACACGTGAGCACAGTATAGATTGTATTGCAGCAGCTCACTGAACTGCTCTCAGCCAATCAGTAAGGAGCAGGAATGTGGGAGGGGAAATAAGCTTCCCTCTCAGCCAGGCTGACTGAGATAAGATTTATTACAGCAGAAACAGTTCTGATTAGGTTGGGATGTTTGCAATGCAGTGTGAGGTATAACAGACACAGAGCAGCGGGTAAATGGAATTTGATTTTGTGGCCGACAATCATGCATTAAAGGGAAGGTTCAAGCAAAATAAAGAGTTTCACTTACCTGGGGCTTCTACCAGCCCCATGCAGCCATCCTGTGCCCTCGTAGTCACTCACTGCCGCTCCAGTCCCCCGCTGGCAGCTTGCCGACCTCGGAGGTCGGCAGGACGCATTGCGTACATTTGTACGCATTCCCGCTAGTGCAGGAACATTAACACATACATTTTTACGCATTACTGGTTTAATGCGTAAAAATGTACGCATTAAACCAGTAACGCGTAAAAATGTATGTGTTAATGTTCCTGCACTAGCGGGAATGCGTACAAATGTACGCAATGCATCCCGCCGACCTCCGAGGTCGGCAAGCTGCCAGCGGGGGACTGGAGCAGCAGTGAGTGACTACGAGGGCACAGGATGGCTGCATTGGGCTGGTAGAAGCCCCAGGTAAGTGAAACTCATTTTTTTTATTTTGCTTGGACATTCCCTTTAAAAGGAAATAAATATGGCAGTCTCCATATACTATGCATGTGGAAATGTGGCCAGCTGGCCATAGAATGATCTCACCTCAGTGTACTGCTGGTTAGCCTGTATGATCTATTCGAGAAAAGGTAATGATTTCTCAGGGGAAAGGGGGTATCGTCTATTGATTGGGATGAAGTTCCATCCTGGGTATTGAACTTCATTCCAATTGTATCTATCCTCCTCTTCCTAAAAATGCTGTAGAAAGTGAGTTCCGCACAATGTCGGTAGGAACAAAACGGCTTTATTGAATCAAACACATAGGCTAAAATCCAACACCACACGCTGACATGTTTCGGACGTTACACGTCCTTAATTATAGCTATGATTAAGGACGTGTAACGTCCGAAACATGTCAGCGTGTGGTGTTGGATTTAAGCCTATGTGTTTGATTCAATAAAGCCGGTTTGTTCCTAGCGACATTGTGCGGAACTCACTTTCTACAGCATTGGACTTTGGGTTAGAGCAGCCCGTTTCCTGCACTGCCGGTAGTTTTAGGTTGTGAGCGGAGATTCACATATACCATTTTCCTAAAAATGACTTAAAGTATTTCACAGTTTTATTTTTAACCACTTTGTCCTCCTTGACGTAGTTGTACGTCGAGGACATGTGCGCTCCCACGCGCGTGCACGCGCGCTCCCGGACGCGGATTCGTTAGCCCAGAAATCAATGAATCGGGCCACGGTGCCCGATCACTGATTCCTCTCCCCCGCAAAAAAAAGCAACAGCTTCTCTCGGAAGCTTCGCTTTTTTTTACTCCTATGGCCCTCTAAGCGTACATGTTATGCTTAGAGTGACGTCATGTAAACAAACTCAAGGTTGCCGTCTTGTGGCCAAAAAGTAAAACTACATCTAAAAGTAAAAAAAAAAATTTAAATACACATATATTTCCCCAAATCAAATACTATTTACATCCCACCCTCCCAAAAATACCCACATAAAATGTTTAATAATAAAAAAAATTACAATAAAAAAAAAAAAAAAAAAAAACCATAAATATTTACCTAAGGATCTAAACTTTTTAACCACTTCACCACTGAGGGGTTTTACCCCTTGAACACCAGAGCAATTTTCACCTTTCAGCCCTCCGTCCATTCATTCGTCTATAACTTTATTATTACTTATCGCAATGAAATGAACTATATCTTGTTTTTTCCGCCACCAATTAGGCTTTCTTTAGGTGGGACATTATGCCAAGAATTATTTTATTCTAAATGTGTTTTAATGGGAAAATAGGAAAAAATGTGGGAAAAAAATATTATTTTTCAGTTTTCGGCCTTTATAGTTTTTAAATAATGCATGCTACTGTAATTAAAACCCATGAAATGTATTTGCCCATTATTCCCGGTTATAAAACCGTTTAAACTATGTCCCTATCACAATGTTTGGCCCCAATATTTTATTTGGAAATAAAGGTGCATTTTTTTCAGTTTTGCGTCCATCCCTAATTACAAGCCCGTAGTTTATAAAGTAACAGTGTTATACCCGCTTGACATAAATATTTAAAAAGTTCAGTCCCTAAGGTAACTATTTATGTTTTTTTTTTTTAATTGTATTTTTTTTTTTTTTTTAAATTACAAAAAAAATAAACAATGGGAGTGTGGGAGGTAATGAGTTAATTTATTATGTAAAACAATTTATTTTTATGTGTAAAATGCATTAGGGTGTAGTTTACTATTTGGACACAAGATGGCCACAGTGAGTATGTTTACATGCGACTTGTAAGCGACCGGAAGGACGCTTACAGGAAGCAGTAGGAGGCTGGGAGACTCACAATGATCGCGCTGTTTCTGAAAGAAGCAGCAGATCATTGCGGGAGCTTAGATCAACGAGCGGGAATGGATTTTCCCGTTCATTGATCTCCGGGCGAGCGGGCGGCGGCGTGCACGAGCGGCAGATGCGCGCGCACGAGCGGCGGTAGCGTGGACAGCGGCGGTAGTGCGGAAGGTACGGATCTCTCCGTCCCTGGTTTTTTAGGAGGGAAAAAAGGGACGGAGAAATTCGTACCGCCGGGGGTAAAGTGGTTAAATATCTTTGTAAAGATGAAATTTCAATTTTTATTTATTTATTTTTTTAAGCTTGAAAATAGTGATGGAAGCAAAACGGAAAAAAATGCTCTTTTATTCCAAATAAAATATTGTCGCCATACATTATGATAGGGACATAATTTAAACGGCGAAATAACCGGGACAAATGGGCACATGCAAGACGTGGGTTTTAATTATGGAGGCGTGTATTGTTTTAAGACTATAATGGCCGAAAACGGAGAAATAATGCATTTTTTCAGTTTTCTTATTCTTACTGTTAAAATGCATTTACAGTAAGGTAGCTCTTAGCATAATATACCACCCAAAGAAAGCCTAATTGGTGGCGGAAAAAACAAGATATAGATCAGTTCATTGTGATAAGTAGTGATAAAATGATAGGCTAATGAATGGGAGGTGAACATTGCTCGGATGCATAAAGTGAAAACGACTGAGGGCTGAAGTGGTTAAAGGGAAGGTTCAGGGACTATCTGAAAAAAATAAAAATCCCCATCCACTTACCTGGGGCTTCCCCCAGCCCGTGGCAGGCAGGAGGTGCCCTTGGCGCCGCTCCGCAGGCTCCCGGTGGTCTCCGGTGGCGCGCCCGACCTGGCCAGGCCGGCGGCCAGGTCGGGCTCTTCTGCGCTCCAAGGCCCGGCACTTCTGCGTCCCACGCCGGCGCGCTGACGTCATCGGACGTCCTCCGGGCTGTACTGCGCAGGCGCAGAACTACTGCGCCTGCGCAGTACAGCCCGGAGGACGTCCGATGACGTCAGAGCGCCGGCGTGGGACGCAGAAGTGCCGGGCCTTGGAGCGCAGAAGAGCCCGACCTGGCCGCCGGCCTGGCCAGGTCGGGCGCGCCACCGGAGACCACCGGGAGCCTGCGGAGCGGCGCCAAGGGCACCTCCTGCCTGCCACGGGCTGGAGGAAGCCCCAGGTAAGTGGATGGGGATTTTTATTTTTTTCAGATAGTCCCTGAACCTTCCCTTTAAATCTACTTTTTAAGTTTTTACTGTGTATTGTTTTTGCTCAATGACACAATCATTGAGGTATGCCAGAGCTAAAATCTATGAACTATTGACCCTATGTATCTCTTTCCTGCTCCCAGAAACCATTTTCTGCTAGGAAAGTGTTTTATAGTTGTAATTTCTCATCAGTGAGGGTCACACTGTAGTCTGACTCAGACAGGAACTGCCACTTATGCTGGGAATACGCGATGAGATTTTTCAGCAGATTTACTGTCCGATCGATTTTCCAATCATTTTTCTGACCGATTTCCATTCACTTCTATGAGAAATCGATCAGAAAAATGATCGAAAATCACATCGGACATGTCGGAAATTATCTATCGAACAATCTATTTGCCAAAAAAAATCTAATGGTGTATTCCCAGTACCTGATGTTTAACTCTTTTAGGCAGAGAGAAAAAAAAAGGAACACAGCATAGTTATTTGTGTGCTAGGCACTGTACATACACATGTCTATCTCATCATGTCACCTCGGGTATCCTTTAAGTTTAGTTTTTTGTTGCACATAACTTATAGACTAAAGTGTTTGGAGTGAATGTAAATTCTGACAGCTTTCTACTTATATTTTTCTCCACAGGAAGGAAGGCGTTGGCGGCTTCTACAAGGGAATCATCCCCAATATCCTGCGGGTGACGCCGGCGTGCTGTATCACCTTCGTAGTCTATGAGAATGTCTCTCACTTCCTGCTAAGCCTTCGGAAAGCCCAGGACTGAGCCCCGCCTTGAGCTATCCTGGAGCTATGCGGGGTCCGGCAGTGGAAGACTAATAATCAGGCTGTGTCACAGGAAGAGGATGTGCATCTGCATTTCCTGTTTATCTTGTGGGACTTTCCCATAATCCTCCATACGTGTGTCTTCCCTGATTTGGGACTGCTTCCTCTGCTCACTGATCTGCCTCTTATTGGCAGGGATAATGGAGTGAAATCAACAACCGTGACCGTCTGACACGTAACTGATATAGGAGGTCTCTGCGTATGATTGGATGTTTGAAATGAGTACAGCGAGCCTCGGCTGCACCTCTCTGCTTGTTTATCACTCATTGGAGTGAAATGATGGAAAATGCTGGTTTTTTTTTCCATATATTAGTTATTCCTTCCCCACTTCAAAAAAAAAGTGAACAAAAAAAACGCAGTTTAAAGAGGAACTTTTAAGTCATCCCAATCAGTAGGTGATTTTCTGTTTCCCATGAGAAAAACACTTGTGGAGGCATCCTTGATGATAGACTAAACAACTAAAGCTGTTGTATAGGTGAGAAATGTAATCTCAAAAGGACAAACCAATTATTTAAAGTGAACCAGAGATGAAGCACCCTCATGTATTTTACCATATATATCAGTGGGAACATTAGAGAAAACACCTACCCTGCTTTCGGTTTCATTTCTTCACTGATCAGCTTGCTTCTAATCAGCCCTGATAAAATCCCTGACTGAGCATTCAGTCAGTCTGGCTTTGCTCAGGAATCATTGTAGCTGAATCATTATAGCAGAGCCACAAGGGGGCAGGCTTGGGCTTGAAAAGACATCACAGAAGACAGACTCAGCTATAATGATTCCTGAGCAAAGCCAGCCTGAATGCTCAGTTGGGGATTTTATCAGGGCTGATAACAAGCAGGCTGAGCAGTGAAGGATGAAACAGAGAGCAGAGTAGGGGTTTTCTCTAATGTTCCCACTGATATATATATGGTAAAATACATGAGGGTGCTTCCTCTCTGGTTCACTTTAAGGAGAAGGTATTTATTCTTTTACAATAGATAACGCGTTCCATTGGTCTCGGCCCGCTTCATCGGGTCAATAAAAGTGCCTGAAATGCTGTTGGTCACGAGCGTGAGTGCCTTTAATAATTACTGGTTTATCCTTTTGAGAAGGTAAGACATTACACTTCTCACCTATTGTGTATAGTAGCTTTAGTTGTTGTCTATCATCAAGGGCGCCTTCACCAGTGTTTTAGCATAGTCCATACCCTTTGGGGTTTATAGTCAGGAGGACCCTGCAGTCCTCACAACTATCCAAGGAGAGCGACCAACCAGCATGTGCTTTGACAGACCTGGAAAACCGAGCCAGGATGGTTATATTACCACTGGCTCTGACGGTGTTTGCAAGTTCTTACAACCCACCTTTTGTGAGTATATTTATAATAGTTTTACATATGCCAACTCAGCCTACAATACTGCTCCATTGGGCTCCTGGTCTCTCTCATCCTATAGATACTTGAAGGTTACGGGTGACCATCAGTAATCTATAAACAAGCTTTCTCCTTTCCTATGAGAAATCTTTACCTTTTCTTGAATAGATCATCAGGTGGGTCTGTATGGCTGATATTGTGGAGAAACCCCTCCCACAGTGTGATGTCATGACCATGGTCCTGACAGTTTGCTGTCTGTGAACCTTGTTACATTGTGGGAAGTAACTGCTGTTTCCATCTGTCAAGCAAGAAATTTCTCCCTCTGTGCATAGAACTCACAGCAACGAACATTCAGTACAGATTATCTGGCAAAACTAAAGAGGTCACCACTAGTTATACATTTCACAATGTAAGTCAGGGAGAGGAGGGAGTTTACAATGGGCAAATGCTGAGTAAATACAGTCATTTATAAATGAATATTGTAAACAATATGCAATTTTATGCATAAAGTCATTTTCACTACAATTACTCTTTAACTTATCTAAGGCTTCATCTAGCCCCGCCCCTGTAGTATGCATAGTCCCTTGACATCATTTCGTGCTGCTCCTTTTGGCCACTGTACCCCCTTCTCAATTGCTTTCCTCAAGTGCAGTTGCAATTTTTAAAAACTGTACAAGTGCAGAACACTTCTGGCTAAAGGGCCGCACCGGCAGCTTTCAGAGGAGCACAGCTAAAGGAAGGATCAGAGTGGAATGATGGCAGGGGACCAGGAGGACTACAGAGGGGCTAGAGAAGAAGCCCTAGGCAAGATAAACTGTGGAAATTGGTTTACTTTACATTTCCTTTCATTTTAGCTTGGCATGAATTGCCATATTTTTTATTTTAGTGAGACGTGATTATAGTCAGATTTATTAAAAACCCCACGTGGTGCAGAGCGAGGCGATATTTGGGGTCAGAGTGTGACCCCTTTTGTATGTGTACAGCTGTCATAGACCAACTGAGTTCATTCAGTCAGTGCTTAAGTGCTTTCTCAGAAGAGTCCATTAGGGGGCACACAGAATGACTCTCTTTATTGGATTCTCTATCTGAAAACTCTCATGGGTTAGGAATGTTGGTAGATTATTATTTATCTTTTTATTTATAAAGTACCAACATGTTGCAGTCTAGTACAATAAGTTGGGGGTTCTGATGATGAACCTCCATACATAACAAGTATAAATTATAACACTGATGGAGAAGAGGACACTGCATGATCCAGTTTAGAGCGGTGTAGATGTTCAGTGCTGTTGTGTCACAGCCAATCGCGAGGGGGAGGAGTCAGTCAGGATACTGGACAGCAGTATAGAGCACTCAGCCCTTCCCAGCCACAAGAAAAAAAATGTTTAAATATCACCAGATACATTGCTCTGATTGGTGTGATTGTGGAGCTGCCTGGGGGGGGGGTATGGGGAATACCGCATAGTAATAGGGTATTCCCAAAAGCCCTGTTTTGTGCAGTTTGCAGTGGGAAACCAGTCTCATGCTACTTTGAAAATGCAGCATTGAGATGGAGCAGCTATTGCGTTCGATTGGACCATTTCCAAGTGGCAGCAAATTTTCATCAGCTCAAATTTTTAGCAGTGGTTCCTGAATAGCTTCCGCTGCTGTAATGTGACATTGTTCTCAGTAACTGCATTAGCAGCAGCAGCTCAGTCTCCCACGTGATGTGGGCTTTTCTAGAACAGATTTTCCATTTATTAAAGTGGACCTAAAGTGGAAAAAAAAATTCCACACAGTCCTCAGTTATAACAGACTAGTATGAATACATGTTTAAAAACTGACCTTTTGTGCCAAAAAACACAGGTTTTGATGTTTAGCCACACCCCTTCCTGAATAACTGCCACAGAAGTTTTCTACCCTTGCAAAGGCAGGAAGTACCGTATCTCTAATGCTAGGTACACACCATACAATTTTCTGTTAGATTTTCTCTTAGATTTACCTGCCAGATAGCTTTTTTCCATGTTGTAGGTAAATCTAACAGAAGAACCCAACAGAAAATTGTATGGTGTGTCCTGTGACACTGAGACAGCCTATCAACGAGAGGAGAGGTGAAGAGAAAAGGAGTGCACTGCCAACCACACACTGGGCATACCGGAGCTACTGCAGCGCTTCCCTCCTGCTTAATACAGGGATCACCTGTTGCTGCATTGGGTAAAAGATACGGGGAAACCGTAGTGTCATTGTGGCTGTTTGTCACTTTGGAATGTAAACTTTATGTCTGCTTTAAAGTGTACCTGAGACAGGTGTGGGATAAAAATGTATACATACCTGGGGCTTCCGGCAGCACCCTTCAGACCTTTGGCTCCCTCACCATCCTCCCGGGGCGCCTCGATCCGCCGGTAGGGTCCGCTGAAGTTTCTCCAGTCACCTTCATCGCACCCCCATCACCAGGAGCATTCTGCACAGTACGCTCCCAACGACTGGAGCGCACCTGCGTGGCCAAGCCACGTATGCACAGCACACCCCTATAGGAGACACTTCAGTGGACCCTAGTGGCGGATCGAGGTGGCCCGGGAGGACGACGAGGAAACCGAGGTCTGAAAGGGGCTGAAGGAACCCCCCCCCATCCCACTGCTGTCTCAGGTTCCTTTTAACTTATTCTTCTGTAAACATGTTTTTACCAGTTGTACATGTAAACCATACGCACAGTGATTGTTGCTTGTTTACTCAGTCTGTTGTGCTGATTTATTCTGATTTTATATAGAGAGAGTTTTGTTTATTATTTTTGCGCATCCAGTATATGAGGAATTGTATGTACAATTGGGATAATTGTACTGAGTTGGGATAGGAAAAAATGTCAAACACCGGACATGATGGCATTATGATGAGAGGAGAGTGTCCGATATTTAAACTTGAACTTCTGGAGTTGGAGTAATAAAATTCAGGTTTATTTTTACATTGCTGTTTTCTCTCTTTTTTTTTTTTTTTTTAAGAAGCATGCTTTTTTTTCCAAGTTAAAGTAAACCTCCGGACTAAAAATCTACTCAGCAGCACTGGAAAGGCCTGGTGTTTCTTTAACAGTTTCACAGCATCAGAACTTTGTTTTTCTAACCAAAGCATCATTTTTAGCTGCATTTTTAGCTAAGTTCCACCCATCAAAGAAAAAAAGCCCGTGCTTTTTTTCCCTGATGCTGTGCAAAGCATGATGGGATTTCCTATGTTGTTATTCGCATTGCCTAGCAACTGGGAGAGGTGATCAGGACACAGGACAGTTGGGACTGCGTCTCATGCTCCCTGTCACCTCCTTTCAACCAAAAAGATGGCTGCCATCATGAAATCAAACATTTTCCTGTTCTTTTAAAACAGGGTGGGTAAGAGATTATATTACCTATCTATTTTAATCAACATAACTAATGTAACTTAATGACAGTATGTTTGTTTAGGCTGGAGTTCCTCTTTAAGAAGGTAGTTGAGCAGATTGGATGTGTGTACGAACCTTAATGCTGGGTACACACGATGCGTTTTTCCGCTCGATTTTCCACCGTCATTGTTTTTTCTGCTCGATTCTGCACTCAATTCTCTTATCTTCTGCTCATTTTTCTTGTCTTTTTCCATTCACTTCTATGCGAAATTGAGCCAAAAAAATGATCGGAAGGAATATCGGACATGTCAGAAATGATCTATCGAACCCATCTATCGAGTGGAAAAACGTATGGTGTGTACCCAGCATTAGATTTCTGATCGTGGAAATACATTATATGGTGTAGAGAAGAGATAAGCAACACCCAGCGAGGTGTAGAGACTTATGCTGGGAATTCACGGCTCGATTTTGAGCAATTAAGATGGCTCAATAGATAATTTCCGACATGTCCGATCACCGTTCGCTCGTTTTGCCACTCGATTCATCATTGAAGTGAATTTAAGAAAGATAAGAGAATTGAGCGGGCAAAACGATTGGGCGCAGAATCGAGCACCAGAACTGACCCGTGTGTTCCCAGGATAAAACAGTGGTATAAAAAAAAAAGAAGTGGCTTACCTCAAAATTGATGAGCTTTGCACATTTGTGCCTTTAAGACCACTTGATCCAGCCGCTAGATTGTGTGGTGTGCACACGTCAGGGTGTGGCTGGCTTTAAAGTGTACCTGAGCCGAAGCTCAGGCACAAAATCAAATACCTAAGAAGAGGGATCCCTCTGGATCCTAATGAGGCTTCCCTTGCTGTCCTCTGGTCCTCCCATTGCCAATTGCAGACCCTCAAAGATTACCGCCAAGGGCTTGTTGGTAATCTCATCAGGGCCGCGCTCCTCTTCAAGCACGATTGTGCTACACATGCGGAAGAACAGCTGTGCAATAAGCCTGAGCCGCCCGTACCGCTCCATGCTACTGCGCAGGCACAGCCATGCTTGTGCCAGAAGAGTAGCACGGCCCCAATCAGCTGGAGGCCATTAGTATCCAGAGGCTTCCCTCTCATTAGGTAAGTACGGCATGGAATTTTGAACCTGAGCTTCGGCTTGGGTTCTCTTTAAAGGGGTTCTGTGGGGGAACCTGAGTATAAAAACCGCCACTTACCTGGAGCTTCTATCTTCCCCACGTAGCATTAATGTCCCACGCTGTCCTCCTCCGATCCGCTGTTCCCCGCCGCCGGCACCGGGCATTATTTGTCTGGCATAGCCGAATAATGCGCACTGCCATTCGCGCCCTCGGAAGCTTACTGCGCAGGCGCAGTATGAAGTTTTCTTGTACTGCGCTTGCGCAGTAAGCTTCTGAGGACACGGGCGGGAGCGACCAGCCGACGGCCGCGCAGCCGCAGTTGGACGGCGTGACGCGCTAAACCGGGGCCGGCTGCAGGGAACGGCGGATCGGAGGAGGACGGCGTGGGACATTACTGCTACATGGGGCAGATAGAAGCCCCAGGTATGTGGTGGTTTGTATCCTCGGGTTACCCCACAGAACCCCTTTAGCCTCTCTAGCAGTATGATTGCTTTCAGATTTTATTGTCTAAAAGCGGTGCAATTTTTTCACAAGCTTTTAGACCCTAAAAATCATACCACTGGATAGATCTTGGGCAGACCTGCACATTACACTCCTTCCATGGATCTAGCTTGGGGTTACCGTTCTGAGCGGTGGATTTCTGCCCCGAGCCTGACTCTGGGTTACCGCTAAGGAAGTAAAAGGGGATTGAACTTCACCCTAATCAGTAGCTGATACCCCCTTTCCCATGAGAAACGTACTTAAAGTGAACCAGACACGAAACACCCTCATGTATTTTACCATATATATCAGTGGGAACATTAGAGAAAACACCTACCCTGCTCTCTGTTTCATCCTCACTGCTAAAAGTGTCTGTTACCAGCTGTGATAAGAATCCCCTACTGTGCATTCAGTCTGGCTTTGCAGGGAATAATTATAGCTGAGTCATTATAGCAGAGCCACAGGGGGGCAGGCTTGGGCTTAAAAAGACACCAGAGAAAACAGACTCCGCCATAATCATTCCTTAGCAAAGCCAGACTGAATGCTCAGTCGGGGATTCTTATCAGAGGTGATAACAGTCAGATTAAACAGAGAACAATGAAACAAAGAGCAGATTAGGTGTTTACTGTCATGTTCCCACTGGTTTATAAGGTAAAATACATGAGGGTGCTTCGTCTCTGGTTCTCTTTAAACAGATCATCAGAGGGGTCTGTATGACTGATATTGTGGTGAAACCCCTCCTACATTGTGATGTCATGACCATGGTCCTGAAAGTTTGCGGTCTGTGAAGCTCAATGCATTATGGGAAATAACTGCTTTTTCCAACGGCCAAGCAAGCGATGTCTCGCACTGTGCATAGAGCTCTCGGTAATGAACATTCCATACAGATAACCTGGCAGGACTAAAGATGTCACCACCAGTGTTACATTTCAGAATGTAAGTCAGGGAGAGGAAAGATTTTACACAGGGCAGACAGTGACTTAATTTAAAAACATACAGATAAGTTAATTAGCTTTCCCCTAAATTGGCCCTAGAGTAGACTGTGATATACTGTATACACTACTTGATACATACATACATGGGCATATGACTACAGTAGGGATTAGATTGTGAGCTCTTCTGAGGGACAGTGAAGTCATTTTCACTAAAGTTCCTCTTTACGTTAGATTCACACTACAGCCTAGAACAGTTTGTTTTTGTTAGAATGGACACAACCGACATGTTAATGGCTCCTATGTTGAGCAATAAGATCCTTTCAGACTCGCCGACATATCTGTTGTGTCTAAAGGGCTGTTTGACACCCTGAGCGAATCTGCCACAATTATGCTGTGCTTGCAATTCCAAAAGCCCTGCATGCAGCATTTCAAGAGCAATTCTTGCTGGAGAACCTCACTCAGGCAGATAGTAGTCATTTGCCTATGCATTGCTCGTAGTTACCGGGCGATGGGGAATGAGGTTTTGTACTGTGGCCGGTACTCCCCACCGCTACTTCTGCCGCACATTTGTCCAATAGGAATCCTCCTCATCGAGAATTCTCATTGGTTCGGACCGTGGACCAATGGGGAGCCCTGGCGGCATTGTAGCAAGTCCCAGCAAGTAGTGGGTGGTCATGGTGGCACTAAGGGTGCTAGTCAGCGTTGTGGTGGGGATCGGCTAGTAAATCAGCTAGTGGTTTGAGGTAACGCACTAGCTGGCTAGTAGTCTGGTTACTAAATTGTGTACTATGGAGTTGATTCACTAAACCGTGTTATGATAAATAGCACGCCTTATCAGATATAGCATGCCTTATCAAAGATAACATGCCTTATCAGAGTAGCATAGCGAGCGCTACACACTTATGCCAGCTAATTGGCAATGGCACGCGTCCTTCCCTGAGCCCCTGCGGGTTCGTAGCACTCGCTATACTACTCTGATAAGGTGTGTTAACTCTGATAAGGCATGCTATCTCTGATAAGGTGTGCTATTTGTCATAGCATGGTTTAGTGAATCAACCCCAATGGGTGCCGGCTGGTTAGTGTAAAGATGGCCACATACAAGAACATTTTTTAGATTTCTTTTCCATTTGAGAATTGCACTCAATTTTTAATTTGAGAAATTTAACCACTGTATCACACGCACACACACACACACGTGTTCAATTTTTCCCCAATTATGATTTTTTTTAAAAAAAAACTGATTGGGTCTATACTATAAGGCCGGTTCAATACCTGGACAGAGCGTTGCAGTGTGATGTTCCGCCCCCCTCGCACCGCAATACCCCAAAAAATCGATTGATATGACCCTGCGGCAGAGTGCACCGGGCCATGTGTATAGCGCTGCACGCCTCCCACATGCCCCTTGCCCCTGACGTACTCCCTGCTAGACAGGAAGTAAGTCACTGGGATTCCCAGCTTCCCAATTTAAAATTTCTGTCACGCAATGCATTCTGCGGTAACTGCTGTTTACTTTGTGGCGAGTTGGCTGAAGCTTCCAGCGCAACGCATTTAGTGTACTGGGCCCCATACACTTTCTTTGCTTTTGCATTTCCCTGCGTGCAGAATGCGATTCAAATAAAGTGTAAAAGGGCCTTAGGGCTTGTTCACACCATTCATGCAGACTGGCCGTGGGATCGGGACGCAACGCGTGTGATCCCATGCCATGTGTGCGCTGCGCTGCTGATCCCATTCCCTACAGTGAATTGGTCAGCGCTGCGCTTGGCACAAAAAAATGCATGCAGCAATGACATAATGCATCGCACTGCTGCGCAGCGTAGCACAGAGCACATGATATGAACGGCAGAAGAGCTGTCTATGCACTTCTGCTGTTCTTGGGTGTCGCACACCATGCGCTCTGCCCGATGCACACGGCAGCATACATAGGGCTTGATTCACTAAACCATGATAAGTTAAATATCACACCGTATCTAAGAGCACACCTTATGAAACAATATCACACCTTATCAAAGTTAACATGCCTTATCAGAGTAGCATAGCGAGTGCTACGAACTTATGCCTGCTAATTGGCAATGACACTCGTCCTACCCTGAGCCCCTGCGGGTTCGTAGCGCTCGCTATGCTACTCTGATAAGGTGTGTTGACTCTGATAAGGTGTGATATATTTGATAAGTTGTGATATTTGAGTTATCAGGGTTTAGTGAATCAAGCCCATAATGTGAACAAACCCAAAATTAAGAAAATGAAAATTGAATTAGTAAACAAAAATCTCTCGCCCAATCAGAACACAAAACAACTTTATTTGTACCAAACACCTTATCACTAAAAACATTTAAAACTCCCCAGTGTCCCTTGCATCATAATGCAGTGCTGCACAACATGTGTCTCTACACATGTATGTTTTCTGTTCCGTAAACTATTATTCTGCTTTTGAACACAAGAGGGCAAGCTTGCTTTTAAAAAGGAATGTCTCAGAGCCTATGTTGTTACTCTGCTTCTGAACACAGCTAAGCCACACAGATGTTCTAAATGATCGATATCTACCTGATATCCATTATTTACCACATTGCACCTCTTGATATTTCATCAGATCTCAGGCAAGGTCAGATGTAATACTGATTACATCAATGCTGGGTCTAGTTTTGTCATTCTCAGATTGCTACCGCCTGCTGCTTTCCCTACTGCCCCCCAATGAACTCATTTGACATGGATTGAGAGGCCTTCATTTTTTTCACAGATTTTCTTTAGATCCATCCATGCACTGTCCTGTTGTTGCTCCTGACCTTTCCATTGAACTATTGCTGAGTAGTACGTACCGTATGTACACCACCCATGTCCCGCAATATGGAGAATATGAAGGGTGACATTTATTTGGTACTAATTGATGACCCGGCGTTGACCGGGTATGTATTTGGCTGGTGTTGGCATCAATATTTTGAAAATCAATAGGTGAATTTTGATTGGCTTTTGTAGGCTCCACCCGCTTTTCTGAGAATTAATCCCAGTGACGAAAAGTGCAAAGTTTGAGAACCCTGCCATTAACAGTGTAAGAAGAGAGGGAAGAGGATTCTGAGAGAGGTGACTTCTGCTTCAGCTGCAACCTGGGGTTGGGGGCACCCTGTGTACTTGGTGGGGGTCACCTGGCTGGCTACCTATACTGGGACTGGAGGAGGGGTCATTTGGCTAACTTTAATGGGGAGGTCATCAGGCTGCCTATACTAACACCCAGTGTCACCCTCCCCACCCAGTGTCACCCACCTCCCACCAGTGTTACCCTCCTCCCGAGTCCCACTCAGTGTCACTCCCCTACCACCCAGTGTCACCCTCCTCACTCAGTGCCCCCTCACCCCACCCAGTTTCCCCCTCCTCCCACCCAGTGTCACCTTTCCCCCACTCAGTGTCACCCTCCACCCACCCAGTGTCACCCTTCCCATGCAGTGCCCCCCTCCCTACACACTCAGTGTCATCCTCCTCCCACTCAGTGTCACCCACCTACCACCCAGTGTCACCCTCCTGCTACACTCAGTCACCCTCCTCCCACCCAGTGCCACCCTCCTCCCACTCAGTGTCACCCTCCTCCCACTCAGTGTCACCTTCCACACTCAGTGTCACCCACCTCCCACCAGTGTCACCCTTCCCACCCAGCGTTACCCTGCTCCCACTCAGTGTCACCCTTCTCTCACCCAGTGTCACCCTCCCAGCAGCACCCAGTGTCCCCCTCCCATCCCATTCAGCAGCTTTATCCTACCTCACCAGCATCCACTGGGGGGAACATTTGATGGATTTTTTTTTGCCTGAGGTAAAATTTGCTGCATTTCATATAGGTGGGGTAAAGTATGTGCATTTCACGTGTCAGAGTTGCTGTATGCCGTATTTCACATGTTTGCTGCATTTCATGTGTAGGAGGTAATGTTTACTGCATTTTAACATGTGCGTGAGGTAACGTTTGCTGCATTTCATGTTTCCTGCATTTCATGTGTCGGAGGTAACGTTTTCCACATTGCATGTGTCGGTGGTATATTTTGCTGCATTTCATGTGTCAGAGGTAACGTTTGCCTCATTACAAGCGTAGGAGGTAAAATAACAATTTTAAATAGGATAGAAAAAAAATTTTTTTTTGGGGGGGGGGCGGTTCTGTAAATGACCTGCACCGGGTGTCAAATACCCCAGCTACGCCACTGAATTCATATATATGTTTTAAGAATTTTAGTCCTGTTGGCGCCTCTGTTTGTCCTTGTAAAATATCTGGGTCCTTCCTTGGTGGAGGGGTGCTACCCCTTTTTTTTTACTTACGGAGAGCGACTTCTTAATCCTGAGTGGGACAGGTCTAATCTCCCCACCTCCATTTACAGTGGTTGCCTTTGCAGTGACCCTGGTTTGTAAGTATTTATTTACTTGCTTTACATATTCATCCTTTGCCAGTACTTACTACACTATATTGGGCTCTTGGTGTCACTTCTCTTGTATTTTCCTTCCAGCTAAGACAGGATTTTTTTTAGCTACAGAATCCTCATTTAACACAAACGTTAATGTCCCAGCACTCTGACTTCAGTCATTTTTCTAGTCCTGCGTTTAGGAAATGAGTGTTCACTAGATGTTGCTTTCTGAAGACGCACATATGTAGTATTTATTTTCAGGGATCATACTTACCTGCATAATGTTTTCAATATGCTTAAAGGGAACCTAAACTCAATGAAAAAAAGTGTTTCACTTACTCGGGGCTTCTACCAGCCCCCTGCAGCCATCCTGTGCCCTCGACGTCACTCCAGCATCCTCTGGTCCACCGCCGCCAGCTAGTTTCGTTTTTGCCGACCCGGAGTCGGTGGACCGCCACGCGTATCATTGCACGTGTTACCGCGGTAACAGGACTCTATAGCGGGTGTCAATACGTATCTTTGTACGAGTTGACACCCGCCATAGAGTCCTGTTACTGCGGTAACACGTGCAATGATACGCGTGGCGGCCCGCCGACTCAGAGTCGCCAAAACCGGACCTAGCTGGCGTCGGGGACCAGAGGATTCAGGAGTGACGTTGATGGCACAGGATGGCTGCAGGGGGCTGGTAGAAGCCCCAGGTAAATGAAACTCATTTTTTTTCATTGGATTTAGGTTCCTTTTAAACAGTTTATAAAAGGGAAAACAATCATTATAAATGCTTTTAAAGATCTGTCTATTGTTATACAACACAATTAACTCTAAAAAAAAGAAAATTATAATTTATGTTTTTTGTTTTTTTATTAAAAACCAGACTGGAAAAAAGACAATGGTAACTACAATACAAAATCATTAAAGCTACAAACACGTCATGGGCATTTTGTTCTTTGTAAATATGAGCTGATTATCTATAATTGTCCTGCAATTCGACAGAAGTCAGCTCAGCCTGAAATGTAAATAAACTGATAAGTAGCATTTAGAATGATGAATACTGTACAGACAGTCCTAGTGTGGCAGCATGATAGAGGCGTGGCTACACAATGGGGGAGGTGACTGAACAGCTCTACTTGGGCAGCTCCTCAATAATGATCCGGGACACAGAATTCCATCCGGTAGAGGCGTCTCCTCTAGGGTAGTCCGAGCATGTTCCCACCCAGACCGCCACGTCCACCAGCCCAGCGCTAATCCCCTCGCACAGGCCTTCCACTGAAAATGAAAGAAGTGTGTTGGTTAAAGTAGTACAGAACGCAGCATTTCCTCTTTGCTCTAAACGATTATTTACAGCATAAAATATATAACCACAAAAATAATTGTAGCAGAACAGCATGCAAACAGTTAAACACAGCACTTTGTTCTTCAGTGGGCAGCTTCTGGCCGCATCCGAAGAGGATTTTTCGTTATTGTTATATTTTAGTAAACATTAGCAAACTGCCAAAACTGCGCTCTTTCTGCTTCTAGCATGTGGGCAACTGAGAAGTGAACACTAGATAGATTTTAATATACAAATACAGCAGTTATGCAATAACATGCAATGGCAGCTTTAAGAGCAGATAAACTGTAATTTGGAAATATAACTGTATGTCAGAGTTTTATCCCACCTTAAGTAGGAATAATGGCAAAACATGGATGGACTTGTTCTATCTATATGTGGTTAATTTTTAAAATGTACCTATAAGGAAGAAAAAAGTGTCTCTACCTCAGTGGAGGGAAGCAGATGGATAATCTAGAGGTTTCCCCTGTCTCCCTCCACCTCGCCGCTTCAGCGCTGGGACCTCCCGAACCTCTTCGTAACAGAGATTGTTAAAGAGTGGGCGTGACCACGCTTCCGTCCGTGAATGAGCACAGCTGCACTGCGCAAGGCGTCTCACGCCTCTAGAGTAGCACACAGCCGCTGGGGCTGGCCTTTTCCACACAGAGCCCAAGTCACTCCATGTTACTTCACATGTGTGAGATGCAGTGCTGCCGCACTTGTTCATGGATGAGAGTGCAGCCGTGAACCTCCACAGGGTCCCAGTACTGGTTCAGTGGTCTCATGGATGATGTGGGAAGCTCATGGAGCGTTTCCCTTTGGCCACGTTTACAGTGGTCATTGCGTTGCGTTCCCTGTGACAGCAGGAATGCAATGCAATGGATCGGGACAGCGGTGCTGCACCTTATGCTTGTGTTGTGTCAGGTACAGTGAAGCATACAGTTACTGCTTACGTTACTGCCGCTCTTAGATGCATAAAAGAACATTTGAAAGCATTCTCTGTGTGTAAAAACATTTACTTTCAATGCAGTGAGCAGTAAAATGTTGTACAGCTCTGCTAATCAGCCAATGTGATTATTACCGGTGAAATAACTTCCACGTCATCACGCTTTTTTACTGAGTATGTGCACTTCTACTTAATGCCAAACATGCAACCGCAAGTAACAGCTCCATCATGCCCCATCAACAACCCCCCCCCCCCCACTGTGCACGCCTCGTTCTGTGCTTCTCATGTTTCTCCACTAACAGTATTTGTAACGCCCCTGCCTCTGACACCTCCAGAAATGTAATGAAAAACAAAAAATTACCCTTTATTATTTCATTTAGCCTCCCTGTCGGTAACCCCGAGCCTAGCCGCAGGGAGCTCAATGCAGAGCGATGGGAAAGCCGTCAGTGATCTCACTACAGTTACAGCTCCACCCAGAGGATGGAGGGAATATTGCAGTGCTGGAGCCCAGGGAGGTGAGTGCTGGGGCTTTCTGGCGGCATGTTTTTCCAGATTTCAGGGTCTGAAACTTGCTGAAAACGCCCTAAAATCCAGAAATAATCATTCCGCCAGGGTGGTTCATACATTTTCCAAGGAATGGTCTGCACAGCTAAGTGGGTGGATGCTGCTGTGGGCAGAGTAACGGGTCCTTAGGTCGGATGTGGGTGGAATAAAGGGTCGTTCAAGTAAGGGAGTGGATGATGTGGGTGGAGTAACAAGTCATTAGGTGGGCGGAGTTAGGAGTCGTACTGTTTTCTCCTAAAAGGCAGAACAAAGATACATTAACAAGCCACACACGCTCAGACTCATCTCGGAAGACTTCTTTGGCCAACTACATCATGGTGTTGCACGTTTACAATTTGGCATTGCTCTATTACGTAAAGCACAAGTAGAGCAGCAATAAGTGACATCACACCAGCTAGAAATTGCCTACCTGGTCTCATCACTTTGCTATCCCTCCTCTGTTGAATAGACACATTGCCATGGAAATGGTTGCGTAGAGAAAAAGGGGAGCAGAGTAAAAAGACCAGGCAGAGAGCCACTAGCCAGCAATGGGTACATTTGCCGATTAGCAGAGCTGTACAAACTTTTACTGCTCTCTGCATTAAAAGTAGCAATCAGCCCTCTTCGATACGACACCCAACCCACAGATTTATACATGTTATGGCAATAGCTAAAAACATTTAGCATCTAACTGGAACTCCCCTTCTCTGTCCACTGACTTGGTTTTCAATAACCTGAATGAAATAATGCTCTCTGAACAAATACTAGTCAAAATTAAGGATATCATACCTAACTTCATTAAAGAACAACATTTTCAGCCTTATTTCTTCTATCCTT
Source organism: Hyperolius riggenbachi (assembly GCF_040937935.1). Classification (NCBI taxonomy): domain Eukaryota; kingdom Metazoa; phylum Chordata; class Amphibia; order Anura; family Hyperoliidae; genus Hyperolius; species Hyperolius riggenbachi. Next base: position 393,211,715 of record NC_090650.1, on the reverse strand, counting down.
TAAGTTCCTATACCTGTTCTAATGTGGTCTGGATTACTGCAGCCTTTTCTAGTTGCTCTGTCTCTGTAATATATCTAGTCTTCTTTTCTTTGTCAAGCTTTGTCGACCCAGAGAGGAATGAGCTGCCTCTGTTGTAACGAATGCAAGTTATGCACACCCCCTGCAGGCTCTGAGTGCTTTGTTTGCTTCTCACTCTCTGCTCTCAGTTTCAGGCAAGACTGATGCAGTTTGTGAGATATATACACACACACACACACACACACACACACACACACACACACACACACACACACACACACACACACACACACACACACACACACACACACACACACACACACACACACACACACACACACACACACACACACACACACACACACACACACACACACACACACACACACACACACACACACACACACACACACACACACACACACACACACACACACACAGTAGTAATACACACACACACCACTTCCTGGTTAGCGGGCATGTTTTTGTTTGTAAACACTGCCTAAAGCTGGCGATTAAAAGCCAAAATCGCGACGGGGAGTGGCGGAAACGGCAAAGCGGGATCCAGGAGATCACAGTGACTCGATTGGTAGGTTTTTTATTGTACAAATTGGACAGTGCAGATGCTCTTTAAGACCTGGTCCTCTTGGACGGACTGGCAGGATAATGCAGGCCTGTCATATGTCCTCCATTTATTCTAGGCTTCTCTGGCTCCAACATTCAAATTCAAACAAATTGTTTATAGCTTTTCCATCTATAACACTGTTCACCTGGAGACAAATTGGATATAGTTCTTGTACTGCTTATTCTACACTTCTGTCACCGTAAACTTTGTTGATTTTGCTACTAAATGCTTTAAAGGGAACCTAAACTGAGAAGGATGTGGATTTTTCCTTTTAAAATTATACCAGTTGCCTGACTCTCCTACTGATCCTGTGTCTCTAATACTTTCAGCCACAGTCCCTGAACAAGCATGCAGATCAGGTGCTCTGACTGAAGTCAGACTGGATTAGCTGCATGCTTGTTTCAGGTCTGTGATTCAGCTACTACTGCAGCCAGGGCCGGCCCTAGACTTTTTGCCGCCTGAGGCAAAATTAGAAAAAAAATCGCTCCCCCCCCCCCCCCCGTGGGTGGGGGGGGGGGGGGGTGGTGCCGCCGAGCTGGAGGGGTAGCTAGCAGAAAGGGGGTATTGGGCCTAGCGGCGGGGAGGGGGGTCGGACCCCCCCCTCCCTCGCCTGGGTCCCCCGATCTGCGCTCCTTCTCCAGCGTAAAGTACCAGCCAACCTGCATATGAGAAGAGGCAACGGGCGGGGGAATCACTCACCTTCCGCGTTCCATCGTGCGCTCCACCGACGTCACTTCCTGCAAGGCCGTCCACTTACAATACAGTGGGCGGCGTTGCCGGAAGTGACGTCAGTGGAGCACGCGATGGAACGCGGAAGGTGAGTGATTCCCCCGCCCGTTGCCTCTTCTCATATGCACGCTGGCTGGTACTTTACGCTGGAGGAGGAGCGCAGATCGGGGGACCCAGGCGAGGGAGGGGGGGGTCCGACCCCCCTCCCCGCCGCTAGGCCCAATACCCCCTTTCTGCCCGCTACCCCTCCAGCTCGGCGGGCGGCCCCAGCGTCCATGGACGGGCGGGTGCCGCCCCCCAGATCTGCCGCCTGAGGCAAATGTTTCACCCCGCCTCATGAGCGGGCCGGCCCTGACTGCAGCCAAAGAGATCAGCAGGACTGCCAGGCAACTGGCATTGTTTAAAAGGAAACATCCATATCCCTCTCAGTTTAGGTTCCCTTTAATCATCCCACCAACCTCTTCCCCCCCTACCCCAAATCCCTTCTCCCTCCCCTCCATTGGCATGACGTGGATAACACTCATGGACCATCCTTTATCTAATCATACTCCCTCCCCCTATTTTTTCCATTTTTTTGGTAGTGTGAACCATTTCAGCCGCCCGGACGTTATGCTCACTTCCAGGCGGCTGCTCTGCTGCGGTGCCGTGCTTCGGCGCTCTCCCGCACGCGATCGCGGGCTGCCCCCCGGTAGCCCTGGGATCAGTGAATGGGAACATGGTTCCCGATCACCGATCCATGTCCCCAGCAGAAAAACAGAAGCACTCTTACTAGAGGCTTCAGTCTTTCTGCAAATAAAGTTTTCCGCGTCCCCCTTGTGCTTCCGGTTAGCGAGAAGCACAAGGAGAAAAAAAACTCAAGGTGGCCATCTTGTGGCCAAATAGTAAAACTACATCTACATATTTTTTACATTACAATTTACATTACGATTTACACATATAATAACATTAAAAATTAACTGTTTATTTCCCACACCAAAATATTACCCAAATAAATTTTTTAATGGAAAACATTTTTTTAATAAAAACAAAACAAAACATAAATAGTTACCTAAGGGTCTGAACTTTTTAAATATGCATTTAAAGGGGGTATACTACGAACATTTTTAAAATTATAAGCTTATAAATAGTGATGGGCGCAAAACGGAAACAATGCACCTTTATTTCCAAATAAAATATTGGCACCATACATTGTGATAGGGACAAAATTTAAATGGTGTCATAACCGAGACAAATGGGCAAATAAAATACATAGGTTTTAATTATGGTAGCGTGGATTATTTTAAAGCTATAATGGACGAAAACTGAGAAATAATCATTTTTTTCCATTTTTTTCTTATTAATCCTGTTAAAATGCATTTATAAAAAAATAATTCTTAGCAAAATGTACCACCCAAAGAAAGCCTAATTAGTGGCGGAAAAAACAAGATATAGGTCAATAAATTGTGATAATTAGTGATAAAGTTATTGGCGAATGTATAGGAGGTGAAAATTGCTCTGATGCATAAGGTGAAAAATCCCAGCTGGCTGAAATGGTTAAACCTACCTGTTGAAGTGCGGTGGATGTTGATGGTAGAGTTGAACTCGGCACTGCCTTGGTCTAGATAGATAATGGCCTCCACAGGGAGGGGTCCGGTGCACTCTGCTCCATTGAAGGTGAAGTACCAGCGCTGGCAGCAGGCCGTCTTACACTTGAGGCGTAGGGAGCCGCTGAACACCACTCTTAGAGCGCTCTGGGAACGCATCTTGGTAAACGTGCATTCCTGGGAACAACAGATGCGTGAAAACCTCATTTGCAAAGTTTGCAATGTATTTGTATTGGAAAATAGTAAGGTTAACGACAAGATAATAACAAGCTTACAAATAGTAATGAGCTAACAGAAGCTATGAATTAACCCCAAAACACAGCAGACACTTAGGCGCGGAGCTAGGGGGGGTCGGGGTAGGACAAGTGCCCCGGGGCGCCTGGTCCCCAAGGGCGCCCTCCGCCTGGCTGAGCTGCGGGGGTTTTTTTTGGTTTTTTTTTTCCGGCGGGTGAGGGGAGCAGCGCAGAGAAGAGAGAGAGCTGTGCGGACGGTGGGGAAGGGGGGCCATATCCCCCCTCCTTCCCTCACCTTAGGTGCTCTCTCCCTCCCTCGCTGTCCCCTCCAATGTCCGGGTGGCTGGGCTGGCAGCGGCGGGCGGAACTCACCTCCGTCTCGCTCCAGCGCCGGGCGGAAGTTTGGGTGCGCAGCCGCTGCTCTGGTCTGGACCAGACCAGAGTAGTGGCAGATCCATCCGGCGCTGCGACGAGACGGAGGTAAGTTCCGCCCGCCGCTGCCAGCCACCCGGACATTGGAGGGGACAGCGAGGGAGGGAGAGCAGCTCTTCCTCTTCTCTGCGCTGCTCCCCTCCTGCTGGGGAGGGGGACACCTGACCTGGCTACCTACTCTGGGCACATATACCCCTGCCTACATATACTGGACATATATCCCTGGCTACCTACTCTGGGCACATATACCCCTGGCTACCTACTCTGGGCACATATACCCCTGGCTACCTACTCTGGGCACATATACCCCTGGCTACCTACTCTGGGCACATATACCCCTGGCTACCTACTCTGGGCACATATACCCCTGGCTACCTACTCTGGGCACATATACCCCTGGCTACCTACTCTGGGCACATATACCCCTGGCTACCTACTCTGGGCACATATACCCCTGGCTACCTACTCAGGGCACATATACCCCTGCCTACATATACTGGGCATATACCCCTGGCTACCTACTCAGGGCACATATACCCCTGGCTACCTACTCTGGGCACATATTCCCCTGGCTACCTACTCTGGGCACATACCCCTGGCTACCTACTCTGGGCACATATACCCCTGGCTACCTACTCTGGGCACATACCCCTGGCTACCTACTCTGGGCACATATACCCCTGCCTACATATACTGGGCATATACTCCTGGCTACCTACTCTGGGCACATATACCCCTGCCTACATATACTGGGCACATATAACCCTAACTACATATACTGGGTACATATACCCCTGGCTACATATACTGGGCATATATACCCCTGGCTACATATACTGGGCATATATACCCCTGGCTACATATACTGGGCACATATACCTCTGGCTACATATACTGGGGACACATACCCCTGCCTACATATACTGGGCACATATACCCCTGGCTACCTGTTCTGTGGACATCTCTACCCCTGGCTACCTGTTCTGGGGACATCTATACTGCTGGCCACCTATTCTGGGGACACCTATAGACCTGGGGCTACCTATTTTTGGGGAAGCACTGCTGTCAGATTGAGTGTATTTTGGGGAACTGCTGCCAGGTGAGAGGTGTCTACCATATTAAGGGGGCATTCTGCCTATTTATGTGAAATGCTGTCTATTTATGTGCCTCATGACTGCTGAATTTGTCTTGTTGGGGGCCTCATGGTTACTGAATTTGTCTTGTTGGGGGCCTCATGATTTGTTGGGGGCCTCAAGATCGCTGAATTTGTCTTGTTAGGGGCCTCATGATTGCTGAATTTGTCTTGTTAGGGGCCTCATGATTGCTGAATTTGTCTTGTTGGGGGCCTCAGAATTGCTAAATTTGTCATGTTGGGGGCCTCATGATTGCTGAGTTGGTCATGTTGGGGGCCTCATGATTGCTGAGTTGGTCATGTTGGGGGCCTCATGATTGCTGAGTTGGTCATGTTGGGGGCCTCATGTTTACTCATGATTGCGGAATTTGTCTTGATGGGGGGGCTCATGATTGCTGAATTTGTCTTGGAACATGCTGGAAGGTACATACTGAGGGAGGGTGGGTGAGCGTGAGCCTGCTAACCTCCATGTACATTTGAAGGGGCGTGACCAAATGTGGAGCACCCATAATCACGCTCACATTTGGTCACGACCCTTCACCTTAGGGGGCGCATTAATAGTCTTTGTCCCCGGGCGCTGAAAACCCTAGCTACGCCTCTGCAGACACTCTGGTCTGTATCTTAGGACACTCAGGTAGTCACTTCTGCAATAACCAATAGGCTGAATATAAGTAAGTGTCAACAATTTTCAAAGAAATATCAGCACTATAAAGCAGTTACAGGATACAAGAAACGCAGCATAAGCAGCTGCAAACAGCAGAGTGACTACATGTCAAAGTCCATTTACTTTACTTACAAATAGTTTATTTTGTGTAAGCATGTTATTCGCTTGTTGTTACTATTTTTCAATACAAATATATTGCAGACTTTGCATTGGCTTGCAGTTCAATCTTTTATTTACAGCGATCTTTAGGACTAAAGGTGGGTACACACATCAGATAAAAGTCTGGAAAATGAAAGATCACAGACCAATTTGACCCCCTTCCATGTAGTATGAGAGCCATACCTACACAGTCTATTCTTTTGAGCTGAACTCCCCATCAGTTAAAAATCTTTGCAAGATGCTGAAAACACATGCAAAAGATCTGTTCCTGCAAAAGATCAGTTCCTGCAAAATGCATTCATAATCTATGATATCTGCAGATCTCCTACACACCTTGTTTAACAGACATTCATCTGCAAATCAGACAATTATCTGCAGATCCATCCTGGTGGATCTGATCGGCAGATGATTGTCCGTTTAACAAGGTGTGTATGGGATCTGCAGATATCATAGACTCTGAATGCATTTTGCATGTGTACAGCATCTGTGTGTTCAGCATCTTGCAAAGATTTTTATCTGATGGGGAGTTCAGCTCCATAGAATAGACTGTGTGTAGAGTATGCTCATATACTACATTGAAGGGGGTAAAATTGGTCTGTGATCTTTCATTTTCTAAAGACTTTTATCTGATGTGTGTACCCACCTTAAAGAGGAACTCCAGTGAAAATAATGTAATTAAAAAAGTGCTTCATTTTTACAATAATTATGTATAAATGATTTAGTCAGTGTTTGCCCATTGTAAAATCTTTCCTCTCCCCGATTTACATTCTGACATTTATTACATGGTGACATTGTTACTGTGGGCAGGTTATGTAGCTGCTGCTAGCTGTTTTGGCTGTTAGAGACAGCTGTAAACAGCTATTTCCTGTCTGTGAACCTTGTTACATTGTGGGAAACTGCCAAAAGTACCTCGGTCCTCAGAGCTTCTTGTGGGAGGGGTTTCACCACAAAATCAGTCATACAACGCCCCCTGATGGTCTGTTTGTGAAAAGCAATAGATTTCTCATGTAAAAGGGGATATCAGCTACTGATTGGGATAAAGTTAAATTCTTGGTTGGAGTTTCTCTTTAAGTTCAGTCCGTTTTATAGACCTAGCACCCACTTTGGCCACTTGCTTTGTTCAGTGTTATTACAGGTGTGCAGGCCTTTCTCTCATTATTAAAGGACAACTGTAAAGAGAGGGATATGGAAGCTGCCATATTTATTTCATTTTAAGCAATACAAGTTACCTGGCTATCCTGCTGACCCTCTGCCTCTAATACCTTTAGCCATAGACGCTGAACAAGCATATGCAGCAGATCGGGGGTTTCTGACATTTTTGTCAGCTCTGACAAGATTAGCTGCATGCTTGTTTCTGGTATTATTCTGACACTACTGCAGCCAGTAGATTAACAGGGCTGCCAGGCAAGTGGTATTCTTTAAAAGGAAATAAATATGGCAGCCTCCATATACTTCTCAATTCAGGTGGTTGTGAACATACCACCTAGGAGAAAACATAGGAGAAAAAGTGGATTGAATAAGGGCCAGAATACCACCACACTACAGAAAATAGCTGTTTTGGCAGAAAAGACATGAAGGGCAGTGCTGTTCTTACACGGTCTCCTTAATGCCTGGTTTGGGATTTAGGCCAGGACGGCTTCCAGTGGAGAAGTGTGTTGCGTTGCTATACAACCGAGTTCAAACTCAACGCAAAGTGGTTGCAGTGACATGCGATATAATGGAGGCATAAGAATCAAAATTGTACCATAGATGTGCCCATTTGTGTTGCGCATTTGAGAGTATAAAGCTCTTTAACCACTTCAGAACCATAGGCTTACACCCCCCCCCCCCCCCCCCTTATTGACCAGGCTATTTTTTACAATTCAGGCCACTGCAGCTTTAAAGGGGTTCTGTGCTAGTTAAAAAGTAAAACAAGCTGACACTTTCCTGGGGCTTCTATCAGCCCCCTGCAGCGGTAATGTCCTACGCCGTCCTCCTCCGATCTGCCGTTCCCCGCCGCTGGCACTGGGTATTATTCCTCTGATGACAGACGAGTAATGCGCGATCCCGTTTGCGTCATCGGGAGCTTACTGCGCAGGGGCAGTATGAAGTTTTCTTGTACTGCGTTTGCGCAGTAAGCTCTGATGACACGTGCGGAAGCGACAGCTCGGCCGCGCAGCTGCAGTGTAATCACTCGCGTGATTACACGGGGACCGGCGGCGGGGAACGGCGCATCAGGAGAGGACGGCGCGGGACATTGCCGCTGCAGGGGGCTGATAGAAGCCCCAGGTAAGTGTCAGCTCGTTTTACTTTTTTAATTACACAGAGCTCCATTATGGCCTTGCTGCAGGGCCATACAACTCAGCACACAAGTGATTCCCCCCCCCCCCCCCCTTATCTGCCCACAAACAGAGATTTCTGTTGGTGGGCTCTGATCACTGCCCGCATGTTTATTTATTTATTTATGGTTTTTTTTTAAATAAATATTGCTATCTTTTTGTTATTTTTATATTCCCCCCTCCCTCCCCCTGCCAGCCAATCACAGCGATCGGCTCTCATAGACATCAGCCTACGAGAGCCAATTGCTCTCTGAGCCTCCCAAGGGGACAACCGAGTGACACGGCTGTCCCCAGTACAACGCTGCCATAGATCGCAGCGCTGTACAATGTAAATAGACGCGGTTTCACCGTCTAACAGTCGCCGCTGGGAGACTGATGAAGGAGTAGAGCGATCCCCAGCAAGACACGCCCCCAGGACTATACGCCAATTGGCGTTAGGCGGTCCTGGAGCTGCTGCCATGCTCATGCCAGTTGGCGTGAGGCGGTCTTTAGGGAGTTAAAAAACAGACGTTCGCATGTGCTCTGCCTGTAACTGAGCGTGATGCAACGCAAATATTCAAACATGTCAGCGTTACCATAGACTACCACTGAGTGCGTCAGCACATATAGTTGCCAGGTATCGAACTGCATGCACTCTGAATGTCGTATTAACTTTACATTGCTGTGCGACATTCTTCGTCAATAAAATCTCAGCAATGACGCAACACAGCGCTATGAGTGTCGCCTTAGGCATAATAACAGCCTTGTAGCAGTTGCAGTCTGTAGAATGCTGATAATGAAATCTATACATTCTTAGAACACACTATTCTGTATTTCCTGAAACTTTATGAACTGATTCATTTCTTTTATTTACAAAGTTTGTACAAGGTTAAATACATTGTATCACTTGCAATGGTATTTCTCAATGAAAGTCTGTTCTAACAAGTTCTCAAGGCAGGGCATAGAGTTTATAGATTTTCTCATTTGATTGCTGTTTTTCTGAAGACATACCTGTAGGGGGACGGCATCAGGAGGACCACCAGACCACTACTCGGAATGGGAAGACCACTAGACCACCACCAGGGAAATTTGCGGGGAGATGGGGACCACTATACCACCACTAGGGAATATGGTGGGGGGATGGAGGGACCACTAGACCACCTGACCAGGGTATACTGTGGGGGATGGTAGACCACTAGACTACCAAGGAAAGCTATATTGGAATGGGGAGCTACTTGACAACCATAGAATACTGTGGTGGTGGTGGTGGGGGGGGGGGTCACTTGACCACCAGGGATTACCCGGGGAGGGGGGGGTGAGACAATTAGACTACCATGGAATACTGTGGGATGATGGGGAGACAACTAGAGTACCAGAAAATACTGTGGGTGATGACCAGACTACAAAGAATATTATGGTGGGGGCCACTAGACCACCAGGGATTTCCCTGGGGGGTGGCAATTGAACCAAGACTTGTCACTCACAGTCACGTAGTGTTACTGCACAGGCATAGAATGCTCCCAGCTACGCATGCTCCTGGGCTACGCATGCACGTCAAAGCGTGACTCGGCCAGACTACTAGGCTGTGCTGAGGGGGACAAGAGCCTCTCGGAGGGATGGCGAGGGACTGAGCGGCCTCAAGAGGGCTTAAGGTAAGTATGGAACCTGAGACTAAAGAAGTCTCAGCTTTGCTATTATTACATTAGACTCTTGTTGTCTCCTGGCTAAACTCCCCTTTGCATAATCATCTTCAAACCATTAAAAAATTCCCAAGATCCTCTCTGATCGCCTTGGGGTGGCACCTTATTTCCAGGTCAATGTGATCCACTTTTTCACTAGCTTTTCTCCAGTTCACTGGTTTTGATAAATCTGATTCAATGGCCACTTTATATACCTTACTGAAGATAGAACACTTACTGCGATTTTGCCCAGGTCTATGCCATAGTTGAGGGCATTCCAGGCACACTGCTTGAAGTTGGGCATCCAAGGCTCCTCCAGGCTCTCTCTCATACATTCTCCTTTCTCTCCTTTGTTCCCATCACGTCCCGGAATACCAGGCGTTCCCGGAATGCCATTAACTCCCGGTGTACCATCTCGGCCAGGAGGACCCGCGGCGCCTTGCATACACAATCCATTGTACTGCAATGATATAGATGGAAAAGCGTTACCAGGCTTGTATTGTCTTCAATCACAATAAAAACACATCTACATTTACTGAATCTGATATGCAAGCCTAAGCATAGCCACTCATAGCTGTCAGCTCAGAGAGCAAAGACTTCCTGTCATTGATCAGGCTAGAAGAGGGGAGGATCAGTAGAAATGCAAATGAGGGAGGAGTGAAGCCTCTCCCATGAAGAAAGTAGTCACAAAATAGAGGAGGAGAACAGCTTTCAGAGACAGGAAAGCACCTTTACTTTCTTTATAAACATTGTGATGGTTTTAAAAAAAAAAAAGCTGTGTAGAAGGATGGGAGAGGGTTGAGGTTATAGGACAGAACAATAGGATATAAGTGACACCTGACCCTTCTTAATGCTACATCTACCAACCAAGAGTACACAAAGTGCTAATTCTCTTAGGCCAGTTTTACACTTGCGTACGGTGAGATGCTCCTGCCGCATAAAATGTCAATCATATGACCCTACTACAGAGTGCACCGACAGGGTCAAATGCATAGCGCCGCCCCCCTTAGTGACAGACTCCCTGCTGGGCAGGAAGTACGTCACTGGGATTCCCGTCGTGTGCACCTGCACTGCGACGCACCGTGCTCTATCATTTACACTATGTGCATCACCCATAGACTTCCATCACAGCAAGCTTGCTCTGTGTGTTAAGCGCAGTGCCTGCGGTAACACGCTGCAGCCCTTGCTTCGTATCAGATCCTTCCAGCGCACAGTGACAGACCTTAATAAGGCCCTGTCCACACTCGTCAGTTTTTCTTTGCGTTTTCTGTACTGTGCTGTTTTCTGCGCATGGCCGCGTGTCCATCTTACTCCCTCCAGAGTTGGCACTAGCATCTGGAGGGTAATTGATAAATTAGTTTACGACTGTCCATTTAGCCACTTACTTTGTTAGGGCTGGTGCACATTGAGCGGGTTCTGTCGCGTTTTTACAGCCGTTTGCGGCTGTGGAAACGCGTGGGTAATGTATTTCAATGGGCTGGTGCACACCAGAGCGGGAGGCGTTTTGCAGAAACGCATACTCCCGGGGTGAGGCATTTTTTGGGATTTCGGAGGCATTTCTGCTTCCAATGTAAAGTATAGGAAAATCGCAAACCGCTCTTAAAAACGCCAGTTCAGAGCAGTTTTGCAGGTGTTTTTGTTACAAAAGCTGTTCAGTAACAGCTTTACTGTAACAATATATGAAATCTGCTACACAAAAAACGCTACCCAAAACCGCAAAATGCTAGCTGAAACGCTTCAGAATAATAGGAAAAAGCGTTTCAAAATCTGCTAGCGTTTTGCGGATCTGCTAGCAAAACAAACAAACACAGAACATTTATATTGCGCTTTTCTCCTGGTGGACTCAAAGCGCCAACAGGTTTTGGTGTGCACCAGGCCTTACTTTGGCAGCCTATGGTCTGCTGCGACTCGTTTTTCCACCTGATTGGTCTCGGCTTCAAGAAAACTCTGCACCTGTCCATTGCTCATTGCCTGTGATAGTGTTTAGTTGCTACGGTGTGATTTCAGACTTTTTTTTGTGAGGTCTCTGCTTGACTTTTGCCCACAGATTAGATTGCCACATGTATCGACTTCTGCTTTTACTGCTCTTGTCTTGTTCATTGTTTATCAGCCTGATCTTCTGTGTATGACCCCTGGCTGGTTCTTGACCATGAGTTTGCCGATCTCTTATTAGTCACCTGACCTCCTGTGTTTGACCTTTGGCCTCATCCCCGGACTTACCGTAAGTCTCTTTTTTGCTCACAGGTGTTTCATTGGTTTCCTTGGCCTCAGATCCTATGCCTTGCATGATTAAAGGCTCTTTCACAGTGCGACGTTACAGTGGCACGTTAACAACATATAACGCACAGTAACTTACAGCAATGAAAAATCAATGGGCTGTTCACAGTGCAGACGTTGCGTTGGTGTCTAACGCTGCACGTTAAATGAAAGTGCTGCATGCTATGCCTTATACACGTTTTTAGCTGCATTAGACTGTTTGCACATGCTCAGTAATGTTTTCTTTATTTTTTTTAACGCATGCGCCGTTTTTGTTCTATCACTGTGCAACGAAAACGGCGCACCAATCGCAGGGCTAAATAACGTCCAAGTTATAGTCTTTCAATGCGTTGCGTTAGGGGCACGTTAAGCAACCTTAACGTCGCATCAAACCTAACGTCTTACTGTGTAAGAGCCCTTAGTCATGTGGTCAACCAAAGTCGGATAAATGATTACAGTCTCTCATTCAAGTGGGGGCTTGTCTATCGGTGAAGCTCATAGTGGAGATTGGGATATAGGATCTGAACGAAAGCTGGTGATCACCTGGGATCCTTTCAGTCCTTACAGTCATTAACACAGTCTATGGGTGAATTTTAGGGGGGACCAAGCCAATGATTATGGCCACATTTCACTAAGATCATACTAGTGATAATAAGGCAAGTGAAAACTTATCACCACACATTGATCAGTACTTTAAGTGTTAATACACTAAGGGCACATTCACACTTAAGCGATTAGTGGGTGATCCCCGCAAATCGCTAAAGCTCTAGCGCTTTTTAAAGTGCTAATGCTATGTTACCTAATGGTAGTGTTCTCACTGCCGCGATTGGCGCCAATCACAAACGTGTTACCTGCAGCATTTTCTGGGCGATTCTAGAGCGATCTCAGTACAGTGCTTATAAAGAGCTGATTGCGATCGCTCTGAAATCGCGGAAGTGTCCATTGCTTTTACCACGCTAATCGCTTCCGTTTTGCGCTTTTATATGTGAACGGTGCTTGCCTTGTTAACATGTAGTGATAAGCTTTCATAGAGAGAGTGTTACCTTATCACTCCAGTCCTTAAAACAGGCTAGGAACCCACTAGGGCGTTTTTGGCAGTGTTTTGGGATCTCTGGCAATCGCCGGCGATTCCCAATACACTTTGCCAATGTAAGTGAGTTGGGGGGGACCTATTAGTGCGATTGCGATTAGGGGGCAATCGCAGTTGCAGAACATGCAGCATTTTGAACGCGTTTGCGCTCAATGCTAAGTATATAAGCGCTGCATAAATTGCTTATCAAAACGATTATGCAGCGTTTGGGGGGCCGAGTGATCATGCTTTATATAAAACTTTAAATACTCAACCGGTGTCCGTGTTTCCTTAGTCCGTCTGTAGCCCGCCCCCTAAAGGAAAAGGTCACAGGCGCTTCTCTGATTGGTCCAAAATTGGTCCTAGAGAAGCACCTATGACCTCTTCCTTTATGGGGTGGGTCTACGGAGGGAAGAAGGACGCCGGGTAAGTATAATGAAGTTTTATTTTTTTAAAAAAATCGCAAATTGGAAGCGCTCTACAGTTTACTGTACAGCACTTCCAAGCGTCGGGAAATCGCCAATGCAAACGCCCTAGGAATCCCTGTACACAGCTCTGCGGTGACAGGCTTACACCCCCCTAGTGACCAGATGATTTTTTTTTTTTTACAATTCAGTGCTCTGCAGCTTTGAAAGCTCGCTGCAGAGCCATACAACTTAGCACACAAATCAATCTGCCCTCCTTTTTCTGCCACCAACAGTTCTTTCTGTTGGTGGCATCTGACAGCTGCTGGGATTTGTATTTTTTTTTAATTAATTTTATTCTTATTAAATTTGTAATAAATACCTATTTTTTTTTATTATCCCCCCCCCTCCCCCCCGAGAGCCACTCATCATGATCTTCTCTCATAGGCATCAACCTATGAGAGGGATCGTCCTGTGAGACAATCGAGGGGACAGCTCAGTAACAGAGCTGTCCCCCGTACAGCTCTGCAGTAGATCGTAACGCTGGACAAGTAAATTACAGCTTTTTTAGCTGTCTAACAGCGTGCCAGACGCGATCGCTGGCTTGCACGCTGATCACGGAGCACAGGGAACGATCGCACATGCATGCGCTTGTTCCCTGCTAATCCCCGCCCACCACACTTGACGCCTGTGTTAGGCGGTCCTGGGGCTCCTTCTCTGCGGTCGCCGATCGGCGTTAGGCGGTCGCAGAGTGGTTAAAGTGCTGCAGCGATTCCTAGTGGGTTCCAGGCCTAAAAAATAAACACTACTGTGTTGTTTTTTTTTATATAAATATTTTTGTTCTTTATTTTGAAATAAATTGTACTTTTTCTTTTTTTTATTTCTATTACCCTAGGACCTCCCTCCCTCCCTTCAGCCTATGACAGCTGATCACCTCTGATCCCCTGGAGGGGACAGCCGTGTCACACTGCTGTCCCCTGTACAGAGCTGCTGCAGAACGCAGCGCTGTACTATGTAATTAGACGGCGGGTTTGCCGTCTAACAGTCTCCCGAGCGGAGATCGCCACTCGGAGACTAAAGGCGGGGAGGAGCTCCGCCCCCCCGAGCAGGAGATGTGTGCGCAGCTTGCACGCGATCTCCTGCAAACTGCTGCCCCAGGACTTCACCCCGAACGGCGTTAGGCGGTCCTGAGGCTGCCGCTGCCGTCACGCCCATCGGCAAGCAGTTAAAGGAAAACTGAAGTGAGTAGAATTTGGAGGCTGCCAAATGTATTTCCTTTTAAACAATACCAGTTGCCTGGCAGCCCTGCTGATCTATTTGGCTGCAGAAGTGTTTGAATACCGTCAGAAACACCTGATTTGCTGCATGCTTGTTCAGGGTTTATGGCTAAAAGTATTAGAGACACAGGATCAGCAGGATAGCCAGGCAACTGGTATTGCTTATAAGGAAATAAATATGGCAGCCTCCATATCCCTCTCACTTCAGTTGTCCTTTACCCATTACACTATCCAGCCACCATTATATTGCAGCTTTCCTATAATCCATCCAAATCTACATAAACTCTTCCAACACAAACATGGGCTTTAACACTGCATTCATTGTGCAGCCCTCACTGGCCCTGTGACTGCTGCCCGGCTCTCTATAGACTTACGGGAGGTGATGATTGGCTGTGACGGCGGGATGCAGGAGGAGGAAATATCTGGGGATGTGGAGGGCAGCCTGTGAGTTGGAAAATGTGACTCGATTAGCTGTGAAATAATAAAGAGCTGATTGCCAGAGCACAGAAAGAGACCCTCAGCCTGTAAGACTTGGCTAGGAAGTCCGGAGTTGCAGAGCCAAGGTATATTTCTATATGAGTTTCTATATAGCGGTCTGGTGCCAGACTTTTTATTGACTATGAGCATTGTGTAGCCATGTAAATAAGTCTGCTGCGATTGGCTGCTGAGGTCTGATTCGTGACTGCCAAGTCATTACATTGCATGCAATCTGCTAAAGGCTTTACTGCGATGTGGGGTTACAGCAGAGAGAAATCCAGGATACAGGTGTGCTGTCTCTATAGGCACCAATATCCACTTTCATAGTTACATAGTTATTTTGGTTGAAAAAAGACATACGTCCATCGAGTTCAACCAGAGAACAAAGTACAACACCAGCCTGCTCCCTCACATAGCCCTGTTGATCCAGAGGAAGGTGAAAAAACCCTTCCAAGGCATGGTCCAATTAGCCCCTAAAGGGAAAAATTCCTTCCCGACTCCAGATGGCAATCAGATAAAATCCCTGGATCAACATCATTAGGCATTACCTAGTAATTGTAGCCATGGATGTCTTTCAACGCAAGGAAAGCATCTAAGCCCCCTTTAAATGCAGGTGTAGAGTCTGCCATAACGACTTCCTGTGGCAATGCATTCCACATCTTAATGACTCTTACTGTAAAGAACCCTTTCCTAGCTAAAACGTTTTTCCTCCATGCGCAGATCATGTCCTCTAGTCCTTTGAGAAGGCCTAGGGACAAAAAGCTCATCCGCCAAGCTATTATATTGCCCTCTGCTGTACTTATACATGTTAATTAGATCCCCTCTAAGGCGTCTTTTCTCTAGACTAAATAAACCCAGTTTATCTAACCTTTCTTGGTAAGTGAGACCTTCCATCCCACGTATCAATTTGTTGCTCGTCTTTGCACCTTGTTGCTCATCTTTTGCACTTTCATTTCAAATGCCATTTTCCTTTTGTCTGATCCTTTAAAGTGAAAGATTTACAGATAATTCAGTTAAAGAGGAAGTATATGCACATTGCCCAGCATACAAATAACTAGGCTGTATTCCTTTTTTTTCTTTCTCTGCCTGAAAGAGTTAACATTCAGGTATGCAAGTGACAGTTTCTGCCTGGGTTGGGATTGGGTCGGACTAAGGCTGCTTTCACAGTTAGACGTTACAGGCGCACGTTAGGGCAGCCAGTAACGCAGCCCACCGCACAGCAATGAAAAGTCAATGGGCTGTTCACAGTGCCCACGTTGCGTTACATTGTAACGCAGCACGTCAAGTTAAAGTGCTGCGTGCTGTACGTTATAAGCGGCTATGCAGCGTTAGACTGCTTGCACATGCTCAGTAATGTTGGAGGAGGAGGTCTCCCCTCCTCCTTCACGGGCAGCCACATGGCTAATTAATATTCACTGCACGGTGTGACGTGCAGTGTTTACTTCCTGGAGCAGCCGCTCTGTGCGGCAATTGGCTGGCGGGATCACGTGATGCCGCACTGGTCCAAGAGTACGCATAACAGACGCCCACATCCAACACCACCAGGCGTTGCGTTAGGGGCACGTTATGCGACCATAACGTCCCCTACAACGCAACGTCCTGGTGGGAAAGTAGCCTAAAACATAAATTTCACTGATAAGGAATTACAGCCATAAAACACTTTCCTGGTAGAAAGCGGCTTCTGAGAGCAGGAATGAGATAAAAAGGGTCAATAGTTCATAGATTTTAGCATACATTAATGAATGTGTCATTGAGCAGAGACAATGAAACAGTGAGATATAAAATAAAACTGAGATATATAAAAACAGTTATTTTTTAGAAGCAGGAAGATAGAAACAATTGTTTTTCTCTTCAGTTTATTTTCACCTCGTATTTCCTTTAATGATAAATATTGCTTATATTTTACAACATTTATTTATCAATTATTTTTCGGTGTTTGCCCATTGTAAAATCTTTCCACTCCCCAATTTACATTCTTAAACTTATCACAGGTGGCGACATCTTTAGTACATTACTGACGGGGCAGCTCTACAGAGTGTTTGTAGAGGGTTCCAAAGTGAGCAGAAACAACCAACACCTGGGCCCATATGCAATTCACTATTTCACCTGAGTTTTCTCCTAAGTGATATTTTCAGACTCTCTTTGGAGATAATTTTCATCTTCTCTTTAAACTAACTTT
This sequence comes from Hyperolius riggenbachi, assembly GCF_040937935.1. Taxonomy (NCBI): domain Eukaryota; kingdom Metazoa; phylum Chordata; class Amphibia; order Anura; family Hyperoliidae; genus Hyperolius; species Hyperolius riggenbachi. The sequence goes on along the minus strand of NC_090650.1, from coordinate 393,194,502 downwards.
TCAGCATTTTACAATTGGAAATGTACCCAAAAGTTGTTGAAAAAGTACTATTAAATTTATTTTAAATATTTTCATGCTTGTTTTTGGCTTAAAGGGAACCATAGATGAAAATGAAAAAGATGTTATACATACCTGGGGCTTCCTCCAGCCCCATACGCTCTGATCGAACCCACGCCGCCGTCCACCGCTGCCCTCAGATACGAGAACCGGCTCCCCGCTCTGCCGTCAGTCGGAGCCAGTCTAAGCGTAAGGGAAGTGTGCTCTTTGCGTATCTCTGCAGCAGCCGCTGGAGAGATACGTAGAGGGCGCACTTCTCCAGCTTGGCTGGCTCCGATGACGTCAGTGACGGGAGTCGGTTCTCGTAGATGCGGGCAGCGGTGGACGGCGGCGTGGGTTCGATCAGAGCGTATGGGGCTGGAGGAAGCCCCAGGTATGTATAACATCTTTTTCATTTTCAAGGTTCAGGTTAATCTCCGGTTGCCTTTAAAATGCTTTTTGATCACAAGCTGTGAAAATATCACCTGAGGCAAAACTTAGGAGAAAAAGTGAATTGCACATGGGCCCTGGTCTCCTAGAGTGGACTGGGAGGACAAGGCTTTGTGAAATCATAGCCTAGGCTAAGGATCTGGCCATTTTGATGCCCCAGGCAATGCAGCTTTTGCCTTCCTCCCCCACCCACTAAACTTATGAATAGGAAGTCTTTAGCCTACATTAACTATTTCTGCCACCCGGACGTGAAGCTCACGTCTGGGCGGCAGCTCTGCTGCGGTGCCGTGCTTTGGCGCCCTCCCGCACGTGATCACGGGCGCGCCCCCATGCCCCCGTGGTGTCCCCCGGTAGCCCTGGGATCAGTGAACGGGAACATGGTTCCCGATCACCGATCAGTCTCCCCAGCAGAAAAACCAAAGCGCTCTTACAAGAGGCTTCAGTCTTTCTGCCCGTAAAAATTTCCGCATCCCCCTTGTGCTTCCACGTAGCGAGAAGCACAAGGAGGGAAAAAAAATTCAAGGTGGCCATCTTGTGGCCAAATAGTAAAACTGCATCTACATATTTTTTACATTACAATTTACACATATAATAACATTAAAAATTAACTGTTTATTTCCCACACCAAAATATTACGCAAATAAATGTTTTAATGGAAAAAAAATTACAATAAAAAAAAAAGACATAAATAGTTCAGGGTCTGAACTTTTTAAATATGCATTTGAAGGGGGGTATACTACGAACATTTTTAAAATTATAAGCTTGTAAATAGTGATGGACGCAAAATGGAAAAAATGCATCTTTATTTCCAAATAAAATATTGGCGCCATACATTGTGATAGGGACAAAATTTAAATGGTGTAATAACCGAGACAAACGGGCAAATAAAATACATAGGTTTTAATTATGGTAGCATGGATAATTTTAAAGCTATGATGGCCGAAATCTGAGAAATCATGCATTTTTTCCATTTTTTTCTTATTAATCCTGTTAAAATGCATTTATAAAAAAAATAATTCTTAGCAAAATGTACCACCCAAAGAAAGCCTAATTAGTGGTGGAAAAAACAAGATATAGATCAATAAATTGTGATAAGTAGTGATAAAGTTATTAGCGAATGAATGGGAGGTGAAAATTGCTCTGATGCATAAGGTGAAAAATCCCCGCGGGCTGAAATGGTTAAATGGCTTTGAAGACAGCAATGATGAATTGATAGGCTAGATACAAAAATATTGTTTCTCAAAACAAGTCTATAAAGGATACACAGTGCTGTGCGTAGTATTACCGGGCCAGATACTGGCTCCAACTCACTCAACCCACATTATAAATAGAGAGGTGTGTAGCCACTGTTTGTGTGAAGCCTGTTTGTGAGAAGTCTGGTCTTCACAGTTTGGAATATTGCCCTGGAAATACAGGAGAGTTGCAACAATCAAATCAGACCAAATCAAAGCGACAAACAGCTTAACGCAGACCTGAACTCAGAACTTCCTCTCTGCTTTAAAAGATAATTAACAGCACAATAACCTTTAAAACAACATTTATTTGTTACAACTTATACAATTCCTGCAATAAATCTGCAGTGTGTCTATTTCCTGACATAGGGTTAACATCCTGTGTTTACAAATTAGCTGTTCTGCCAAGGCAGCCAGCTGACACAGCTGAGAGACACATTACAGTTGTGATTAGTCACAGATGAGGGGAATTAGAGAGGCTAAACTCTCTAAATACATACAGGGTGAATTTCTCTATGTTTTCCTTCTGTCCTGTGCAAAAGTTCAGGTCCACTTTGATTAGTTCACGAAAAGTACCTATAATTAATTGTTATGCTATTCAGACAATCTTTGTTATGTTAATCACTCAGTGCCCATTTAGGGGTTAAAATTACCATTCATCCCTGTTGTAATGGAACTAGCAGTTGTGCATCAGAATTCCATAAAGCACAGTCTGTTAAGAATAGCTCTTTGGTGCCCCCTCAAGCAGCTGTCCTCTCATTCATGCATCGGCCTGGTTCGTCTATGCCTAAAAACAGCCCTGCATCACTGGGAGGGCGTGGTTACATACCTATATATTCATATAAGGAGTGTTTCTGATGCTGTAAGCAGAATAATTAACATAAAAGTGGGTATCCTGAGTAACCTATTGCATTCTACTATATGTCGTTGTGGTAAATCTCTAAGTCATGATTAACCAGAATTTGTGGTTTTTCGGCTGGTTGCTGAAGCAACTGGCAAGCACTTGTATCCAGCATCAGGTAATTCCCGCCAGTGCTGGGTACTGGGGACTGTAATAAAAATGTCTATATGTAGCCATTCACTTGGATTGCATATTCACATGTAAATTAATATTTCACTTTTACTGGGGGGCGGGCTGGTCCATACTGCGCGTGCCACATACGCAGTACAGAGCCAGAGGCGTATCTAGAGGCGTACAGGCATGGCTCATGCCATGGGCGCCACAGCATTAGGGATGCGAAGCCTGCTCCTGTGCTGTGCCACTGTGCCTCCCTGTCACTCAGACCTCAGATCAGATTCATTTTGTTATCTGAGGAACATGGCTACTTAACTTATGTATGTAGGGAACACTTGGCTTAGTGTTAGAGAACAGAGAGGAAATAAGAAGATATCATCAGGACATCATGAATATCCCAAAAACACAGGCAACCATAACACATGTACACGAGAAAGTATGCTTTTATATAGGGGAAGGGGGCTCTGACCTGGGGTAGGGGCACAATTTTAGTGTTTGCCATAGGCTCTGTATTACCCAGATATGGCCCTGTACAGAGCCACCCATCTATGGAAGCACTCAGGGACGTACAAATTCTTCCAAAGCCTTACAAAGACTCCTGAAGGCGCGGGATTTCAATGGCGGACAGCGATGGACCAAGGGCACCAAAAATGTAAAGCCCATTATCCCATGAAATGACACCCTAAACCCTATAGTTACCAAAGTAAAAAAAAATCCAAAGTAACAGAAATTAAAAGATAATACATAAATTGTTATGTTAGGGACTTAGCTTTTTATATATGTATACTTAAAGGGTATATTATTGTTATTTTTGCAAATTAGGGCTTGTAATTATTTATAGAGTACAATGAGAAAACTAAAAACACAAAGTGGAAACAATACACCTTAATTTCCAAAGAAAATATTGTCACCATAAATTGTACTAGGGACATAATTTAAACATTGTAATAACCGGGACAAATGGGCAAATAAAATGTGTGGATTTTAATTACAGTACAATGAACACAGCTTTGGGATCTGTTCCAGACAAAGCATTTCCCATAGAAAATTTCCACTTTCTATTTGCAGGTTACTGAAGCGTTAATCTGTATCCTTTCCAAATTGCTCTGTAACCACTTGTGGAATTGCCTGGCTCCAGGGATTTTGATGACTGGTAACCAAACTAGTAGCAAGTACTCTGCTTTTTAACAACTTTGTAGGAGTAAATGTGGCCGCTGAGTGGCTAATAAACTGAAAGACTCAAACATGAAATAATTTCATATTTCCTTGGAAACCAGTGATGTCAGTGTGGGCACCATGTGATGACATCATCACCTCTCACTTCTTTGCATCTGTATGCTCCATTAGTTATTTGAGTGAGCAAGCATCTATTGTATTGTCTACACATTTATAGCAAAGGTCTCAGTTCTTTAGGGCCTGTTTGTAAGCAGAATAACACAAAGGGCTTGATTCACTAAGACAAATAGCATGCCTTATCAAAGTTAGCACGCCTTATCAAAGTTAACACGCCTTATCAGAGTAGCATAGCAACCGCTACGAACCTGCAGGGGCTCAGGGCAGGATGAATGGAGCTCTCGTCATTGCCAATTAGCAGGCATAAGTTCGCTATGCTACTCTGATAAGGCGTGTTCACTTTGATAAGGCGTGCTAACTTTGATAAGGCATGCTATTTGTCTTAGTGAATCAAGCCCTTTGTGTTATCCACTTTTAAAAATCAAATTGCCCCTTTAAGATTGCCATGTTTCCAAAGTGGAAATCTGATTTTTTTACAATGACAATCAGTGGCAAAAAAGCATTTTCTGCGGGTAAACTGTATCTTGAGATCCGTAAAGTGGCAAGCGAGCTGATCGTTTGCCAAAATATGTTGATTGTCATGGCAATCATGGGAGATAGGCAACCCCTTATAGACGTGGTGACCGTTTAAGATAGGGGTGTCAAACTCAAATACAAAGTGGGCCGAAATTGAACACTGGGACCAAGTCACGGGCCAACCTCAATGCCTTTTGGCCACCTCCCTCCCTTATAGAGTTCCTCCCCGGTGTTTAAAGGCCCTGTTCCCTCCCCTATACAGTTCCCTGGTGTCTAGCCCCCCCCCCCCCATCCGATACAGTTCCCTGGTGTCCACTGGCCCTTCTCCTTCACCTCTACAGTTCCATGGAATCTAGTGGTCATGTCCTCCCTCCCCTATACAGTTACCTGGTGTTACGTTATCCTCCCTCCCTCTCCTCTACAGTTCCCTGGTGACTAGTGGGCTCCTCCTTCGCCTATACATTTCCTTGGTGTCTAGTGCCCCCCCGCCCTATACAGTTCTCTGCTGTCTAGTGCTTTACCCCTCTCTCCCCCTTATAGTTTTCCTGGTGGTCTAGAGTGAGCCAAACATAATGCAAGGTGGGGATACCACTTGCCAACCAAATGTGATGGCTCTGTGGGCCAGATTTGGGCCACGGGCCAGAATTTCACATGTATAGTGTAACAATCTTTACTTTTACAACCATGATGTTTGGTCGATCACCACCATTATAAACAGGCTTCTTATAGTGTTACATCCAGATGGGCTCGCACTGCCCTCACTGCCGCGATTTCCTCTACACTTGCGTGGTGCGATATAGTGGGGTGGTGCAGTTTTTCAAGAAAAAATGTGGCTGGCATTTACTTGTATAGAATATGATGTGCTGTTCCACATAGAGCTTTACACCACTGCATATGGTCCCCAGTTTCACGAAACTATGTACATACAGCTGCAGCCCTTATGTACTGTACATATTATAATATATATAATTAGTATAATGATTATTACCCATCTGTTATAAACTCCCAACCAGGAGCGTAACTAGAAATCACTGGGCCCCCCTGCAAATCTTTGGATAGGGTCCCCTTTCCCCCCTTGCACACATGGTATACAGAAAACGCATGCAGACAACCGACAGACGAGTGTGCTCCCAGCCTCAGCTTATTACACTCACTCTGTCCATCTCTGATGGAGCAAAACTGGCTCTGCAGACTCCTCCAGCATCATTACAGTACAGAGCCCTTGGAGAGGGGTAGAGAGGTATGGGGCTGGGCACTGTACGCAAGAGCCTGCTGCACAATGAATAGGGACTGTCTACAAATCTTTGCAAAACTTTGTAATGATTCCTTATCAGTGGCTGAGCAAATGCAGTCATTAGAGCAATTGTGCAGAGAGCAGAACGTGTTTTCTCTCTGTCTCCTTAGTTGTCAGTCTCTCAGGACAGGGAAAATAAACGTCTCGCCCATGGGGCCCACTGTGGCTTCTGGGCCCCCCTGCAGCTGCATCCCTTGCAGGGTCTATTGTTACGCCCCTGCTCCCAACGTATTCCTCAGAGCGCCACAGTACAAAAAAAGAAATTACAAGTATGAAACAATTACCAAATCTTGATGTGGGAAAGAAAGGTAACACCGAATGCATAAAGAGGCACCCAGAGTGGTTCATGGGCATGTTTTAGCTATCTTGAAGTGGCAGGACTTGGAGATACTTCACCCCTTCTCTGGAATGCCCTCCCACAACACATCTGTCTCTCGCCAACCTTTGTTACTTTTAAACACTCTCTAAAAACTCATTTGTTCCGACAAGCATATGCGCTACCTTAAAACACACTGCCTTTATATATGTTATCGTATACTACCCCTCCTCTTGCTTCCTCCCATTCCCTTTAGATTGTAAGCTCGCAAGGGCAGGGCTCTCTCCCCTTTTGTGTCTTGGTAACCATTATACATTTTATTCATCATGTTACTTTTATCACTGTCATTACCAATTCTGTAGTTTGTATTCTGTATCATTTTTTTTGTATTTTGTCACTAATTATGTATCTTGTATATTAGTGTACACCATTGTCTGTATTATGTACCCCATGTTTGTTTCTTACTTTGTACAGTGCCACGGAATATGTTGGCGCTTGATAAATCAATAATAATAATAATAAAAGGGCCCTTTTCCATCACCTGCGATCATGTTTTCAATTCACTGCGATTCGCCACGATTTGCTGATTGCAAGAGCACCATGATTACCATGTTAAAGGTGGTGCCCAGGGACGGACTGACAACTCATGGGGCCCCCGGGCAATAGGAGATTATGGGGCCCCCATACCAGTGTTTCCCACCTTTCACGTTATATTTTTACAGACTAAGATATAATAATTTATTGACAACAGTAAATATGTTATATTGAGATATTACACAGTGACAAAAACCGCTGTGCCGCGCGTAGCGCGGCGCGCCAAAAAATGGGTGTGGTCACGCAAACAGAATGTGGGTGTGGTCATGGGTGGGGCAAAATATACATGACCTTAGTGGTGTAAAAGGTCTGCTGGGGAAGTTTGAACTCTGCCATAGTGCTTCCCCCCAAAATACATGTAATCTGACTGCCTTTCACAAAAAATCCAGGCAATTTGGCAGCGGTTCCTCCAAAATACAGATAATATGGCAGTCGTTCCCCCAAAATAGACGTTATCTGGCAGCAGCGGTTCCCCCAAATATACATAATTTGGCAGCGGATCACCAAAAATACATGTAGCAGCAGTGGTTCCCCCAAAATACACAGAATCTGGAAGCAGCAGTTCCCCCATTATACACAATCTGGCAGCGGTTCCCCAAAAATACACATAATCTGGCAGCTGTTTCTCAAAATACACTTAATCTGGCAGCAGCAGTTCCCCAAAAATAGTTAATCTGGCAGCAGTTCCCCCAAAATAGGTGCCCCCAGTATAGGTAACCAGGTCAAAGGGTATCCCCAGTGGAAGTATCCAGGTCTATAGGTTTTCCCAGTGCAGGTATCCAGGTCTATAGGTGTCCCCAGTATAAGTAGCCTAATCTACAGGTGTCCCCAGAATAGATAACCAGGTCTATAGATGTCCCCATTTAAGATAGCCAGGTCTATAGATGTCCCCAGTTAAGATAGCCAGGTCTATAGCTGTCCCCAGTATAGGTAGCCAGGTCTACGGGTGTCTCCAGAATAGGTAGCCAGGCCTATAGGTGTCCCCAGTACAGATAGCCAGGTCTATAGGTGTCTCCTGTATAGATAGCCAGGTCTTTAGGTGTCCCCAGTATATGTAGCCAGGTGTATAGGTGTCCCCAGTATAGCCAGGTCTATAGGTGCCCCCAGTATATGTAGTCAGGTGTATAGGTGCCCCCAGTATATGCAGTCAGATGTATAGGTCTCCCCAGTATAGCCAGGTGTATAGGTCTCCCCAGTATAGCCAGGTGTATAAGTGCCCCCAGTATATGCAGCCAGGTGTATAGGTGTCCCCAGTATAGCCAGGCTTATAGGTGCCCCCAGTATATGTAGCTAGGTCTATAAGTGCCCCCAGTATATGTAGTCAGGTGTATAAGTGCCCCCAGTATATGTAGTCAGGTGTGTAGGTGCCCCCAGTATATGCAGCCAGATGTATAGGTGCCCCCAGTATAGCCAGGTTTATAGGTGCCCCCAGTATATGTAGCTAGGTCTATAAGTGTCCCCAGTATATGTAGCCAGGTGTATAGGTGCCCCCAGTATATGCAGCCAGGTGTATAGGTCTCCCCAGTATAGCCAGGTCTGTAAGTGCCCCCAGTATATGTAGCTAGGTCTATAAGTGCCCCCAGTATATGTAGTCAGGTGTATAAGTGCCCCCAGTATATGTAGTTAGGTGTATAGGTGCCCCCAGTATATGCAGCCAGATGTATAGGTCTCCCTAGTATAGCCAGGTCTATAGGTGCCCCCAGTATATGCAGCCAGGTGTATAGGTCTCCCCAGTATATGCAGCCAGGCTTGTAGGTGTCTCCAGGAGGGGAGACAGCCAGTGAAGGAGGGCGATGGGCATAGCAGCGGAGAAGGGGGGAAGTTTCCCCCCCCCCTCCTCTCACCTTGGGGCCCCCCTTCCTGGCTCTCCCCTCCGTAATCTGTAAGACAGCTGGAAGCGACTGACAGCGGGCGGAGACTTACCGCTGTTCAGCCACCGGAGGCATCGCTGATCTGTGTGCAGCTAGTCTGGGCTTCTCAAGCCCAGACTAGCTGCACACAGATCAGCGATCCCTCCGGTGGCTGAACAGCGTCTCCGCCCGCTGTCAGCCGCTTCCAGCTGTCTTACAGATTACGGAGGGGAGAGCCAGGAAGGGGGGCCCCAAGGTGAGAGGAGGGGGGGGAAACTTCCCCCCTTCTCCGCTGCTATGCCCATCGCCCTCCTTCACTGGCTGTCTCCCCTCCTGGCTGCTCAGGGTTCTATGGCGGGTGGCGGGCCCCCCCTGACCACGGGCCCTCGGCCCGTGCCCGAGTGCCCTAATGGTCAGTCCGCCCCTGGTGGTGCCCCTTTTCCACCTATCCGCTTCATTTTTTGGCCTTCATCTAGCTTTTCATAGAGCTATCAAAGGAACATTTCACATTAAAATGGCTGTGATAAAAAACAAAAATAGTAGAAACATACAGTAACAGAAGTGAAAGAAATTAACCCATTCGCACCTTCATTAGAGTTATCTTATTTGAGATAAGTGCACTGCTTTTGACCTCAGTCGGCAGAACTCATTGTGCTGTAAATTTTTGGATTGCTTTAATCTCTCTCTACTAGCAGAGAATATAGAAACTGAAAGCAGACATCCTCTGTTATTGTCTCACACTGCTCCCTAATGACAAGTGGCTCTAAATACACATTACAGCAGTACTAATGAGAAGTAGGGAAATGCAACAAATAAGAAATAAAAAAAGTGCTAAAATAAATTGGCTCGAAGCACTTGCAAGCCTCTAAATTGGCTGCTAAAGGGTTAATAAAAGGTGGCAAGAGTATACAGAAGAACTGAGCAAACAAGATCTCAACTTCACTGATAACCCTGATAGTATTAATATAGAAAGGAGACACAGAGAGCCCAATATAGTGTAGTTTGTACTGGAAATGTGGGAGTGAAAAGGTAAGTATAATGTTATACTCACAAGTCAGGGTTACCATCCAGGCAACCACTATATAGTCAGGTGGGGAGTGTTAAACCTGTCCCCACTCAGGAGTAAGAAGTCACTCTCTGTAGATCGGAAGAAAGGGGCCAAATCCCCTCCACCAGGGGTGGATTCACAGATTGTACAGAGGCGCCAGTAGTGTAATAAGAGCGAAAAGACTTTAAAATGAGGGAGGCAGCGGTGGACTTACTTCCCCGAGCAGTGGCGTAGCTAGAGACTATGGGGCCCCATAGCAACATTTTAATGGGGTTTTTAGATTAGGCACTCTTGAGCAATGCCACCTGCCCCTTTCCTATGGATATGAGTTGACTGGGCAATTTACATTTCTATGCAATGTGCACTCTATATAGTCCATGAGCACTGAGACACAGAGGTTAGAGAAACAAAGAAAAGTTAATAGTGAACAAACACATCAAGTACCACCTGGGCCCACTCATCTCCAGGGCCCCATAGCAGTTGCTATGGCTGCTATGGCTATTGCTACGCCCCTGTCCCTGAGATAGACACAAGATGCTGTTGATTTTTTCAAGAAAAATAATTTATTTACATACTCCAGACAGTCTGGAGTATGCAAATAAATTATTTTTCTTGAAAAAATCAACAGCATCTTGTGTCTCCCTCGGGGAGGTGAGTCCATCGCTGCCTCCCTCATTTTAAAGTCTTTTAGCTCTTTTTACACTACTGGCGCCTCTGTACAACTGTACAACCCTGATAGTATGATTTTTGAGCTGCAGCCATTCTATAAAGTGAAGTTTAGTGGACTTCAGAAAGCATTGCTAACAACAAGGCTAGTGGAGATGATGGATTTTAAGTTGAACTATTTCAAATCGTAAAAGATGATGCTGTTAAAGTGCTGCACTCAATATGCCAGCAAATTTGGAAAATGCAATAGTGAGTTCAACGATTAAACTGAGCATATACAGTAGAAACCAAACTAAAAACGGGTGACAAAATTAAAAAGAGGCGTTAGGGTGCATAAACACAACCAATGATTGACCCTACTATAAAAACAAATCCCATTGTTCCGTTCTCTATTTTCACAGTTTTATATTTTGTGTGTAGATATCCTTAAACATAAATGTGCAGCTCCTAAAAGTGTCTAAATTGTATGTCCAAATCTATTGTATTACTGATTATTGAATGAATGCGTGTTTGTGTGCATAAGGGCTCAAAAATGTGCCATTAGCTCTAAACGGTCACCATGGCTAAAGGTATTGAGAAGGACTTGACTTTAGATGTTTCATTTGAAGGTGTCCCTATTTCAAATCTCCTAAAGTTGGAAGATGTGATCCATGTCTGCAAGAATTCAGGTTTCACCATTGTGTGGACTATTCCAGAGCTTTGTGCAGCTGATATCCCTGCAGGAGAAATCTGGAAACGTTCAGAAATCTATACCAGTAATGGAAGAGAAGGTTTCACTCACTTTGTCTAGGATTTCCAGGTCTTTCTGACGGAGGCCTCTTTGCTTCACCTTTTGGTTCTCCAGCTCAGACAAGGAAGGAAGAAGAAGGCAGGAGGCAACCAGAAGAAGAGCGACCCAAAGAGACAACATCTCAGGAAAGGAGGAAGCACAGGAGCAGGAGAGAAGTTTGCAGCCTCAGTGCTCAGAGTAACTGTACAGCAGTGAATGGATGTGGTGAGGGGGGGAGAGGACTGAATCACAGACTGTCTGCCTCTGCTGTAGGACTGTATGTTATTATTACATCTATGGCTGGCTGGCCTCTGGGGGATACAGGAATGTTCAGCTCCTCAATCTGACCTCCTCTACATGTGCAAGTTCGGCTTGCTAAGGACAGCTTTTCTGAGGGCCAACAAACCTTTTATTGTCACTTATCACAGCAGGATCCACAAACAGAGGGCTACTAAAACACTTCAAACATTTAATCCATTCATTCACTGATGAGAAGGATGCTGTGGTGTCTCCACCAAGTGGCAGATGTGTTTCCTGTGATGGAAAATGGTGCAGGAATAAAGGGCAATTCTGTGCATATAGAACCCTAACATGCTCATACAGTCCATGCATTTAAAGAGGATCCGAGATGAAAAACTAACTATAACAAGTAACTTGTCTGTATATCTTATCTAAAGTTTAGATAGTTTACACAGCAAATCTAGCTGCAAACAGCTTTAATAGAAAAGTATCATTTCTTCCTGTGATAAAATGACAGCAGCCATGTTGTTTGTAAACATTACACAGAGGCAGGCTTATCTGTATCTTGAGCAATCAGCCTGTGAAAAAAACCTAATCCCCCCTCCTCCCTCCTCCTCCCCTCTGCCTCTGAAATCAATGGCTAGTAACACCTCCTCCTCCTCCTGCCCAGACTGAGCTCCCATGAGCCCTTGCTACTGCCAAGGCTCTCTGAAAACCTGTGGGCGTGGTTTATTTAGTTTATAGGGAATTAGAGTATTAAAACAAAAACAAACAATTGTTTATAGGGCTTGAGGAATGCCCTATAAACAATACCAAAGGAACACAATTATGCAATGAGTAAAAGTTCACCTCGGACCCACTTTAACATTGCTACGAGCATAGGTCAGTACTCCATACGGATGGACAATGAGATGCAAAAAATTCCAAGTTAATGCAAAACCGTATGCTTATTTTATGCTAATGTATGCAACTTTCAGGCCGATTTTACACATATTTTTTTTCATTGCGGTGCAATTCTCCTGCTGCATCCCACCGCAACGCAAAAATCAACAATCACATGACTCTGCAGCAGAGTGAGGCAACAGGGTCATATGTGCCGCCTCCCATTCAGTGACGTACTCCCTGCTGTACAGGAAGTACATCACTGGGATTCCCGTTGGTCCGTGAATGCACTGCCGTTGTTTACACTACCTGTATTACCCATAGACTTCCCTTACCCCAAGCACTGTGCGTTAAAGTGACACTGAAGTGAGAAAAAAAAGTATGATATAATAAATTGTTTGTGTAGTACTAATAATTAATAAAACATTAGTAGCAAAGAAAATAGTATTATATTTTTATTTTCAGATATATAGCTTTTTATAACATTGCATCATTCTGTCACATTTGCAATTACTGTAAGTCTAGAAATTTAGGTCTGATTCACTTCATAAAAGTAACAGGGTTGACTTATACACGAGTCACAGGCAACACTGAGTTATGTGTGTACTAATAGTGACATCCCCATTTGCAGTAATTTACCCTGTGGTAAGTAACACTTTGAGGAAAGGAAATGCCAAGAAAACACAAGTCTGAAAGTCCTGGCCACAACAAGGAAAGGGGCAGGAGGAGGGAATACTGGGCTGCATAAAAGGGAGTGAATAATTGCAGCACTTGGAGGCCTGGAGGAGGTATTAGCTGCCCTTAAGGGACAGGAGGGGTTAATCGCTGTAATACTGTATGCAGTGCAATCATTAACTCTTCCTGAGCTCCAAGTGCAGCTATTAACTTTGCTGGGTAGACCTATACTTGAGTCAATAAAAAAATCCAGCTTAAGAGGGTTGAATATTGGAGTCGACTTATACACGAGGTCGACTTGTATTCGAGTATGTACTGTACAACTAACACTCTGGCCCATATGCAACTAACTTTTTCACCTGAGTTTTCTGTTAGGAGATCATTTTCATCTTCTCTTTAAACTAACTTTTCGGCATTTTACAATGGAAAAAGTACCCCAAAGTTGGAGAAAAAGTACTATCAAATTTATTTTGAGTATTTTTTTTTTTTTTTTTTGCTTGCTGATGGCTTAAAATGTATTTTATGACAAGTAGTGAAAATATCACCTAGGAGAAAACTCAGGAGAAAAAGTGACTTGCATATAGGCCTCTGTATTTTAAACTATAAAACAAGCAGTGCTAATTACCCTTTCAACTCCCCTGCAGTAAAACTTTTATCTAAATCTGTCTTTGGGCTGGTGCACACCTAGAGTGCTTTTGAGCACTTTTTAAAACACTAGCACTTTGAAAAGCGCTTGGCTAATGCATTTGTATGGGATGGATCACACCAGAGCAATGTGATTTTTTTTTCGCAAACGTGGGTGAATGTTAAGTATAGGAAAGTGGAAAATCGCTCTAAAAACCGCTAGAACAGAGCGATTTTCCAAGTGTTTTTTTTTTTACAAAAAAAAAAATGCTTCACCAAAACACTCCAAAAATCGCTAGGCATAACTAGAAAATTTCTAGGTACATGCCTAGAATTGCTTAGAAAAATCATTTCTAAAAATGCTTAGCGTTTGCGATTACGCTAGCGCTTTTCAGAGCAAACCGGCCCTCTGGCTGTTTCTTTGATGTATGCTCCAGAAAATGCACTGTAGCTGACCCAAGTTGGGTCACAGAGCTCAGACAAGCTCTTTTGCAGAGATAACAACTGAAGTTTCTTAACTCTTTCTGTACTGGAAACAATATTAGACAATATTGTACCACACATACAATTCATTATATCATTATATCATGTTAATTTTTCAATTCAATGGCTTCAATTCATCAAGCATTACCGCATTCGGTAATGCTGAAAACAGCTGAGTTAACGGAGCACTTAAGAAAATGTTAATTCATCAAAGCTGTTACCGAATGAGAAGCTGAAATGACAGAGCAATGAGATAAATTACCGACTTGTGCTCAACACATGTCAGCAAATGTCAGTAAATGTTAATTCATCAAGGTTCCCACATTCGCTAACACATTCGGTGTTTATCTCCAGCTCTCCCCTGTCGTTACAGGCTTCGAAAGCCTTCTGTGTGAATGTTTTCATGATTAGCAGGAGCAGGCAGCCAATAGAAACAGCCCCTGTTCTCCTGCAAGTGCCGCTGATAGGTCACACAGGCTTCTCCACACACACTTTCAGACCCCCCAGACAGTGAGCAGAGAGAACTGGACAAAAGATATCCCCAGATACCCTTCGGTCGTTTAACCCTTTGAGTCCCTGTTTGAATATGCAAAGATGCAAGTGGTGAAATCACCAAGCATGGCATTTGTAATGTCTCCAGGAAGTTTATCTACGTTGTGGTAAATAAGTAAAATGTTAAGAAACACTGATGGACAGATTCAGAGCAGCAGAGGCAGTATAAGTAACAGTAAATATAACACGTTTACATGTAAAGGGATGTCTGGATGCCTTCTATTGTTATCAGCTTGTAACAACACAGAGACATTCCAAGCTGCTCTGCACCACTCTGCTGTTATCTAACAGCCTTTGATGAACTGAAGCCGCAGTACTTCGGTAACTTAACGAACCTCTACCACACATGGGAAAATATTGATGAATTAGCACAGTGAAGTGTAAAATACCGAATGCGGTATTTTAAGGACTGGGATTTTGTTATCGAACACACTTTGATGAATTGAAGCCATTGTCACTTTAAGTGAGGTGCTTGCAGTAACATGCTGTAGGCTGGGCGTTGGGAGTGTGGCGGATTGGATACACAATGCTGTAAGTGTGAATGGCCCCATTCACTTGCATTGCTGGTGCGCCACCATGTGGTAAAACAGAGTAATGCAAGGCACACTTGCAATGCAAGTGTAAAAGGGGCCTAAAAGCAGGAATGCAATGCAACAGAGGGGACAAGTCGTATACACTAAAGCATATAGTCAATGTAAAGTATGCATTACTGTTAAAGGACCACTATCGCAAAAATCATAACATTTAAAATACATGTAAACCCATACAAATAAGTATGTTTCTTCCAGAGTAAAATGATACATAAACTACTTTTCTCCTATGTTGCTGTCACTTACAGTAGGTAGTAAAAATCTGAAAGAGCCGACAGGTTTTGGACTAGCCCATCCCCTCATGGGGGAGCCTCAGGGTTTTCTTTATTTTCAAAAGCACTCATTGAATGACAGTTTCTCTGTCCAACTGCCAAAAAGAAGTGTGCAGCTGGCCAGCATCTTTTTACAAATCATTTTGAGGGAGTGTCTTTATAAAGAATAAAGACCATGCTGAGAATCCCTCATGAAGAGATGGACTAATCCAAAACCTGTCGGTTCTGTCAGATTTCTACTACCTACTGTAAGTGACAGCAACATAGGAGAAAAGTAATGGATGGCTCATTTTACTCTGGAAGAAATGTACTTTGAATTTGTATGTTTGCATGTATTTTAAATTTTACAATTTTCACAATAGTGGTTCTTTTAACGCACAGGTTAATGCACTGCATTAGACCGCACCGGCTGTACTGTGAACGTTGCATAGGTACATTGCGATGTCCGGCGTTACAATGCGGCTGTTGCGTCTCACTGCAATGCACCAGGGACTTCTCATTGTGCTGCACGAGTAATTAGCAACGAGTCATTTAAATTGTCTCTCATCTCTTATAATAACACTGAAGCCACTTAAAAATTGCATAATTGTAATAATTATATATATGGCCCTAGTTACCATTTAAAAAAAAAGGTTATACTGAAAGGGGGCGGGGCTACACACAACAAAGTCACCACCTTATATTGCCTCAAACCCACCCCCCCACCAAAATGAGAAGAGCAGGCGGAAAGTGGCAGTGTGTGTGGCCAGGGTGCACAGCTGATCTGCGCTGCAGCTGACACAGTGCAGGGAGGTTGCAATACCCACACCTCCACCACGTTACTCTCACTTTCACAGGAGGCACTGATGCCTCGAATCTCTGCCCCTAACTATGTGCCTGCAGCTGCCAGACTGTAGCCGGGTGGTGAGTGACACCATCCTCCAGCTCTGCTGAGGGAGGGGACATTCCAGAAGGGAGGGGAGTTGCCTCTGCCACAAAAGGCACCCGTAGGCACGTGCCTACAGTGCCTTATGGTAAATCCGGCCCTGATATGCACAATTCAGCACAGAGGTGGCTCAGGGGGTCCCCAACCTGCCCACCAAATTTTGGCCACAGTAGGGGTTATGATCGCAGAGCTCTGAGTAGCACAAGATTATCGTTGCAGCTCCCTACTGCGCATGTCTCCAAAAACAGAAGTCCAAAGCAAAATCATCATGGGCCTAGCATGATGACGTAGAATTCCAGCGTCACAATGGCTAGGTCACCTGACAACATAGCCCATAACAACATCCCCCAGCCAAAGCATCATGGGGGCTGCTGTACACACGCTAGAATCTTGGCAGAGGTGGCCATTATCTGCCCTCTTGGCCGACTTTCATCTAGCGTGTGTAGGAGGCTTATGTCATTAAAGGGGAACTGAAGTAAGAGGTATACGGAGGCTGCCATATTTATTTCCTTTTAATCAATACCAGTTGCCTGGCAGCCCTGCTGGTCTATTTCTCTGCAGTAGTATCTGAATAACGCCAGAAACAAGCATGCAGCTAGTCTGGTCAGATCTGACTTTAAAGTCTGAAACACCTGATCTGCTGCATGCTTGTTCAGGGGCTATGGCTAATAGTATTAGAGGCAGAGGATCAGCACGGCTGCCAGGCAACTGGTATTGATTAAAAGGAAATAAATATGGCAGCCTCCATATACCTCTTACTTCAGTTCCCCTTTAAAGGCATTACCCAAATTATTTTTAGTTGGTTTGATGTCAGCCCATACCTGACTCGATAACATGTTTGTGAGTCACTTTTATTGCATCCGATCTTCGGGTTTACTTAGCAAGCTACAGAACGTTTTCAGCGCAGGAAGTTCAAACCACAGCGTAATATTAGTCATGTATCCGGTAACTCGCTAGCGCCAGAGTGCCCCGGGGAAACCCACGTGACAAGATACCGGCTCCCTGCTCCTAATCAATCCCAGAGCTCCTGAGCTCCAAGTCCAGCTTACTGGAGTGTAACACGTGGAATACAATGTACTTCTCATTCAGGCATTCCGTTCACTTCAACTTCCATGGCATAAAATGCCCTCCGGCATTCAATGGTTTTAAATAAACAAAGGTATTTCTCCCCGGCAGACTTCTCCATGAATATGGTGTGTGCAGCAGCAGGGCAGCTGTTCCCTGTGTGAGATGTGTGGATCTAGGAGGAGGGTTCCCTCACCACAATCTGCTTCTTATCATCATTTCTCATGTGTTCTCTTTCCAGGGAGCATGAGAAGCCTCAAAACTTCCTGCAGGAGACTTGTTTATTTCAGGTATCAACCATTAGATAGGTCCCTCTCTGCTGAAATCTGATCTGAGAAGGATCTATTTCAATATTGTAACCTTCAGACAGGGCCGGGTCGAGGCAGAGGCGAGAGAGGCTCCAGCCTCAGGGCGCAGTGTAGGAGGGGGCGCACCACTCACTCAGCTATTATTCCCCTATTGTGTTTGAAGCAGAGAGGAATAAGAAAAGGGGATACATGGCAGTGCCTGCAAGCCAGATAACTAGAGATTAAGGTGTTGGGGGCCCTGGAGCACCTCTTAGTCTAATAGCAATCAGTGTGTTGGCTGGGGCGGGAGGGATGGAGGGGCGCACTTTGGTGTCTCAGCCTTGGGTGCTGCAGCACCTTGTCCCGGCTCTGCCTTCAGATCTTGGTTTAGCTCCTCTATTCTGTGGTAGGAGAGCTCTTGCTGGTGCCGATCCTCCAGGCAGGTACACCACTCCTGCCACCACACAGTGAGCTTGCAAACACAGATGGAGAAACTCCACCAACTTGAACTTACGTTTAATTGAATTCATGTCACGCACACTACATGTTGAGCCCTTCATCATCATAAGAGAGGGATCTATTGCCTGGCCACACACTGCAAAGCGATTCACAATAGATTTCAGCATGAAATCTATTGAAAATCCTCCTGCCGCTGCTGCCACCTTTTGCCCCCCCCCCCCCCCCAAGTTAAATAGTTACATAGTTATTTGGGGTGAAAAAAGACATACGTCCATTGAGTTCAACCAGAAAATAAAGTACAACACCAGCCTGCTCCCTCACATATCCCTGTTGATCCAGAGGAAGTCAAAAAACCCTTACAAGGCATTGTCCAATTAGCCTCAAAAGGGAAAAAATTCCTTCCCGACTTCAGATGACAACCAGATAAAATCCCTGGATCAACACCACTGGGCATTACTTAGTAATTGTAGCCATGGATGTCTTTCAATGCAAGGAAAGCATCTAAGCCCCCTTTAAATTCAGATAAAGAATTTGCCATAACTACTTCCTGTGGCAATTCATTCCAGATACTATTCACTCTTACTGTAAAGAACCCTTTCCTAAATAAATGGCTAAAATGTTTTTCCTCCATGGGCAGATCATGTCCTCTAGTCCTTTGTGAAGGCCTAGGGACGAAAAGCTCATCCGCCAAGCTTTTATATTGCCCTCTGATGTATTTATACATGTTAATTAGATCCCCTCTAAGGCGTCTTTTCTCTAGACTAAATAAACCCAGTTTATCTAACCTTTCTTGGTAAGTGAGACCTTCCATCCCACGTATCAATTTTGTTGCTGGTCTCTGCACCTGCTCTAATACTGCAATATCGTTCCTGTAATGTGGTGCCCAGAACTGAATTCCATATTCCAGATGTGGCCTTACTAGAGAGTTAAACAGGGGCAATATTATGCTAGCATCTCGAGTTTTTATTTCCCTTTTAATGCATCCCAAAATTTCATTAGCTTTAGTTGCAGCGGCTTGGCTTTAAATACAATTATTTAACTTGTTGTCGATGAGTACTCCTAAGTCCTTCTCCAAGATTGATGTCCCCAACTGTATCCCCTTTATTTTGTACGGTGCTAGACCATTGGTACGACCAAAATATATGACTTTACATTTTTCAGCATTGAATTTCATCTGCCATGAATGTGCCCGTATAGCCATCCTATCCAGATCCTGTTGCAATATGTCACTATTTTCCCGAGAGTTGATGATTCTGCACAATTTTGTATCATCTGCAAAAATATCAACATTGCTTTTGACTGCATCTACTAGGTCATTAATAAATTGAAGAGCACTGGACCCAGTACTGACCCCTGTGGGACCCCACTGCTAACAGTCACCCATTTTGAATAAGATCCATTGACCACAACTCTTTGTTTTCTGTCCATTAGCCAGTTCCCTATCCATGCACACAGACTCTTCCCCAGTCCTTGCATCCTCAACTTTTGCACCAGACTTTTGTGAGGAATAGTGTTGAAGGCCTTTGCAAAGTCCACGTATATCACATCTACAGCATTCCCAATGTCCACATTAGCGTTCACTTCCTCATAAAAGCTGAGCATGTTAGTCAAACAGGACCTGTCTTTAGTAAACCCACGCTGATGATGAGAAATACGATTATTTTCTACTATGAAGTCTTGTATAGTATCTCCTAGTAACCACTTGAATAGTTTGCGCACAACTGATGTTAACTAAGCTTACAGGTCTATAATTTCCTGGATCTGATTTTTTTGCCCTTCTTAAATAATGGGAAAACGTGGGCTGTACGCCAATCTACTGGGACTCTGCCAGTTGAAAGAGAGTCACAAAAGATAAGCTAAAGTGGTTTATCGATAACTGAACTTCATTCCCTTAGGACCTGAGGATGTATGCCATCCGTGCCAGGTGCCTTGTCTGTTTTTAATTTATTTAGTCTTGCCTTCACTTCTTCCTGCCATAAGTATTTCATATTACAATTGGAAGATTGAGACTCTTCTGCCTCTGTAATTTGCAACAGTGATGTTTGCCTTGTGAAGACAGAAGCAAAGAAAGCATTTAATAACTCTGCCTTACCTTGGTTATCCACCATTGAGTTCCCACCCTCATCCTTTAGGAGTCCTATACAGTCAACCTTTCTTGTTTTAGAGTTGATGTACTTGTAAAACTTTTTTGGGTTAGATTTGATATCCCTAGCGATTTGATTTTCAGCTTCGATCTTTGCCAGCCTAATTTCTTTTTTACAATTTTTATTGCACTCCCTATAATTGCTTAATGGAGCCTCGGCCCCCTCCTGTTTTAGGAACTTATAGGCATTCTTTTTCCTCTTCATTTTATCTCTAACCTTTCTATTCATCCATAGAGGCCTTTTTTTATTCCTAGATGTTTTGTTTCCATATGGGATATATTTACTACAATATCGATTGAGAATAATTTTAAAAGCTTGCCATTTCCCTTCAGTGTCCTCCCCTTGTAGTACATTATCCCAGTCCACCAAACCTAGTGCCTGCCTGAGTTGATTGAACTTTGCTTTTCTAAAATTCATAGTTTTAGTTGTCCCACTGCCCTGCAGCCTATCAGTCACCAGATCAAATGATATCATATTGTGATCACTATTTCCCAAATGTTCTTGAACCTGCACATTTGATACATTATCTGGTCTATTAGAAATGATCAGATCCAGTAACGCATTCCCCCTAGTTGGTTCAGTTACCATTTGAGTCAGGTAATTGTCCTGTAGTGTTGCCAGAAATCTGCTGCTGTTACCAGAATGGGTAGCCTCAATACTCCAGTCAATGTCTGGAAAGTTGAAGGCACCCATAACTATGACCTCATTTTTACTTTTAGCTTTTTCAATCTGCTGTAGTAATTGCAGTTCTGCAGCTTCATGAATAAGTGGTGACCTGTAGCATACCCCAATAAGCAATTGGCAACAGTTATTTTTTGCCTGAGGAAGCAGGCTTGGGACCCATGAGACACGTTGCAGACTGTGGGAGTAAGAATTAGCATATATTCAGCAGTGATGCATTGTGGGAGACATCTCTGAGCTCACTCTAACCTGAATCATCGCAAATTCTTTCTGTTTTAAGAAAGCAAACTTTTGTTTTCCATAGCATTTTAGTATGGGGGGGGGGGGGGGGGGGGGTGCTTACACCCTCCAATGAGTTCTGGGTCACCATGAGCTTGCTGATGTAGTCTGTACCTCTCGGTGTTACAAGCCCTACTTCATAGAGCCAAATTAATACATGCCATGCACTGATGAGGATCAACCAATCCAAAACAGTCTGTATGCATGTTGGATTATTATGGCTCTGTACAAATTAACAAGATGACACATCATTGCATTCCAGCGGTTCTGGAGGTGTGTTTAGCTTCCAAGGGTAACAATGGTTAATTTGCATATATTCAGCAGTGATGCGCTGGGAGACATCTCGGAGCTCACGCCAACCTGAATTATTGTAAATTCTTTCTGTTTTAAGAAAGCAAACTTTTGTTTTGGAGTAAGAATAAAAGTCCTTTTTTTTTGATCTTATGATAAATTGTGTCTTAATCTGGGGAGGTAAGTCCACCCTTGCCTCTCATTTTATACATTTTAATTTTGATATTTAATTCTTCTGGCACCTCTGTACTTTTCCAAATACCAATAAATATGTCAGATCAGCACACACTGGCCTGGTATAATTAAGGTGAAGTGGTTTGGAAAGAGGCTTTTTCTCTCTCCCTCCTGAGAGTCCCCTGTGGAGGAAATCACTACGGTGGGGAGTTTTCCAATGTATATATTCATTCAAAAAGACAGCAAGCAATAGGCAGCGCTCACAGGCTGCAAGTGAAGTTAAAGCCAATGGGTACCGGATTAAAAAAGAAAAAGTCAGATACTCACCTAAGGAGAGGGAAGGCTCGGTCCTAATGATCCTTCCCTCTCCTCTCCTGGTGCCCTCGGTGCTGCGCTGGCTCCCCCGTTCGCGTCCGCCGCCGCAGGGACTTCGGAGGTCTTCGGGAGCACTCGGGCTTCCGAAGACGGGCCGCTCCATACTACGTACGCGCGAGTGCGTCATAGAGGGTGTTCGCGCATGCGTAGTATGGAGCGGCCGCGTCATCGGGAGCCCGAGTGCTCCCGAAAGCTCCCAAAGGCATGCGGAAGTGGCAGTATTTGACCGAACTGGTCGAATACTGCCACGGGGGATCCTGCGCGGGACCGGGCACCGGGAGAGGAGGGGGAAGGCTCATTAGGACCGAGCCTTCCCTCTCCTTAGGTGAGTATCTGACTTTTTCTTTTTAAATCCGGTAAACATTCACTTTAAGGCTCCAGAGATGTGCACAGCCCCCCTGAGGCTAATTACACAAATCAAATGCAAATTATGTGCTGAACACTAATCTAATTCTAAAATTTGAATGCAAGCTGACGCCCATGGAGGCAGCTATCCTGAAGTATACTTACATTTTTGTACAGCAGAAAGGAATGTCAGCGCTTCCAAACAGACGCTGCACCTGAATTGACTACCTGCACAAGTATGCATAGCTCCAATAATGGGCAGATTACACACCTTGCATTCAAAACAGGTACAGTAAAAGGAGGGCGTTATCTTCAGCATAAGTTGTGCACAAATTATCCCTGATAGACTCTCCCACGACGATGACGGGCCCCCACAGGAGAGACCTAACCCCTAGTCTAACAGTGAAGCATATCAAATAGTGAAGCATATTCAAACTGTGAAAAATATTTAATTAAAGGTTAATATTAGGACAATAGGCGATAGCATCTAAAAGTAGATAGATGTATATGAAGACTGGCCACGATATGACTGGAAAAGTGTTCTCCCCCCCTAGGGCTGCCTTGAGTTTTGTGGCCAGATTTTTTAATAACTAAACGCAAAGCTGCATTCTGTCAACATAACAGGTAGGCAAATACATTTTATTTTCAAAGGAGATTAAAAAATGTCAACCTCCCAGGTTTCCTTCTCAGGGCTCTTCAGGCCCTTGTATCTGCTGAAATCACCTCAGAGAACCCTCCACCCTGAACTTGTGGCACTGTTTACTTTCCACGCTCATTATACTTTCAATGGGTAGCTATGCTCACTGGATGGTTACACAAGAATGGAGGAACAGGTTTGTGCGCTCCGTCACAAGATGAAAGAGGCAGAGTGCTGACCTCAGAGAGCGGCTGTCACCCGTGTAACTATGTGTACAGGAAAACAAAGCTGTATGTCTTTTATGCAGACATTATTAAGGCTGTCATTCTTCCTCTGCATACTCTAACAATAAGTCACTTCAGTGGCAAAGGTCTGTTCTCCTGCATACCAGCCAGCTCTGCTCAGCTACAGTCGGTCATGGGGCATTGCCTCCCAATAAAGGCTGTTAGAACTGTTAAGTATATGTGAAGGTTCTCATTTATATAGTCCATAGAAAAGGAACAAAAATACTAGATTCCAACTGGACACCCTTTTTGTCTTCTAGAAGACATTTCATCACTTTTAAAGAGGAACTGTAAACAAGGATTGAACTTCATCCCAGTCAGTAGCTGATACCTCTTTTCCCATGAGAAATCTTTACCTTTTCTCCAATAGATCATCGGGGGGACTGTATGGCTAATGTTGTGGTGAAACCCCTCCCACAGTGTGATGTCAGGACATAGGTCCTGACATCACACTGTGGGAAGTAATAGCTGTTTCCAACCACCAAGCATCCAGTATCTCCCTCTGTGCTTATGTATATCTATAAAAAGACAAAACTTCTAGCCCAGCGCTGAGCAAACGACGGCCCGTGGGCCAGATTAGGCCTGCACGCACTGTTACTCTGGCCCGCCAACAGGCGGCTGGATCCCCCTCTCTCCTCCCTCCCTCCTGGCAGAGTCGCAAGCGGGCAGTAACAGGGGAGACTGAAAACTCACCTGATTGCCGTCCAGAATCGCGTGTCCATGGCAACAGGGCGTCACATGACGTCGGGACGAGCTAGCGTATTACACGCTGGCTGTCAGTGTGCAATACGCTGGAACACCCGACATCATGTCATGTGATGCTTTTTTGCCATGGAGACGTGACGCTGGACGGCGATCAAGTGAATTTTCAGTCTCTCCTTTTACCGCCTGCTCGCGACTGCAGGGAGGGAGGGAGGAAGGAGGGGGAGAATTTTAGGAATGCAGTCCGCTGAAAGTTTGCCCAGCCCTGTTCTAGCCAATTGCACTGTTAGTGGGTGTGGTTATAGATAATGGCAGTTGGTGCTCTCTAGTTTTTTTCTTGTCTGCCAGTAGTAAAGATGATGACATGAAGGCTGATTGTAGATCAAACAACATGAACAAATTACATGGCGGATATCAATCATTTCTTGATCTCTCTATTGATTTATTTTTTTCCCCGTTTCTCTAAAGTTCCTCATTAAAGTGCGTCTGAAGCAATTTGTAATAATAAAATTAGATATTTACCTCAATACCATTAAAGCGGGATTGTCACCATAAAAATCAAATTTCAACAGCAACTGGTCTGAGTGTATTAAGTGATAAAGATGCTAATCCTGTATTAAAAACTTTCAAAACTTTTTCTGCTGTTATGATTTGGAGTTATCACATAGCTAAGGAGCACTGGCCCTTTAGTAGTCAGTGCCAAACAGTTGCATGCCAGGGATTATTTTTATCTATAATATATTCCTCCTCTTCCATTTATTTCCCTGCCTGGCTGCTTATCTGAAACACGATCCCCTGCTCACTTGTGTTTACAAGCAAGGCTGAGGTGACTCAGCGATTGGAGGAGAAAAGAAAAAAGTAAAGGGCAGAAATGACATCAAGATTTAGCCTAAACTGTGGGAAAAAGACATGGTTCCCACCAGGAACACAATTCTCCTCAATTACTATAGAACACTGAAATCAAAACGTGGACAGTACAATATGTGTGTTATGTAAGTAGAACAAGTATTTATCTACTTATATATGTGATTTTTTTTCCCTGGCATAGTATTGCTAATCCTACCGCTTTAAGGCTTTGGATATTCCATCCAGAGGTTTCTCTGATCCTCCTGCAGCCCCCGCTCTAGCGCTGGGCCTCTGAACATATTTGACAAGAGCTCCCATCCATGAACAAGCAGATCCAGACTGTACAGGCATGAGTACGGTCTGTGCATGCCCAGTAATGCGAAAACGCTTGTGCACAAGTGTTGGTCGAATGTGTATCAATTTATTTAATTTGGTATTGGTTGTGTGTTTAATAATGTTACAACAATTTTAACAGATAAAAGTGCCTGTGGCCATTTTATAACAAATTTGTGTGGTGTTTCAATCTAATAGGTAAGGTAGAGTTAAGGAGTAGTTAAATAGACTCTGAGCAGGACCAAAAAAGCCGTAATGAACTTACCTGGGGCTTCCTTCAGCCCCTCGCAGTCCGTGAGGTCCCTCTGTGTCCTCCAGGCCCCCTTCGTTCTTCCCCCGTTAGAGCAACGACTTTGAAGTCGCCGCTACTGCGCATGCGCAGCCCCTCTGCGCCAGTCGTCGTAAGTGTACTGCGCACACGTGGTTCAAGAAAGAATGAACTGGGCATTGCGCATTACGCTTACGGCGATGGGCGTGCGAGTGAGACGGGCACACGGAGTGTACATGCGCAGTAACGGGACTTCAGTTCTTTAAAGGAGCTGCCGGGGGACGTACAGAGGGAGCCTGGAGGACACTAAGGGACGTCACGGACTACGAGGGGCTGGAGGAAGCTCCAGGTAAGTTCATTATGGCTTTTTCTTGGTCCTGCTCAGGGTCCCTTTAAGAAGCAGCCACCTGCATTCCCATGAATAGATTGTAAATTTATCAACAATTTTCTTGCTGTTTTCTTGATGGGACATGTTGGTAAATATCAAATGGTCCTGCACAGATCCTGGTATTTCTCCTGCAGGAACAATCAATTTCAGCATTGGCGAGAGCTGAATATTGACGGATGTGACTGATTATGTGTGCGGGGTGCCAGGCCAAGGCAGGGAGCGGTCCTGTGTGGCCCCTCACCCAGCCATATGCAGAGTGGAGCGTTCTGTAATAGTTACCTGTATCGGCGGCACCAGGATCCATGTTCACCCTGTCGCAAAGTCTCTCCATCTCCTCTCTATTTCACCTTCTAGCGGCACCTTTCATTATGTGCACCGCTGAAGGTGTCAGAGAGGAGATGGAGGAACTGTGTGACACGGTGAAGGTGGATCCTGTTGACACAGAGACGGGTAGCTATTACAGAATGATTTGTGGTAGAGCGAGGTTGGGTGGGGCTGGTGGGTGGTCAGTGTTATTTGCCTAATAGCAGGGGCACACCTAGCTATACTTGGGGAGGGGAGCTACCAATACTGTGGGTGCATCTGACTATACTTGGAGGGGTTGTCTAATACTGGGGGCTCATCTTGCTTTTTTTACCAGGGAGTGGGCTACCTAATACTGGGGGCACATATGATTATATTGAGCAGGGGGTCTTACTAATACTGGGAGCACATTAATTACCTATACTGAGGGCTGGCTGGCACAATTATAGGGGGGTGCATTTTAGAACCTTGCCCTGGCCCTGCGGGGCATGGCTGGCCAGTACAGAGTTCCATCTCCCCTCCTCTGCGTGACCTGAGTGGACTCTCCTGAGTGACTCTCCTGAGTGGACCAGTGGGGGATAAAAGATCGGACAGCACAGCTTTCATACACGTCTATATGTTGATCTGATGTTTGGAAGATGGTCTTCAAATCCCTGGTGTTTACCAGCCTTGAAAGATCCCTTTTAGTAACTGGGAGAAAGTGGATAGTTAATAATGGTCCATATGCAATTCACTTTTCTCCTACGAGAGAATTTTTCATCTTCTATTTAAAATAACTTTCCAGCACTTTTCAACTCAAAAAGTACTGAGAAATAGGTGAAAAAGTACTATCAAAATTATTTTGAGTATTTTCTTGCTTTCTGTTGGCTTCACCTCCTTAGCAGTAACCACGAGCTAGACTCAGGGTGGAAAGCCTCAGCTCAGAGCTGTAACCCCGAGCTACACTCTTAGTAGCCGCCGGGAGGTCCATGCAGAGCATTGCGCACAGTGGGCGATTTCACTCACCTCTCGGACGATCCAGACGCTGGCTGCCATTCCTCTTGCTGTTCATGGAGGCTCTGCATCCCCCTGGTGAGATCGTCGACTGTCGTCATGGCGACAGCTGGCAATCTCACTATAGGGTTACAGCACCACCCGGAGGACGTAGGGAGAACTGCAGCGCTGGATCCTGGGGAGGTGTGTAAGTGCAGGGGCTGCTCCAGGCTCTCTCGTGGTATGATTTTTTTTCTTGCTGTTAAAAGCACATGAAAAAATGGTACCGCTTTTAGACCCTAAAATCAGAAAGGAATCATACCACCAGGGAGGTTAAAAATATCACCTATGAGAAGACTAAGGTGAAAAAGTTCATTGTTTTTGGCCCAATGTTTCCCAAGCTGAGTTTTGTGGAGGATTTTCAGAATCACACAAAGTAACAGCCTTTTCCAATGTCTGGGAGCTAACTAAACAGGTCAGTCCCACCCAGCCAGAAACTAATGTAAAGGTTATCTACACCCAAAAACAACAAAGCACTTTATCAGCTTCACAGCCGGCAGGATGATCCCAGCCTTAATACAGCCGGCAGGATGATCCCAGCCTAAATACAGCCGGCAGGATGATCCCAGCCCAAATACAGGGCTGTTCCATGTTCGCTCATTGTTTGGGCTGTGGCTGTTTCCATGAAGTCTGGATGCTATTTTTAGCAGACGCTGCCGTGTGATTAAAAAGAGCTATAATGCAGCACAAAAGCATGCAAGATTGAAGCCCCATACGGAGTTGTGTCAGCTAAAATGATCACTTCAAATCAGACTCATGTAGATTTGACGGTTGATCGACCATCCGATTATTAATATCGAATTGGATGAAAATCGTTGCTGCCAAAATCATGCCCGATCATCGATGCAACCAGTTTTGGGCCGATCGATCAGACATGCTAGTCAGGTGCACGGCGTGCACCAATCGCAAAACGATTAATGTGACTGAAACCTCTGCTGATGTCCCCCCCAATGTACATGTACACCCCCCACCCCACCCCGGTGTCCTTGCATGAATACTTTAACTGTCTGGTGTCCACTGCTGTGTCCGTACTCCTCTTCTGGATTTATGCCCCATGTGGTTGTCAGCACTTTGCCCGTGTGGCTGGCGTGTGTGTGTGACATCACACACACCCCTCATGCAGTACGCTGGCAACCACATGGGGCAAAAATGTTGAAGAGGAGTCCAGACACAACTGCGGTCACAGAACCGGTAGCTGAAATCAACTGGTCCTTTGCTAAACTGTATAAAACAAAACATTTTGTTTAAAGCATACCTGCACTCTTGCACAGCACACAATGAAAAGTCTTTATTCCACATAAAGTAGCTAGAGAAATGCACTGCACTTAGTTTGTTTAGCTACAGTAAAGGGTCCAGTTAGGGTCCTTTTTGATCGAATCCAAAAATCGGATAGTGACCATTTTACCGACTGCAACAGCACCGCAATTAACAAGTAAATCTCGATGCAAATTGTTTTTCCCCAAATCACCGGCCTGCACAATTTTTGGTTCATTTCCGCTTGTACCCGACTTGTACCACTCACAGCCAAATTGCAGTAATGGAAATGGAAGTGCTATCGCATTTTGCATGCAGTCGTGTTTCATAGTGGAAAATAACCCTCATCAGCAATTGTAAACCAGAGCAGTTGGCTCCCTGCCTGTACAAGAAATACTGACTCTTAACCCTTTCAGTGCTCCCGGGAAAGTGATACCAAGTTAAATTTACAGGTTTTTTTTTTTTTTAGGAGTTTCCTAAATCGTAATGAAAGAGGTTTTTTTTCCCCTAAAGGTTATCATGCTGTGGCTAATATTTTAGAGCGGAGAGGAAGTTCTGAGTTTAGATCCATTTTAGTAACAGAACACTGCACTCCCCCATGATCACAGACAGACACCATGCAATACCACTTATGAAAACTAAGAATTTTATTTTTACTTTTAAATATTTTCCAGTGTATAAACTACAAAACCAGCCACAGAAAGATGCACAGTGCACAGTGGTAAAGCGAAGTACTGTAAACAGCTAGAGCAGGGGAGAATTCACTGAGATATTTCCTAGCTACACAGCAGTTCCTAATACCAAAGCATGTCCAGTCAAGCATTCAACTAACCTACAAGCAATCATTTAATTACTGCTTTGTTAATAAAACACTGCCAAGTCTTCACAGAGTATGACAAATTTGCTAGGGAAATCCACAGGTGAAATATATAATTAAAATGGTAAGTGCACTAACAGGTACTCTTCCCTTATTATATTGTAATTGGGGTTGGCAGCAGCTATAAAATCAGTAAATGCATGTATAGCTATCCAGAACATCAGCCTCTTTACCCCTGTGGATGGTAACAGTCTTTTAAATTTGCTCTTATTCCCTCCGGCCACTAGAGGCTGCTAAATGCTGAATAAGGTGTTTGTCTCCTTTTTAACAAAGTGACCTAGAACTTTCAGCTCACAGGGCTTCATTATTTGTCTACTCATGTCCAACCCCTGTAGGGAGACAGGCTGCTGCTTATTTATGACAACAGAGCCAGATTCTCATCTCCTAACAGTGACATCTAGTGGTTAGAGTATGATGCTGCGGATACCTGCAAGCCCTGGTAACTGAATATAGAAGATGCAATTTTATCAGTTTAAAACATGCCAGTTGTCTGACCTGACTGCCATGGTTATCTTTTAGCTCAAACACTAAAGAATAGCAGACAGTGGAATTAAACACCTGTTCTTCATACTGCTCTGGAGTCAGTTATTCCTAAAGTATTTAAAGCAAATCTTAAAGGGAACTTAAGTGAGAAGTATATGGAAGTTGCCATGTTTATTTCCTTTTAAACAATACTAGTTGCCTGGCAGCCCTGCTGATCTATTTGGCCGCAGTAGTGTCTGGATCACACCAGAAACAAGCATGCAGCTAATCTTGTCAGATTTGATAATCGTGTCAGAAAAACCTGATCTGCTGCGTGTTTGTTCAGGCTCTATGGCTGAAAGTATTAGAGGCAGAGGATCAGCAGGGCTGCCAGGCAACTGGTATTGCTTAAAAGGAAATAAATATGCCTCCATATCCCACTTGCTTCAGGTGTCCTTTAAGTGAGAAATTCACTTCAGGTTCCATACATACCTAAGTAGAGGGAACGTTCTGGAAACCATAGAACCTTCCCGGTCCTCATTCCGTCCCGTTGTTCCTGATTGAAGTTATTGTCCTCCTAGGGCTTCAGCACACTTCAGGCAGCCCTTGAAAACACTTGTGTCCCATGTTGTGCATGCGTAAGCCAAGACTTCCATGGGAACAGCAAGGATGCACTCGTCTTCAGAACCATTGGGGGGAGCAAGTAGTTCCAAAGGCTACCAGAGGAGTGCTCAAGAGCTATTCAACCAGGGATGGCGCAGGAACGACGGGATGGACTGAGGACTTGGAAGACTCTATGGTAACCAGAGACTTCCCTTTATATAGGTAGGTATAAAACCTGAAATGAGTCTCCTCATTGACGATGGCAGATGATATTCGGCTACAGCTAGGATTTTTTGCCCCCCTCCATATTCTTCTCAGGCCAGAATATGCATTCAGAACAAATTCATAGCTGCTCACCCTCATTCACTTACAGCTGTCTACTTCCAGCCCCTTCAGCCCATTGGGCATACAGGAGGAGGTGTGACTGCTCTATCACCTGCAGCCACGCCTCTATGCTGATTGATAGCCTATCATGGCAATTAGTCTCTAGCATGGAGGTGTGGCTTCAGTTTAACTGGGAAGTGGGGGATTAGCAGGCACCTAGTTAGTGAGAGTTTATGAATTAGTGCAGCATAAAGCTTGTATTTAAAATTAAATTTTAAAAAATGGTGCTGAAACTCTTAAGGTGGACCTGAACTCTTGCACAGGACAGAAGAAAAACCTAGAGAAATGCACCCTATACGTATTTAGAGAGTTTAGCCTGTCTAATCCCCCCTCATCTGTGACCTAATCACCACTGTAATTTGATCTCTCAGGTGTGTCAGCTGGCTGCCACGACAGAGCAGCTTACTTGTAAACACAGGATGTCTGCTTCCATGAAAGCAGGAAGTAGACACTGACGGTTTATTGCAGGATTTGTATCCGCTGTAACAAAGAAATAGTTTCCCCCTTCATCCGTGACTTATCAACAGTGTAATTTGATCTCTCGGCAATGCAGCTAACAGGATGTTTAATTAACCCTATTCTTCAATGAAAGCAGGAAGTAGACACACTGCAGATTTATTACAGGCTTTGTATCACCTGTAAAAAAAATGTTTTTCTTTAAAGGTTATTATGCTGTTGCTTATCTTTTAGAGCAGAAAGGAAGTTATGAGTTCAAGTCCACTTTAAAGAGAATCTGTATTGTTAAAATCGCACAAAAGTAAACATACCAGTGCGTTAGGGGACATCTCCTATTACCCTCTGTCACAATTTCGCTGCTCCTCGCCGCATTAAAAGTGGTTAAAAACAGTTTTAAAAAGTTTGTTTATAAACAAACAAAATGGCCACCAAAACAGGAAGTAGGTTGATGTACAGTATGTCCACACATAGAAAATACATCTGTACACAAGCAGGCTGTATACAGACTTCCTTTTTAATCTCAAGAGATAATTTGTGTGTTTCTTTCCCCCTGCAGCTATCTTCCACTGAAGTGTCAGACTGTTTCTTCCTGCAGAGTGAAGACAGCTCTGCCTGTATGTAATTCCTCAGTATGTGAAAGCCCAGCCAGCTCAGAGGAGGATTTATCCAGCTTGTAAAAGATAATAGAGCAGAGAGAAGCTGCCATAATCTAAATAACACACAGGCAGTGTGCAGAGAGGGGCCTGGAGGGGGGAGATGCATCACAGAATCACAACACTGAAGAACTTGGCAGCCTTCCAGACACAGGCCGACAAGTCTGACAGGAGAGAGATAAGTTGATTTATTACAGAGATGGTGATAGTAGAACGTGCTGCAGTAAGCCAGAGCACATTAGAATAGATTTTGGAACTTGTAGGATGGAAGAAAACTGGATGAAATTTTTGTTACGGAGTCTCTTTAACGTGGAAGTCGAGTGAATTCATGGACTTTTACAGCTACTGCCCAGCGCAATTATAATTTGAATGTTTATAAATACACTTACTGTACAGTTACACAGCTCTACATTATAAATGTAACAGAATAAAAAACAATTGTACCCATCACCTACTTACAGAAGAGGGAACAAATCTGTAGCGTAAATCAGTGTTCAGCCTATTTCAGCCTACCATGGTACCTGCCGCAGATTCAGGCTGCATTTACATCTACACTGGTTTAGCAAAGCACACCGTGCCTTAAACGTTTACTACACCAGAAACTTACTGAATGGAGTTACATTTAAACTGGATTTTGCAAGGCTGAGTCTCTCACATGTCTACATTTAAACTGGATTTGGCAAGGCTGAGTCTCTCACATGTCTGCATTACTTAGGAACGACTGTAAAGCCCAACTGAACCCAAAATTGAACAATAGAAAATTATGAAAGCTCTCATGTTTATTAAATGTCAAGTGACTAAAAAAAAAGAAAAGAAAAAAGTCAGATACTCACCTATGGACAGCGCCTTCCCTCTCCTCTCTTGCTCCCCTCTTTGTTTCCGGGAAGCTTCGGAAGCACTGGTGTCCCCGAGTGCTTCTGAAGATAAGCGGCTCGATATTGGACAAACACGCTCAAGGCTCCCAAGGGCTCATAGATGTGTATTTGACCACTTGGTCAAAAAGACAACGGGGGTGACAACGTTGAAACAAGGGAAGCAAGAGAAGACAGGGAAGGCTCTATAGGATCCAGAGCCTTCCCTGTCCATAAGTAAGTATCTGACTTTTTTTAATCACTTTATATTTACTTTAAAAAAGTTTTTTCTTTACTCTGAAACTCGTGTTCAGAATTACATACTTACCTGAAGCCTCTGGATCCTATAGAGGCCTCCCTCGAGGTCCTCCGTTTTCTCGCCGGGACCCTCCTGTTGGTCGTGACCGTGCTCTATGCTTGCTGGGCCTGAGCAGTTTTTTCGGCTCACATGTGATGAAAAAAAATTATACTAATGGACATCTTTTGCATCTCTTCAAAATATAACCACCAGGTCTTAATACTTTGTAATAAATTGTACCAAAGTACTAAAATTGCATTTGCAATTAATTGCTTTGCAATTAAAATATGCAACAATACATTTTGTTCTAATTTTTTGAAGAATCCATTTTTTTTTGAAAGAGGGGAAAAAAAATGTTAATGCCTTAAATACCATATTATACCACATATTATACCAAAACAGCAGTTGAAGTGCGCACCAATGTCCAGTGTGATTTGCAGCGTTGAATAAGGTCTATCCACCATTCGGCAAACTGACCCATCTGGGCACAGAGATTTTTACAGTCATGTAGAGATACAGAATTGGGGACGGGCGAGCAAATTCACCAACTATTATTAGTTCTGGGTGTACTGATTCTGCTCTCAGTAGTGTCCAACTTTGGCCATTAAGTGCAAAAAGAATATTTTGTGATAAAGTCTTGCTGGTAACACTACCGAACGCTCTGGATTGCCAGCGATGTTACCAGCCGCTATACTGTCCGTCCAGAAATCATTGTCAAGTATTTCCCAATCAGCTCTCTCATCCAGTCTGCGTGCTGTGGCCAGGCTCACTGTCCTTACTGCTGAGGGGTCCGGGGACGATGGAGAGACTGGGGCTGAGGGAGGCGTGGTGGGATCCAGTGTCAGGACTTGGAACCATTTCCATGAAGTTGTTCTCGATACGTAAACTGGAGGATGAGAAAAGAATGGATGATGTCAGTGCACAGAAAGGATAAACAGAGAGAGCATGAACCAAAGAGAGCTGGTTTAAAGCAGGATTAATCTCTGTG
The DNA here is from genome assembly GCF_040937935.1 of Hyperolius riggenbachi. NCBI lineage: Eukaryota > Metazoa > Chordata > Amphibia > Anura > Hyperoliidae > Hyperolius > Hyperolius riggenbachi. Next base: position 393,160,461 of record NC_090650.1, on the reverse strand, counting down.
TCAAATGATAAATAAATAATTCTGCATTGATTAAAAAGTATATACTGTATATGCACAGAGGAAGATACTGGTTGCTTGGCAGTTGGAAACACCTGTTATTTCCCACAATGCAACAAAGCTCACAGACAGAAAAATGTTAGGACCATGGTCATGACATCACACTGTGGGAGGGGTTTCACCACAATATCAGCCATACAGAGCCCCCTGATGATCTAATGGAGAAAAGGTAAAGATTTCTTGTGGGAAAGAACGGTTTCAGCTACTGACTGGGATAAAGTACAGTCCTGGGATACAGATCCTCTTTAATGGCTGGAACCCACAAGAGCTGTTTTGTGAGCATTTCTGGAGCGATTCAAAACGCTAGCGTTTTGCCAAAACGATCAGCTAATGTAAATGGATGGGGCAACTTCCACTGGAGCGTTTGCGATTCCTCAAATCGCAAACGCAGGACATGCAGCATTTTGGGAGCGTTAGCGCTTCAATGTAAAGTATATAAACGCTGGCTTAATCGCTCATTAAAACCTGCATGGAGCGATTTTGCTAGCGTTTTAACCTTACCACACACTGTAACAAAATTAAAATTAATTGAAAGGACCAATCAGACTTTAAAATGCTAATCGCTAATTGCTACACAATCGCTGGCAAATTGATACACTTTGTAAAATCACTTCCTAAACCACTCATGAAACCGCTGACAAACTGCTCATACAAAATGCTAGCGCTTGCGATTAGCGATAGCGTTTTGCAGTGGGTTCCAGGCCTAAGTGACTATCACCACCATTGAAATGTTCAGGGTCTATGGCTAAAAGACTCAGGATCGGGGGACAGCCAGGCAAATAGGTATTCAGTGTTCTCCCCAGGCTCTTTTGGCCGGGTGCTCCACCCGGCTAGTTTTGGTGAGCACCCGGCTGTCATCAGCTCACCTTCTCCTATGCTGTAAGCAGAGCTGCTCACAGAAGCACCTCTCTCTCATCTCACCCCACCCGGCTACTTTATGATGCCACCTGGCTGGAAAAAAAATTCTGGGGAGAACACGGTATTGTTTAAAAGGAAATAAAATATGTCAGCCTCCATATCTATCTCACCTCAATAGATGTGCTTTACACGCATTTTTTAAAGGGACTTCGAGCAGTGCAGAAACTATGGAAAGATGCATACTATTTTGAAGCTCTCTTTCTCCTCTTTCCAACGATATATAATTCGCCGCCCTACGCCTTTTAGTTTTCGCTATTTTCGAGATCGAAATCGCGGCAGCCGCGATTTCGATCGTGAAAATATCGAAAACTAAAAAGCGTAAGGCGGCGGTTTATGAGCTTCAAAATGGTATCCATCTTTCCATAGTTTCTGCACTGCTCGGAGTTCCTTTAAATGCTTTGATAGAAGCAAGCTTAGATCAGACTTGCTATTAGCCCCTGCGATGCACAGAGCTCAACTGAAGGCATGAACGGTTTCTCAGCAATAATGCAGCCTCACTTCAGGTTAATCCAGGACAGCTCATTTTAAGCATTTTTGCTTTGCTGGGGGTGGAAAATGTACTTTACGGTTAAGGCCGCTCTTGTGAGAAAACATGGCCAGACATTAAAAGGTAACATTTTTTACAATCTTTTTTACATTTTTTACCCACATATTTCTTACAATTAACAGTACAAAATACATTTCTCTGCTTTTGCCCACAGAGATATGGCCTTGTTCCCACCAGCAGGGGGTCGCATCACACCCTCCACTCCCTGGAGGGATCTGTCACTCAGAAAGATGGTTCTGCAACATTTTTCTGTGGCTGAAACTTTAATTTGAAAACTTGTCTCAGGACTTCTCTTCTTAATTTCTCACTTCAGCATAACTTCAAAACTGTGTCCTACTCCTGTGCCAGTGCACTTCCTGTCTACAGACCCCCCCACACTCCAACCATCTAATAGCGTGCATGAAAAAAGGGTGCCACGAAAAAAACAGCCCGGCTGGATAACGAAATGGCGCCTGTGGATAACAAAATCTTAACAATGATAAACATCGCTGATGAACTTGGTTAATGATAAATATCGTTTTAAAGACAGACGGGAGATAAGAACGTTAAAAATCATGACGTAATTCAACAATACAACTTAACATTACTCTCACACAGAACCCTCCCTCCAGTGGTGCCTTAAACTAACCACTCCCCCAGTGGTGCCTAACCCTAAGCCCCTTCTTCCCGGTGCTGCCTAACCCTGACCACCCCCCTGGAGGTGCCTAACCCTAACCCCCCCCCGTGGAGCCTAAGCCTAACCACCCCCTGGGGGTGCCTAACCCTAACCATTCCCTCCCCCCGGTGTTGCCTAACTCTAAGGGCTCGTTTCCACTAGTGCGGTGCGGAATTGCCGCGGAGGAAATCGCATGCGGGTGCGATTCCGCATGCGTTTTTTGCCGCGATTCCGAATAGGTAAGGGTATATGCAATTTAAACCATGTCACTGCCTGTGTAAATTAACATTGATTTTTATGCGGAATCGCATGCGAAATCGCGGGGAAAATGCATGCCAAAAACGCATGCGATTTCCCTATTAAATACATTGCGTACGATTCGCATGCATTCCACACGCAAGCGAATTCTGCGGGGTCTACCGTGCAGAAAAATCCTGCACAGAAAAACGCTAACGAAACCTGACAAGTGGAAACAGTCCCATCCACTTGTATTGCCTATGCGAATTCGCATGCGTTGTCTGCATGCGGATTCGCGCTAGTGGAAACGGGCCCTAACTGCTTCCGGGGTGGTGTCTAACCCTACCCGCTCCCCCTGCAGAAACGCCCTTTTACACACAGAAACAATAATATCTTTGATAACGTAAAATCTTTACATACAAACAAAATAATATGACAAAAACTATAACGTTGCGAGCTTCTAAAACGATAGCATACTTTAATGTTCTAAATGTTCTAATAAAAACTTTCATGTTGTTAACGATATTTATCGGGCGCCCTTTTTTCGCCGTATTAACGATAATTGCATTAGAGTCCATGTCAGCGCGCTTTTCGTCCACTAAGCGCCAGTGCCCTTTTTTCCTGCTACTATCTGTAATTTTACAGCTCCCCACTGCAAGGCAATGAAAGCCTATAGGGACTTTCATACTGACGAGGTACAGCGCGAAACTTTTTTGCAATACGCTTCCGCACACGTGATTGCATCGGCCACAGGAAATGAGCGGCACTTCCTGCTTGGCCAGCTGCCAGACCCCATGTACTAGCGGGGTAATCCTGGAAGGCCTGTTTTTGCCTGTGTGGTACCCGGGCCACACTGCTGCCACCAATCCACAGTGTGAAACCGGCCTTACTCTAGAACAGGCACGGGCAAGCTTGGCCCTCCAGCTTTTGAGGAACTACAAGTCCCACAATGCATTGCAGGAGTCTGACAGCCACAGTCATGTCTCATAAAGGCAAATGCATTGTGGGATTTGTAGTTCCTTAACAGCTGGAGGGCCAAGTTTGCCCATGCCTGGTCTAGAATGATTAGAAATGTGAATACAGCCCATCCCCCCGACCTTCCTGGGAGCCCAGGTATACTTTCTACTGGCTTTAGAACGCCCCGTAAACAACCATTCCGCAGAGCTGCACCTGACAGGACTAAAGATGTTGCCACCTATGATCAATTTCAGGAAAGATTTTACAACGGGCAAACACGGACTAAATAATTTATAAATAAATATTGTAAAAAAATAGTAATTTTATTCATTACATTATTTTCACTATGGTTCCTCTTTAACAAGCATCTCATTTCTGGCCACAGAAACAGAACTTTGAGAACATTAGGCTTGCAAACATACACCAGCGTGCGCACTTTATGATAGAGCAGGTCAGAGGTATTCTATGTTGGCGGAAGGACGTGTGACACAGGTGGCAGGATGTTGTGTTGTGAGCATGGCGTGGTCGCTAGCACAAGTCGCCTCAACTGTGATGAGGGGAGCACAGTGTTTAGTGCTTCAAGCAAACGACGCAATGATGGTTCCTCTCCCCTCTAGGCCAGTGATGGCTAACCTTGGCACCCCGGCTGTGGTGGAACTACAAATCCCATGATGCATTGCAATATTCTGACAGCTCTAAGCATAACTCGGGGAGGCAGAGGCATGATGGGATTTGTAGTTTTGTCACAGCTGGTGTGCCAAGGTTAGCCATCACTGCTCTAGGCTAAAGCTCAAATAAGCACAGCCTGCGAGACTATCAGCACTGTGAAATCCCAGAAGGAAATTGAAATACAAGAATGCTTGACTCTGCTCTGCAGTAAATTGTACGCAAACGTCTATACGCCATGAACTTTAAAGGAGTACTATTACATATATGAAGCAGCTGATGTTCAGGAAACAAATTACTTTTCAAGCAGTGGGTCCATAATAGAATGTTGGCATAATGGTAAGAACGTGAAAGCAAAAATAGCTTGTATGCCTAACTCACAGCCTGGAAGTGGATTGGGTAGGAAAGCCACAGAATAGAGAGAAAGGGGAAGCAGAGGATGGATGAATGTAGGAAATGGGCTAGGACAGTGATCTGCAAACTTGGCTCTCCAGCTGTTAAAGTCCCACAATGCATTTGCCTTTATGAATCATGACTGTGGCTGTCAAGTCTCCTGCAATGCATTGTGGGACTTGTAGTTCCTTAACAGCTGGAGGGCCAAGTTTGCAGATCACTGGGCTAGGAGAATGGTAAGATAATCTCTCTTGCAAGGTAAGGAACTCTTGCGCAAGTTAAGGGTCTCTCGCACAAAGTAAGGATCTCTCATGCAAGGTAAGGGTCCTTTGCACACAGTAAGGATCTTTCATGCAAGATAAGGGTCTCTCGCACAACGTACAGGTCTCTCACGCAAAATAAGGGTCTCTCATGCAAGGTAAGGATCTCTGGCACAAAGTACCGGTAAGCATCTCTCATACAAAGTAAGCATCTAACACACAAAAGGTCTGCCAACTTTCTATCAAGGTAAATATATTTGTTGCTTAAAATTGTGATAATTTGAAACCAATATTAATATGTTCTAGTGGGGTTTTGTGCTGTGTCTAGTTGAATAGGTTTGGGAACCACTGACCTAAATGAAACAAAGGTTTGATCGAATGGAAAATAACAGACATCTCTGAGATCATACCTGCCATCGATAAGTCTATGGACACTTCCAGATAAGCCATTGCCTTTCACGGCATCAGGTACATTATTTAGCTCTTCTAATTGTGTGGGAATGTCACAGCTCTCTAGGAATGTCTGCACGGTCTCCTCTACTGGCTGATCTGCTCTTCCCTTCGGAATGCCACCACTGGCCTCCTGGTCTTCTTTAGGTGACAGATCTCCCGTACTCCTAACATCAGTGATGGCATCCTTGTCCAGGAAATCATGGCTGCTGATGGACACAGCAGACACACCGTGGTTGGCTTTGGCTCCAGTGCTGGTTCCCATAGACTTGGAGAGGACTTTCAGCTGGTGGGAACTGGACCTGTGATGTTTCTTCTTGTGCTTTGGCTGGGATGCTTGGTTTTGCTTGATGAAAAATTCACAAGACTCCTGCAAAACTCTTCTGCTCTCAGCAATAGGACTAGAAAGAAAGAAATTTAGAACATAAAGGTACATGGAAGAATCATAATGAATAAAAAAACAAACACATTTCGATTTTCAGAAAAATATAGATTGCCCAGCAAGCTCTTGGTGAACCAGAACTCCTAGGAGTGTGAAGGCAGAAAGAGATCAAAAATCCTCCTTACTAAAATGCTATGCAAAACAGAAGTTTGCCTCCTTAAAACAGAAGTATGCAGTGAGTTTTAAGGTGTCCCACGATGCATCACTACTTATTATGCAAATTATCTATTTGTTGTCCCTGATAGCTAAACACACCTCCAGAGCCGCTGGAATGCATCGATGTGTCCACTTGTTAATATTACAGAGCCAAACTACCCAACATGCATACAGAGTGTTTCGGATTGGTTGATCCTCATCAGTGCATGGCATCAATTTTTATGGCTCTATGGGGTAGGACTTGAAACACCCAGAGTTGAAGATTGCCCAGCAAGCTCATGGCTCAAGCCCCTTACATATTCTTTTGAGTTCTGTAGTCTGTAACGCTGCAAAATGTCCTCTTTTGTGTCCTCAGAGTGGTGGCATGGCCCTTCTGCTTCATTTAGCTGGTGACAATGGCCTTTCCAGCCCCCAACCCCTAAACCTTGCTATTCACTGTCAAAGAAGAGTGTAACTTTAGCTATAGCAGCTAAGGAGTGAAGTGGGAAGGAGGTTGGGGAGTTACTGCCACTTCTCCCCTGTCAACCGTCTAACCCCAACTGATCCCGTTCTCTAAAAGTCTCCTTCCTGCTGTCTAATTCTGACCCTCCACCAAAGCTAACCCTTTTCTGGCACCTAACCCAACCATCCCCTATACTGGGAGGAGGTGCCCAAGGGTAGTCGTAATGTGTATCTCATGTGGTACAATAAATGGTAAGAGAATCTTACCTTAAAGAAACAAGTTTCAAGGATAGGGTGTATAAAAAAACCCAAAATGTATTAAGCAAATAGGACAACGCGTTTCCTGGTGAGAACTGCTTCATCAGGTCAACTAAACGTGCCTTTGGGAAGATCCTTAGGATATCAGCCCTGAACGTCTGTCTGTTTTTCTCTCCTCTACAAGTCTGCATCTCCTATACTGTTAACCCATTTCTAATGCCTATATCCCATTACCGACAATCCAACACCTATCCCTAATTTTACACTATTATCATTTTTTCCGATGCCAAACCTTAACCTTCAAATTCTAACCTCCCCCTTGCCTACATCTAAGCCTCCTATACAACACTCAGCACTAACCGATTACTCACCTTTAGCCATCTTCATGCCGGGTCCCGAATCCAGACAGCAAAGGCCAAGATCTTGACAGCCACTTCTTCCACTATATATGAGCAGAGCAATGGAGCCCAAGCCAACCTATTGCTTCCCCAAATCCCCTGAGCACCAGCTCAGCAGTATTATGGTTGAGGACAAGCACCCAAACCAACCACTTTGCCACAGCCAACTTTGGGTAGGTTGGTTCAGACTGCCGGATGCCTGAGTTCTGGTTAACCGGGATTTTACTTTACAGTTGCAAGAAAAAGTATGTGAACCCTTTGGAATTATAAAGATTTCTGCACAAATTGGTCAAAAAATGTGAACTGATCTTCATTTAGATCACATCAATGGACAATCACAGTCTGATTAAACTAATACCACACAAATAATTAAATGTTTCCATGTTTTTATTGAATACACCATGTAAACATTCACAATGCAGGTGGAAAAAAGTATGTGAACCCCCAGACTAATAAAGACACTGGTAAAAAGAGTGGCACTCTTCCAAAGTAGGGATAAGGGTGCCCAAGCCTCAAAAGATCCTCACACCTCTGGATCAAATCAATGTAGAAAGCGTATAGGAGGCTGGCACTTCCAAGCGTGAAAAAAGCTCTTTTATTGAAACATTAAAAAGTGGTAATACAGCGACAGCCCGCTGTTTCAGGTATCAGCCTTTCTTCAAGCTGTTTCAACCACCCCAGACTAATGACATCTCCCAGAGCTAATTGGAGTTAGTTGTCAGCCAGCTGGAGTGCAATCAATGAGATGAGATTGGAGGTGTTGATTATAGCTGCCCTGCCCTATAATAAAAAAAAAAAAAAACACACCAGTTTTGGGTTTACTTTTCCTGAGAAGCATTGCCTGATGTAAATGATGCCTCGCACAAAAGAGCAAGACCTACGATTAAAGGGGCCCATACGCCTAACGATTTTCCCGCCGATATACAGCCGTACAGTGATCGAAACGGCTGTGAAATCGCCGCGCACACCGCTGACAGAACGATCGTTTTCTGTCCGGAATCGATCGTTCCGGTCGATCCATCCGTACGGAAGATTTTTCTTGGTTGCTGGCAGGTCGGGAGTGCATCGTTAGCGGCGTTCGAATGCCCGATGACCGACGCAATACAGCGGTAATACATTACCTGCTCCAGCCGTCGCGAGTCCCCTGGTCTTCTTCTTTGCTTCGGGCTTTGGGCTCAAGAGCTACACAGAACTTCCTGTCCCGGCAGGAAGTTTAAACAGTAGAGCGCCCTCTACTGTTTAAACTTCCGCTGGACAGGAAGTTCAGTAGCCGGAGCGTGGCGGGGCCGGAGCGGAGAAGAAGACCAGGGGACTCGTGCCAGCCGGAGCAGGTAATGTATGCAATGGGGGAGGGGCGGCTGCTCCACAGATTGTGATCGGTTATAGGCTGAAATCGATTCACAATCTGTTTTCAGTAAGGTGGCCATACGATCCCTCTCTGATCAGATTCGATCAGAGAGGGATCTATCTGTTGGTCGAATCTGATGGCAAATCGACCAGTGTATGGCCACCTTAAGAATTGTTGACTTGCATAAAGCTGGAAAGCATTATAAAAGTATCTCCAAAAGCCTTGCTGTTCATTATTCCATGGTAAGACAGATTGTCTATAAATGGAGAAAGTTCAGCACTGCAGCTACTCTCCCTAGGAGCGCCCGTCCTGTAAAGATGGCTGCAAAAGCACAGCGCAGAATGCTCAATGAGGTGAAGAAGAATCCTAGAGTGTCGGCTAAAGACTTTCAAAAGTCTCTGGCATATGCTAACATCCCTGAAGCACACAACACTATGTGTGGAGAAAAAGAGGCACAGCACACCAACATCAAAACCTCATCCAGTTAAGTATGGTGATGGGGGCATCATGGTTTGAGGCTGCTTTACTGCGTCAGGGCCTGGACGGATTGCAATCATCGAAGGAAAAATAAATTCCCAGGTTTATTAAGACATTTTGCAGGAGACTTTAAGGCCATCTGTCCACTAGCTGAAGCTCAGCAGAAGATGGGTCTTGCAACAGGACAACGACCCAAATCATAGAAGTAAATGGCTTAAACCAGTGCTGTCCAACTGGCGGCATGCAGTGGCAGCGCTACAAAGCCACCCGAGTCCCCAGAGCTGAGAAGACTTTTTTTTTTAAAAACCCCTTTCCCTCATGCTGCGGCTGCTGAAATGTACGTATTTACAGCCGCCCCTCGTTCTCCCCCGTGCTGCCGCTGCCTCTAACACACCTCAGATCAGTGGCGAGCAGGAGATAGGAACCAGCCAGACCGGCGCATAGCAGCTGCGCAATGAATTCAAATGCAGGAAGTGACATCATCGGTCACGTCCAGCAGTTACAGTCCATAGTAGCCGCGCGGTGGACCTCAAGAAAGCAGTTTACACCTGACATCCGAAGAATATTGCTGAACTGAAATAGTTCTGTAAAGAGGAATGGTCAAAAATTACTCCTGACCGTTGTGCACAACTGATCTGCAATTACAGTAAAACATTTGGTTGAAGTTATTGCTGCCAAAGGAAGTTCAACCAGTTATTAAATCCAAAGGTTCATATACTTTTTCCACCTACACTGTGAATGTTTACATGGTATGTTCAATAAAAACATGGAAACATTTAATTATTTGTGTGGTATTGGTTTAACCTGTTCTGTACCAGCTGTCTCTGGCCCCTTAAGGACCAGAGACTGCGGCGCTTACCAACCAATCTCCGCGCAGTCCCTCCGCTCTAACTGCTCACCCATAGCCACAGGTTTCTCTCTCTGCCGTCTCTATGACAGCAGAGAGCTGTGCGCCGGTCAGGAGCCGCTTTCATTGGCTCCTGACCCTGTCAATCAATGTAAGCCAGTGGGATTGGTTTACAATGATGACAGGGTCAGGAGCCAATAAAAACGACTTCTGACCGGCTTAGAGACGGCAGAACGAATGTACTGCGGAGGAGGGAGAAAGGCACGATCGACGGGAGCGGTGTGACTGCGCGGCGATCTACATTCTGTCAGATCCACGCTGCCACATGCAGGACGTAGATTTCAATTGCATCGGTTTGGAAACGGTTAAACAGACTGTGACTATCTTTTGTTGTGACTTAGATGAAGATCAGATCACATTTTATGACCAATTTGTGCAGAAATTCATATAATTTTAAAGGGTTCACATACTTTTTATTGCTACTGTATATTCTGTAAAGGCGATACGGAAGATAATACTAAATAATAAAATTACCTATGGGGGACTCTTTGCCCACTTTATTTGGCCCGCTGTCACTTGTAGTTCTACTCCTGACAGTTGTCTCACAATTTATAGACAAGACAATTTTTACTGACATATTTCTTGCACGTGTAACTAACAGGGATTTTCTATATCATCATTGGTACAGCCAGCCATAACAGACGTGGTGCTACTGTGTACCGATAAGGCTTCAGACGTCTGTAGCGGTCTCAGTGGACGGTGAAACAACAGCCATATAGGAAGGTACATGTAAGAATTCTGCCAGCAGCTCCAGGGGATGGTATAAGGTTTCACATGAACAACAAGAGATGTCAGGGACATACAAAATATGTGCTGATTAGACAGTGCAGGCGCACAGCACTACATGAGGTTTATCATCCCTGCTCTAGGCAGACATGTGTCCCGCTGACACTGCCTGGAAACCCGAGCACAGCACACATACCAGAGCGCAGGAAGTACGCCATCTCTCTAACAAATCCCCATTCAATGCAGCAAACCGCACATCGGTCTGTCTGCAGCCTGGGCTCATCAGCCAATCAGAGGGCCAGGAGAGCAACAAGCGAGCCTTGTGGTATGTATGCCACAGCACCTGGGTGTCCAGTCACTGCCTGCAGCCCGGCCAACTGTAACCATGAAAATTACGTTTAATAAAAACCTAACTTGTGAGGAAAATGTAAGATGCAAACCTGTCAGCCAATATCCTACCACTAGCATCCTTAAAGTGGACCTGAACTGAGAAAGTCCTCTCTGCTCTAAAAGATACACAGCAGCATAATAACCTTTAAAGAAAACCATTTCTTTGTTACAGCGGATACAAATCCTGCAATAAACTGGCAGTGTGTCTACTTCCTGCTTTTATGGAAGCAGACATCCTGTGTTTACAAGTAAGCTGCTCTGTCGTGGCAGCCAGCTGAGAGATTAAATTACAGTGGTGATTAGTCACAGATGAGGGGGGGATTAGACAGGCTAAACTCTCTAAATACATACAGGGTACATTTCTCTCTGTTTTCCTTCTGTCCTGTGCAAGAGTTCAGGTCCACTTTAACCTCTTGAGGACCACGTGCTTAAACTCTCCTAAAGACCAGGCCATTTTTCACAAATTGGGCCACTGCAGCTTTAAGGCTTCGCTGCAGGGTCGCACAACTCACAAGTGATTTCCCCATCCTCCCTGCTCCCCATTTTCTCCCCACCAACAGAGCTTTCTGTTGATGGTGTCTGATCACTCCCCCAATGTTTGTTTTTTTATATAAATATTTATATCATTTATTATTAAATAACTATGCTTTTTTTCCTTTTCCCAGTTCTCCCTCCCTCCCCCCGTCAGCCGATTACAGCGATTGGCCTATCGCGGGGGATCGCTCCTAAGTCCTCCATGGGGACAGCCGAGTCCCCAGTACAGCGCTGCCTTAGATCGCAGCACTGTACAGTCTAATTAGACGCCGTCAAACAGTTTCTGAGCCGCGATCGCTGCTGGGAGACTGAAGGCGGAGCAGAGCTCCGTCATCGAAGTGGAGATGCACGTGCATTGGCGCGCACGATCTCCTGCAAACCACTGCTCCAGGACCTTACGCCAATCGGCATTAGGTGGTCCTTGGGCTGGCGCCGCGTCAACGATCATCGGCGTGGCGCCGTCGTCTAGTGGTTAAAAGAAAAATTAATCAGCCTTGCCGTTTTACGAGCTTTTGACTTAAAGGAAACCCGAGGTGAGAGTGATATGGAGGCTGCCTTATTTATTTTCTTTTTAACAATACCAGTTGTGTGGCAGTCCTGATCCCGTGTCTTTTAGCCATAGACCCGGAATAAGCATATGCAGATCAGGTACTCTTACTGGATTAGCCATATGATTGTTCCAGGGTTTTGACACTACGCCAGTAGATCAACAGGAACACCAAGCAACTGGTTTACAAGGAAATATATATGGCAGCCTCCATTTCATCTCACCTCAGGTTCCCTTTACAAGGTGGAAGAATCATGTATACAGGCAATCCCCTACTTACAAACAGGTTCCGTGACGGGAGATTATAAGCGGAGTCCTGTGTTAAACATGGTGAAACATGGATGAATTATTTAGTTTGGGACACCTTTGGAATTGGACATATACTGTAGTTACTAGTGTAGTGTAGTATAATCTATGTTTATTGGCTGCTTTTAATGTGCTTGTAAGGGTCCGTTCCCAGTACGTATGGATCCTGCATTCGAGCATCATGGGAAAACGTTGCCCATTCTATACAATAGCATGCCATCCAAATCCTATGCCGTTGGAATTCTGGCCAGCATGCAGCAGTTATTCGTAGCACACATTCAAGTGCCTGTAGCTTGGCATGGCCATCGTGATTCGGCTGTGGCTTTGCACAGATGTTGCGTCTGATTCAGAAATGGACACGGCACACTGGAAATACGCCCTAAAGTGTTTTAAAGGAAACCTGTAATAAAGAAAAGTGCCCCATGGGTGGTACATACCTCGGGAGGGGGAAGCCTTTGGATCCTAAACAGGCTTCCCCGTCTTCCTATGCAGCACTGATCCAGTACTGGCTCACTTGAACAGCAGCATGCGGCCATATTTACCTCTGTGCTCCAGCGCAGAACCAGCTTCCCCCTCTGTCTCCGGCAAAAACAACAAAGCCCGATTGGATCTGCTCTACTGCGCAGGCAGACCTGATCAAGCTATTTCCGCCGGAACCAAAGGGGGAGAGCTGGTACTGTGCCTGCGCTGCAGCTCAGAGGTAAGTATGGCCGCGTGCTGCAGCCGCTACTGCGCCTACACGCAATATTTGGGGATTGCCAGCTCTGGTTTGGGGCTGCACAGGAGGACGGGGAAAGCCTCATTAGGATCCAGAGGCTTTCCCCTCGTGAGGTTAGCATCCCCCAAGGGTTGTTATTTTTCATTACAGGTACACTTTAAATTACTTGTAACAGTTTGTACAATACTGTAACATTTAACAATGCGTAATATGTTGGCGCTTTATAAATACAATAAATAATAATAATAATAATAATAATAAAAAGCAGTATTGTATATTGTGTACATGAAGGCAACGTATCTCTGAAGCATTGTAACTTGAGTCGGTTATAAGTAGGGGGTCTGCCTGGATGTGGAAAGTTGTACATTATTATATCAAGGTTTTCCCAAGGTCTCAACTGCTACCTGGCCTAAACTTCTGCAATGAAACGGGTATAAAGTGAATGCACCTCAAGACACAATAGCGGCACAGGATAATCAGGGCCGGTTCTTGGATGGGGCAAGGAGATCAGTGTGCCTTAGGGCGGCAGCGCCTTGACAACCATGGAAGTGCACCCACTGTGAGAAGCAGACGGCTCACTGGCCGCCCAAAGTGCCCATTTCTCTCTACCTCCCTCCATAGCACTGTAACCATGGAAAGGATGCTGGGGGCCGCTGCTGGAGAGTGACGTCAGCGCTGAACGCATGGAGCTAGTGAGCGAGCGTCCTCTCATACACAAAAGATCCTGATAACACGCACACTCTTAATGAACCAAGTTCAATGTTTTAATCAAAAAATCGTGACACATGCCATTCCATAGACCAACGATTCGTTTCGGGGCCCCGTGGGGTCCCCTTTGTCAAGGCAACAAAACACAGAATGGTGACATTGTGCAAAGCAGCCCAACCACTTATAAGCAATCCCTCAAATCATAAGCCACTCCCCCCTCTCATACATGCTGCTCGCCGGTGCAGAGGGGGAAAGCCACAGCCACTATGAATGAATGGAGGGAGAGAGATAGAATGGGGTACTCCGGCCAGTGGGCCGCTTGCTTCTCACAATGGAGGCTACATACAGCATATATAATATATTTCTTATATAATTCCTATATTTGTATAGCACTTTTCTCCAGTCGGGCTCAAAGCGCTTGCGAGGCAGCCACTAGAGCGCAATTAGTAGGCAGTAGCAGTGTTATGGAGTCTTACCCAGGAACTCCTTACTAAAGAGTCGCTGGCTTACTGAATAAGAAGAGCTGAGATTTGAACCCAGGTCTCCTGTGTCAGAGGCAGAGCCCTTAACCATTAGGGACTGTTCTCACTGGGGCAATTACCACTAATCGCTGAATCACTAGCGCTTTTTAAAGATCTAGCGCAATACTAATTATATGGCAGTATTCTCACTGCAATTGCAGTCGATCTCATGATTAGTGGAAATCGCAAAACATGGTGCATGCAGCATTGTTCCGCGATCCTAGAACGATCACAATTAGAATGATAAAAAGCACTAAGAGCGAGAGCTCAAAAATCGCGAGAGCATACAGTAATTTCACCGGGATTATCACAGTAAATTCACCAGTGCAAAAAGCTAGTGCTAATCGCTAGCATTTTGTGTTTGCTAGTAAAAACGGGCCCATACACACATATATATGTATGTATATATATATATATATATATATATTGTGACAAAGTGGATAGAAAGTATTTATGCACTTTGTCTGGAATGGTAGTAGATGGGAGGTATGTTGCACCCAGGATCCGACGCTACATGCAGTAGCAGCTCCAGAGTTTGTGTGGCTTGGTTATGTGAATAGCTAAGTCTCACTATTGGGCTGGAGCTGACCAGAAGCAAGGCGGGTGGGTGCTTCTGGTCGTCCTATCCTGGGTGGAATTGCACTCCGGGTTTTACCTCAACTGGTCAGCTTCACAGCTGACACATAAAAAAAGGTGATCACTTCCTGGTTGGGGTGAGTGTGTGTGAGCAGCATGGCTGCTAGTCAGAGACTCTGACAAAACTGCTGGGAGTTATCCAGGATTGCATTATTCAAAAGCTACCATTTTTCATATGGACTTTGCATGGAAAGTGCTGTTTGAAACCCGCTGCATATTAAGGTTTGCTTTGCTGTGGACTTACTGTCTTTGAACTGTTTGTGTCACTTTGCTGTGGAATAAAAAACACAAAGTTTTGCACTTTGAAACTGTGTCAGAGCCTGCTTCACTGTCTGCCAAGCCTACCAGTTGATGCTAGTCCCTCACAATTGGTGCTCGGATGCGGGCAAAGTGGCAGAGTGAAATGCAGTGCTCTTAAAGGGACAGTGCCATCGATAATCGTTTTCAGCTCCTTGGACTGAGAATCTGTACAGCAGAATGGAGGAGTTAGTCAAGCAATTGGCACTGGCTACTATTGAACAGCGGCAAACTAATGCAGTCCTTCAGCAGCAAACAACAGCTATGCAGGAGCAATCTAAGGAAATGTATGAAAGACTGGCTACAGCTGCAGAGGCTGACAGAAAGCTTCTGACTGAGGTTGTACAAAAACTTGCTGAGCGAAGCTCAGAGGCCCAAGCGGGTGTCCCGGGCAATGCTGGCTCTATCCGAGCTAGTTGTTTTCTTCAAAAAATGACACCGCATGATGATGTGGAGGCCTTCCTGCATACGTTTGAAAGGACTGCAGAAAGGGAGGCCTGGCCTAAAACCCAGTGGGCAGGGTTGGTAGCACCTTTTCTGACGGGCGATGCCCAGAAAGCCTATTTTGACCTTGCCCTGGAAGACGCCAAGGATTATGACAAACTGAGAAATGAAATCCTGAGACGTCTGGGTGTCACGCCGGCCGTACGGGCCCAACGAGTACACAGTTGGGAGTATTCACCGTCAAAGTCTCCTAGGTCCCAGATGCACGACTTGATTCATCTGATGAAAAAGTGGCTTGGGCCTGAAGTGTTAACAGGTCCTCAGATCGTGGAAAGAATCACTATGGACCGTTTCTTGAGAGCGCTTCCTCAAGCTTTACGGAGATGGGTGAGCCATTCGAATCCAAAATCGGCAGACCAGCTAATCGAGATGGTGGAATCCTACCTTGCTGCTGAGGAATCCCTGGCCTGGTCGACAGCTCAGCGAGCCCCAGCCCCAAAGCCGTCAGCTCCCAAGGCAATGGGTAAGACTAAACCTGTGGTGTTTGGGGGTGTAGAAGGGGAGCGTTATGCTTCAGAGGGACTTAAAGGGTTTGCTGGGAAGCGAGTGGGACTTCCCTCTAGAAACCCAGGACTTATACAATGTTGGCGGTGTAACGAATGGGGACATATTGCAGCTAACTGTCCGCTTGCTATGGAGTGTGACCATGCTCGCAGACTGTCTTTCTTTGCTCTAACAGTCTGCCAGGGGAACTCTGAGTCACATATGACTGTGGTCAAGATTGCTGGTAACAGTGTGCATGCACTTCTGGACTCAGGCAGCCTTGTGACACTGGTCCATGGCAGTCTTGTAAAGAGTAACCTGCTTGGTGAACGGCACATAGCGGTTCTGTGTGTTCATGGAGACTGTAAAAAGTACCCCACTGCTGTTTTACCCCTGGAAACAAACTGTGGAGTGGCCTCTCATGAAGTAGCAGTGGTCCCAAACTTGGCACACAGTGTCATTTTGGGAAGAGATTTTCCCCTTTTCTGGACCTTGTGGGAGGGGCAAAAACAATGCAATATGAAGTTGGAATGTGTATCTGAACCTCCAGTATTATTGCCTGTATGTGAGCAAAATGTGTGTAAAAATGATGAGGAACTCAGAGGTGATGCTGTGTCTTACCCTTTAACAGTTATGGCAGGTGAAATAGGGGAACCTGGGGAAACAACCAGTGAATCTCCTATGCCAGAGTGGGAGGTCTCCCGAGAAAATTTTGGTACTGCCCAAATGAGGGACCCTACTCTGGTTAGGGCATGGGAAAATGTAACTGTAATAAATGGTGTGAGTCAGGCTCCAGGTGCAGAGGGTGAGTTTCCACATATGGCTGTTAATAATGAGTTACTGTATAGAATTGAAAAAGTCCGAAGTGAAGTGGTCGAACAGCTTGTGGTTCCTCAACCTTTTCGCCAGCTAGCCTTAGATCTAGCACATAAACACCCTCTGGGGGGTCACCTGGGGGCTGAAAAGACAAAGGATCGGATCTTACAAAGGTTCTTTTGGCCTGGGGTGCATGGCGATGTAAAGAAATACTGTGAATCATGTCCTGAGTGTCAAATGTCTGCTCCTCTGCCACATTTCCGCAGCCCCCTCGTTCCATTGCCTATCATTGAGGTACCCTTTGATAGGATAGCGATGGATCTAGTGGGCCCGTTGGTTAAATCTGCCAGAGGAAACCAATACATTTTAGTTGTCTTGGATTATGCCACCCGCTACCCGGAGGCAATTCCATTGAGGAACTCCTCCTCCAAGACAATAGCAAAAGAACTGTTTCAGATGTTTACTCGCACTGGTATTCCAAAAGAGATCTTAACAGATCAAGGGACACCCTTTATGTCCAAAGTAATGAAGGAATTGTGTAAAGTAATGAAAATCAAACAGTTACGTACTTCAGTATACCATCCACAGACGGATGGTCTGGTAGAACGATTTAACAAAACACTAAAAAATATGCTGAAAAAGGTAGTGGAAAAAGATGGCAGGGACTGGGACTGTCTCCTGCCCTATCTATTGTTTGCCATTAGGGAGGTTCCCCAGTCTTCCACGGGGTTCTCGCCCTTTGAGTTGTTGTACGGACGGCAACCCCGTGGTATACTGGATATAGCCAAAGAGACCTGGGAACAAGAAACCACTCCCCATAGAAGTGTAATAGAGCACATTTCCCTTCTGCAGGAAAGGATAGCAGCAGTGATGCCCGTGGTCAGAGAACACTTGCAACAAGCTCAGGAAGCTCAAAGCCGTATATATAACAGGGCAGCAAAAGTTAGAACTTTCAACCCTGGGGATCGGGTACTCGTGCTCATTCCCACGGTAGAAAGTAAGTTCCTGGCCAAATGGCAGGGCCCCTATGAGATCATTGAGAAGGTGGGGGAAGTAAATTACAGAGTATACCAACCGGGGAAACGAAAGCCAGAGCAAGTGTACCATGTCAACCTCATTAAGCCTTGGAAAGATAGAGTGGCCCTGGCCGCTACAGTGGTGTCACAGGAATCACGATGTGGGGGAGTTCCAGAAGTAACAATTGCTGATACCCTGTCCCCTTCCCAGAAACAGGAAGTTAAAGAGTTCCTGTTACGAAATAAAGACATATTTTCAGAGCTTCCAGGATGCACTAGTGTGATACAGCATGATGTTGTTACTGATCCCTATGTACAAGTTCGTGTGAAACCTTACCGAATTCCTGAGGCCCGTAGACAGGCAGTAGCAGAGGAGGTTCAGAGAATGCTAGAGCTGGGGATTATTGAAGAGTCTAACAGTGAGTGGAACAGTCCCATAGTTCTAGTCCCTAAGCCAGACGGGACCTTGAGGTTTTGCAACGATTTTCGAAAATTAAATGAGGTATCGAAATTTGATGCATACCCCATGCCCAGGGTGGATGAATTAATTGAGAGGTTGGGCCCGGCCAGGTATATAACAACCCTTGATTTAACTAGGGGATATTGGCAGGTCCCTCTAACTGAGCAGGCCAAAGAGAAGACAGCATTCACCACTCCTGAGGGGTTATTTCATTACAAAAAAATGCCCTTTGGGTTGCAAGGGGCTCCTGCTACCTTTCAAAGAATGATGGACAGAATTCTCAAGCCCCATCAACACTTTGCTTCAGCTTATTTAGATGACATAGTCATATTTAGCCATGACTGGGACAGTCATCTGCCCAAAGTGCAGGCTGTCTTAGACTCCCTCAGAAAATCTGGGCTGACAGCCAATCCAAAGAAATGTGCGGTAGGACTAGAGGAAGCCCGGTATTTAGGATACACCATAGGGCGGGGTTTGATAAAGCCCCAAATAAACAAGGTTGAGGCCATTAGAGACTGGCCTCAGCCTAAAACAAAAAAACAAGTAAGGACTTTTTTAGGCCTGGTGGGTTATTACAGAAGGTTTTTGCCCAATTTTGCCACTGTAGCCACCCCAATTACTGATTTGACAAAAGGGAAAGACTCCGGTAAAATACACTGGGGCCCGGAGGCTGAGAAGGCATTTCAGGATCTTAAAACCCTTTTGTGCAGGGGTCCGGTGCTTATCACTCCTAACTTTAATAAAGAATTTGTTGTACAAACTGATGCTTCAAGTGTTGGGTTGGGAGCAGTGTTGTCTCAAGAAATGGAAGGTGAGGAGCATCCAGTTGTGTATCTGAGTCGAAAGCTGACACCTGCGGAGAGAAATTATAGTATTGTAGAGCGTGAATGCCTTGCTATCAAGTGGGCTCTGGAGGCTCTCCGATACTACCTCCTGGGTCGTCAATTTCGTCTCATTACTGATCATGCTCCACTCACCTGGATGTGTAAAAATAAAGAGCAGAATGCCAGGGTAACACGTTGGTTCCTGGCACTACAGCCCTTCAGGTTCACTGTGGAACATAGGGCTGGGAAACTGCAAGGAAATGCTGATGCCCTCTCAAGGACACATTCTCTCATGGCAGAAGGTGTCCGAACCCATGGGTTCGAACAGAGGGGGGAGGTATGTGACAAAGTGGATAGAAAGTATTTATGCACTTTGTCTGGAATGGTAGTAGATGGGAGGTATGTTGCACCCAGGATCCGACGCTACATGCAGTAGCAGCTCCAGAGTTTGTGTGGCTTGGTTATGTGAATAGCTAAGTCTCACTATTGGGCTGGAGCTGACCAGAAGCAAGGCGGGTGGGTGCTTCTGGTCGTCCTATCCTGGGTGGAATTGCACTCCGGGTTTTACCTCAACTGGTCAGCTTCACAGCTGACACATAAAAAAAGGTGATCACTTCCTGGTTGGGGTGAGTGTGTGTGAGCAGCATGGCTGCTAGTCAGAGACTCTGACAAAACTGCTGGGAGTTATCCAGGATTGCATTATTCAAAAGCTACCATTTTTCATATGGACTTTGCATGGAAAGTGCTGTTTGAAACCCGCTGCATATTAAGGTTTGCTTTGCTGTGGACTTACTGTCTTTGAACTGTTTGTGTCACTTTGCTGTGGAATAAAAAACACAAAGTTTTGCACTTTGAAACTGTGTCAGAGCCTGCTTCACTGTCTGCCAAGCCTACCAGTTGATGCTAGTCCCTCACAATATATATATATATATATATATATATATATATATATATATATATATATATATATATATATATATATATATATATATATATATATATATATATATATATATATATATATATACTAGCTGGTGACCCGGCGTTGCCCGGGTATGTATTTGGCTGGTGTAAGCTCCGTCCACTTTTTCTAATCTTAACACACAAACACTCAATGACCAAGTTTGTGAGTTTTGGCATCAATAATTTGTACTGTATATTCCCATAGAAATTAAATACATCAGATTGGTGGTTTGTGACTTCGCCCCTCTCCAGCATTTGAACCCCAGTCAACCAATGACCAACTGTAGCAGGTTTGAGGCATCTTCTATTAACAGTGTAAAAATGGCAGCAATTTAAATATTCCCCTTGAAAATCAACAGGTGAATTTTGATTGGCTATTATAGGCTCCACGCACTTCCCTGAATATTAATCTCAGTCACCCAGTGGCCATCTGGGCAAAGTTTGAGAACCCTGCCATTAACAGTAAGAAGACCTGCAGTATACATTTTCCCAGGGAAATTTGTTTTTGGCTCTACCCACTTTTTGTAACCTGTACACACAGTCACTTAATGACCAAGTTTGTGAGCTTTCGGGTCCTTGGCATCATTAAAAACAAATCTGATTGGCTGTTTGTGGCCCCACCCCCTTTTGCTGAATTTGAAGCCCAGTGACCCAATGACCAACTGTACCAGGTTTGAGGCTTGTGCCATTAACAGTGCAAGAATGGCAGCAATTTTAATATTCCCCCTGAAAATCAACAGGCTTTCTTAGGCTCTACCCACTTTTCTGAATATGAATCCCAGTACCCAGTAACCAACTGTGCAAAGTTTGAGAACACTGCCATTAACAGTGAAGAAGGGCTGCAGTTAACATTTTCCCAGGGAAATCTGTTTTTGACTCCACCCAGTTTTTGTAACTTTGACACACAGTCACTCAATTACCAAGTTTGTGAACGTTCGGGTTCCTGGCATCAAAATTGTGTGAATGGAAGCAGTTTATTGAGCCAAAAAATCTGATTGGCTGTTTGTGGCTCTGCCCCTTTAGTGAATTTGAACCTCAGTCACTTAATGACCGACTGTAGCAGGTTTGAGGCCTCTGCCATTAACAATGTAAGAATGGCAGACATTTCAATATTCAATATTCCCCTTGAAATCTAAAAGGTAAATTTTGATTGGCTGTTGTAGGCTCCTCCTACTTTTCTGAATATTAGTCCCAGTTACCTACTGACCACCTGTGTCAAGTTTGAGAACCCTGCCATTAACAGTGTAAGAATGGAAGAAGTTTATATTTTACCATGTAAAAAGTTAGTTTTTTTGGCTGTTTCTGACCTT
This sequence comes from Hyperolius riggenbachi, assembly GCF_040937935.1. Lineage (NCBI taxonomy): Eukaryota > Metazoa > Chordata > Amphibia > Anura > Hyperoliidae > Hyperolius > Hyperolius riggenbachi. The sequence goes on along the minus strand of NC_090650.1, from coordinate 393,139,135 downwards.
GACATACAGTTACTCAATGACCAAGTTTATGAGCTTTGGGGTCCTTGGCATCAATAAGTTGCATTTTTCCATTGAAATTAAACAAATCTGATTGGCTGTTTTTGGCCTGCCCTGTTTTCAAAATTTAAACCCCAGTCTCCCAGTGACTAACTGTACCAGATTTGAGGCATCTGCTATTAACCACTTCCGGGTTTCGGGTGGTTTTGCTGATCTGTGCAGCGGGGGCTCTTCAGCCCGCAGCACAGATCAGATAGCAGCCAGGGCGATCAGACTTCCCCCCCCCCCTTTTTTCCCCACTAGGGGGATGTCCTGCTGGGGGGGTCTGATCGCCGCCGGCTGTTTGCGCTTGCAGGGGGGCTCTTCAAAGCCCCCCTCCGCAGCGCTTTCTGGCCCCCTTTCCTCCCTCTCCCTCCCCCTGTGAGCGGCGCAGGACGGAATCCGTCCTACGCCGCCTCAAATAGGCTTCAGCCTATCAGATGCCGGTGATCCCCGGCCAATCAGAGGCCGGGGATCGCCGATCTCCTCTACGGCGCTGCTGCGCAGCAGCGCCATATGTATGTAAACATCGGGGAAGATCTTCCCCGCGTGTTTACATTTACCCTGCGATCGGAGGCTCGCAAGGTGTTCACGGAGACACCCTCCGTGAACTGACATGGAACAGCCGCTCATACGAGCGCCCGTTTCCATGGAAACCACTTCAGGATTCAGGGGTGTACTTATGCGTACGCAGAATCCTGAAGTGGTTAAGAGTGTAAGAATGGCAGCTATGTAAATATTACCCTTGAAAATCAATAGGTGAATTTTAATTGGCTGTTGTAGGCTCCACCCACTTTCCTGAATATTAATCCCAGTCATCCAGTGACCAACTGTTTCAAGCAGGGCTGTGGAGTCGGTACAAAAATCTTCCGACTCCAACTCCGACTCGTCAGTTTCTGAAACCACGACTCCGACTCCAGGTGACCAAAATTGCTCAGACTCCGACTCCTCGACTCCTTAGTACTTAACAGGGCTGTGGATTTTGTACAAAAATCATGCGACTCCGACTCCTCAGTTTCTGAAACCACGACTCCAACTCAGACTCCGGGTGTCCAAAATTGCCCCGACTCCGACTCTACAGCCCTGGTGTCAAGTTTGAAACCCCTGCCAATAACTGAATGGCTGAAATCAATCTAACAAATCTGATTGGCTGTTTTTGGTTCCACCCCTTTAGTGTATTTGGACCCCAGTCACCCAATGACTGATTGTACTAGGTTTGAGGTCTCTGCCATTAACAGTGTAAGAAATGTAGCACTGTAAATATTACTCTTGAACAATTAATAGGTGAATTTTGATTCACTGTTGTAGGCTCCACCCACTTTCTAAATATTAATCCCAGTCACCCAGTGGCCGACTGTGGAAAGTTTGGGAATCCTGCCATTAACAGTGTAAGAATGGTTGCAGTTTATATTTTCCCATGTAAAAAATTTAGTTGTTGGCACCGCCAACTTTTTCTAGCCTTGACCTATAGTCACTCAATTACCAAGTTTATGAGCTTTCCGGTCCTTGGTATCAATAATTTGTCTATTCACATTGAAATTAATCAAATCTGATTGGCTGTTTTTGGCAGTAATTTAAATATTCCCCTTGAAAAAGGTGAATTTTGATTGGCAGTTGTAGGCTCCACCCACTTTTTTGAATATTAATCCCAGTCACCCAGTGACCAACTGTGCAAAGTTTGAGAACCCAGCCATTAACAGTGTAAGAATGGCTGCAGTTTATATTTGCCCAGTAAAATTTGTTTTTGGCTCCTCCCACTTTTTGTAACCTGGACACACAGTCACTCAATGACCAAGTTTGTGAGCTTTCAGGTTCCTGGCATCACAAATGTGTGAATGGAAGCAGTTTATCCACCAAAGAAATCTGATAGGCTGTTTGTGGCCCTGCCCCCAGTCACCCAATGACAGACTGTAGCAAGTTTGAAGCCTCTGCCATTAACAGTGTAAGAATGGCAGCAGTTTAAATATTCCCCTTGAAAATCAACAGGTGAATTTTGATTGGCTGTTGTAGGCTCCACCCACTTTCCTGAATCTTAATCGCATTCACCCAGTGACCAACTGTGGCAAGTTTGAGAACCCTGCGATTAACAGTCTAAAAATGGTTGCAGTTTACATTTTCCCATTATGAATGTCTGAAATTTGATTGGCTGTTTTATGCTCTGCCCACTTTTCCTGAATTTGTAACCTCGGTCACCAAGTGACCAACTGTGCCAAGTGTGGGGACTCTGGCTTGAGTTCTGTGAGAATGGCAGCCTTTTCCATTTTTTCCATTGACATGAATGGGTGAAATCTGATTTGCTGTTTGTAGCTCCGCCCAGGTATGCAGGGGGGATGCGAGACCCCCAGAACATATCATCCCAGGTAGTAAGGGATCTGTATACCAAGTTTTGTTCAAATATATATATATATATATATATATATATATATATATACATATATACATATATACATATATATATATATATATATATATATATATATATATATATATATATATATATATATATATATATATATATATATATATATATATATATATATATATATATATATATATATATATATATATATATATATATATATATATACATGGCAATCAAGCCCATCCTCACATTTGCTTCACGCAGCAAAAAGTCAAGAACCAGCCCTGAGGGTGATCCATGCTGGAATATAATGAAAGTAGTGAAATAGTCCTACATCCTGTCTATATTTCAAAAAAGAAAAAAGTCAATAAGATACAAGCTTCCACATTTAACTAGTACCATGTTTGGCTTAGTCACATATAAATCATGATAAAACGTATAATAAACATTCGTCTTACTCTTTCTTCTGGCTCCTGGTGAAGAAGTTGGCCCACTCAGAACAAGTCTTTTTGCTTCCAACCCAGAAGATGGCGGAGATGCCAACAATCAGAGTCATCACATACTTGGTCAGGAAGAAGCCCAGGTCTGGTCTGGCCATGCTGCTCTCCAGCTGCAACAACAAAATTCTTATTACCAAGCCATTTATGGGCCAATACAGCATCAAAGTGGTTTCTCAGCCCAAAATAACTGGAGGAACATCTGAAAGTGATGTGGATAACGTGCTGAATTAAGATGTTCTATAAATGACCTTGTAAAGATGCATTGATAGGAAATGCAGTGTGCAAAAAACATGTATTGAGCCTTTTGGTAGCTTAGCATTGAAGGTTTCTGCCACAAAAAACAAAAACAGAACCATTGCCATTATCTGTGCTGCTTCAGATCAAGTCAACAGGGTGCCACGACCGGCAGGGGTCTAGTAGATGCATGTATTAATATTCAGTAATCAGCCGCCCAGGTGGACATCTGAGCGCCTGATGCAGCAAATTGCTTTTAGGTTAGTGTTATGGTGGCCATACATGGTACAATAAAAACGTTCAATTATCCCGTTTATTTGATCTAAATGATCGAATCGAATGAAAGTTGAAAAAAAAAAATTTCCGACCAAGAAATTCGAACGATTATCCCGTTTTTTCAAGAAAAATCAGATCGGACATGCTGGAAAAATCTTTACATTCGATCTAACGGAATAATCGAACTAAATTATCTAATCGAAAAAAAATGAAAAATTGTACCATGTATGGCCACCTTTAGGGTTAAAGTGTTAAGGTTAAAGTGTACCAGAGATGACATGTGACATGATGAGATAGACATGTGCATATACAGTGGCAAGCATACAGACACTTAAGCTGTGCTCCTTTTCTTTTTTCTCTGCCTGAAAGAGTTTATAATAGGCTATGGAACTGACAGTTTTTCTCCTGTAGGCTCGCGGATAACAAATATCAGCTATAAAACACTTTCCTAAGCAGAAACAGTGGGATGCGAAAGTTTGGGCAGCCTGGTTAATCGTCACGATTTTCCTGTATAAACCGTTGGTTGTTACGATAAACAATATATCAGTTTAATATATCGTATAGGAGACACACACAGTGATATTTGAGACGTGAAGTGAAGTTTTTGGGAATTACAGAAAGTGTGCAATAGTTGTTTAAACAAAATTAGACAGGTGCATAAAAAGAAATGGAATCAATATTTAGAAGATCCTCCTTTTGCAGAAATTACAGCTTCTAAACGCTTCCTTTAACTTCCAATGAGAGTCTGGATTCTGGTTGAAGGTATTTTGGACCATTCCTCTTTACAAAACATCTCTAGTTCATTTAGGTTTGATGAGCATGAACAGCTCTCTTTAACTCACACCACAGATTTTCAGTTATATTCAGGTCTGAGAACTGAGATGGGCATTCCAGAACGTTGTACTTGTTCCTCTGCATGAATGCCTTAGTGGATTTTGAGCAGTGTTTAGGGTCGTTGTCTTGCCCCACAGCATGATGGAACCACCACCATATTTTACTGTAGGTAGCAGGTGTTTTTCTTGGAATGCTGTGTTCTTTTTCCTCCGTGCATAACACCCCTTATGCCCAAATAACTAAATTTTAGTTTCATCAGTCCACAGCACCTTATTCCAAAATGAAGCTGGCTTGTCCAAATGTGCTTTAGCATATCTCAAGCAGCTCTGTTTGTGCTGTGGGCAGAGAAAAGGCTTCCTCTGCATCACTCTCTCATATATTATCTCATTGTGTAAAGTGTGCCGAATGGTTGAACAATGCACACTGACTCCATCTGCAGCAAGATGATGTTGTAGGACTTTGGTACTGGTCTGTGGGTTGACGCTGACTGTTCTCACCATTCATCGCTTCTGTCTATCCGAGATTTTTCTTGGTCTGCCACTTTGAGCCTTAACTTGAACTGAGCATGTGGACTTCAATTTCCTCACTTGGTTCCTAACTGTGGAAACAGACAGCTGAAATCTCTGAGACAGCTTTCTGTATCCTTCCCCTAAACCATGATGATGAACAATCTTTGTCTTCAGGTCATTTGAGAGTTGTTTTGAGACCCCCATGTTGATACTCTTCAGAGAAAATTGAAAGAGGAGGGAAACTTACAATTGATTCCCTTAAATACTCTTTCTCATAACTGGATTCACCTAGGTATGTAGGTCAGGGGTCACTGAGCTTACCAAGCCAATTTGAGTTCCAATAATTAGTTCTAAAGGTTTTGGAATCAATAAAATGACAACAGTGCCCACATTTATGCACCTGCCTAATTTTATTTAAACAATTATTGTGCACTTTCTGTAAATCCAATAAACTTCATTTTACTTCTCAAATATCACTGTGTGTGTCTCCTATATGATATATTTAACTGATATTTTTAATCGTAACAACCAACGATTTATACAGGAAAATCATGACGATTAACAAGGTTGCCCAAACTTTCGCATCCCACTGTATCTGGGCTTTTTACTGTGAGAGGAAAATATAAAAAAGCCAATAGTACATGTACTTTCACTCTGGGACTCTTGAAGCACTGCAATTGAGCAAAGACTATAAAACATTAAATCTGCTCTGTAAATGTTTATACATAAAATAAAACCTTGAGATATCTAAAAGAGTCATTTTTAGGAGTAGAAGGACAGATCCAATTGTTTATCTCATTAGTTTATTTTCATCTCTGGTTCACTTTAAGCATAAGGGGGGGGGGGGAGGGTTAGGGCTAGGTAACTATGGGGGGATGGGTGGGGGTGTTAGGCAATTGGTGATGGGGTCAAGGACTTAGAGCAGAGTGTTAAGGTTAAAATAGGTGCCAGTTGATGCATAGTAAAATATTGGTAATTTAAAATTATAATGCCACAATAGCGTAACATAAATACACATAAAGCCACAAAGGTGTAACACAAGTACACATAAAGCCACAGTGGCGTAACACAACTTCACATAAAGCCACAATGGCGTAACACAAGTACACATAAAGCCACAGTGGCGTAACACATATAGCCACAGCCAAATGACACACGTACACATAAAGCCACGTTGGGCAGCACCAGGATTCGGAGCATCAGTGATTTACCATTCTTCTGAGAATCGGGAGTCTAGTGGCAACAACATTAATGCTTGCTGTAGCTGCAGCTCTATAAGAAATGTCAGAGTCAGACCTAACAAAAACATTATGCTGGTCCATGGCAGTTTGCATTGCTACTATTTAACAAATAAGCAATAACCCTGTAAGGTAGAGCCTGGTTTGTTTGGCGAGTAGCCGCAGTGCTGGTAACAAAGAGTTACTCTGCATGCAACATAGGGAGGAGCTTGAGAGTGAGGGCTATTCACAAGCTGGGAACTCCAGCTAGAATCTGCACCCATTTTTTATTGCAGTCCCTTATTTTAATATGAACAGAACCAACAGGTTAAAGCCATGAAGGTACCAAAGAAGCAAGTCTGCCCAGTAAGAATGCAGGCTTTAAGCAGAAAATAAAAAGCGAATAAGCAAAACCACTTCACATTTACAGCATGATTATTTCAGGTTTTACGAGATATAAACAAGTGTAAAGCCACAAGAATCTGTAGTTCTAGGGGAGCCAGAAGACTTCCCAAGGGACACACATTAATTAGGTCCAGCCTTTGTTTAGGTGGAGAATATTTTATACTGTACATTTCTTGGAGCATTTACAGCCAGTAACTCAGAGGGATGCATTCAGTGCTACAAAAGGAAAAGTTATTGAACTTTCTGAGTGTTCTTCAAAATGTTATAAGCACCACACAGATAAAGCAGAGTTGTTGCCATGACTACTAAATATTCCTTGAACTTGATGAATAAAAGTCTTCACAGACCCAAGCTGTGTAGATTTCTACCACAGGGAAGGTGATATACAAACTCAATATATTCACTCGAAGAATAAAAGCGAACAAAACAACTTCTCTCTCACCTGATATGGACAAGGAATGTGGAATTCTTGGCAGTGATCAGCAACCCAAGTCATCTCCCACGTAGTCCTGAACAACTGCTCGTAGGTGTAACATATCAGAAGAATTCCCAAGGGAACGAGATAAGTTCCACTAAACACGCCAATCCGAATCATGAACTTTTTCAGTTTCTTTTGGTTCCTCTCATCGTGCTGGATAACCTGACGAACATTATTCAAAGATATAATCCCGGCCAGAAGCAGAAAAAGGCCAATAACGACACTGAAGCACAGCGGTAACAGTACGAAATACGTTGAGACATTCTGGTCATAAAGTCCAACAAAACAGACGCCACTAATGTTGTCTCCTTCCACTTTATTCATGGCCAGGAGAATGACCGTGAAGACACCAGGGATACCCCAGGCCACTGTGTGGAACCACATGGACTTCTGCTCTATGGCTTCACAACTCCACTTCTGTCCTGCAGCCAAGTACCAGGTGATGGTGAGCATGACCCACCATATGGTTCCAGCCATGGTACAGAAATAAAGCAGCATGAACATTACTGTGCAGGCTTTGTGCTGGGAGCCAAGGACCACCGTGGCTGACTGGATCTCAGTAGCCTCGTTACAGGAGACAGAGTTCCCGATGAGAAACCCAATGAAGTAGATCAGCGATACGATGCTATAACAAACGGAATAGAAAATGATGGGTCTTTCTGGGTAACGGAACCTTTTCACGTCAATTAGGAAAGTGAGGAACGTGAAGAGTGTTGCACATAGGCAGATGATGGAAATGATGCCAATGAAATTTTTGGCAAAGTCCAGGTCTTCTTTTTCAAAGTACATGTTTGGGCAAGGTGGTGCACAGTGAGCCACTTCCAGAAATTTATAACCAGCTCCTTGAGAGATTTTCAAGTGTCGTGGGCACCAGAATCCAAAGTCCCTTTTACCAGTCGCTGGAGGCTTGGGTGTGCCTTGCAAGTCCTCTTTTTCCGAGGTCTTTGATCCAGCACAGTCTTGTAGCCTGAGGAAGATGGAAGCCAAGAGATTAAAATTTACATACACCAAATAGAACATTTCAACTATTCACCATAATATAAAATAGATAAGAATGTCACAAACATAACTTTTTTGCAAGGAATTTTTGTGTTCAACTCATTGTGCGAGCATTTACTTGTATTGGGCAAGCGCTTGCAAATGCTCAGTACAGATGCACTTGTTTTCAGCAACGAATGCGTGGACATTATACCCAGGAGGAGGAGCAGAAGTGCCGCTAAGAAAGCCTCTGGAAAATATGCAGAGGGCTCTTATCTAGAAGTAATGTTGGGATCAGCACTAATTTAAACATGGTGATAAAAATGTTATACTTATTTTATTTAATGCGGATCTATAATTTGTATATGTATATCTTATCTAAAGTTTAGATAGATTCCACAGCAAATCTAGCTGTAAACAGCTTTAATAGTTTATGATTATCTATTCCTGTGATGCAAAGAGAGCAGCCATGTTCTGTTTTTCACATTACACACAGGCAAGCTGCTCTGCATCTCCATCCCTCAGCCTGTGAAAACTTCACTTCCCTCTCCTCCTCCCCTCTGCCTCTGAAATCTCTGGCTAGTAATCTCCTCTTCCTCCTGCCTAGACTGAGCTCCCATAAGCCCTTGCTACATGGATCTGAGAGTGCCAAGGCACTCTGGAGAAGCTGCGGGCGAGGCTTGTTTAGTTTATAGGGAATTAGAGTATTAAAACAAAAAAAAAGTATTTGGTTTGAGGAATGCCCTATAAACTATATGAAAGGAACACAATTATGCAATGAGTAAAAGTTTGTCTCTGATCCACTTTAAAGGACACTTGAAGTGAGAGGGATATGGAGGCTGCCATATTTATCTCCTTTTAAACAATACCATATATGGTATTCTGCTGATCTTTCATGCATCAATGGTGTCTGAACCACCCACCTGAAACAAGCATGCAGCAAATCTAGTCAAACATCTGATCTGCATGCTTGTTCAGGGTCTATGGCTAAATGTTTTAGAGAATTAGCAGGACAGCTACCAAGGCAATTTTCACCTTTCAGAGCTGCGCCCATTCATCTGCCAATACATTTATCAGTACTTATCACACTTATCAGTACTTATGGGATGTACTTATGAAACGCCACCAATTAGAATTTCTTTGGGTGGTGTGGTACTTTTTGCTAAGAATTATTTTATTCTAACTGCATTTTAGGGGGAATAATAAGAAAAAAATAGAGGAAAAAAAATAATTATTTCTCAGTTTTCGGCCATTATAGTTTTAAAATAAAGCGTTCTACTGTGGATAAAACATACACATTTTATTTGCCCATTTGTCCCGATTATTGTAATGTTTAAAATATTTCCCTAGTACAATGTACGGCGCCAATCTTTTATTTGGAAAATTAAGGTGCATTTTTTCAGTTTTACAATAATTATGTATAAATGATTTAGTCAGTGTTTGCCCATTGTAAAATCTTTTAAATCCCTGATTTACATTCTGACATTTATTACATGGTGACATTTTTACTGCCTGCAAGTGATGTAGCTGCTGCATGGTTTTTTGGCTGTTGGAAACAGCTGTAAACAGCTATTTCCCACAATGCAACAAGGTCCACAGACCGGAAACTGTCAGGAGTACTTACTTAGAGTTTCTTGTGGGAGGGGTTTCACCACAATATCAGCCATACAGCGCCCCCTGATGGTCTGTTTGTGAAAAGGAATAGATTTCTCATGTAAAAGGGGGTATCAGCTAGTGATTGGGATGAAGTTCAATTCTTGGTTGGAGTTTCTCTTTAAGATATAACAGTAATATACCCTCTTGGCATACATATTAAAAAAGTTCAGTCCCTAAGATAACTATTTATGTATTTTTTTTTTTTTTATAATTGTCAGTTACAATGACCGCAGGCATCTCATTGATACGGGGACTTCGAACTGTGTTCCCATTCATTGATCTTTCCTCTAACAATCTGCGGGTAGGAGCGAGCTGAAGTGCCGCGGCGGCAAGGGACATGTATCTACGTCCCTGCAAGGTGTGGTGGTGTTTTGCAGAGATGTAGATACCCGTCCTGGGGGAGGTGAAGTGGTTAAAGGGACTAAGCCCCTTTTACACTTAATTAGTTGCTCTAAGTAATAACTGAAAGAAAACTGATTTTCAAAGCAATGCCTACATTTTCCAATAGCTCAGTTCCCACTATACACATTTTAACTGAAAGCTTTTTCACAATGCACTGCTGCTATGGAAAAAAAACATACTAACTTGTACAAATGCATATCAACGCATTAAGTATAAAAGGCCCTAAACCTCGTTGTTTTCATTGTGTGCCTAATTATTTTACTTCTTTCAGTAGAACTCAATGATCAACGACTGCAGTGTCAGCAAGATGACCTGGGTAACTCCAACTGTACTGAATGATCTCTGCTGTGTGTAAATTGCTCCCCTACACAGGAGAATACCTCCAAAGCCAGCAACAGCAAAACCAGACCCAGCAAGGATCACGTGACCCTAATTTCAAAACTGATTTGTAACAACCTTTCCAAAATAATTGTTGGTTTTAATGTTTCATTTATGGTCCTAGGGAGTAAGTAAGTTGGGTGGGGAAGGCCTTCAATTATAATCCACCAACTGTAGAACCCCCATTACCGCTGCAGAGATCAGTATAGGCCTGTTGGGGCTGGAGAACATAGTTACCCACTGTGGGGGACATTTATTAAGAGTGTCTGAGACAAAATATTGGTTGGTTTTTAGAAATACGTACAGAACTGTCTCAGACATTTTAAGAAATCACTAGATAGTGCAGATTCCTTCTTAAACTGTTGTAAAATAGAAGGAGTTAGGAAGGTCTCCCAGACAGTGCAGAGTGTGAGGGAAATTGCTGTTGCTGAGGTAACCAATACATCTGCTGTATTGAAAAGAGAAGTTATAATAACATAAATATACCGTGTTTCCCCTAAAGTAAGACATCCCCTGAGAATTAGACCTAGCAGGAATTTCAAAAATGCTTGAAATGTAAGACATTCCCCCGAATTTAAGCCCTAGCTAGAAGCCCACATGACACCAGCAAGTCACGCTGAATACAAAGCCTGGATACAGGAGAGCAACAGTATAATGTGAGTTCTACAGTCCTGTATAAGTGTCAGGCAATTTGTGTTTTTGTTGGAGCCAGCCCTTCTGATCTGTTTGTGATAAGCATCAGCAGCGCTTCACCTCTTCACCATTCCCAGGACACACACACAGCTTATCCTATCATAGCTCTGGGGAGCCGGGCAGACTTCTCTGTCTGCAAGAAATAGACTTTGATGCTGGGTACACACTATGCGATTTTTCTGGCCAATTTACTGTCAGATCGATTATTTCCAAAATGTTCGATTTGCTTTCCGATCAAATTCCGAGCATTTTCCGATCGATTTCCATGCACTTTAATAGGAAATCGATCGGAAAATGCCCAGAAATCGATCAGAAAGCAAATCGAACATGTTTGAAAGAATCGATCTGACAGTAAATCGGCCAGAAAATCTCAGTGTGTACCCAGCATCGTCATCATAAGTGAGAGCCAATATCTGCAAACCACAAGCTCTGTGTATGTTGCACATGTTTCAGCATGGCATACAGTATGTACATTTTGTATAGGAAAACTACCAGTGTTTGCCCAAAAATAAGACATACTCTGAAAATAAGCCCTAGCACATATTTTAGAGCAAAAATTAATATAAGACAGTGTCTTATTTTTGGGGAAACACGGTATTATTTATGGTAGATTATTTTAGGTTAACTGACAAGATGTAATGTAAAGAATTATACAATATAAATGTATTAGAACTATGTATTAGAACTGAAAAAACAAATCAAGCTTAGGAATGAATGCTCAGCACTGGAAAGGTTAAGCACTGAACAGCTTCACAGGATTCAGCAGAGGAGGAACACTTCACAAATCATGCCTAGCCTGCACACTACACATGCTGTGTAGAAGTGCTATTAAGCACTTCTTAATCTGCGGCAGTTTAGGGATGGATTTGCACATTTCTTAACTGTAGTGCAGTTCTAGAAATCCACGCTAAACTGCCGCTATTAAGTAGGTTTTAAAAGACTTCCGAGGCCAAATGTTCCCCCAAAAAATAAAAAAAGTAAGATACCTGTATAACTTTGGTGGACACGGAGGACGCCGTCCGCGCCCTCCGTGCCGTTCCGCCGGGTCCCCGCCTCTCAATATCGCCCCGAATGTCTCCCGACCCCACGGCCAGGGTCGGCCTCTGCTGCCTGTATAAAGATGGCTGCCGGCGCTGGCTGCGGCTGTGCACTCCGCATGGCCGCTACTGCAGCTGCGTAGCTCTAGGGCCAACCCCCGATCCACGCTACAGGAAACAGCCTGTTGCATGGAGCCATTCGGGGGGATATTGAGAGGCGGGGACCCGGCGGAATGGCACGGAGGGCACGGACGGCGTCCTCCGTGTCCACCAAAGTTATACAGGTATCTTACTTTTTTTATTTTTTGGGGGAACATTTGGCCTCGGAAGTCCTTTAAGAATTTTCTTATTATCATGCAGAACGGTTTCCCCTGTCACATGACCAGTGCTCTAGTGAAAAGGGAAGACACGGTGAAGTCCAGGACTTGGGAGGAGTTTGTTGGCTGCAGCACATTGCAATGCCTCAGAGCAAGTGACACAAAGCCTCAGCACGCTCCATTTAGATCTTTGAAGGGGACGTCAAGAGTCCACCAGCAGAATGAAGTGAGAAGTGGGTGCAGTACAAGCAAAACGGCCTGACAGAGGAGGATGGGTGGCTGTTCCACCACTGTGTGGGTGGAGGCCAAGATTTTATATCTAAGTTAAAGACAGGTGCCATCAGTTAGGTGTCTACGCACCTTAAAGGGACTCCGAGCAGTGCAGAAACTATGGAAAGATGCATATCATTTTAAAGCTCTCTTTCTCCTCTTTCCAATGATATATAAACCACCACCCTACGCCTTTTAGTTTTCGCTATTTTCGCGATCAAAATTGCTGTGACCGCGACTTCGATCGCGAAAATAGAGAAAACTAAAAGGTGTAGGGCGACGATTTAGGTGTCGCCAGAAAGATGAGAAAGAGAGCTTTAAAATGATATCCATCTTTCCATAGTTACATTGTATTACACAGGGTGACTTTTTCTGCTGAATGGAGCTGCTGACTTTGAGAAAAAGTCGCCCTGTGTAATACAATATAACTATGCAAAGATGGATATCATTTTAAAGCTCTCTTTCTCCTCTTTCTGGCGACACCTAAATCGTCACCCTACGTCTTTTAGTTTTCTCTATTTTCGCGATCGAAGTCGCGTCCGCTGCAATTTCGATCGCGAAAATAGCAAAAATTAAAAGGCGTAGGGCGGTGGTTTATATATCATTGGAAAGAGGAGAAAGAGAGCTTTAAAATGATATGCATCTTTCCATAGTTTCTGCACTGCTCGGAGTCCCTTTAAAGCAGCAACCCAAAATAAATAGCAGAAATAAAGTAAAATGAGTGCCAGGCAGAGTTGTCTCAGTTTCTTTTGATAGCGGTTGAGTCTGAACCGAACAACATATGTTTAGACTTGTGTTTCACATTAAAGCCTGCTTCTGTTCTATGTAAAATCTGACATCAACCTCCAATTGCACAGATGTGCAGCAGAAGGCAAAGGCTTAATTTCTGCTATCTATTTATGAAAACAAGGCCTTTGGTTTTTCAAAAGATTATTTATGAGAGGGAAAAACTACGGTGAAAAGTGGACAGGAGACAAACTGTCTGGAAACGAAAACAAGCAAAAAATGCTATTGCCTAAAAGGGGACGAAGGTTGTTGTTTTGGAAAGCTATATTGTAAATCGTGTCAAAGCTGTCAGGCCTCTTGCACACTGCAAATTGCAAATCCGATTTCTGATTCTCATTTTCCCTGGATGCTATCAACACAAGAAGAAAAATGCAGAAAAAAGGCAGATTAAAAATCGCAAATCAGAATCGAATGTAAAATTGCATCAAAATTGCAAATCGGAATCTCATGTAGTGTGCGAGAGGCCGCACCCGCAAATCATTAGAGGTCTGAAACTCCCCCCCCCCCCCCCCCACCCCCCCACACACATTTTCAGCGAAATCGTCATAGCATTTTTTGTCTAAAGTGTTCCGTGGCCACCCCCACCAGTGTCGCCTTGGCCTGCCACTAGCTTGGCACCTGCGGCTTAATAAGCGGCTGCTGAGCTGGGGGTGGGCCGAGGCCATGCAGGTGGAGGTGGCCACAGAGCGTATGAACACTTCTAATAGAAATTGCCGTGGTGGTCTTGGGGGAGATGATGTTGGTGGGCTGGAGTTTTAAACCTGAACTATTGGCGATTACACCCGCTGATACTTGCTGCTCTGACACAGAGCTTTGGCTTAAAGTGGAACCAAATTAAAAAATGTAATACCAATTACATAAAACATGTGATAAATATTAGTATTCTAATGAAAATAAAGGAATGAGGCTCGGTTCACATTAGCTTTTGCCAACGGAACCGGCCGTACTGTTCTGTGGTCCGTTCCGCTCAACGGACAAAAGAATGCTGCAGGACCTAATTTTCCCGGACCGTTGTGCCCAGCGGAACGTAAACGGAAGCTACATAGGAACAAATAGTGAACTGACAGTTTACAGCACACTGGCTGTAAAAACTGAGTTTTTACCTGATCCTGATGGCCGGATCCGTACGGCTGGCTTCCCAAAAAATGCAGATGTGAACTGGGCCTAAAAGTATTATTTTACTTTTTTCAGATGTTATTTTTATGTATGCTGTCTAAAGGAGTGTAGCTGCCAAAAATCCTACCGCACTCCAGGATCATAACAATCCTGTGAGAGAGTCTCGCACAGCTGCAATAACAGCTTTCGTTTGGGCTCAGGCAGAAATAGCTGAGCCTGATCGGATCTGCTATACTGTGCAGGCACAGACACCACACGTCTGCTCAGCATAGCTGATCTGATCGAGGTCGGCTATTTCTGCCTGAGCCTGAAGGAAAGCCAATACTGTGCCTGTGCGAGGTTCTCACAGGATTGTTATGACACCTGACAAGCTTCTCGGCAGATCTTCAGTGGCTGACATCGCTGGAAGGAGGGCGGGGAAGCCTCATTTGGATCCAGAGGCTTCCTCCTCTTGAGGTAAGTAGAGAGCAGCGGATGCCTCCCATTGTTCCATAGAGAGGGGCGCATGCCTCCCGTTCAATAAAGAGCAGCGCATGCATCCCGTTGTTCCATAGAGAGCAGCGCATGCCTCCCGTTGTTCCATAGAGAGCCGTGCATGCCTTCCGTTGTTCCATAGAGAGCGGTGCATGCCTTCCGTTGTTCCAGAAAGAGTGGTGCATGCCTCTGGATCTTTTCCCAGTGTACGTATGTTTCCGGCTGTGTTTATTTGCGCACAGGGAGAAGCCGAGAGACAGCTCTCCCTGCACTAGGTAATCTAGGGGAATATAACAAATATATTCCCATATTGATAATCTAATTTGTCTTTTTGGACCTTTAATTTGGAATTACAGTGATTTAACAGAACTCCCCCTTGTGTCACTCTAGCCATAATTAAAGGACAACAGAGGTGACATGTGACATGATGAGATAGTCATTTGTATGTGCAGTGCCAAGCACACAAATAACTAGGCTTTTTTTTTCTGCCTGAAAGAGTTAAACATCAGATATGCAAATGACAGTTTCTGTCCGGGTCGGCACTGGGTCGGACTGTAGCATAACCCTCACTGATAAGTAATTACAACCATAAAACACTTTCCTGGCAGTAAATAGCTTCTGAGAGCAGGAAAGAGATAAAAAGGGTCAATAATTCATAGATTTAAGCTGTAGCATACTTCAGTGAAGGTGTCATTGACCAGAGACAATGAAACAGTAAAAACTTAAAAACTAGATTTAAATATAAAATAAAACTGTGGGATATCTAAAAAAAGGCATTTTTAGGAGAAGGAAGACAGATACAATTGTTTTTCTCATCAGTCTATTTTCACCTCGGATGTCCTTTAACATTACAGTCTATGGTGGCGCACAAATCAGGTGCTACACAGTGCTCAGGTAGCGCCAAAGTGACAGGACTAATTTCCTCATCCCCTTCTCCAATCACCAAGTGCCTTGTCAAAGAATGCGTGGCCACGCTCCCGTCCATGAACCGGCGCGGCCCCAACGTGCAGGTCGTCTCGTGCCTGTGCGCTATCACAGAGCCAAACAGGCTTGGTTTTTCCACTGAGCTGGTCATTGCAGATCTCCAGGTCCGTTGAAGATCTATTAGTCTACATACACACTTTCAGTTGCCTTCAGAGTGTGACTCCTACCCCAGGCAACAGTTTGGGGCCAACACAAAGACATGTCACTAGCCTAGCGGAGGAGGGATGATGGGGTGAATGAGAAAACAATTCAATCAGGCGTCAGACATTGCTAAGGATCCAGCATGCCGGTGTCATCTCGTCCCAAATGAGCATTCCATGCATGGTTGAAATGCCACCCACCTGTTACACTCCAGTTCTGCTGGCCAGGTGATGCCAAAGGTGTCCACCAGGTGCTTGCAGTCAGAGTAGACGGTCTCACACATCTCCCTGCAGGGCAGCACGATGTTCCTGGGTTCAGTGCAGGCCGGGACAAAGGCCATACACAGGAAGTTCTGTACCTCTGGGGAGCAGTGCAGATTCAGCAGAGGAAGAAAAGGCTGCAGAGACAAAAACGTACAGAGATTTGAGATTACTCTAAATATTACACCGGCAAACTTATTCCGTCTTTTCACTATCTTGATAAGGGATATTTTCCACATGTAACAAAAAACATGTAGGATGCGGATATGGACCTCATTTTAAAAATCTTAGCTCTCTGTCTGTAATCAGAGCCACCGTTAGAGCATCACAGATGAGAGAAGTGTATTCTTCTGGACCATACCATGAAGCACTCCTCAGACACTTGACCAAAGCTGCAAGTTCTGAGGGGGATGCTTGCTGGTAAAATGCTTATCCTCTGGCACCTGCTGATGGAAAAAAACTACACTTCCCTTCACTCCAGCACAATGCTAGTAGAAGTTTGTTGGTGGAAAAGACCTACCAGGCTTACTATTAACTGACATTGCTCTGCAGTGTCTATGGAAAAGTCTTCAGATGGTAAACCAGATTAAAGAGAATCTGTATTGTTAAAATCGCACAAAAGTAAACATACCAGTGCGTTAGGGGACATCTCCTATTACCCTCTGTCACAATTTCGATGCTCCTCGCCGCATTAAAAGTGGTTAAAAACAGTTTTAAAAAGTTTGTTTATAAACAAACAAAATGGCCACCAAAACAGGAAGTAGATTGATGTACAGTATGTCCACACATAGAAAATACATCCATACACAAGCAGGCTGTATACAGCCATCCTTTTGAATCTCAAGAGATCATTTGTGTGTTTCTTTCCCCCTGCAGCTATCTTCCACTGAAGTGTCAGGCTATTTCTTCCTGCAGAGTGCAGACAGCTGTGCCTGTATGTAATTCCTCAGTATGTGAAAGCCCAGCCAGCTCAGAGGAGGATTTATCCAGCTTGTAAAAGATAATAGAACAGAGAGAAGCTGCACTAATCTAAATATCACACAGGCAGTGTGCAGAGAGGGGCCTGGATGGGGGAGTTCAGAGCAGAACCACAACACTGAAGAACTTGGCAGCCTTCCAGACACAGGCCTGACAAGTCTGACAAGAGAGAGATAAGTTGATTTATTACAGAGATGGTGATAGTAGAACGTGCTGCAGTAAGCCAGGACACACTAGAATAGCTTTTGGAACTTGTAGGATGATAAAAAACTGGATGCAATTTTTGTTACGGAGTCTCTTTAAGGTTATTTTTGGCCTACTATCTGCAGACTGAAGATGCAAAGTCTATGGCCTTGATTGTGATGGTATCTCTTGAGGTCTCCAATAATCTCCAGCCTCAAGGTGAACTCATAACTACCTGCTTGGAGTTTGTATGTCCTCCCTGTGTTTACATGGGTTTTCCTCTCCCATTTCAAAATGATACTGGTAGGCAAATTGGCTTGCCCTCAGATTGGCCCTAGAATATGGTAAGGACATATGACTTTGGTAGGGACAATAGATTGTGAGCTCTACTGAATCATTATTAGTGACATATATTGTTCAATGCACTCTATAACCTGCAATGGAAAATGTTATGCATTTATATAAACTCTATAACCTGCAATGGAAAATGTTATGCATTTATATAATGGTAATAATAATAATAATAATAATACCCTAATTGGTCCTGGACCAGCAGTAAAGGTGGCCATACACTTATAGATTTGCAGCAGATTCGACCATCAGATAGATTTCTGTCAGATGTCTGTCAAATCGAATCTGACAGGAATCTGATGTGTGCCACATACTAGGAACAGATTTCCAGTAGATTTCAGAATTAAATCTATTGGAAATCGATCTAAATGCATTATTGGACCATTAGATCCAATGCAACTCTATGGGCCATGGATCTGCTACCAGCAGCAGATCAACCTAGATCTTCCATCCTGTCAGATTAAATCCATCGAAATCGGCCACAAATCGATCGATCGATTTGAAGAATCGATTTTGATCGATCAATTGATTGTATAGAATCGATCGAATGATGAAATCGAGCCGTGTATGGGCCCCTTATGTCTACTGGCAAATGTAAAATCTTTCTCTCATGCTATGGTTTTGTGGCATTAAATCCAATGGGGCTGTGCCCATATCGTCCTATATCATTGGTTACACGTTCGTTATATTATAAAAGATCCTCCCACTTTTATAGCTATGACTTGATGTAGCCCTGGTAAAGATGGAAAGTCTTAACTGATTTAATACCAGACAGACAATTTAGGGTGCTTGAGTTATTCAGGTTTATGGTGATGATGACGCACCCATTCCTAACAAATATTGTAGAATATATAACGAGTTGCCCATATGGGTGCCATATGCCTGTGTGCATGACATCTGTTATAAACCTGAGGCTACACGGAGTGCATAAGATTCATTTTAAGGCTGCATCTTTTCCTTTCATCCAAACACTAATACATTTCCAAAATAGAGTGTGTAGATCCCTCACTGGGTGCTGAGCCAGTCCCAGCACTGCTGGATGTAGGTCCCTCACTGGGCGCTGAGCCAGTCCCAGCACTGCTGGATGTAGGTCCCTCAGTGGGCGCTGAGCCAGTCCCAGCACTGCTGGATGTAGGTCCCTCACTGGGCGCTGAGCCAGTCCCAGCACTGCTGGATGAAGGTCCCTCAGTGGGTGTTGAGGGAGTCCCAGCACTGCTGGATGTAGGTCCCTCAGTGGGTGTTGAGGGAGTCCCAGCACTTCTGGATGTAGGTCCCTCAGTGGGCGCTGAGCCAGTCCCAGCACTGCTGGATGTAGGTCTCTCAGTGGGTGTTGAGGGAGTCCCAGCACTGCTGGATGTAGATCCGTCACAGGGTGCTGAGCCAGTCCCAGCACTGCTGGATGTAGGTCCCTCAGTGGGTGTTGAGGGAGTCCCAGCACTGCTGGATGTAGGTCCCTCAGTGGGCGCTGAGCCAGTCCCAGCACTGCTGGATGTAGGTCCCTCAGTGGGTGTTGAGGGAGTCCCAGCACTGCTGGATGTAGATCCGTCACAGGGTGCTGAGCCAGTCCCAGCACTGCTGGATGTAGGTCCCTCAGTGGGTGTTGAGGGAGTCCCAGCACTGCTGGATGTAGGTCCCTCAGTGGGTGTTGAGGGAGTCCCAGCACTTCTGGATGTAGGTCCCTCAGTGGGTGTTGAGGGAGTCCCAGCACTGATGGATGTAGGTCCGTCACAGGGTGCTGAGCCAGTCCCAGCACTGTTGTGTCTAGGTGCCTCACAGGAAGCTGTACCTCAGATCGGTTTCACACTACATATTGGCAGTATCGGTGTGGTCCGGGGACCTGTGGCCGAATCAATGAGATGCGCTGAAGTGTACTGCTAAAATACGCTTCTGTGCATGTGAGGCGCATAAAACTTGCGATGGTGATTTTAAAAAACACGCGTCACTATAGACTTATATGACTTTCGGTCCGCCGCACATGGTAACATAGGTATGCACTTGAGTTAGATAAACTACTTCTGGCGCAGCACACGCAATGTGAAGTACCTCATAGACTTTCATTGCCCTACCATTAGCCTGCGGTAAAATGCTGCACCGCGCCAGTGTGAATGCCCCTGAGGCAGGTCAGATAGAGTAAGCTCGGCTGCCCCCCCTTCTGATGTCTGAGGGAGGAATATCAATAGGGCTCACTATGAATGAAAACACTGATGCTCAGATTTCCTCCTGTGCTTTTCATCTGTGAAACATGAAGAAAAAACAGAGGCCACCAAGACTCACAAAAACCAGCTTTATTGGAGCTGAAAATGAATCCAAGTGGCTGAACACACGAGTCATTCATAGGTCACACTGACTTCTGATGTGGAACTACATCAATAAACACGCAGCAAAAGGGTAGAGGGGAATACACACACACTGCCCCTATAGAGTATAGGGGGAAGGTATTTCCCTCCCATGGATACCTCGGGGGGGGGGGGGGGGGGGGGCAGCATGTATACCGGAAGCTTCCAACAGGTCTGCAATGTACAGCAGTCTCTGCAAATGTAGATAAATACAGCTCAGTACAGAACACAGCCAGCTGATACGATTATTATTCAATATTATAACTGAAAAAGTACCAAAAAGTAGTCCTGTCAAAATTATTCCATTTTGTTGCTTGCTGGTGGCTTAAAAGGCATTTTATTGAGGTGTGAAAATATCAACTATGAGAAAACGTAGGAGAAAAAGTGAATTGTGCAAGGGCCATGCTGTCCCCGGGGACTTCCACAGTGCATTGTGGCTTTAATATATAACATTTAATATGAGAGCTGGTATTCCCGGGGACAGGAAATGAGTAAAAACTGGTCAGAGTCTTACTTTTCCCACACTCAAAAGAAATATTTTGTTTGTTGCTGTCTGTCACTCTTGGGAGAGACTTTCCAACTTCCTGTCTAGACAGGAAGTGAAGGAAATTCTCGTAGACGAGGACACGAGACAGCAGTAAAAAAGCCAAAACATGCTCTAACACCTTATGCCCATTATCCAGATAATGTGGGGAAACAACTTGGGGCTAAATGTGATGGCTCTGTGGGCCAGAGTTTGACATTTATGATCCTGGAGTGTGAACATAGCTAACCTCAGTTTCTGTGATTCCCCCCTCTAAGTAACATCGCTGCATCCACAAACTCAAACATGTTATCATTTCAGTCTGTTCTAAAACATTTTACTGTAAAGAGTCCTGAAAAAGAAATATTCCTAGTGACAATGGTGACCTGGGCCTGTGTGTGATAATAGCTCATGATTGAGCTCTCCTGCCACTAATCCGCACACATGGCAAACACCTTCGAAATGGAGATGGATTGGCTGTTCCACACTTCACAGTCTGATATGAAGCTTTGCAGTGTAACCAGTGCTTGCTGAAGTCCAGACAGAAATATATATATATATATATATATATATATATATATATATAGGAAATGTACATCCTTTGCTGGTAACATGAAGGGTCAGAGCTGTGGAGTCAGAGCAATGTTTGGGTACCTGGAGTTTGGAGTCAGATGATTTTTGTACCAACTCTACAGCCCTGGTAAGTATTAGACTAATGAGTCAGAGTCAAGCAGACAGAGCAATTTTGGGTACCTGGAGTCGGAGGTTTCCTAAACTGAGGAGTCAGAGTCGGAGGATTTTCATACCGACTTCACAGCCCTGTGCAGTTTCTTTAATTTTTGGGGGCTTATTTAGTTCTCATTAGAACATATTGATCATATTTTTATTTCTCCCTCTTCAACACAGATGTCAAACTCCCGTATTTTCTCTAGGTAAGCCTCAAATTTGAACAGCGCAAACCCCTGTCATTTAAATATTGGACGTTTAATGCATATTTGGATAGATGTGATCCAAGTTGGTTTGGAAATTACTAAAGGAAAATACCGGTATATTGGGCCCCACCCAATATACTTTTTCCTCCATGTTTTCCCCTAGCTGATATTTTCACATCGTATTAATATAATGCCTTTTAAGCTACCAGCTATACACATTTACAGCCACTGTACATCTATTGCATGGCTCGGCCAGGATACAAATTGGCCAGATAACTACAGTGGGCTGCTGCAGGATGTGCCATTTGGCCTATTACGCAGATGAGGGCTGGCCTCCATTACACCTTTGGGGGAGTTGTTTAGGAGGGAGTGGCTACCCCCTTTCCACCCACCGGGTGTGGCTACCCCCTTCCCACCCACCGGGTGTGACCCATTTCCTGCTGGACCAGGTATTTAAGCAGTGGCTTGTCAGTACACAGGTAGCTTTGACTTAAGCTACTGGGGCTGTGATTGGGGGTTCTTTGTATATATTGTGTATAGCATTGTATATATTGTATAGCACCTTCTGAGGAAGCCTGTTAGGGTGAAATATGTTCATATTAGGGTGATTCACATTTGTATAGCACTGTGCACTTTGTACCCTCCATTACTGCCCCACTCTGGGATTGGCAGTGCCGGCAGTACTCTGGGTACCCCGCTGGCCACTATTGATGCACAGTTGGCCAGGGGTGATATCCCATATCCTGCACTGCGATATCCAGTGTGTAAGCACCAGCCATCTATGAGATAGCTACACCCCGCTTTCTTTTAACGGGGGGGATCAGCAAAGACCCTCTATATTGGCATGATTGCGCCCCTGCTACGCTAATAGGGTACACACCGTTTGGGCCCCGCACCGCAGGGTGACCCATTTTTTAGCACCACTTGGTGTTTTTATTTTGGAGTCTATTTAACCTCCTATTTATACCTATAGGGTTTGTCTTTTTAGACATAGTGTCTGATATTTTTACCCTGGTAACCATTCGGCTAGTGTGTAAGCTACCAGCTAGCAAGAAAATACTCCGAATACTTTTGATAGTACTTTTTCACCTACTCCTAGCTGGGGGCGGTTGCCAGACAAAAAGCGTGCTCAATAGGTGTTGGTGTTAGAGGACTAGTATATCACTAATCCCATATAACAAGAAATAGTCAAGAATGACACAGATTCCAAAGGAAATTGACCCAAATACATCAAGAATTAGTTGGTTCTTAATTATTCTTTATTAAACAAATGTTTTATTAACAGGAATAGCGTACAGGTACTTTATTGGCTAAAATTTCAAAGCAGTTTAAAGTTTACCATACATCTGTCGAATTGGCGGCTAATTAAACATCTGGCTCAATAATTATCGAATCGGATGAAAATCGATGCTGCCAAGAGCATGCCCGATCCCTTTCATCCAATTTGGGGCTGGAATTGGTCGAATGTAATCAATCAGATGTGCTGGGAAATCTCGGACCAACATGCACGATCGGGTGCATGGCGGTAAAGCCGCACGATAATCACAAACTAAGAACATGACACGCACCCCACGTGCTATAAGAGAACCAAGTGGGGTGCCAATGAAGAAGTACAGAGCAGACACAGCGGTGGACCCTTGGGAGGCGGAGAGACCGGTAAAGTATAAATGCATCTAACATTTAATGGGGCGTGGCCAGGGAGGCCACACTTGCACATTTCGGTGAGCCCCGGCCACGATAACAGATCCAGCAAGCTCTTGTCGCATATGTTCCAGGGCTCCATGCGCGCGCAGTAATCGTGGTCTCTAGCAGGACGTGGGAAGCTTCTACTTAGGTAAGTATCTGTTATTTTATCCAGCCTCAGGTACACTTTAAAGAGAATCTGTATTGTTAAAATCGCACAAAAGTAAACATACCAGTGCGTTAGGGGACATCTCCTATTACCCTCTGACACAATTTCGCCGCTCCTCGCCGCCTTAAAAGTGGTTAAAAACAGTTTTAAAAAGTTTGTTTATAAACAAACAAAATGGCCACCAAAACAGGAAGTAGGTTGATGTACAGTATGTCCACACATAGAAAATACATCCATACACAAGCAGGCTGTATACACCCTTCCTTTTTAATCTCAAGAGATCATTTGTGTGTTTCTTTCCCCCTACAGTTCTCATGCACTGAAGTTTCAGGCTGCTCATTTCTTCCTGCAAACAGCTTTGCCCTTGTCTGTAATTCTTCAGTATGTGAAAGCCCAGCCAGCTCA
Source organism: Hyperolius riggenbachi (assembly GCF_040937935.1). Lineage (NCBI taxonomy): Eukaryota > Metazoa > Chordata > Amphibia > Anura > Hyperoliidae > Hyperolius > Hyperolius riggenbachi. Next base: position 393,115,232 of record NC_090650.1, on the reverse strand, counting down.
GAGGAGGATTTATCCAGCCTGTAAAAGAGAAGAGAGAAGCTGCCCTAATCTAAATAATACACAGGCAGTGTGCATAGAGGGGCCTGGAAGGGGGAGTTCATAGCAGAACCACAACACTGAAGAACTTGGCAGCCTTCCAGACACAGGCTGACAAGTCTGACAGGGGAAAGATACATTGATTTATTACAGAGACTGTGACAGTAGAAAGTGCTGCAGTAAGCCAGAACACATTAGAATAGCTTTTGGAACTTGTAGGATGATAAAAAACAGGATGCAATTTTTGTTACGGAGTCTCTTTAAAGCATTGGATATAGATTTACTTAATCCACTATGCGAGTTCTTCCCAATCCCCCGGAGTGCAGAACTGTCATATCAGTTGCTGTAATTACTGGGTGTTACACGCCAATTTTCTTCCATTTCACCAACGTGCTACAGGAGGTCAGGCGTGGAAAAAAAAAAAAAAAGAAAGAAAGAAAAACTATACGCAAAACATCTGAAGAAGTGTAATAGCAATGCAGATACCGTAAGTGATTGAAAAACAGTGGCCACATGATTCATATGTTATCTTATGATTAAAAAATAAAAAATAAAAAAAAGATGTAGGCAAGAACGCAACTGATAAATTAAGAATGATGAATTCATTGTGATTATTTTATTGGACAAAAGAACTGAAAAACCTTATTTAGATAAATTGTGGTAGAAAACATTAACATGATTGTTTCAGACTTTTTTTGTGAAAAAAAAAAAAAATAATTTAATCACTTCTATTAGAAAACACCTCTCAGCACTGGGCCATTTTGTGTGTATAGCAGTTATATACTTTATCCGATTATAGCTGTTGTATAGTTTACTTGGCATAAACGCGTTTATAATCATTTCAAGGAAAGAGAGGGTTTTCATTTCGCACCAAATATCTAATTCAATACATAAAAAGCAAAATAAAAAAAAATAAATTGTTTTTTAATTTTGACATGACAAAAACTATTGAAAGAAAGAACAGCTAACACATATTATTATCATCATCATCATCAACTATTATTTGCAGTTAATTACGGTACTATCCTAGTATTATTGTTATAATTACGGCTATTATTGATGTATTCATGTATTATTAAAGAGGGATTGTACTGAATATAACATCATGAATAAATAGCTTTTTTTTTAAAACAGTATTACTTTATAAATTATTTAGTCAGTGTTTGCCCATTGTAAAATCTTTCCTCACCCTGATTTACATTTTTAAATTTATCACAGGTGGTGACATCTTTACTGCTGGCAGGTGCATCCATGCAGAATGCATGCTGTGTGTTCCGAGGTCAGCAGAAATAACACTTGGTCTCCCAGAATGCTCTGGGAGAAGAATTCTGCATAGCTAAAGAGACTAAGCTAATCATCACTGGGAGGGCGGGGCTACAGCAATATATAGATACAGGAAGTGTTTCCGATGCTGAAACCAGGATAATTAGCATACAAGTGGGTAGCCTGAATAATTCACTGTATTGTACTATATGTCACTAGAGTTCATCTTTAAATGATAATTGCTACAAATCATACATTATTTTCTATTGTCTATATAAGTATTTTTTAACAAAGATACAAGTTATTTCAAACAGAAGATGACAAATGATCTCCTAGGAGAAAACCTAGGACAAAAAGTGAATTGAATAACCTATGGGCCCTATTCAATAAACTTTTCGCCTAAGTTTTCTCATAGTATATATTTTCACACCTTATTAATAAAATATATGTGAAGCCCCCAACAAGCAAGGCAATACTCTAAAGAAGTTTAACACTTGCCTTTATTTTAGTACTTTCTCAGTTATAAGGTGCTGAAAATGTATTTTGTATATAAGACAAAAATATTCTTCTGGTAGAAAACTTGAGAAAAGTTATTAAAATATCACCGAGGAGAAAATTTAAACAACAAGGGCCTGTACATATGCAATTAACGTATTCTCCTGAGTTTTGTGTGATATGTTCATACCTTGTCATTAAAATGCCATTTAAATCACCAGCAAATAAGAAAATAAAACTGACATTACTTTTTTTTGCCTGCTTTTTGGTACCTTTTTTCAATTGCAAAGTGCTGAAAAGTAATTTTAAAGAGAAGATGAAGTTAATTTCATTGCCTTAATTTCATGCCCTTTATTCTCCTAGGAGATAATTTTGAATCTTCAGTTATAAAAAACAACCTTTTTAGCACTCTGCAATTGAAAAAGTACTAAAAAGTGTACTGTAAAAAATCAACACATAAACATGCACATCAGTGAGGATAAAAGGGGAGTATAAAGGTGGCCACACACTATACAATTTTTTTAAATATCTGTTCAATTTAAGAATTGCAATACATTTTTCTGACTGATTGTAACATTTCAAAAATATGACCAATGTACCACACACCTGTGTTCAATTTTTTCCCCCATTCATCATAAAAATGATTGGATACTCTGACAAAATTGCTAGGGTGTGTATATTAATAAATTGGTAATCTAACACACACCATACAATCTTTAGAAATATTGAAGAAAAATATCTGGTATTCCGGATCGATAAAAATCGAAGAAAACGGGAAATCCGATCGGATTTTTCAGTCGAATGAAAAAAAAGCTTACGATTTTTTCTGGAGATCCGATCGTTTTTATTAAATTACTGTAAAATCGGATCATTTTATTGTATCGTGTGTGGCCACCTTAAAAGAGATGGAGGCCAACATGCAATCAACTTTCTCTCGTGAGATTTTTCTCCTAGGTGATTTGTCAATAAAATGCCTTTTAGTTTCAAAGTATTTTATTGAAATGTTAACAGGTAACGATATGCAACATGCATTACATTTGTCCCTGTGGGACCAGGTGCAAGATAAGCATACGGATCAGTTGAACAAAATTGACATGCCAAACAGATGGGTTCAGAAAGAGCAAAATCAGATTAGAGTCTAATGGTATTTCCGAAAATGTATGGTTACACTAACCGAGTGGCCTATAGATTCTTGTATATAGTTACAGGGTAGTGAAATTAACACAGATAACGCAACAGGTCTAATATTTTGGATTTGGCTAAGGATAGCCAAGGCTGCCAGGTGTTTGTAAAAAGTATTGTAGTATCATTAACAATTATAATAAGGCATTCATTTCTAAGTATGTCATTGACAATTTCCTTAGTCTGAGCCAAGGAAAGAGTTGGTTGGAGCCACTGTCTAGCTAGATGTATTCTGGCGGCCTTGGCTATATGTTGAGCCAGTCGATGGTGGGAGTATTTCCAACCTTTAGGTTTATGGCCTAACAGAAGAAAGAGCGGATCAGGGGGTAGGGACTTCTCTAGTGCAGAGTTTATAAGAGCTGAAGTTTGAGGCCAGAAGCCACGAGCAACTGGGCAGAACCACCAAGTATGGGCGAAGTGGCCTAGGCTACCACAATTTCGGAAGCAAAGTTCTGATTTAGAGGGTTCAAATCCGTGGATCTTGTCTGGGACTTGATAAGTGCGATGAAAATTCTAAGATTGGTTTCTATATGGGAGTAATAGCTACTTCCTTTTGTAAGTGTTATGCAACAATTTGACCATTGTTTTAGTGAGAGGGTCATGCCTAGGTCAGATTCCCAATTTAACATGGGTAATAAAATGGCTTTTAACTACCTAACAACCACGTCACGCCAACGGGCGTGACCGCGGCGGCAGCTCCAGGACCGCCTAACGCCAATTGGCGTCAAGTCCTGGAGCTGTGGTTTCCCTGGGAACGGCCGTGCGCATGCGCGATCCTTCCTGCCGGTCCACGGAGCTCAGCTCCGTGATTAGCCTGCTAGCTGCCAATCGCGGCTAACAGGCTGTTTGTAAACAAAAGGGGAAAGAAATCCCCTTTGTTTACATCCGTACAGCACTGTGTTCCCCGGCAGCGCTGTACGAGATTGGCGATCCCCGGCCTCTGATTGGCCGGGGATCGCCGTCCTCTCATAGGCTGATGCCTATGAGAGGCGGAGAACAAGACGGATCGCCGTCCTGTTCAATCCTGCAGACGGAGGTGAGGTAGGAAGGAGAGGGAGGGGGACGGAGCGAGAGAGAGCCTCTATAAGGCAAAAGAAAGAAATTAAAAAAATGATGTGCAGCAGCGATTGGACACCTTCAGCAGCATGTCCTTAAATAGGAGGGGAGTCCAATCGCCATGCTCCTTAGCTGGGCTGTGCAGGAGGCTGAAAAGCCTGCACAGCCCAGTGCAGCAAAAAAAGGCCTGGTCTTTAGGGGGGTTTAAGGCCTAGGTCCTTAAGTGGTTTAACCACCAGCAAGCAAGAAAATACTCAATATAATTTTGATAGTACTTTTCACCTACTTTTCAGTACTTTTTCAACTGCAAAGTGATGAAAAGTTATTTTAAAAAGAAGATGAAAAACAATCTCCTTGGAGAAAACTCAGGAGAAAAAAAATGAATTGCCTATGGGCCGGAATGTATAAATAAAATAAAAAAATAAAGAGTAAAGAAAATGTCATAAAAACATAAGAACAAATTCAAAAGAAAGCAAGCAAGCACAAGAGCAAGTGGAAAAAAACAGTAAAAGAATGGCAAATGTGGATGTGGTATTGGTATATAAATAAAATAGAGAAAGAATGTAAAAAATACAATTTAAAAAAATCGTAACGTGATCCCCAAGGAGACTGTGACATGTAGGAAAAAACACAGTCCCCATAAAGCAGGCAAAGACAGGCCTGGAGCGCATCACAATGCTACGACCTAACAAAACAAATGGAAAAAAAAGCGCTTCAGATTATTCTGGGCAAGTTTTAACAGTATATGCGAGTGTACAGTATCATATCATATGTGACTCATAATATGAGAAAAATGACATTTCACAAACCTGCCCCTGCAATTGAAGGCAGATCGAATGATAAACGCCGGGGGCAAGCCCAATGCTCTGCAAGTTCCCACAATCCCAGATGTAACAGTGGCCATGTTTACACGCAAAGCTCACTGGATATAAAAGAGATCGATGTCAAGAATCCAAGCTGTGCAGTGAAACTCACACCGCGACACTACCTGCAGCAACGCTGCTTATGGAAGAAACATCAGCGCTGGGCTATTCGGTTACCAGCAGAACCTGTCAGACGTGTGCCTGTAGAGTATGAGGGGTGCTTACAGCTCGCTATAAAATACAGCTTGCTATTAAAAACAGGGGGTAAAACTGCCGGCAATATAACAAGAAGCGCTCCAAGCGTACATTGCAAAACTGAGATGGAAGATAAAAAGTGTGACTACAGATACGCTACTGAATAAATAACTTTTTTTTAAATCATAAAAATATGAGATATTAGGATTACAAATGTTGGGTTTTAATTGGGCAGCACGGTGGCGTAGTGGTTAGCGATATCGCCTTGCAGCGGTGGGTCCCTGGTTCCAATCTCATCCAGGGCACTATCTGCACAGAGTTCGTATGTTCTCCTCGTGTCTGCCTGGGTTTTCTCTGGGCACCTCGATTTCCCCCCACACTCCAAAACAGACAGATAAGTTAATTGGCTTCCCCCTAAATTGGCCCTAGACTGCGGTACACTACACAATACATACATAGACATATGACTATGGTAGGGATCAGTTTGCAATCCCCTCTGAGAGACAAGACTATGTACTCTGTACAGCGCTGCAAAATAGGTCAGCGCTATATGAATACTAAATGTTTTTTGATTTTCACATGGTTTTGTGTGGCAATCTAAGGGTGCGTACAGACATGCGACTATAGTCGTTTGAAACGATCGTTACCGACGGCATTGCCCGACGATCGTTTGTAAAAAGTGCACAAACGATCATTAAAACGACCGACCAACGAGATATGTCGTTGGTAAAGAACGATCCATTCTGCCAGATCTTTTCCAACGACCATCGTTCAAAAAGTAATGTCTGTACAACGATCGGTCGTTGATCGTTCGTTCTCAAAGCTTTGCACATGCTCAAACAGTTCTTTTTGACACTTGTGTTTGAAATCAGTTTATACATCATGTTGCGCACGCAACGCTCGTTCCAAGATCGTTCGTACACGAACGATGTTCAAAAGTAGCCTTTCTTCAAACGATCATCGGCCGATACCTCCTTTAACATCGTTCGTCGTTCAGAACGAACGATCGTTATCGTATGTCTGTACGTACCCTAACGTGTATACAGGTGAAAGACTTGGCTGACCGCTTAGTTACTATTGGACTTCAGTGGGACACTCCCTGCTTAATTGTCCCCCCTCCTGTCTTCATAGGACTAAATCACCTTAAAGTGGAACTCCAGTGAACATTTTACTGTTGGAAGGTGAAGTAGCTGCTGCATGGTTTTTGGCAGTTGGAAACGTCTGTAAACAGCCATTTCCCACCAAAGTTTGAACTTTTCTTGTGGGGAGGGTTACTTGTGGGAGGGGTTTCACCACAATATCAGTCATACAGTGCCCCCTGATGGTCTGTTTGTGAAAAGGAATAGATCTTTCATGTAAAAGGGGGTATCAGCTACTGATTGGGATAAAGTTAAATTTTTGGTCGGAGTTTCTCTTTAAAGTCAGGAAATGCAAAAACAGAATCAATCTGCAAAAGCGATTTACAAAAAATTGAAGCGCGCAGGTAAGCGCCGGGAGGGGGGAAAAAAATCACTCACAAAATTGCAAAACGCTGGCCTCAGCAATTGCGATTTTAGATGTGAACAAAGCCAAAGTGAGTTTCTTAAAAAAAGGCTCAGATATATGAAGAGGGAAGATTCTGGATCCCATAGAGCCTTCCTTGTCCTCTTCCTGTCTTCTGGTTACAATGCTATCCTCCCAGTGAAATCATGTGACCTGCAGGTGGAATATGTCTTCAGCCCTCTATGGGTAGCCTCATGAAGGTACTTGAGTCCCCGAGTACTTCTATTGAGGAGCAGTTCTGCACTGCGAATGGCGCTAGTCTGCTCTCACACAAGCACAGTACAAATGTGCCAGAGTCTCGAAGGTGCGGATTTTGAATGGGGTACAGCAGGGAATCGAAGAGACGGAAGAGGACCTGTGGGATTCAGAGCATTCTATGTTCTTATGGTGCCCATACATGGTACAATTTTTTCTTTTTTTTTTGTCGATTGGATGATTTTTGTTGATTACTCTGTTAGATCGCATGAAAAATCGCATAGCTGTTTTCAAGGTACCATACACAAACGTTCGATTTGTCAGAAAATTAAAAAAAAATAAAAATGATGCAGTATAAAGATTTTTCCAACATGTCAAATCGTATTTTTATTTAACCTCCCTGCCGTTATAAAAAAATGCTGCGCACGGCAGGGAGGGTGTTTTTTCGCATTATTTTTTTTTTTTTAGCATGTAGCTAGCCTAGCGCTAGCTACATGCTTCCCCCCTCCCTGCGGCGTCCCCCCGAATGCGCCGATCGCCGCCGGCGCATATACCCATCCGGAAATCCCGTTCTGAACGGGATTTCCAGGAGGGCTTCCCCCGTCGCCATGGCGACGGGCGCGATGACGTCACCGACGTCATCGACGTCGTGACGTCAGAGGGAGTCCCGAACCACCCCTCGACGCTGCCTGGCACTGATTGGCCAGGCAGCGCACGGGTCTCGGGGGGGGGGACACCCTCTGTCGCGGCGGGTTGCGGCGAATCGGCGGGGAGCGGCGGCGATCGTAAGTTACACGCAGCTAGCAAAGTGCTAGCTGCGTGTAACAAAAAAAAAATTATGCAAATCGGCCCAGCAGGGCCTGAGGAATCCTCCGCGGCAGGTTACCCCGAGCTGAGCTCGGGATAACCGGCAGGGAGGTTAAACAAAACAAACAAAAAAAACCGGATAATCCTTTGTTTTTATTGATCGAAAAAAAAAAATATTATTTTCGACTTTCATTCAATTCGATGGTTTTGGTTAAATAAACAGGAAAAATCGAACATTTTTATTCTACTGAGTATGGGCAGTTGGGCACCATTAGGTAAGTATCTAAGTCTATTTTTTTTTTTTCTTAAAAAGATATCCGAGGTGAAAGAAAGAAACAGATGAAAGTGAAGCCTTATATGGAATCTGCTTGGTCTCCAGACCACGACCGCATCATCTATTCCCTCCCGCGATCTCTTATTTGCCATTAATTCGGTATGGGTCCCAAATACCGGAAGTCACTGACCCTAAAGGTGCGTACACACATGCGACTATAGTCGTTTGAAACGATCGTTCCCCGATCGTTTCAAACGACGATCGTTTAAAAAAAAGCAACCAATGATCATTAAGTCTATGACGGACGAGCTAGATCGTTAAAAACAAACGATCTAGCTTGGCGGATTTTTACCAACGACGATCGTTTTCAAGTGTAGTACATCGTTGGAAACGGTCGTTCGTACTAGGCTTGACATGCGCATTTTGCTATTTCTCCATGAAACTTCTCATTTTTATGCGCAGGCGCAATAGTTGCTTTACGTGATGTAACGTTCGTTCTAACGATCAGATCGTTACACACCTTTTAAAACTAACTTTACTTAGGTCGTTCTTTCATCAATTAAAAGTTTGTTCGTCGTTCTCAACGAACGATCGTTGTCGCATGTGTGTACGTAGCATTACTCTGGCCTGTGCATGCAGAAATTCCATTGGGTTTTCAGGTCAAGTGAACATTAGCGCAAATGTCATGTTAAACGCAGGATCCACGACATCACCACTGAAGGAGCGCAAGATGAGCCCATTGTTTTTGTGTTTACCCCGCCTGCTCCACCATGCACCATCAGTGTTTCTCTACTCCCTTCCATGAACAATACACACCGCTTATCTCTATAACAACATGTCTATATAGAACTTTTTCCTTGCAGTGTTACCGTAACAACTAAGTACAATCGCTATAACACAGATTCCGCATGAACCCTAATTTATTTACTCCATAGTTCAAACTACCGGCATATAGAAAAATTGTTCCACATCCTTAGGCATGGAGTTACACACAAACATTTAAAATAAAATAAAAGTAAAAATAACCCAACATCATAAAAGGAACAAGGTAAAAAGATAAAAAGAGCTTGTTAAAACCAAAGACAAATCCAGTACAAAGCATAAGGGAGACAGGTGGGGAAAGTTTAAGGAGATTTTAAGTATGAGAATATCCAAATGAGATTCAATCACATCTGTTACAATCTGTGGGGCTGCTGAAAATGTACGCATGTTGTTTTCACTGAAGAGAACCACTAATTATACACTTCATCGTAGCTTCATGAAAGTTTACTTCAAGGTCACTATAAGGCCCCGTTCACACTGCACGCGTTTCCAGCCGCGTTTTGGAAACGCGTGCAGGTGGCTGACACGCACAACATCAGACAGTGCATAGAGTGCACTGTCTGATGTTCACACTGCATGCGTTCCGGACCTGTGCGGTCCGGGAACGCATGCTGCACACATTTTTTGCCAAAACGCGTGGCTGTCCCATTCACTTTTCAGTGATGGGATCAGCCACGCAACGTATACAAATGCGGATGGCGTGCGTTCGTACGCGTTGCTTTCCGCGTGCGTGCCCGTCCGCGTTTGTAATGTGAACGCGGCCTAAAGCTCCTTTCCAGCCTCAATTATTACAAATACGCTCTCAAACCAGCAATCATTTAACATGTGAAGTAAGGTAGTAAAAGCTAATTTTTGCATTTTCAGAGCAGTCATGTGACCACCGATACGGAATACCCAGAAAGCTCATGGTGACCGTGACCACACCCCTATGAGAGGACTGTGCCCTTCTCTGGGACTGCTGAAGGAGTGATGCCATCTGTGAGGGCAGGCATGGCAAAGGTGGACCTGCAGTGGAGAAAATAGGAGAGCTGTTGTCTGCCTGTCACTTAAGGTGGCCAATAACGATCCAATTTCTGGCGAAAAATCGTTCGAGCTAAATATTCTGATGGGAAGAAAAATCATTCACTACACCATCAACGAACCAATCTTTGCTTCCCATCTATCACAACCAACAAGAAAATCCAAATTTTGATTTGATGAAAATCCAATCAGATGACTATTTTTATAATCGATTGTACCCATCAACAGAGATTATTTACAAACAATCTGATCAGAATTTCTGATTGTGCAAATGATTTTTCGCTAGAAAGTGGCCACCTTAACAGTGATAGGTGAACGTGAGGAAAGGAGGGGGGGGGGGGGGTCAGGTTTAGAAAGAGGGGTCATATTTTTGAGTGAGAAGGTCACATTTTAGGGAGCAATGGAAAGCTGGAACATACTATGGGGTGACGATAGATCAATTTGATAACATGCAAGTACTGGAAAGCGGTCAAACATTTGGGGCATGGAGCGTTGGCAAACGGTAGAGCAAACGGTCATATAAGCAAGGTTTAGATGGGTTGACTCAACAAGGTTCTGCAAAGTCTCACTGAGACCAGGTACCCCTGCAGAGACTCACTGAGACCTGGTACCTCTGCACAGACTCACTGAGATCTGGTACCTCTGCACAGACTCACTGAGACTGGTACCTCTGCACACTCACTGAGACCTGGTACCTCTACACAGACTCAATGAGACCTGGTACCTCTGCACAGACTCACTGAGATCTGGTACCTCTGCACAGACTCACTGAGACTGGTACCTCTGCACACTCACTGAGACCTGGTACCTCTGCACAGACTCACTGAGACCTGGTACCTCTGCACAGACTCACTGAGACCTGGTACCTCTGCACAGACTCACTGAGACCTGGTACCTCTGCACAGACTCACTGAGACCTGGTACCTCTGCACAGACTCACTGAGACCTGGTACCTCTGCACAGACTCACTGAGACCTGGTACCTCTGCACAGACTCACTGAGACCTGGTACCTCTGCACAGACTCACTGAGACTGGTACCTCTGCACAGACTCACTTAGACCAGGTATCCCTGCAGAGACTCACTGAGACCTGGTACCTCTGCACAGACTCACTGAGACCTGGTACCTCTGCACAGACTCACTGAGACCTGGTACCTCTGCACAGACTCACTGAGACCAGGTACCTCTGCACAGACTCACTGAGACCTGGTACCTCTGCACAGACTCACTGAGACCTGGTACCTCTGCACAGACTCACTGAGACCTGGTACCTCTGCACAGACTCACTGAGACCTGGAACCTCTGCTCAGACTCACTGAGACCTGGTACCTCTGCACAGACTCACTGAGACCTGGTACCTCTGCACAGACTCACTGAGACCTGGTACCTCTGCTCAGACTCACTGAGACCTGGTACCTCTGCAAAGACTCACTGAGACCTGGTACCTCTGCACAGACTCACTGAGACCTGGTACCTCTGCACAGACTCACTGAGACCTGGTACCTCTGCACAGACTCACTGAGACCTGGTACCTCTGCTCAGACTCACTGAGACCTGGAACCTCTGCACAGACTCACTGAGACCTGGTACCTCTGCACAGACTCACTGAAAATCGAATACCTCTGCAGAGACTCCCAGAGACCTGGTACCTCTGCAGAGACTGGCTTTAGGCACTGTACACAGATCTGGCACAGACTCACTTAGACCCAGCACCTCTGCGGAGACTCACTGAGATGGGGTACCTCTGCACAGATACACACACAGATCTGACTTGTGGGCTGCTGCTGGCAGAACATTACAAGGCTTCTCTGTACAATCTTATCTGCAACAGTTGCAGGACATAAAGCAGTTCTCATTATTCGCTTCCATGGGAAACATATTTATAGAACTTTCCACTGAATACAATGGAAATCTATTATTATCACGCAGCACTTGAATTACATAGGTTTTCAGACCACGCCTTTGGCTTAAACCAAAAACACCCAATATGGATAACCGTGCAGAAATGTTCCTTCTTCCAGTCACACATACCGGAGGGATCAAAAGATACCTATGAAACAACTACAGCAATTACTATGATTTTCAGGGTGAAACAACTGTTTAAGCATTATTTAAAGAGCAACTTTAAAGGAGACCTAAGGTGAGAGGGATATGGAGGCTGCCATATTAATTTCCTTGTAAACAATGCCACTTGCCTGCCAGTCCTGTTGATCCTCTAGCATAAGTAGTGTCAAAACCCTGAAACAAGCATATGGCTAATCCAGTCAAACCTTAGGCAGTTAAGTCAGAGTACCTGATCTGCTGCATGCTTGTTCAGGGTCTATGGCTAAAAGTTTTACAGACACAGGATCAGGAGGACTGCCAAGCAACTGGTATTGTTTAAAAAGGAAAAACATATGGCAGCCTCCATATCACTCTCTCCTCCCTCTGAGTAAGGACTGGCTTCCATTCCCATGAAAAATCGTTACCTTTTCTCGCCTAGATCATCAGGGGGGTCTTTAAGACTGATATTGTGGGGTCAGTGCTGTTCATCCAATATTCGGGTATCCAAACTACCCAGATAATCCAAACTTTTTATTGGATATCAGATATCTTTGTAAATCCGAATAGCACTATCCGAGCAAACTCGGATTTCCCATGTGAAATCCAAAATCCGAGCGGATAGTTAGTTTGGATATCCGAGCAGAATTAAAAAAAATCCCTTCAATGGCAAAAATACCTTTTGGAGGGAGGGAGAGAGAGAGCGAGAGAGAGAAAGCGCGAGAGAGGAGAGAGCGAGAGAGAGCGGAGAGAGAGAGAGAGAGAGAGCGCGCGCGAGCGAGAGAGAGAAAGAGAGAGAGAGAGAGAGAGAGAGAGAGAGCGCGAGAGAGAGACAGAGAGAGAGAGACAGAGACAGAGACAGAGAGAGAGAGAGAGAGAGAGAGAGAGAGAGAGGAGAGAGCGAGAGAGAGAGGAGAAAGGAGAAAGCGAGAGAGAGCGAGAGAGAGAGAGATTTGAAAGCAATTTAACCCTCTCCACTCGTATGTCCCACATAGCGGGAAACAGATACGGAAATACGGATAAGCCCAATGCGCTCGTAGCGGCAGTTTGCAGCGCATCAGGACCGCTGCAAACCGTCGATCACCATGCGACTGTTTGTGGGCATGTATTACTACATGCCCACAATACCTAGTGGCCGGCATCATCGCTAGAAGGAAGTGACATTTAGTCACTTCCGTTACTTTCCTGTTTTGTTTTGTTTTTATTAAAAAATAGCTGCTCATTCATTTTTTCAGATTCCATTCTGCAAAAAAAATAAAATAAAAATCATTGCCAATTAAATTTTATTTTTCTTGCAGATTGCCTGCAAAGTAGTAAATAGAATGAATGGCATCCTATGGGATGAACTGGGGGAGGGTGTAAATAGTAGCCAGTATTTTATTGCTAATATGCCTAATCGAAATACCAAAGATTGCATTGTGTGTAGGGACAGTAAGACATCGGGTGGCAGGCATAAAACCACCTATTATTGCGAAACTTGCTCACGCAGGCCCGGATTACACGCAGGAAACGTTTCTTCAATTTACTATACCTTGGCTTTCTCCTCTGCTACCAGCCAATAGAAGATACCAAACTGTCCAAATACAGTATCAAATTAAACGTTATAATGTGTTCTTTAAAATAAGATATACCATGTTACGGTGTTATGTTCCATGTTGAAATGAGAGAGAGAGTAAAAGGGAGAGCGCGTTTCTGTAAAAAAACTCAGAGCAGAAAAAAAAAAAACTCAGAGCAGAAACGACTTCCTTTAGAAAAGAACTCGGAGTGGAAAGGGTTAAGCCATTTTCAGGCCACTTCCGGTTTACTGTCCGGATATCCAGGATTTTGGGTTCGGATATCCGATTTTACTCGGATACCAAAAAGTTTGGATTCGGATATCCGATTCGGATCTGGATATCTGGGTATCCTGATCCAAATTCAATTCGGATTTTGAAAAGGCGTATCCGAGCAGCACTAATTGTGGTGAAACCCCTCCCACAGTGTGATGTCATCATCATGTTTGCTGTCTGTGAACCTTGTTGCATTGTGGGAAATAATGGCTTTCTCCAACTGCCAAGCAAGCAATATCCCTCTCTGTGCATAGAATTCCCCATAACGAACATTCCGTACAGATCACCTGGCAGAACTAAAGATGTCACCACCAGGGATAAATCTCAGAATGTAAATCAGGGAAAGGCAAGATTTTACAATGGGCAAACACTGTGTCAGGCTTGTCTGGTCAATGACTATAGGTCAGGCTGTATGCCCATATGACTGACCTATAGGCTAGCTCAGCCCGTAACACCTGCGAAAGCTCCTACCTAACACAATACAGTACTACAATACACCCTGCTTGTAGATGTAGCATACAGACTGACAGATAGTAATCCACCAACAGAACCTGAAAACTTAATGAAATGGGCACAGTAGTCACAAGTATATATGTATATAGTCACTTGAGGCCTAGAGAATGAGGCAATCCAGATGAATGAAGCAGATGACTGCAGAGACAGATGTTCCAGAATGGCAAGGCAGTACAGATACCGTATATTCAGGCGTATAAGACGACCCGCCAACTTTCCCAGTTAAAATATAGAGTTTGGGCTATATTCGCCATATAAGACTACCCCTCTTACAATGCACACCACATAAAAATAAATAAAACAACATCATACACTGTTGCTAAGTAAGAACAGTTACTGGCGCTGTACTGCATGTGGTATACAGTATATAACAGTATTTAGATGATTGACTGGTTGGATTGGCCAACTCTCCCTCTCCCTAAGAGGATTGGTCAGCTCTCCTCGTCTACCTGTTTATCAGAGTGGTATGGAAGAATAGATTGCGCTGTGCCCTTGTATCCTATTTACCTCCTTCTCTGCCTCTCAGATCTCACACATGTGCGCCTGTCCGTAACAGGATAGGGCGTATCACCCGGCATCAATGACACCCGGCGTATAAGACGACCCCTGACTTTTCAGATGATTTTCAAGGGTTAAAAAGTAGTCTTATACGCCAGAATATACTGTATTACTTTGCGGAGATAGCATGGTCAAGGTAAGCCGATATCAGAGGTAAGCCGATATCAGTCCAGGCAGCGTTCATGCAAGTCAGTGTCCAAGCAGAGGCAGAATTCTGGCAGCCAGCAAGCGTAGTCCAGGTATCAGGCAGAAGTTGGCAACAGGAATCAGAGGTTAGTGTGGTCAGGTTACAAGGCAATAGTCAGCAACCGGAATCAGAGGTTAGCATGGTCAGGATACAAGGCAATAGTCGGCAACCGGAATCAATCAGAGGTTAGCGTGGTCAGGATACAAGGCAATAGTCGACAACCGGAATCAGAGGGTTAGCGTGGTCAGGATACAAGGCAATAGTCGACAACTGGAATCAGAGGGTTAGCGTGGTCAGGATACAAGGCAATAGTAGGCAACCAGAATCAATCAGAGGTTAGCGTGGTCAGGATACAAGGCAATAGTCGACAACCGGAATCAATCAGAGGTTAGCGTGGTCAGTAGGCCTGAACGATTTTGGGAAAAAATTCAATTGAGCGATTTTTGTCCAAAATCACGATTTCGATTCAATTCAAGATTTCCTTAAAATCAAGCTTTGTTCCCAATCTGTGCCTCTGTCGTCCTCTCTCTTTGTGCACCCTCTGTGCCTCCTCTGTCCCCCAAGCTCCAGTACTGCTGGACATACCTTCCAACACGAGTCCAGCGATGCCCGTCTATCCACTTCGCCTCCTGTAGGCTCTAATGCATGACATACTTCCTGTAGGTCATGTGACATGCAGGAACCAGGAAGCATGCCGTGCAAAAGAGACGGCGAGAGAGGAGGAAAAGCCTTGACTCCTGTCAGAAGGTATTTCCAACACTGCCGATGTTGCAGGCCGCACATGCCAGGACTTTGGGAAAGTTTGAAGCCGCTTCTTCAAACTTCCCCCATGTGGATATAATGTAATCACGGAAATTGCCATTTTGACGATTCAGAAATTGTGAGCTTGGTGATCACGATTTCGATTTAAATTCGATTTATCTTTCAGGCCTAGTGGTCAGGATACAAGGCAATAGTCGGCAACCGGAATCAATCAGAGGTTAGCGTGGTCAGGATACAAGCAGTAATTGGCAACAGGAATCAATCAGGTAGTGAGTGCATACCCAGCAACAAGCCACAGCTAATGCTATCACGGGTGATCACTGGGGGTGCTCTCTGAGTTTAGATACAAGGACTAACCAATCAACACAAAAGAAGAATTGAAAATAAACCAATCGCTGATCAGCGTATCAGCTAATCAGCTGACACACAGGCACACATGAACTAATGTTTACATCTGCGGAGCGCGTACTGGGAACGCATCCTTAGATTATCCAATGGAGTCTGAGAGTCGCTCTGCACTCCAGTGACGTCAGCATCTCGCCGAGACCCGGAAGTCCGCACTGTAGCAGGGGTCTCGGCGTTCTTTCGCCGCCTGAAAACCAAGGACCTTACACACTGACTAAATAATCTATAAATGAATATTGTAAACAATCAGCAATTTTATTCATTATGTTATTTTCACTACAGTTCCTCTTTGATTTACACAAGCTTCTCTTGGAATAAAGCCCTAGAACTCTCTGCATAATTACACAAGTCACTAATAAAAAGCACCGCCTTCGGGAATAGCCTGCGCTAAACAAAGAGCCAGGGAATACGTCAGGAAGGAATTAAGCGGAACACACACTTGTGCGTTCCTGACAAGGTGCTGAAATCACTCGACAGAACGACTTTCAGATCCCCCTGCTTCCCTCGTCTTCACTGCAGGACCAAGAAAGAGAGTTGTTGATTTTTAACTAAGCCGTTTGGTATTTAACAAGGCAAATACAGAGATCGCCCTGCTGTGTCAACACACACCACACGGGAGAATGGAGGCTCGCAGCCTTTCCTATAACTCTTTTCAGAAATAGTTAATAATAACTGGAAATGTATGTTTGAGCAGCGTGCGCACTATGGAGACAGGAATATCCTCCTACAATGCAGAGGGCTACTTCACGCTTACAGGCCTCCTCCACTAGGCAAAAGATTGGTAACCGGATAGTAAAACTTTAGACACTACAGCATGACGATGACGGGACTCCAACTACTGCGGATCTGCTGCAATCCTGGCTACACACATGCCCACGTTTCAATTGTAATTGTTCATTAGCACTAAAGCCTGGTACACATTTTCAATTATAATTGACCAATCACTGGCCAATTTTACCACCTTCATGTAGTGTGAGTGTTTACCTATACTATCTGCTCATAGTATTCTATATCTGTTGACCCTCATGGCCCTTTTACACCAGGGCGGTGCGGTATTTTTTACCACACCCCACCGCCGTGCAATGAAAGTCTATGGAGACTTTCATACTTCCGCGGTACTGCGCGGCGTAAGTGACGTTTTCGCTGCATCCCTGGTGCAAGTCCAAAACTACATTAACGCTGCAGTGGTGCGACGACTTGCGGTGATCTGCGTCGGCCCGGAAGTCATGTTAGCCTATGGCGACGTGGGGATATTAAAACAATTAACGACGCAGCACGCATGCGCGGAAGCGTATTTTAACAATATGCTTCCGCATACCTGAAGCAGGAAGTGACGGCAAGCGCGCGTGACTTCCTGCTTGCAATAGCACAGTGTTCCCTGAAGGCCTGTTTTTGACGGTGCAGCGCACCCATCACCAACGCTGGATTACAGTGTGAAACCAGCCTCATACTACAGGCAGGTGGTAAAATTGGTCAGTGATGGGCCAATCATATAACTGAAAGTGTGTCCCAGGCTTAAGAGGTCCAACTGAATGCGGTGCAATCTCCCTTGATTCCACTTTAAAGCACACCTGAAACAAAAAAAAAACAGCCCCTATGAGGGTTTTTACCTCTGGAGGGGGAAGCCTCAGGACCCTAATTAGGCTTCACTCGACCTCTGTAGCCTCAGGGATCCAGCTCTGGCTCCCCAGGAAATTCCCCCGACAAGCACCGTGTAGGTGTGTCCTCCACCTGTCAGCTGGTGCGACTCCCAGCCTCCTCACTGCCGTCACTGCGATAGTCTGTACCACGTGCAGCATGTGGGATGTCACTCACATGTGCCTTGTGCCACATGATACAGGCTTGATGGAGGTGAGGAGGCCGGGAGCCGCGCTAGCTGAGAGGTGATAAATAACGGGGGGGGCGGGGGGAGGCATTTCACACTTTGTAACACTTTGGGGGACCGCAGTGGTGGTGGTGGGGGAGGGTCTGTCGCTTAGGTCAGTCACTGCAATGTTGCATGCTGTTGTTACTGCCGCACACCCAATATAGCAAATGTGACTGAGATTTTCCATCATGTCCAATTGATGCTTTTGACTGATTTCGGACAGAAATCGACTGAATCAATGATCAGCCAGACCGGTTTTCCGATTCGATAAAATCAACTAATCGGATGGTCGATCAGGCCATAAAATCGGTAGATGTATGGCCACCTAAACACATCTACAATCATCTTATTTGTGGTGGAGCAGCCAGTCAGTGGACACTGTAATGCATAAGAGAGATGAGCCTGGTACTAACCACGCAACGAGTCCTGCGATGCCCCCTTGACAACCGTCGTCAAGCAACACTTCTTCTTGCCTGTGGGTATGCACGACGTCACACAACGCTACATGCTGGGAGTGAATGAGACTTCAAGCGAAGTACTATGCGCGGGAGTCGTCGGGGATCTTAGCAATTCGATCTGCCGTGACGGACACTAAGCGAGTTTCGTGTGACTGTACCCACATTGCGATATCGCAGAAACGACCGATCGCCATTCAAAAAATCGTCGGTTGTCAGGAAAATCATCTGTAAAATCGCGACGTGGGTACATAGCTATAGACTCCGAGAACTCAGGATCTGCTGATGCGCAGGACTGGACAAATGCAATTGTCAGCTCGCTGCAGTGTGAAGGTGAACTATGTTGGTGTGCTCAAGTCACATATATAAACATTTTTTAACAAAGTTTCGTGTCACTGGCGCTTGTTCCCCGCTAGATCAAGGCTTTTGATCTAGCGGTGAACAAGCCCCAGCGATGCAAAACTCTGAGATCTTCGACCTGGCGCCCACCTAGCCACCCATAGCTGAATGGATCATATGCAACTGTAGTGTGTTTTACATTTTTCAATAAAGCTTTGAGTGGCAGTGCCAGTCCTTCTCTCTCTCTCTATTGGACAGTCAGTGGACACTACAGTTGCTTTCAGGACACAGGCATAAATGTTTTATGGAGTTTCTTCTCACAACAGATGCCCCATCGCTGGGAGTTCCTGAGCCTGAAGAAACCTGTGAGGTTTGTGCTGGAAACTTGCTGTTTTGTGTGGCTCCATGCCAGACGAGGAGTGATGTTTCATCTTGCAGGAGACGGAACAAAGCTCCAGTCTACCAAGCCAAACATTCCAAACAAGCCCAGTATTATAGAGCGAGGGCAAAGAACGGCACTAATAGACGGGAGTAAAATGACTTCCAATGGCTTGGTGACACGCAGGTCAAAATATTGACTCGAAGAAAATGGGAAAGAGTAAAATTTCTGCTGCTTATCACTCAGGAGGAAAGTGCGCTGCCATGCTGAGGAATGCCGCCGCTATCTGAGGGCCTTTCAACTTTTTTTTTTTTTATACAGAACAATAACTTTCTGTAAGAGGTACTCAAGCAAAAATCTCAAGCTCAGCCAATAATCAGCCGGCAGACTTGGTATACTAAAATGTACAAATCAGGTAATCAAAATGAGAAAAATACATTCAAACTCAGTTTAAAAAAACGGTAAATAAAGGTAAAGGTGAAAAGGACATGATCATGCTGCCAAAAATAATAGTTAAAATAGTAGTTTTTTTTTTTTAATGTACAGGTTAAAAAAAACCATCACCCAGGGCCAGGAAGGCCTCCATAGTGATAAAACAGGAAGTTCTGAATCAGAATGATAACATTTATTGACTTGCGAAAAACCCACTGATACGAACTGCCGGGGACTTCCTGCATTTTGCCCTCCACTCTCCCCTTCCGTTCTCCTCTGCTCCCCTTGAATAATGTAAAGCAGCGGCAGCACGGCTCAGTGGGCTCACCTCGTATCTCAGCTCCAACGCCGATCAGAGACCTCTCCTCTCCCTCAAGGCTCTCCTAGTGCTGGCTTCTGCTGATGACACCATCAGCAGAAGCCAGCACTAGGGGGCGTAGTGAGGGAGAAGAGAGGTCTCTGATCGCCACTGGAGCTGATGTATAACATGTGCCGCTCTGCCACTACTTTACATTATTCAGGGGGAGTGGAGGAGGACATATGGAGGAAACGAAGGGGACACATTGGGGAACAGAAGGGGACACATGGGGGACACAGTAGTTTAGGGAGAACAACTACAAGACACTCCTAGACCATGGGTGCACCAGGTTTAGAATATTTTTTCCCCTGGTCTTTGCCTTCTAAACCTAGGTGTGTCTTATAGGCCCGGAGCATCTTATATGCTGAGAGATTTGGTAGATAGTGCCCCCCCCCTTCCCCTCAAAACTGTCAAATCCAACAGGTCAGATCAGATCTATGATACAGCCCATTATAAATATGTGATTAAGTTCTGTAATAAATAGCAGAGAATAACAGCTGACTTACCTCCATCAGAGCAGCAGCACGCTCCTGATCATAATGCCCCAGCAGGCTATTTGGGAAAAAGGTCATGTTGTAGCTCATCCCCATACACCTGCGTACTGTGATGGGCTCACAAGTAAACAGACTGTGACCACAAACGAGAGGAGACACTAAAGTGCTCAGAATGACCATCCTGTAGAGCGCCATCTTCCCTCCGAGGACTGAACAGGCTGTGACTGGTCAGCTGGGCTTACGGCTTCCTAACATGGGCGGCCGGCACGCTGCTAGGAATGAACCAATGGTGGAGTACTCTCGTTGCCACGGCTCCCAGGGGCCAATGCAGTGCCAGGCTGAGGAGCTATGCAGGTCTCATCTTCAGCGGGCATCCTGTGGAAGAGAGAGACAAGAAATGTAAAAGGTGTTTAGAATAAGGCATGTCCCGCTTGGCACACTGGGCTAAACACAGGAAGCGTGATAATAAACACTTACAAGGTCCTTCTAAGAAAGGCTTGTCATTTTACTATAATGGGAGCTCTAACAAGCAGGATGTACAAGTATAACTTTGTACTAATTAACACGTTTTAAGCTGAAATTGTCACATTGGAAAATGTGACCAGGATACAGAACTGTTAAGGTGACAACACCCTGTCTGCGTGTACCTGTATGACGGCTTACATCATTCCACTATAGTCCTTACAGAGTATAATCTTGTAATAATAAACTCTGGTATATTAAACATTTGGGTATAGTAAACTACCTCTCTAGATCCCGGCCAATCTCCATTATAAAAGTCTATGGGAGCAACGCCTGGTATACGGTAGTAACTCTGATATCATGAAACTTACAGTAAGCATGTTTTTTTGGACCCTATGTGGTGCTGACTCTGGATATAGTAAACCGTGGGCGGGGCATGTGTCATATGTCAGTGTGAAAGCCATGGTTGGCTGCTCTCTTCAGGCTGGTTACAGGTGAGATGATGTCTGATAACATTTGTAAGACATGAAGAATGGCACCGGCACAGGATATTGAGTACTGTACAAATAAGCAGCCTGGGGAAAATGAGGAATAATGTGAACATAATCAAGAGGATGCAGTGTTACCACTTCCACTTTGCTATCACTGATAAAAGTATTGTGACTGTCACAGGATTGTACTCTCTCCCGGGAATGGGCCCATTTCCATCTGCGAATGGGAGCCGGAGGGATGCGATGCGGCTACGCATTACTTCCGCTCCCATTTGCGTCACTTCTGCATCCCCCGAATGGAGGTGATGGGGATGGATGCGGGCGGAATGCGGGCGTGCGAGAATCTGTAGCATGCTGCAGATTTTCTGAACTCCGCACCGCCCCAGATAACCTGCACGCAATGGAAACTGTTCCATTGCCGTGCATTGGTTACAGTTCGGCCACGGTGCAATGCGGCTATGTAACCGCATTGCACTGCGTGTAGTGGAAATGGGCCCGATGACGCTCCTGGTAGCGTGTAGGTATCAGAGCCATTCACATTACATGAGAGTGGCTTATTATGGCTTATTATGATTGGCTACATTTTGAAGAGAGGCTTTATGATTGGCTCAAGTGTGAGCAGAAAGTTTGCAGGGCACGTGCTGCAAGTCCCGCCCGCGTAGGTATCAGGGTCAATTACAGGAAGCGAGTGGCTGTCTCTATTCAGTGACAGCTGCCCTGGATACTGTACTAGTGACTTGTCCAGCCTGGCTATGTAGTCCTAAGGTATGCTTACCCTTGTAGGCCACCAAATGTGCAAGTGCTAGTAATGTACCTCCAACGGGAGGACAGAGTTGCTCCTTTGCAGCAGAGAATGTGCCAGGGCATGCTGGGCCATTTCTAGGGCAATTTCTGATATAGTAAACCACTTTTCCTGGTCCCTTGGAGTTTACTATAAAGAGATTATACTGTAGTGCTCCCATCCCACACTGCCGCTGCCTGGACCCTCCTGCACATGGCGACCGCGCCCCTCTTCTTGCACCTAAGAAACTGCACCTGCACGAGCACAGCCACCACTACACAGGCGCAGCTGGGTTCACACAGGCACAGAACGGCCGCACTCATGCCTGAAGAGGCAGCGAGAGTGGAATCCAGCAGGAGTTTTTTGGATACCTTCCTTTTTTTGGGGGGGGGAGGGGGGGGTGGAGGGTTGTGTTTGATGATGGAGGACCGCATGGAAAGCCTCTGGAGTATCCAGAAATTTCGTCTCCTTAGGTGTTTAAAGAGAAACTGTGGCCAAGGATTAAACTTCATCCCAATCAGTAGCTGATTAGCAGATGCCCCCTTTCCCATGAGAAATATTTTCCTTTTCACAAACAGATCATCAGCGGGCTTTATATGGATGATATTGTGGTGAAACCCCTCCCACAGCGTGATGTCAGGACCATGGTTGTTGAGCCGCAATAGCAGCATAGGGGGCGATATACAGGCTGGGAACGCGAACAATCACTCGCGTTCCCATGCCTGTCGGCCAGTGACGGCCAAACCGGAAGTGTTCGCCGGCGGGTCCTGGTCCTGGTTTACTTTAAGTTGCCTAATAATTATGATCAGTAATAGTCACCTGAACACACAGATATCCCCCTAAAATAGCTAAAACTAAAAATATTCAGCTTTGATATTAATTAGTTTTTTGGGTTCATTGAGAACATGGTTGTTGTTCAATAATAAAATTATTCCTCAAAAATACAACTTGCCTAATAATTCTGCACTCCCTGTATATAGTGCCTCCATCTTCTGCAGCGAGTATTTATAGTCTTACCAAGCAGTTCATCATCACCTCCTCTATAGCATGTAATAACTGGTTATTTTTGAAGGCAGGCTTTATAGAAGGAATAGCGGTTTATTATACACCTACTCTTCTTGAATGCTCAGTAAGCAGTAGCAGTGTTAGGGAGTCTTGCCCAAGGTCTCCTTACTGAATGGGTGCTGGCTTACTGAATAGAAAGAGCTGAAATTTGTATCACTAATCTTTAGCAATGATCCCCTATTCACATTTACCAACAGTGAAAAATGTTGGGTGGATTAACTGTTTAAAGTGAACCAGAGACGAAGCACCCTCATGTATTTTACCATATATATATATAAGTGGTAGCATTAGAGAAAACACCTACCCTGTTCTCTGCTTTATTCTTCACTGCTCAGTTTGCTTCTTTTCAGCCCTGATAAAATCCCTGGCTGAGCATTCAGTCTGGCTTTGCTCAGGATTCATTATAGCTGAGTCATTATAGCAGAGCCAGAAGGGGACAGGCTTGGGCTTAAAAAGACATCAGAGAAGACAGACTCAGCTATAATGATTCCTGAGCAAAGCCATGCTGAATGCTCAGTCGGGGATTTTATCAGGGCTGATAAGAAGCAAGCTGAGCAGTGAAGAATGAAACAGAGAACAGGGTAGGTGTTTTCTCTAATGCTCCCCACTTATATATATATGGTAAAATACATGAGGGTGCTTCGTCTCTGGTTCACTTTAATGCCGAGTAGATTTCCCCAGGTATTATTGCAGACAGGAGTAGCGAGTGTATAGTTCCAGCAGCAGACAATTAGACTTATAACTCCCCATGGACAATCCGGTCTCATAATTCTTGTTTGTCTGTAACACAAAATGACAAGCGGAACAGTTCTCACAGAGGATACCTGGAGGATGAAATTCCAAAAGCCGTTCTTTAACCCATTCATGTCACTTTGAACTGGATTACATCTCAAAGAAATAGAAAAAAACAAAACAAAGCACACCTGAAGCGAAAAATGTGTTATGATATAATGAACAAAACATTAGTAACAAAAAAAAAAAGAGTCTCATATTTTTATCTTCAGTTATATAGCTTTTTTTTTTATAACATTGCATCATTCTGTCACCGTTGCAGTTTTAAATCCATACTCTCTCTTTTAAGCTATAAAACAAAGCAGAAATAATAACATTGGACCTGAAGTAAATCCTTATCTCAAGCTATCTCTCACTGATTCCTCGCTGTTTAAATGCTTCAGAAAACAGGACTGTATTTGACCCAGCGGGTCAAACCGCTCAGAGAAGCTCTTTTGCATAAATAACAACTGAAGGTTTTTAACTCTTCCTTTACTGGAAAGCAATATGAGACTTTTCTTTGCTACTAATGTTCTATTTCGAACTCTTTTCTTTGCTGGTACTGTTCTAGCTTACCACACATACAATTCATGATCTCATAAGTGTATTTCCGCTTCAGGTTTGCTGTTAAAGACTACTTTTCAGTCTTGCCTTGAAAAAGTCAAGCAAACTTGATGAAACGCGTTGGCTATTGTTTTTGACCATCCAGGCCACCGTTACAGGAAGAGTCCGCGGAAGAGCTTGCTGCTCAGCAGCCGTGCTATCGGCCTGGCGTGGGGCGTGGAGCCGGTGAGGAGGACACGCAGCCCAGAAGGATACTACCCAAGCGGGGAAGAACAGCTATTAAAGCGGGGACGCCCGTGAATGAGTTGGTACACGTGAGTGCTTAATGTGGCTGCAATTGGGCCACAGAGTGTGAGCAGCAAATAGCGGGCATTGTAAAACAGACCCCCCAAGTGCACTGGGATGCGGTCTAACGGACAACTGGAGGTCAGTGTGGTTTTATTCCATGCGGAGGACTGTAATGCCACTGTTTGATACACATGGTGCTTTATGGCTAAGTTTTCCTATTGAGGATTGTGCAATAAGAGTCAAGACCCTCCCTGATGGTATCTATAGGAGAGTGTCCGAAGGCTGTATAGGGAAAGGACTGGACTATTTGCATGCGAAGATATCCCAGTAAAAGGATTCATATGAGGTTTAGGACTAGCAGCACATGAGTATATAGCCTTTAGGTTAGGTGGTAATGGATTCTCCGGTTTTATAGGGGTGTGCAATAATTGGAGGGGGGGGGTGTTTTTTCTTGTATGTAATTGCTTTACACAATAATACAAGTGAATTGAAAACAAGTTCAAACCCTCCAGTGTTTTGTTTATATGATGCTGTTAAAGACTGCCCAGCCAAAGTTATCCCCAAGGTACCCTGTGAGAAGAATCATCCCGCCTGATATTTTATGTAGGAGGGTAAAAATGATGGTTTGGCTCAGTGATGAGTTAAGGTGGCCATACACAGGTTGATTTGCCATTAGATCGACCAACTGACAGATCCCTATCTGATCAAATCTGATCAGAGAGGGATCGTATGGCTACCTTTACTGCAAACAGATTGTGAATCGATTTCAGCCTGAAACCGATCACAATCTGTGGAGCTGCTCCTGCCGCCTGTCCCCCCCCCCCCATATACATTACCTGAAGCTGGCTCCGGGTCCTCTTCTCCGCGCTGCACCGCATCCCAGCGTACACTGTGTCACTCCGTGACCAGGAAGTTCAAATAGAGCGCCCTCTATTTGAACTTCCTGGTCACTGGAGTGACACAGAAAGTTAATGTACGCTGGGATGGAAGCAGGAACAGAGCGGTGCAGCGTGGAGAAGATGCCCGGGAGTCAGCACAGGTAATGTATACCTGTATCGGATCGGCCACCGCTAGCAACGCGCCCCCTACCCGCGGGCGATCGACGGTAATTTCCCGCACGGCAGGATCGTTCGCGCTAAACGCACCCGCCGATCCGATTTCCTCCCGAAATCGGATCGGCGGGTGCGTTTAGTGCGAACGATTGGCAGCTGATTCGAATCTGCTGTCGAAACGGCGACAAATCAAGCCAGTGTATGGCCAGCTTTACTGATCTAATGACTTACCTCACAAGATATGTGGTGTACTGTAATGCTATATACAACTGGCCATATATGAGATACTTTAAAGAGGAGCTGTCAGCCATACTATCTCAGAAAAAAAACACATATATAACTAGATAAATACTTGCTCTACTTATTTAACATATGTATTGTACTGTCCACATATTGATTTTAGTGATTCTTCTATAGTAAAAAAAAAAGAGAAAATCCTTCTCGACTCTATTGAAGCCAATCTTGACATAATTTCCTCCCTTACTCGGTCTGTGTTTGCACTGGCCGCTCTCCTCCCAGTCTAAAGACACTCCCATCCAGCTCTGCAATATAAAGTGCATTGTCATTGTATGACTCTGCAGCTTCTCAATCAGAGAGGAACAGAGGCGTGGGAGGGGAAAACAGGAGGGAAAGAGGCTTCAGCCAATCAGGCTGCATTAGTTAAGTCTGAGGGGAAAGTAAAGAAGAAAAAAAAAAGAAAATCCAGCATGCCCTGCAACTTCCTTTGTGTGGCAGATGTACTATATAAGAGCACTGGGGAATTATCTTTTTTATGGACATGAAAAGTATGAGTGATTTTTAACTTTTGGATTGTCTGGTTAGCATTTGTATTACTTGTTTACCAGATAAAAATAAAGAATTGATTTTTTTATTTTATGCCTGACAGTTACGCTGCTGCAGACAGTGGGCTGACAAGCACCTATGGCCAGCCGTCTACTAGCTGCAGGCGAGCCCATGGAGACATGGCTATGATTCAGCTGATAAACCACATCAACAAGAAGCAGAGAGTTCAGAACTCAGGTGAAGAATCTGTCCTAATGGTTAGCTAATAAAAAATGCCCCTCTCAGCCCCAAAAAAACTTGCTGTTCCCTCATCTTCAGAGGGATGTGGCGGCTGCCATATTTATTTCTTCTTAACCTCCTTAGCGATAATCCCGAGTCCGGCTCGGGCTGGAAAGCCGCAGCTCAGAGTGGTAATCCTGAATTGGATCCATTGGAGGTGCGTAATGTGCAGGGCTGTCGCCGATCTATCGAGCAGTATGATTTTTAGTGGCTAAAAGCTTGAGAAAAAAAATTACCGCCAGGGAGGTTAAACAATACAGTTTCCCTGGCATCCTGCTGATCTTTCATGCATTGGTAGTGTTTGAATCACACACATGAAAAAAGTATGCAGCAAAGGCAGTCAAACTTAAAGTGGACCTGAACTCTTGCACAGGACAGAAGGAAAATAGAGAAAACCACCCTGTATGTATATAGCGAGTTAAGCCTGTCTAATCCCCCCTCATCTGTGACTAATCACAACTGTAATTTGATCTCTCAGCTGTGTCAGCTCAGGAATCTCAGCATCCTCGGCAGAGCAACTTATTTGTAAACACAGGATGATAACCCTATGTCTGCTTCCATGAAGGCAGAAAGTAGACCCAATGCAGGATTTGTATCAGCTGTGACAAAGAAATGTTTCTCTTTAGGCTGGTTTCACACCAGGACGTTGCGTTTTAGGGGACGTTATGGTCGCAAAACGTGCCCCTAATGCAACGCCTGGTGCTCCCTGCTTTGGACGTCAGAGTGAGCCGCGTTGTGCAGCTCACTCTGGCGTCCGTGATGCGTACTCTTGGACGCATGCGGCATCACGTGGTCCCGCCCGGCCAATCGCCGCACAGAGCGGCCGTTCCAGGAAGTAAACACTGCACGTCACTGAGTGCAGTGAATATTAATTAGCCATGTGCCTGGCCGCTCTCCGCTCCTCCCCAACGTTACTGAGCATGTGCAAGCAGTCTAACGCGGCTTAGCCGCTTACAAAGTACTGCATGCAGTACGTTATATTATGGCGCAGCGTTACACTGTAACGCAACGTGGGCACTGTGAACAGCCCATTGATTTTTCATTGCTGTGCGGTGGGGTGCATTACAGGCTGCTTTAACGTGCGCCTGTAACGTCCCACTGTGAAACCAGCCTTAAAGATTATTATGCTGTTGCGTATCTTTTAGAACAGAGAGGAAGTTCTGAGTTCAGGTCCACTTTAATTTCAAACATCTGATCTGTATGCTTGTTTAGGGTCTAGGACTAAAAGTAAGGAGCATGTTCTGGTGAGCAGGGTAAGCATGAACACAACGCGTTCACTCATTGGTGTTAATTAGAGATCGCTGGGCGACCTCGGAGGACACTTGTACATGTGCTAGACTGTGGCCTGAGAGAGCCTGAACAGCTGCCTTAGCCAAATTTTGTAAATACTCATCTTAAAGGGACTCCGAGTGCCTCTCATAGGCATGCCTTTAAGACTCTGACCAGTACTGCAAAGTACTTAAAGCTGCATATCTTTCTGTAGCTCTCCTCTTTCATGTGATGCATGAATCGCCGTTCTACACCAAATAGTTTTCATTCAATTTTTTTTTTTTAAACTCTTTTTATTGAAGAATGCAACCACGGAGAAACACAGAATTATAAAAGAGCGTAGTACAAGAACATAGATTCAATTAGGATTCGTCAATAGGATATAAAATACTGTTCTGGAATATGTTAGTCAAAAGGAGATATCCATGTGAGTAATGTCCAGAGTATAGTCCATGGACAGGAAAAATTGTTCCAGAGTAATAAACTGAAAAGAATATCCAGGAGCGTAACAATAAGCACTGAAGTGAGGATAAATACAGGAGAGGGAACATCTTCTACACACAAACAGGATAATGTTATAACATTAACTAAAACAACCCGCACCTTGGGCACCATGCTAGCCCAACCAGTAGGCAGCCAGTTATCAGTTAAATTAACTGGATTAGTTTGCAGGGCAGAAAACTATACAGAAAGAAGTATTCGTACATAATGTCATTATACCATAATGGGATAAATACTGATGGGCCTTGAGCCTTTAAGGCCACATACACACATCAGACCATAGTCTTTTGAAAATGAAAGATCACAGACCAATTTTACCCCCTTCCATGTAGTAGGAGAGCCATACCTACACAGTCTATTCTATGGAGCTGAACTCCCCATCAGAAAAAACTCTTTGCAAGATGCTGCACACACAGATGCTGTACAGACACAAAAGATCAGTATCTGCAAAAGATCAGTTCCTGCCAAAGATCCATTCCTGCAAATTGCATTCATAGGGCTCGATTCACAAAGCGGTGATAACTCAGTTATCACGCCTAAAAGACTTTAGGCGTGATAACCTTTGCACCAGCAAAGTTATCACCGCTTTGTGCTCTAACTCGCGTGAAGTTTCCGCGCGTACGCAAAGTCCCATAGGGCTTAATGGGCACTTCGCGTGAAGCACGGTGCGCTGCGCGCGCAAAACTTTGCGCGCGGGAGTTCGCGCGAATTCCTTCAGATCACGCCTAAACTAAGTTTAGGCGTGATAAAGGGCTTTTCACAGGCGTGCAAAGTGTTTGCACCGCTTTGTGAATCAGGCCCATAGTCTATGAGATCTGCAGATCCTCATACACACCTTGTTTAACTGACATTCATCTGCAGATCAGACAATCATCTGCAGATCTGAAAATCCATCCTGGTGGATCGGATCTGCAGATGAATATCTGTTAAACAAGGTGTGTATGAGGATCTGCAGATCTCATAGACTATGAATGCATTTTGCAGGAACGGATCTTTTGCAGGAACAGATCTTTTGCAGATACTGATCTTTTGAATGTGTACAGCATCTTTGTGTGCAGCATCTTGCAAAGATTTCTGTCTGTTGGCAAGTTCAGCTCCATAGAATAGACTGTGTAGGTATAGCTCTCATACTACATGGAAGGAGGTAAAATTGGTCTGTGATCTTTCATTTTCCAAAGACTATGGTCTGATGTGTGTATGAGCCTTAAGCCATGAGCAAACAATGGAGAGAAGGCAAGCGTGTACGTTTTACGTACTGATCGTGAGGGGACTATCCAGCCATGAGGTCCATGTAAGTAGAAATTTACCTATGCATCCTCTGTTTTTGTTTTCATTCAATTTTAATTTAAAAATCGCAGCTGCCATCTTGGCTATGTCATAACTTCCGGGTCACCCCTGTCTTCTCTGTTAGAGAAGTGCATCACTGAATGAAGCAGGAAAAGGAAGTGACACGCATGGCCATTGCTAGAGGCTCCTCCAGAGGGGTCATAGCGAGGGGTCATAGCACGACTTTGTTGGAAGTCGTCTGTCTTAAAGGCATACCCATGAGAGGTGCTCGGAGTCCCTTTAAAGTGGACCTGAACTCTTGCAATTGACAGAATGAAAACAGAGAAATGCACCCTGTATGTATTTTAAGAGTTTAGCCTGTCTAATTCCCCCTCATCTGTGACTAATCACAACTGTAATTTGATCAACTAGCTGTCTCAGCTGATTGCCTTGGCAGAACAGGTAATTCGTAAACACAGGATGTTAACAATATGCAGGATGTGTATCAGCTGTAACAAAGAAATGTTTTTATTTTAAAGAAAACCTGTACTGAAAATTAAAAGTGAAATAACCATACACAGGTCAAACTTACCTCCCATGTAGTCTACTCCTCAATCTCTTCCTCCTTTCCCACGTCCTGTTTGTCCACTGGGATCAAGGGAATTCTCTGTCCTCCATTTTGAAAATGGTCATTACCCCATAACAGCTTTCTGGTCAGCACACTGTTAAACTGTCATATCGCCCACTTGAGCCATAGAGAAACATAGACGTTACTTGGCACATCAGTTGTCCTCTCAGCTATAACTGACAGCAACTGTTATATTTCCATTCTGACAAAATGTTGTCAGAACTCGAAGCGATCACTGTCAGAAGAAAATGGTGAGCTTCTGAGAGGAACTAATAGCAAGGTAACGATGTAATGTTCATTTGAAGTTACCTCATGTGTTTATTTTAAATAATTTTACTCAGTACAGGTTCTCTTTAAGGTTTTTATGCTGTTGTGTATATTTTAGAGCAGAGAGGAAGTTCTGAGTTTAGGTCCGCTTTAACACTTGTAAAGGAGTCTTATCAGTTCTGTATCTCTACAAACTGGCCTGATAGTTAAAATAGCCATAGACCTGACGATTATGGGCAGATTGGACAAAGAGACAAATTTATCTCTAATCAAATCTGATTAGAGATAAATTTGTCTCTTGTCGATTCTGCCCATTTACTGCAGGCCGATTCCTGTCCGACTTTAGCATGAAATCTTCAGGTAATCGTCTGAGCCTGCTGCCCCCCCCCCCCCCCATGTATAAATGTGCCCCCTGTGTGCATTTATACGTTACCTGTCCTGCTGCAGCCTCCGCGCGGTGTCTGTTACCGGGCGGTTCTCCGTATGCGCTACTGGCGCATATTATCTGACGTCGGCACATAGCGTCTGATGTCAGACACTATGCGCCAGTAGCCTGTACGGAGAGCCGCCCGGAGGTTAGACACCACGCAGAGGCTGCAACAGGACAGGTAACGTATCAATGCATGCAGGGGGCACATTTATACAATGCGGCGGGGGTTTTGTCGTTTCGTCGCTCGTTCCAGAAATCGCCGCCAACCGTCGCGCACCCGTCCAAGCAACTTCGGCCCGACATCTTGCAGCATGCGCGATAGACAAAGAGACCAATTTCTGTCCCGAAATTGGTTGCTTTGTTGGTCGGGCATGCACTTGGCGGCAACGATTTTCATCTAATTTGATTAGAATAATCGAATTGGATGGACGATCAGCCGCCAAGTCTCCTCATGTATGGGTACCTTTAATCTGACAAGTGCCCACAGGAAGAGCTCAAGATAAACCATGATCTCTGTATTCAGCTCAACTGATCACATGATGAGTGTGTTTGGCTTTGATGCAGAAGCCCCCATTCCACTGTTGTGTCAGCCCCCCTGTTTTCAGAGAACAGTCTGATACAATAAAATAGAGTTCTTAAATAACAGGACAGCATAACACGATCTGCCCAGACATCCTGCTCACCAATCTGACGCAGCTCGGAGTAGATCCCACCCTTCAAGCATGGATCAAGGACTTCCTGACAAACAGAACGCAACAGGTGAAGCTCGGCAACTGCTACTCCAGCGTTAGAACCACTAATACAGGGGCTCCACAAGGCTGTGTACTGTCACCACTAGGCCTGAACGATTTTAGGAAAAGATTGAATCGCACGATTTCTGTCCGAAATTGCGATTTCGATTCGATTCACGATTTTCTTTAAATCAAGCCTTAGCACTGAATTCACAATGAATAGGAAGGAATATGAAGGAAATACAAAGCAATAGGAAGGAAATGAATACCACCTTATTTTGTACACATTCAGGGCTGGAACCCACAAGAGCGTTTTTTTGAGCATTTTGGCAGCGCTGCGATACGCTAGCGTTTTGCCAAAACGCTCAGCTGATGTTAATGGATGGGGCAACTTCCACAGGAGCGTTTGCGTTTCCCAGAAACGCAAACGCAGGACATGCAGCATTTTGGGAGCGTTAGCGCTTCAATGTAAAGTATTGAAACGCTAGCAGAAACGCTCAGCAAAACCTAAACTGAGCGGTTCTGCTAGCGTTTTGCGGTTCAGCACACTGTAACAAAATGAAAAATAATTCACAGGACCAATCAGGATAAAAACGCAAAACGCAAAACGCTAGGCACCCGCTGGGGAAAAAAATACAATGTTGCAAAACACAACCCAAAACGCGCATGAATCCGCTTGCAAACCGCTCAGACAAAACGCTAGCGGTTGCGTTTTGCGTTTGCGGTTTTCAGTGGGTTCCAGGCCTCAAAGTGCCCCACTGCAGCTTTGCAGGCTGCAAAAAGAATAGATCACCACAGTCCCACCACAGCAGTTATCATCATTGTCATGCTGATGGAGGCAGAGGCGGTACACAACTTGAAAGACAGGCGTGCAGGCGGAGTCTGCTGACCATGACACAGTTTGATTGAGATGCATGCGGGCGGAGTCTGCCGTCCGACCAGAAAATGATGTATAAGCGCTGGGAAGAGTGAGCCATGAGCGACAGCCTGTGGGCAGAGTTTGCCGCCCTTAATACAAAATAGTCTTGCTTGAAGTGAGCCGCCCCAAGAGTCAGAGCCTACTGCACGTGACACATCGTGACTGCCTGGCGAGCGGGCGGAGTCTGTCGCCCGCCCAGCTAGTGATGTAGAGGTACTGGGAGGAGACAGCCGCCGCTAGTGTGAGAGCCTGTGGGCAGAGTTTGCTATGCTGATTGGCTGCACACTAGTAGGCGGAAGTTGGGGGAGAGATTGAGCCGCTTCCATTAAGGCGACAAAGTACTGGCACTGAGCCGCCTCTAACCGCTGCTGCACTGAGCGGTAGCGGGGAATGCTGGGCTGACTGAAGAGGGGGATAAAAATCGCCGCTATGGCGATCACGGAATCGTCAATTCCGTGATCGCGATTTCGATCCAAAAACGGTTTATCGTTCAGGCCTAGTCACCACTATTGTTCTCCCTCTATACCAACAACTGCATATCATCCGCGGACTCTGTGAAAGTCATCAAGTTTGCAGATGACACCACTATCATCGGCCTTATTGGTAGCAACGGAGAGCATGAGTACCGCAGCGAAGTCGAAAGAATCTGTAACTGGTGCAGAGACAATAACCTAGTACTCAACGCTGCAAAGACTGTTGAACTAGTCGTAGACTTTAGGAGGAACCCTCCATCCCTCCCACCTGTATTCATTGGGGGTACCGAAGTCTCTAGTGTGGCATCCGTGCGGTTCCTCGGCACGACTCTCACTAACAACCTGAAGTGGGGGCAGAACACCACCAAAATTCAGAAGAAATCTCAGCAGAGGTTGTTCTTCCTGCGCCAACTGAAGAGATTCGGCATGCCCAGGGAACTGCTGACCAGCTTCTATACTGCCACTATAGAATCCATCCTCTGCTCCTCAGTCATTGTCTGGTACGCGGGCGCAATGGCCAGTAACAAACACAAACTGCAGAGAGTCATAACTGATGCAGAGAGAATCATCGGGTCTCCTCTCCCACCTCTTGATCTCCTCCACTCCGCTAGGACGCTGAAGAGGGCCACGGTGATCTCCCGTGACCCCTCCCACCCAGGCAGTCGCTTCTTCAAGCTCCTCCCATTGGGCCGCAGGTACAGGACTATACCATGCAAAACAACCAGACGGAAGAACACCTTCTTCCCCCAAGCGGTTCGGCTGCTAAACTCCAACCTCCCCGTCAGGCCCGCCTACCGGCTGCTAAACTCCAACCTCCCCCTGTCAGGCCCGCCTACTGGCAGGCCCTAGCGGTGGTCTCTCAGTCAGGTCTCGCTATCGCCCTTGTTCTCATTGCCCAAGGACTGTACGGGGGCCACCATCATCATCATTATTATTATTATTATTATTATCAATATTATTATGGGACTGCTCTTGCACGGTCAGGAAGAAACACTAAAGAACGAACCGGGTCTGTCATGTATACCGTTACTATTGTTGTGTATCTTGTCTTCTTATACTATGTCTATGCCATGTGTACCACAAATAATTCCGAATATAGCTCTTGCTGTATTTGGCGAAATAAATATGATTCTGATTCTGATTCAGCATGTATCATCAAGCAATGCGCACACACTAGTGATGCATGTTTACGTTGCTTGCACGGCTTTGTAAGGAGAGAAGGAAGAGATTTCAGTTGCACCCCAGGCAGTGGGAGGATTGTGACGCTCCTGCACTGATGAGACAGTATGACAAATACACAACCTGTACAGAAAGAGAACTGCGTGTCATTCCTGCTCTGTGGTTTCAGCGGACATGAACTCAGAACTTCCTCTCTGCTCTAAGGCCTGGTGCACACCAAAACCCGCTAGCAGATCCGCAAAATGCTAGCAGATTTTGAAACGCTTTTTGTTATTTTTCTGTAGCGTTTCAGCTAGCGTTTTGCGGTTTTGTGAAGCGTTTTTGGTGTAGTAGATTTCATATATTGTTACAGTAAAGCTGTTACTGAACAGCTTCTGTAACAAAAACGCCTGCAAAACCGTTCTGAACTGCCGTTTTTCAGAGCGGTTTGCGGTTTTCCTATACTTAACATTGAGGCAGAAACGCATCCACAATCCAAAAAATGCCTCACCCCGGGAGTATGCGTTTCTGCAAAACGCCTCCCGCTCTGGTGTGCACCACCCCATTGAGATACATTGACCAAGCGTATCCGCAGCCGCAAGCGGCTGCAGAAACGCTGAAAAAGCCGTTCGGTGTGCACCAGCCCTAAAAGATATAACCTTCAAAGAAAAACATTTCTTTGTTACAGCTGTTACAAATCCTGCAACAAATCTGCAGTGTCTACTTCCTGCTGTCATGGAAGCAGACATATTGTTAACATCCTGTGTTTAAAAATTAGCTGCTCTGCCAAGGCAGCCAGCTGACACAGCTAAGAGATCAAATTACACTTTTGCTTAGTCACACATGAGGAAGAAGTAGACAGGCTAAACTCACTAAATACATACAGGGTGCATTTCTCTATGTCTTTCTTCTGTCCCGTGCAAAAGTTCAGGTCCACTTTAATGTTGATGTATACAGATCATAAAACAAGCATATAACTTTTATTTTAAAATGGAAACCAAGGTAAGAGACATATGTAGGTTTACATATGTTTCATTTTAAACAATGCAAGTTGCCTGGCTGTCCTCCTGATCTTGTATCTCTAATACGTTTAACCATAGACCCTGAACAAGCATGTAGATCAGGTGCTCTGACTCAAGTCTGATTGGATTAGCTGCAAACTTGTTTCAGGTGTGTGATTCAGACACCACTGAAGTCAGAAGAGCAACAGGACTGCCAGGAAACTGGTATTGTTTGGGGCTCGTTTCAACTATTGCGGTGCGGAATCGCCTGGATTCCACCGCTAATAAAATAGCATGCGGATGCGATTCCCCATGCGTTTTTGCCGCGAATTCGCATGCGAATTCGCATAGGTGAGGGTATATGTGATTTTAACCATGTCACTGCCTGTGTGAATTTACATCGGTACTTATGCGAATTCGCATGCGAATTTGCGGCAAAAAACGCATGGGGAAAAACGCATGCGATTTCCCTATTAAATACATTGCATGCGATTCGCATGCATTCCACTCTCAGGCGAATTCGTTGGTTCTTTTGTGCGTTTTTTTCACCGCTCAAAAAAACGCACATCACCAACGCAACAGTGGAAACAGGCCCATTCACTTGCATACCATGTGCGAATCCGCATGCGTTGGATGCATGCGGATTCGCGATAGTGGAAACGAGCCCTTAAAAGGAAGTAAATATGACAGCCTCTACATTAATCTAGACTCAAGTACTCTTTAAAGCCTCATCTACACTGGTAGATGAGGTGGCGATCCCCCGCTCGCGCGCCGGATTCGATTCCCCGCTCGTCCCCACCGGCGCCGCTTACCTTCCACTCGATTCCCTGCCATTGTCCCCTCGCGGGGAGCGAGCAGGGAATCGGCGGTGGGGAAATCCGTCCTGTCGGATCTTATCAATCGAGCCGCATCAGCGGTTCGATTGATAAGGAACATCGCCGCCGCATCTACGCGTGTAGATGCGGCTTTAAGGATACCCGAGGTGACATGTGACATGATGAGATAGGCATGTGTATGTACAGTGCCTAGCACACTAATAACTAGGCTGTGTTCCTTTTTTTCTTTCTCTGCCTGAAAGAGTTAAACATCAGGTATGTAAATGACAGTTCCTGTCTGAGGCCCAGTGCACACCGGGCGGATCAGCAGGCCGTATCCGCCTGAAAACCTGCGTGGCTAATGTATCTCTATGGGCAGGTGCACACCGGCGGTTTGAGGTTTTTACCAAGGCGCAAACGTGCCTCTTGCTGCAAGTTTGCGGTTTGCTAAAAACCTCAAACCGCCGGTGTGCACCAGGCCATAGAGATGCATTAGCCACGCGGATGCGGCCGGCGGATCTCATACAAAATCTGCTCGGTGTGCACCCAGCAAATATCGGCTCTCTGCTCCCAAAACCGCTAGCGTTTTGACGATCTGCTAGCGGTTTTGGTCAGACTACAGTGTGACCTTCACTGATAAGAAATTACAACTATAAAACACTTTCCTAGCAGAAAGTGGCTTCTGAGAGCAGTAAAGAGATAAAAAGGGTCAATAGTTCATAGATTTTAAGCTCTGGCATATTTCAATGAATGTGTCATTGAGCAAAAACAATAAACCAGTAAAAACTTGAAATGTAGATTTAAAAATATAAAATAAACCGGTTGAATATCTTAAAAAGTCATTTTTAGGAGAAGTAAGATAGATACAATTGTTTATTTCATTAGTTTATTTTCACCTTGCGTGTCCTTTAGGCCTCTTTCACAGTGGGACGTTAAAGTCGCACGTTAGAAAATGTTTTAACGCAAGACTAACAAACAGCAATACTAAGTCTGTGTGACATTCCCAGTGCACACGTTGCGTTGTGTGTAGCGTGTAGTGTTATTAGAAAGTGCTGCCTGCTGTGCGTTATACACGTTATTAGCATTGGACTGTTTGCACATGCTCAGTAATGACCTGGAAGCATACTTTTCATTGCCTGTATGCTCTACTGTATGCGACGATAACGGGGCATTAGGTTGCATTGCGACTTTTTTGGGGGGGTTGAGTTGTAATTTTGCGTTGCAACTTCAATGTGGCAACAAAACGCAACGTCCTACTCTGAAAGAGGCCTTAAAACTGCAAACTGACTGTTTCAATGGTATGCTCTCTGTTGGTTGATATTGAATGGAGTTTCAGTTTAGTATCATCAGAAATTAGGTTCTGATGGAATGATCACCGAGGAAGGATCGGGACTTGATCCCTTGGTCAACAGTGGGGGCTGAATCTGTACAGTTGCTGTTCTGTTGCTATGTATTTTTATAAAACAAGTACCGGTATGTTTTTTTTTGTCCCCTAAGATTTTACCTATAAACATCTTGTTCACTTGCCAATCAAAACAAATAAGCAAGGAGTATAAGTCACACACACACCCTTTGAAAAAACAATTCCAGTAAATATTTTATTTGTAAATGCCATAATTTTTTCTACAGCTTCTGATTGAGTCTATGTTTATACCCCACCTAGATTAACCTATGTAAAATATTTTGCAGCGTCTGCCTGCCTTTAGTGACATAGGGGATGATTCATAAAATCACTCTGAATTGTCTCATTCTCTGTTTCTTTTATTTATAGTGGAACTAAAAAATAAATACAGTAAGTAAAGGTGAATCATCCATTAAGAAAAATAAAGTCAATTCATGAGATAAATTGTGAATTTTTAGCAGATATGGAGAAATAAAATCGTAAGTTTGGGGACGCAACCCCATAATTATACACAACAATTCGTGAAACAGCCCCACTAACAGGGCAAAGTTAAACTCTGTAAATTGTTTGTTTTCATTTGTTAGACTAAACTGGGAATCACAAGCAATGGCATGTGAGCCCATGGAATTTTTATACTGATGCAGATGTGTAGCGGCATAAAAATGTTGGTATATATACAGTGTTCTCCCCAGGCTCTATTAGCATCTCGCGCCACCCAGCTACTCTTTCATGCCACCCGGCTGGAAACAAATTCTGGGGAGAACATATATAATTTTTTTTGGGGGGGGGGGGGGGTTCAAATCGGTCTTTACAGTCTCAAACAGGGGAGTAACTACAAAGAAGCAGTCCCTGCGACAGGGGGGTCCAGAGGTGTGGGTGGTCCCCAACTACTATATCAATAGATATAGTGCACTCCTGCCTCTAGCTGCCCGATGTTTCGTACATCCGCCGTCAGGATTGTGTAATATGCGTCTGCTTGGCCGGACGTAGTTTCTGTCATTTGTTGCTTGCTCCTGTCAGATACTGCTAAACAGGATATATGGAAAGTGCTTACACAGTGGCCTGATGAAGGGTATTATGTGCCCGAAACGAGCGTGTCGTTGCCAATCAAATGTTATGCTGATAGCACTTTAGCCTTTGCTATAATTGATTTATTGAAATTCCTGTGATTATCTATGCAAGTGAGGAGCATTCTGCAGAGACCTCCTTTTTAAAGGATTTTTTGTGTCAATAAAGAATTTTTGATAATTTTGTACCTCAAGACTCGTAAGACTTTGTGTTCTACACTCATGCTGAAGTCCTTTCTATTGATATAGTGAATGATTTGAAGTGAAGTGGATCACATCAAAAAGGACTGGAAGGTTTTCTTAGCCTTTTTCCATATAAAAAGATATATTCCCAATTTAAATATCACTGGTCCCCAACTACTAACCTCTGCTTTCTCTGATACTCCAGATCAGGTGTTTTTGTGGCTACACTTGTTATGAGTGTGAAGATCCCGATGGCCACACTTGTTTTATGTCCCTTGTAAGACGGGCCACCAGGCTGTGAGGGTCACCAAGAAGAGGCAAATGAAGGGGAGTGAACATTAAGAGGACCCCATCAAAGTGTTGCTGTGGGGCCCCATGATTTCTAGTTACAACCCTGATCTCATATCATTACATTTTTTGTTTTATTGAATGACTGTTTCACAGACTGTATGAAATAACTTATAGATATAACATAAAAAAGCACAGCGTTCTATAAATATGGCAGCTTCCATATCCCTCTCACTTCAATTGTCCTTTAACTTCGGATATGGTAAACTACTTGGCCAGGTCCCTTTGGGTTTTCTAGAAGGGGATTAAAATGATCCAATTTTACGGCAATTCGATAAATATGATCGGATCTCCTGAAAAAAAATGAAAGCTTTTTTTTTTCCATTCGACTGTAAAATCCAATCGGATTTCCCATTTTTTTCGATTTTTATCGCTCCAGAATGCTGGAAATTTTTATTCAATTTTCTAAAGATTGTATGGTGTGTGTTAGATTGTCAAATGTA
Organism: Hyperolius riggenbachi; assembly: GCF_040937935.1. Lineage (NCBI taxonomy): Eukaryota > Metazoa > Chordata > Amphibia > Anura > Hyperoliidae > Hyperolius > Hyperolius riggenbachi. The sequence goes on along the minus strand of NC_090650.1, from coordinate 393,075,427 downwards.
TTAATACACACACCCTAGCAATTTTCTCTAAGTTTCCAATCATTTTAATCATAATTGGGGAAAAATTGAACGTGTGTGGTACATTGTAATATTTCAAAAATATGACCAGTCAGAAAAATTGATTACAATTCGTGGTTTCATAAAGTGTGGAGTTGGATGATTTTTTTTTGTATAGACTCCACTCCCCTGGAGTTTGCTGTACTTTTTTTTACCCTATTATAGACCTCTATGGCCTCAATTCACTAAGCAGTTTAGGCTAATCTACTGATGGTTTTTAGTCTCCTGATGGTTTGGTGTAATGTTTTAGACCTGTTTTTAGATCTGGTCTAAAACATTCGGCAATTTGGTCGGTAAAGCGGGGGAAATGATCAAAAGATGCAATTCACAAAGGCAAACAAGGAGTAACCACGTCCACTTTTTCTGTCAGAGATTACACCAGCTGATTTCTGTCGGTAAAGTAATTCTGTGAGATATTTAAGACATGACGATGGAAACTTTTAAGAAATTATGCTGGAGTTTAATTGTATGCAGAGGAGAGCTCGTCAGAGGAGAAGGATGTCAGTCATAGCTACTCTCGGTGAATTGCATATTTTGATCATTTCCCCTGCTTTACCCACCTAAATGGTTCCAGGTCTAAAAACAGGTCTAAACCATTTGGTAATTATGAGTGTAATCCCTCTTGATGCAACTGATTTGCACGAAACCATCAGTAGACTAGTTTAAACTAGTGAGTGAATTGAGGCCATTAATGACTGTATTTATAAGGGAGTACTGTCATTCTTATATTCAGTATCTTACAAAAGTGAGTATACCTCTCGCATTTTTGTAAACATTGTATTATTATATCTGTTCATGTACTCCTGCATACTATCAAGAAAGCCGCCTCCTCTGTGGCACTGAAGATCTGCAGATATGAAGATTACGCTACCTAGCCTGGGGCAGTGGGAATACACCCTCTTAGCTTGCTCTACAGCTCAGTAGGTTGCATTAATTATATAAGCACACGCAGATAACAATCTCAGCAATACCAGCCTCAGGAGCCATAGTAATTATTGCTAAATAGCATGAAATATTATAAATACAGGCGCAGCTTATTACACGCATGTCACAAAACAAATCTGCAACGTGAATTCTGTAAACCATTTTGTAAAAGTGAAGCAGCCTTTATCAGATGATAGGAAAATGCCTGCTGTGTCAATTCACAGGTGCACATGTCTACTCAGCAGTCTTTTGATGCTAGCTCCTCCCACCCTCGCCTCCCCCAGTCAGCATGCTCCTGCGGTGCCCATAAAACACGCCTCTTTCACCCGTGTGGCCCGCCCTTGTATCCTATTTACCTCTTTCTCCGCCTCTCAGATCTTGCACCTGTCATCAATGACATCCGGCGTATAAGACGATACCCAACTTTGCAGAAGATTTTTAACGGTTTGCCAGAATAGACTATAATCTCTTACCCTTCGCTATCCCTTCTACTAGCATTCTTTCCAGAACAAATCTTGTTTAGTTTTATTTTTTAGACATTTCATCATAGTGAGTCTGTGCAGCACATTCATAAATGAGAAACATTTGCATACGGTAATACAGGTAGTCCCCGACTTACGGACGCCCAACTAACGAACGACCCATCGATACGAACGGCATGGATTCAGTGTTTCCATGGGGACAAGCCCCCAAATTTTTTCAAATTTGACTTTTTGAGAAAATCGACTTTAAAAAATTCAAAGAAAAAATGGCTTTTAAACTTGTATAAGCAGGCACAGAGGGCAGAGGTGACACGGAGGGGGACACTGGAGGCACAGAGGAGGTACAGGGGATAGAGATAGCACACTGTTCCGACTTAAGAACAGATTCAGGTTAAAAACGAACCTACAGTCCCTATCTCATTCGTTAACCAAGGACTACCTGTACATTCTCTTCCTGCCTGAAGCCCTCCAGGAACAGTGACGTCTGTCCTGAGTCAGGGACAAAGTCATTAGCATGCAAATATAACACCAATCTGTGCCATCATGCTGCAGGACAGCTCAGCTCACACCACACCTAGACTGTCTGCCACACCCACAGCAGGAGAAACATCAGTACTGTCACGTGGGGCAGCCAGGAGACCCCCAGTTCCTTTATATACAGGTCACACATAGCCAACAACAGGGATCAACCTCTGCATGACTGGGGCTATTTCTTACCTTGGTGTTATACAGACTGCCCAGCAAGCTCATGGTGAACCAGAATTCATAAGAGTGTGTAAAGCCTCATACACACGAGGCACTGTTGTAGCTGTTGCTAGCACACAGGAGACGTGTGTGCAACAGCTCGGCGACAGCTCCGCCTGAGCGACAGCTGTCTGCACGTTTCTGACCAACAGGCAGAGACGCGGCGGAAGCTGTCGCTGATAGTTTCGTCCCCCCGCCGAAAGCTCCCTTCTGGCTGTGGGTAGCCGTCGCTAGTCCGCATACACACGCAGTACACGTGGTGGACTAGCGACAGTTGCGGAGACAGAAGTTGCCGGCGATTGAACTTTTCAATCGCACGGCAACTGCTGTCTCCGGCGACAGTTCGGGGTGCGCGCCTCATACACACTGGGCAATTGTCGCCCAGACATGCGCGTGCCACGTGTTTGTGGCGGCAGTTGTGCCCAGTGTGTATGAGCCTTAAGGGGCTACAAAGGACCAAAAAGCTCTCTTACTAAAATGTTAAGCAAAACAAAAGTTTGCCTTCAGAAGGTATTTGTGATAATTCAGGTTGGAGTGAGCATATGACGTCTCCCACGATGCATCACTGTGGAATATGCAAATCATCCTTTTTTGTCCCAGTAAGCCAAACACACCGCCAGAACCGCTGGAATGCAATGATGTGTCTGCTTGTTATAGGACCCACGTTTGCGGTTTGCTAAAAACCTCAAACCGCTGGTGTGCACCAGCCCATTGAGATACATTAGCCAAGCGTTTTCACAGGCGAAACGCTTCAAAAACCGCTCGGTGTGCAGCAGGCCTTACAGATTACCCAGCTAGCTCATGGTGAACCAGAACTCCTAGGTGTGTGTAAGGGGGCTACAATGGACCAAAAAGCCCTCTTACTAAAATGCTATGGAAAACAAAAGTTTGCCTGAATCATCAAAAATACCTTTATGTTTTAAGAAGGCAATTTTTTGTTTTGCATAACATTTTAGTAAGAGGGCTTTTTGGTCTGAATTATCATAAACACCGTCTGTTTTAATGTGGACCTGAACTCTTGCACAAGACAAATGGAAAGCATAGATAAAATGCACCCTTTGTGTATTTAGAGAGTTTAGCCTGTCCAATTCCCCCTCATCTGTGACTAAGCACATGTTGTAATTTGATCCTTCCATCTAAAATGTAATTCAAGCTCTTTAAAATCCTGCCTGTCCTCCCACAGTGTGGCCGCTTTATACTTTATTTGTGAACTTGTGACCTTAGCCCGTTTTTCTGTCTCCGCCCGTCCACCACGCGCGCACCCGCCACGCACAGCCGCCCGTTCCTCCCCTTCAGTGTCTCCGCGTCCCTCCCTGCACATGCGCAGTGCTACAAAACACACACACACAGGGACATGGAATGCAGAGACACTTGGGTTTTATTATATAGAGGATTGGGTTCTTGTTGCGAGCGGTGCGGGCTATTGTACGCACGCTTGTGCCCTGCAGTCCTGTCTAGCTGAGCGGATGCTGTCGCCCGCGTGCTGATTGGCTGCTGGTTACTCTGTAGGCGGTGACTTCTGTTAGACTCACGCTTCAGCCTTTGGTGGAGCGTGAAGTCTAAATCTGGCCACTAATGGTCCAATTTCTAGCGAAAAATCATACGAGCGATCAGAAATTCTGATCGAATTGGTTGTAAATAATCTCCATTGGTGGACACAATCGATTATGAACGAGTGAAAAAAATGTCGCCCGAATGAATTTTCGTCGAACGAAAATTTGGATTTTCTTGGTGGTCGTGATAGATCGGAAGCAATGATTGGTTAGTTGATGGTGTAGTGAACGATTTTTCGTCCGATCAGAATTTCTGATCGCTCGAACGATTTTTCGCTAGAAATTGGACCGTTAGTGGCCAGCTTTAGAGCGGACCGAGTAGCTCAGTTTGTGATAGGCCGGCGGCATTTAAGGGGTGTTGAATAGTCGAGCGGACGTGGTCGGCTTTACTCTGATTGGCTGACCGCGCATAATGGGAAATGCACGGTGAGAGACTGAATTACGGTGCATTTATGGCACAGTGAAGGAAGTCTGAGCGCAATATTCCATAGAGGCTCAAAACGCTCCCCTGCCTTACAGCTACCATTTGATATAGCAATATGTATTAATTGAGATTGTATATCCATTTTTCTAAGGTCTCCTATTGGTGAAACTGTTAAGAATGCTATTGGATATAATGCTGATGAATATGCATGTATAATAATGAGCTGAGTCACGCAGTCTTCCATCAGGTCCACTTTTGTGTTTTAAAAGACAGATTATGTGGTGCAAGTGTATGAGTGTGCTTTGACATCGTCTGAGGAAAGAACTCTGTTCTGAAACGCCGTGCATCATGGTGATCCGGCACGATTCTTACATTTGTCTTGGATTTTAAAGAGCTTAAATAAATTACATTTTAGATGGTGCGGATCCTGACAACTTTTTTTGGAATTGGACCCTGTATACTCCAGGGAAGATCACAGCACATCCCGATCCAATGGTGCAGTCACAATTTAACTTTCGTAATTTTATCCTTCAGCTGTGTCAGTTGACTGCCACGGCAGAGAGGTAATTGGTAAGCACAGGATGTTAACAATATGTCTGCTTCTATGAAAGCAGGTAGTGGACAAACTGCAGATTTATTGAACGATTTGTATCAACCGTAACAAAGAAATGTTTTTCTTTAAAGGTTATTATGCTGTTGCTTATCTCTTGTTCTTAGTTCAGGTCCACTTTAAAGGGAACCTTAACTGAGAGGCATATGGATGTTTCCTTTTAGGCTAGTTACACACCAGGACGTTGCGTTTAGGGGACGTTATAGGGCACATAACGTGCCCCTAACGCAAAGGCCTGGTGCTCTCTGGTGTGGACGTCGGAGTGAGACGCGTTGTGCAGCTCACTCTGGCGTCCGTGATGCGTACTCTTGGACGCATGCGGCATCACGTGGTCCCGCCCGGCCAATCGCCGCACAGAGCGGCCGCTCCAGGAAGTAAACACTGCACGTCACTGAGTGCAGTGAATATTAATTAGCCATGTGCCCGGCCGCTCTCCCCTCCTCCCCAACATGACTGAGCATGTGCAAACAGTCTAACGCGGCTTAGCCACGGAGAACGCACAGCATGCAGCACTTTGCTGCGTTACAATGTAACGCAACGTGGGCAGTGTAAACATCCCACTTGTGTTACATTGCTGTGCGTTGGGGGAGCGTTACAGGCTGCACTAACGTCCCTGTGTGCAAGAAGCCTTAAACAATACCAGTTGCCTGGCAGTCCTGCTGATCTCTGTCTGCAGCAGTGGCTGAATCACAGACTTGAAACAAGCATGCAGCTAATCCAGTCTGACTTCATTCAGAGCACCTGATCTGCATGCTTGTTGAGGGGCTGTGGCTAAAAGTATTAGAGACAGAGGATCAGCAGGAGAGTCAGGCAACTGATATTATTTTAAAAAGGAAAAATCCATATCCTTCTCAGTTTAGGTTTCCTTTAAGAGGGCAAACTATACTTTCACTGTACCGTGATCGGAATCTAATCACAAAACTCTGGTAGTGGAAAAGAGCCCTGAGCCTGACATAAATACAGAGCAACTCCTCCCAAAAAATCTTAGGATGGCATCTGGCTAAAATCCCCTGGGAACAGTTATTTGTACCACCTCTTTCTTGTACAGTGCTGTTTAACATGCTGGCTCTATAATAATAAGGTGTAATTGTGCTTACCCATGCCCAAGTGCTGATGATAAATCCACATTAGGCAGCCAGCCTAGGATGAGGCATTCTTTATATCCTCTACACTCCCAGCACAGAGACACCAGCTATGTTTAGGGCCTGCCAGGCAGGATTATGTGTGACATCTGTGTTAGTTACTCCCCTCAGGGCCAGGGATGGGGAGGCATCTGTCAGCACCATCAGCGTGACTGTTTTATACCCACTGTCTGAATTTCACACCAACTCTCACAGACTGCCATGTGAGGAACACCAGGCCTGCATGTGTGGCTGCCTGCAAGAGGCCCTGTTCTCAGGCCAGACTGTGGGATAGCAGCATGGTGCTGAGTCAGCAAGGTACTACTGAGCTGTAGTGTCGATCGTAATGAGCGGATTTCATGTTACATTTTACAATTATGATTCAGCGTTATTACCATTTCAAAATTAAATTAATTTCATGTAATCCATCTGTTAATTTTGCAGGTTACGCAAAATTACTAGTGCAGCAGTCATAAACCTTTTTTTCATAAATTGCAAGAAAAACATTTGCGCAACTCAGAAAGGTTACAGGGAATAGTGGGAACAAGAGAATTCTTTTTTCAAAAAGATCTTGCTGTTTTTGAGAAAATCAATTTTTAATATTTTTTAGTATTTATATAGCACTGACATCTTCCGTAGCGCTGTACAGAGTTTATATAATCTTGTCACTAACTATCCCTCAGAGGGGCTCACAATCTAATCCCTAGCACACACATCTGAATCAAGTCGGCTGAGAAGGCCACTAACGACAGCCTCAGCCGATAATCAGGCGTGTGCATGGAAGCGCTCAATACCTGACACACATGCAATTTGCACGGCAGATCTACTCACCCTCAGCGACAGCCACTGTTCGTGTCACTCCCCTTCGCGCCATGTGATGTCACGCATGCGCTGCTCTGTCGTCCCTCCATCGCTACCCAACCCCCTCCCCGCATAGTAATAAAGCGCGTTATTACGTCTGTACAGCTGAGCCCAGCGATGTCATCCAAGGGCATCAGGTTCTGATCCCTAAGGGGCGACATCTGTAGTTTGGTGTGTATGCATCATTATGTCCATGTAGTGTAGGGCTAATTTAGGAGTAAGCCAAATAACTGATCTATGTTTTAGGGATGTGGGAGGAAATCTGAATACCAGGAAACCCATGGAGACACAGGGAGACCATAACACATTTTTAAACTCGGTACACTTTAGTTGGTGCCAAGTTCTGTATCTGTGATCTCCCCAGGCTCTTTTAGCCGGGTGCTCCACCCGGCTAGTTTTGGTGAGCACCCGGCTCACCTCCTCCTCTGTTGTAAGCAGAGTTGTGCAGAAAAGCTCCGGCCTTCCATTCTCTCATATCGCCCCATCCGGTTACTTTTTCATGCTACCCGGCTGGGAAAAATATCTGGGGAGAACACTGTGTATACTTATCACATTGCCCAGCAGTGTTGTGACCCAGAGACCGGAGGTGGAGGAAGAGCCCCTTAGCCACGGTATGGACAAGGGCTTTGGAGAAGAGGGGGAAGTCGTTGCCACCCCGCTCATCCAGAGCCCCCATCATAGACCATGTGGGCGGAGCCCCAAGTGTTCCAGGTTCCGTGTTTTGGCTATGCCAGCCTGCATGGGTGACAAGGGGTTAAAGAGGCTTGGGAGGGGGGACCCTACATTGTCAGTTTTCTTAAGAACTCCAGTGTTCTACCCAGGCTCTTTTAGCCAGGTGCTCCACCCAGCTAGCTTTGGTGAGCACCCGGCTGTCATCGGCTCACCTCCTTTTGTGCTGTAAGCAGAGTTATGCAGAGAAGTGCCGGCCGTGCATTCTATCATCACTCCCCACCCGGCTACTTTTTCATGCCACCCGGCTGGAAAAACGTTCTGGGGAGAATACTGAACTCGGTATATATTTAAAGGAAACCTATTAAATAAAAAAACAACAACACCCGTTTAACTTTCCCGGGGCTTGTACCAGCCCCCTGTGCCCGCGCCGGGGAAAAACGATCACCCGCGCGCATCCTCGATCACGCCGCTAGGAGCATCCTGCGCAGTATGAGAAAAAGCCTGTCTCTGTCGCCGAAATCAAAACTTAGTTACTGAGGGGGACCGGAGGATCGTTCCATGACCGCGCAGGCACAGGACGGCTGCAGGGGGCTGGTAGAAGCCTCAGGTGAGTTAAACTGGGGGTGAGGGGGGGTTGGTTGTGACTTATTGTAATTTTAGGCTTACTCTTTCCTCTAAGGGCACCGCAGCAAAATATCACGTTACTTAGTTTTTGCTGGAAATTCCGCACTACGATTTTGCATCCTAGTTGAGAATTTTAATGCAAAAATTACAGTTATGCAAAATCGAGCTCGACAGTACTGAACACACATTCTACAGAGCTCAGAATAGAGGAAGAGTGTCAAAGTTGACAGGTTGTTTTTGGAAGGGCTGGGAGGGTGAAACACAAACACACAAATACACACCTGTTAAAACACTTGGGAAGGCCTGGCTGGCCTCAAAGCAAATGTTGACGCTATATGGATTTTCCTCATGATAAAACAAATAAAGAAATGCTAAAGACAAATACTGTTGTGACAAGTAAACTATGTTTAAATGAATTCAAGCCAGATCTGCCACATGTCAGACGAGATCACAAACTGAATGAAAATAGACAGTTTCCCAGGCCTGTCCTCAAGTCGCACCTCTGTTATTTATTGTACAGGGCTGTGATGTATTTTGGTGCTTTATAGGAGATAATAAAATGAAAATAGACTGTGTTTTATGGGTGTCCAAATTAATCAACGTGGCTGAGAAATAAATGTGAGGTTGGCTGAAAATCACATACTGCTATTGGTGGGACTTAAAGAGACACTGAAGCGAAAAAAAAATATATGATATAGTGAATTGGTTGTGTACTATGAATAATTACTAGAAGATTAGCAGCAAAGAAAATATCCTCATATTTTTATTTTCAGGTATACAGTGTTTTTTCTAACATTGCATCATTCTATAATATGTGCAGATTACACAACACTCTGCATTCAAAATGATTCTTTCAGAGCAGTCTGTGAACTTTTGACCTCTCCTCTGGCAGAGAAAAAGTAATTAGTTCACTTACAGTTGAGATAATAAAAGTCAGATAACAGCCCTCTCCACAACTTTGAAAGTCGTAGAGATTAATGGCTTTTTTGCATAGAGATAACAACTAGAGTTTCTTAACTCTTCCTGTACTGGAAACAATTAGACTGATATATCTGATCTTAATGTTTTATTTCTTAGCTGTACTACACATACAAATCATAATATCATCATTTTTTTTTCGCTTCAGTGTCTCTTTAAGCCAGAATTACAGTCTAGTATGATATGTAATTCTAGTCTTCTTTTCCAACACTTTATTGCCTAGTGATCCTGCCTGTCTTGAACCAAAAGTAATGTCATCTGTGTGAAAGTCCATCACCCCTCCAACACCATTATACTGGGACCCACAAAACTTACAGCATTGACATCACACTGGCTCTTCAAACCATGTCATCACTGGGGCCCAAACACTCGCTGTAACATATTCACAAGGGAACAGGAATAAAGTTTACGGACATCTAGTGGCCCACAATAGTATTACATCTACATACATTAAAATAAATAATAATTAAAAAAATGTAAACCCCCAAGTGTGACAGCATTAAAAAAACAACAACCAGTAATTAATTACCTTAAAGGAGTACTATCGATTGAAACGACTTTTTTTTTTTTAATACTCTATATTAGTGTACACATTACCACTAGTGCTAGGGGCACTTTATTTATTCACCCAGGTCTCTCGCCCGCTATCCCTGCTTAAAAATTCATTTCTCACACAGCTCATAGTAGTTTGGGTCACCCTGAGCTGCTTGGTTACTCTGTCACACAGCTCACAAATATATTTTACTGTGTCACTCACAGCATGCAGCAGACATGAGGAGAAATAGGCTGATCTGAGGTGGTAACAGGTAACTAAATGAGCTGTAATATTGCTGGAATATAACTAGCTATACCACAAGTCTGTGTTTACACTCAGACTGGCTGCCTGCTTGAGGCGATTCACTCCAGGCTGCATCCACTTTACAAGCTGCTGAGAGGGGCAGACCACTGTCTTCAATTAGCATTATTAGTATCTTTATCAGTAAAGAGAAGCAAAGATAATAAACACACATTGCTAGAATCTTTAACCCCTTACCATCATATCAACAAGATTCTTTCAGCAAGGTGATAAACTATAAACTGAGGAGTTGATAGCATCTCCCCTTTGCAGAGACATAGTCTAGCCCTCTGGGAGCTCAGTATTAGATACATTTTGTATCCAACACTGACGCCAAAACTGACGGAGGATGTTACAGCTGAGAGGAACAGCTGTGTGAGGAATCAAATTGCTCCTAGTACTTGCCCTAATGTGTGCTACAGCATACAGCATTTAAAAATAAATGCATACATCGATAGTATTCCTTTAAGGATTAAACTTTTTTTTTATATGTATTTCATGAGGGACTCTGGACGAGCTGCAGAGATCTACAGCTCAGGTGGGGTAATCTGTCCATAGGACAACTATTAGTCATGCACTGTACAAAGTTGGCTCTTATGGAAGAGTGACAAGAAGAAAGCCATTGTTAACAGAAAAGCATAAGAAGTCCCGGTTGTAGTTTGCCACAAGCCATGTGGGGGACACAGCAAACATGTGTAAGAAGGTGCTTTGGTCAGATGAGAACAAAATGGAACTTTTTGGCCAAAATGCAAAACGCTATGTGTGGCAGAAAACGAACACTGCACATCACTCAGAACACATCATCCCCACTGTCAAATATGGTGGTGGCAGCATCATGCTCTGGGGTTTCTTCTATTCAGCAGGGACAGGGAAGCTGGTCAAAGTTGATAGGAAGATGGATGGAGCCAAATACAGGGCAATTTTGGAAGAAAACCTCTTGGAGTCTGCAAAAGACTTGAGACTGGGACGGAGGTTCACCTTCCAGCAGGACAACGACCCTAAACATAAAGTCAGGACAGCAATGGAATGGTTTAAAACAAAACATATCCATGTGTTAGAATGGCCCAGTCAAAGTCCAAATCTAAATCCAATCGAGAATCTGTGGCAAGATTTGAAAACTGCTGTTCACAAACGCTGTCCATCTAATCTGACTGAGCTGGAGCTGTTTTGCAAAGAAGAATGCGCACGGATTTCAGTCTCTAGATGTGCAAAGCTGGTAGAGATATACCCTAAAAGACTGGCAGCTGTAATAATTGCAGCAAAAGGTGGTTCTAAAAAGTATTGACTCAGGGAGCTGAATAATTACGCACACCCCACTTTGCAGTTATTGATTTGTAAAAAATGTTTGGAATAATGTATGATTTTCGTTCCACTTCTCACATGTACACCACTTTGTATTGGTCTTTCACGTGGAATTCCAATGAAATTGATTCAAGTTTGTGGCAGTAATGTGACAAAATGTGGAAAACTTCAAGGGGGCCGAATACTTTTGCAAGCCCCTGTATTTCCCTCCCACACCCTCCCATAGTACCCAAACTTTTTTTTTTATATGGGGGAGGGGCGAGAATTTATAGTAAAAATATAAGTCATTACCATAGAGACTGATCTTTTTTAAAACTTATGTCAATGCGGTATATTACTATTCATTTTTAATGTATGGGCTTGTAATTAGTGATGGACGCAAAAATGAAAAAATGCACCTTTATTTCCAAATATTGGTGCCATACATTGTACTAGGGAAATTTTTTAACCGTTGCAATAACCGGGACAAACGCGCAAATAAAATGTGTGGCTTTTATCCACAGTAGAACGTTTTATTTTAACACTATAATGGCCAAAAACTGAGAACTAATGCATTTTTTTTTCAGGTTATTCATGTTAAAATGCATTTAGGATAAAATCATTCTTAGCATACTGTACCTCCCAAAGAAAACCTAATTGGTGGCGAGAAAAACAAGATATAGATCATTACGCTGTGATTAGCAGTAATTAAGTTATTGGCGAAAGAAAGGGAGGAGCGCTGACAGGTAAAAATTGCTCTGGTCCACAAGGGGGAAAAACCCTCAGTCCTCAAGTGGTTAAACACAGAAGCCAAGTGCAGGGATCAGTCAGTGACATTGAATATACAGTATGTACAGTGTCAGAGCCTTAGTACAAAAAATGTTCGCTTTTTATTTAGGTCTGAACTTAAGTAGATCAGATATTTTGTGATCAGAGGTGGCGATACAAAATAATAAAATAAGGGCTGGTTCAGACGGACGTTTGGAGGCGTCATGTTCGTTGGCGTCGCGGCGGCAATGCGTTCGGGCTTTCAGCAGCGTTCGCATTGCGTTCGGATGCGGTCGCGTTTTTTCTTCCCCTAGGGGGACATTACCCATCGCGGTTAACCGCCCCTGGAAGCAACATGTAGCTTCCAGGGGCTCCTTGAACGCCAGTGAAAATCGGGACCCGAACGCGGCGTTCGTGCAAACGCGTGTAAAAGCTTGGTACAAACGCTCCCATTCACTTGAATGGGAGCGTTTAACGCCAAGCCCCAAACGCTGGCAGTAAACGCTCTGCAAGCGTCCGTCTGAACCAGCCCTAAGACAGAAAAACTGATTTTTTTTCAGCTTGTCAAAGAGTGTGCCGTAATAATTATAGGCCATAATTAGCACATTTTATCCTCAGTTAATCCTCAATTGTGCATTAATTAGGGATCTAATTAACCCGCCCCTCCCACACAGGCATTTTATGCATCCAAGCACTAATTGACTCCTTACGCTCATTTCACACAAAGGCCTCTATTCAATTCACATTGGGCCTCATCCAATTCACTTTTTCTCCCAAGTTTTCTCCTTGATGATATTTTCACATCTTATCAATAAAATGCTTTTATGTTCGGCATACACGGCTCAATTTTGCCGCTCGACTCTCCTGCTCAATTGTTTCGCCACTCGATTCCGCAGTCAATTCTCGTATATTCCACTCGCTTTTCTTATCTTTTTCCATTCACTTCAATCCGGAATCGAGCGGCGAACCGATCGGGTGGGAGATCGGACATGTCGGAAATTATCTATCAAGTTATGTTAATGGCTCAAAATCGAGCCGTGTATTCCCAGCATTGAACTGCCAGCAAGCAAAAAAATACTCAGAATTCTTGTGTCAGTACTTTTCCACCAGTTTTTTTTGTACTGAAAAGGTAATTAAACAGAAAATCAAAAATGGAGAAAAAGTGGATTGAATCAGGCCCATTTTTTCCTATATTTTCTCCTAGGAGATATATTTTTATCTTATTTTTTTTAAAGTGTACTTGAGACAAGTAAAATAAAAAAAAAATTTATACATATCTGAGGCTTACTCCAGTCCCCTTCAGGCTCATTGGTCCCTTGTGTCTTCCCAAGCTGCCTGGATCTTCCGCTGGGGGCCCGGTAATTCCGCCAGTCGGCACAGGCGCAGTCTGGCCATCTGCAGTCCCCAGTAGAGCTCACTTTGCCAGGAGTGTTCTGCGACTGCGCAGTAGAATTGCGCTGGTGTAGAACGTGCATGCACAGTCCAGTATATGCAGTATAAACTGCTGGAATTACCGGAGAATCCATGCAGCATGGGTAGCCGGTAAGGAAACGATCACCCTGAAGGGTGCTGGAGGAAGCCCCAGGTATATATATGTTACTGCCTAAACCCGAAGTCTGGCCACTTCGGGTTCTAGCCAGGCAAAAATAGAAGTGTCCGTCTCACTGCAGCCAATGTCAGAAATGAATTAAGCAATGTGACAAATGAAGCCGGCTCCTCCCGCTGCCTCCCTTCTATCCACACGTGGCCCTCAGAGTCGTTCGTAGCAGCTGGGAAGCAGAGCGGGAAGGCTGCAGACAATGCTTCTGCCAGCACCCGATCTGCAGGAACGATCAGTAGGATTCCCTGTCACTACAAGCGACTCTGGGACACACACACACACGTGTCCCCGTCTGCCAGAGCTGAATAGGAGGCGAGCAGCGGGAGGAGCCGGCTTCATTTGTCACATTGTCACAAACACTGGTCCACATGACAGCCCAGGGGTCCCAGGTCTCTCTCACTCACTGGGGCCCCCAAACCACCATGCGACACCTAGAGGGAAGTGCGGGCAAGCCCTGGACCTCTCACCTCCTGGGAACTCACCCCACCACCTCTAAACTGAATGCCAACTGCAACAAACACAATTGCTAACTTCCAGTCAGAGCAATATCCTGCCTCTATCTGGCCAGCAGACGCTTGTCAGCCAATCAGGTGCACTGTCATACACCCTTTGCCTGCTGTACCATACCTAGCAGGAATTACATAGATTAGCATTCAGGTGGGAGGCTTCGGTTGGACGCAATCGTGAATTGCGTCGTTTAACGCACCTGTCAACCGCATCGTAGAAGCTGCAAAAAATAAAAGAAAAAAAAGGTCCAGGGCTTGCCCGCACTTCCCTCTAGGTGTCGCATGGTGGTTTGGGGGCCCCAGTGAGTGAGAGAGACCTGGGGCCCCTGGGCTGTCATGTGGACCAGTGTTTGTGATTTTAAATTTTATTTTTTGCAGCTTCTACGATGCGGTTGACAGGTGAGTGGTTAGGGAGGGGACCGTGTGGGAGATGTGCCTACACGGGGCGTCCCTGTTAAACGACGCAATTCACGATTGCGTCCAACCGAAGCCTCCCACCTGAATGCTAGATTAATTCATTGTGATGAGTAGTGATAAAGTTATTGGCAAATGAATGGGAGGTGAAAGTTGCTCAGATGCAAAAAATAAACAACCCTGTGGGCTGAAGTGGTTAAACTAACTTTTCAGCATTTTACATTTGAAAAGGTACCCACAGGTTGGAGAAAAAGTACCATCAAAATTATTTTGAGTATTTTGTTGCTTGCTGGTGGCTTAACCAGCCGGGCGGTATGGACGAGCTCAGCTCGTCCATCACCTCCGGAGGCTGCCGCTCAGGCCCTGCTGTGCCGATTTTCTTCAAATAAAGAGCAGCACACGCAGCCAGCACTTTGCCAGCCGAGTGTGCTGCCTGATCGCCGCCGCTCTGCGGCGATCCGCCGCGAGCAGCGGCGAAAGAGGGTCCCCCCAGCCGCCTGAGCCCAGCGTAGCCGTAACAAAAAGTTCCGGCCAGAGCTAAGGGCTGGATCGGAGGCGGCTGACGTCAGGACGTCGGCTGACGTCCATGACGTCACTCCGCTCGTCGCTACGGCGACGATGTAAGCAAAACAAGGAAGGCCGCTCATTGCGGCCTTCCTTGTTTATTCTGGGCGCCGGAGGCGATCGGAAGAACGCCTCCGGAGTGCCCTCTAGTGGGCTTTCATGCAGCCAACTTTCAGTTGGCTGCATGAAATAGTTTTTTTTTTATTTCAAAAAAACCCTCCCGCAGCCGCCCTGGCGATCTTAATAGAACGCCAGGGTGGTTAAAAGGCATTTTATGACAGGTTGTGAAAATATCACCTAGGCGAAAACTCTGTTGCATTGCAATGGACAATATCATCGCATCGTAAGGCAATGACATACCTATTGGGCGTTCACATTGAGTGCGGTTCTGACCCAGTAACACACAGCATGGCGTGGGCTAACCAGGTAATGCGTGCGTTTTCATTGTACTGTATAGTTGCACCGCAACATCTAACAATCGGTGCAACTTTACGGCATGCAACCTGCACTACTAGACTGTAACTGTCTGTTATCCTATCAGGAAGGTGTATGAAAAGTCTCCAGCCAGCTATGATTATTTAGGCAAGTGAAATGATTCAGAGTATCCTTCCTTCCAATTAAGGCAACTGACCACACTGCTATCCTGGCTACCCTGTAGGGTTAATTTTGGTGGCAGAAGTGTGAAAGTGGGCGTCTCCTCGTCCAATTAAAAATTACAGCGAAAGACGTTTCTCACACTGCATCAGTACTGATCTGTGTTTTATAGGGCTGACAATATGCAATTATTTCACAGAGATAATGAGAGGTTCAACATCTGGGGAACGAGGAATATGATTACCTGTCACACCAAGCTGCAATTTACATGAAGTGCTGAATTACCGAAACAAGCATGTCACTCAATGCGGCTGCCTCTGAGGGGATGACAGGACGTCACAGCTCAGCACTGCAGCCTCAGCTGAAACAATACAGGAGACACCACACACACACACACACACACACACACACACACACACACACACACACACACACACACACACACACACACACACACATACAGTCACACACACACACACACACACACACACACACACACACACACACACACACACACACACACACACACACACACACACACACACACACACACACACACACACACTATTATAGCCCTAATTCAGGTACAGTTCTATAAAAACATTTGAAACAACACTGCATTACATTATTATTATTTTGTATTTATACAGCACCGACATCTTCTGCAGCGCTGTACAGAGTATATTGTCTTGTCACTTAACTGGCCCTCAGAGGAGCTTACAATCTAATCCCTACCATAGTAATACCAACTTATGTATAGTGTAGTGTATGTATATTGTAGTCTATGGCCAATTTTCTGGGGAAGCCAATTAACATATCTGTATGTTTTTGGCATGTGGGAAGAAACAGGAGTGCCTGGAAGAACCCCAGGCAGAGACGGGGAGAATATATAAACTCTGTGCAGAGACTGCCCTGGCTGGGATTCGAACCAGGGACCCAGTGCTGCAAGAGCACTAACCACAACACTACCTACTAACCACTAACTACCACTAACTGTGCTACCTATTATTTGTAAGAAGTATTTTTTTTGTGCAAAGGTAAAAAAAAAAAAAAAAGTAAAAGTCAAAATAAACTAAGAAGATAAATGATTGTGCATTTTGTCCTACTCCTAAACAGGACTCTCCTAGAATCCCAGTTTCAACTGAACAATGCAGACTTTTTAAATTGTAAATTGTAATTTAATCTATAGTGAAAATAATGTGATAAATAAAAAAAATGCTTATTTTTTTCTTTTTACTGTATTCAGTTATAAATTATTTAGTCAGTGTTTGCCCATTATAAAATCTTTCCATATCTTGATTTACATTCTGAAATCACTATATTTAGCCCAGTCAGGTGCAGCTCTGAGGAATGTTTCTGAGAGTTCCAAAGCCAGTGAAAATAATACCTGACCTCCTTAGAAAGCTCTGCGTGGAGAATCCCGCATAACTACACAGCACAGGATAAGCATCACTGGCGCTACATACCAAGATAAAGCAATATAAACAGTGGGATGCGAAAGTTTGGGCAACCTTGTTAATTGTCGTGATTTTCCTATATAATTCGTTGGTTGTTACGATAAAAAATGTCAGTTAAGTATATCATATAGGAGACACACACAGTGATATTTGAGAAGTGAAATTAAGTTTATTGGATTTACAGAAAGTGTGCAACAATTGTTTAAACAAAATTAGGCAGGTGCATAAATGTGGGCACTGTTGTCATTTTATTGATTCCAAAACCTTTAGAACTAATTATTGGAACTCAAATTGGCTTGGTAAGCTCAGTGACCCCTGACCTACATACACAGGTGGATCCAGTTATGAGAAAGTATTTAAGAGGAGTCAATTGTAAGTTTCCCTCCTCTTTTAATTTTTTCTGAAGAGTAGCAACATAGGGGTCTCAAAACAACTCTCAAATGACCTGAAGACAAAGATTGTTCAAAATCATGATTTAGGGGAAGGATACAGAAAGCTGTCTCAGACATTTCAGCTGTCTGTTTCCACAGTTAGGAAGATAATGAAGAAATGGAAGACCACAGGCTCAGTTCATAGTAAGGCTTGAAGTGAAAGACCAAGAAAAATATCGGATAAACAGAAGCGACGAATGGTGAGAACAGTCAGAGTCAACCCACAGACCAGTTCCAAAGACCTACAACATCATCTTGCGGCAGATGGAGTCACTGTGCATTGTTCAACCATTCAGCGTACTTTACACAAGGAGATGCTGTATGTGAGATTGATGCAGAGGGAGCCTTTTCTACGCCCACAGCACAAACAGAGCCGTTTGAGGTATGATGAAGCCCATTTGGACAAGCCAGCTTCATTTTGGAATAAGGTGCTGTGGACTATAATAATAATAATCAGAACATTTATATAGCGCTTTTCTCCTCTCGGACTCAAAGCGCTCAAGAGCTGCAGCCACTGGGACGCGCTCAGGAGGCCACCCTACAGTGTTAGGGAGTCTTGCCTTGAACTCCTTACTGAATAGGTACTGACCCTAGCCAGGATTCGAACGCTGGTCTCCCGTGTCAAAGGCAGGACTGATGAAACTAAAATTTAATTATTTGGGCATAACAAGGGGCATTATGCATGGAGGAAAAAAACAACACAGCATTCCAAGAAAAACCGGTAGTGCGTGGCCTCAGGCGCGGCGGCAGTGGAGACGCAAATGTGGAAGAGCGGATGAGGACGTCCATGTATGATATGTGCATATCTTTTTTACAATTGTGAGTGCAACCTTATGATTTTATCTTTTTACAATAAACGGTATTATGCTATGGAACCTCTCTTTTGAGTTTTTAAGGAGACAGTTGGCTTGGTGAGAATCCATTGATGCAGTACATCTTGAACGCAGTTGCTGGTCTGTAGTCGGTCAGCCAATCAATCTGGTGAGCGCTATATGTATCAGCGGTGTGGGGTGCATGCTGATAGCACACACACGAAGGGTGTCTTTGGCTGTGTAAACTTCACTGGTGGAGGAAGTTGTTTGGAAAGCTGTCTGTAAGCAGGATTACGCTATGTCCTTTCCCTTGTTTGTTTGAGACGTATACAGGGGGAAGTTGCCGAGGAAAACTGCTGTGTGGATATTAATGAAGCGTGTTTGCTGATGTTTACATATATCAGCCTCTGGACATCGGTGAGAGTATATTATTGTACACTGGCCCTGCTCTATGTAATTGGGATGTGGAATGAAGCACGGACACAACTGAACTGATATATTTGAATCCTGGACTGTGCAGATGGAATTTTGTGTATTAGAGTCCAACATTAGAGGACATTGATAAGATAGGACTTGTATTATTTATGTTTATAGGTGGGGACGCTTCATAACAGCCTCACCTGCCATATTACATATTACACATACTGTATACAATCTGTGCCACTTAGTGGGAGCGCTGTACGCATACAAAAAGGCCAAAATATGGTGGTGGTTCCATCATGCTGTGGGGCTGTGTGGCCAGTGCAGGGACTGGGAATTTTGTCAATGTTGAGGGACGCATGGATTCCACTCAGTATGAGCAGATTTTGGAGCCCAATGTCCAGGAATCAGTGACAAAGCTAAAGCTGCGCCGGGGCTGGATCTTTCAACAAGGCAATGACCCAAAACACTGCTCAAAATCTACTAAGGCATTCATGCAGAAGAACAAGTACCACATTTTGGACGGGCCATCTCAGTCCCCAGACCTGAATATAATTGAAAATCTGTGGTGTGAGTTAAAGAGAGCTGTCCATGCTCGGAAGCCATCAAACCTGAATGAACTGGAGATGTTTTGTAATGAGGAATGGTCCAAAATACCTTCAACCAGAATCCAGACTCTCATTGGAACCTACAGGAAGCGTTTAGAAGCTGTAATTTCTGCAAAAGAAGGATTTACTAAATATTGATTTCATTTCTTTTTTGTGGTGCCCAAATGTATGCACCTGCCTAATTTTATTTAAACAGTTATTGCACACTTTCTGTAAATCCAATAAACTTCATTTCACTTCTCAAATATCACTGTGTCTGTCTCCTATATGATATATTTAACTGACATTTTTTATCGTAACAACCAACGATTTATACAGGAAAATCATGACGATTAACAAGGTTGCCCAAACTTTCGCATCCCACTGTACATAAATGAAGTGGTTCTGACGTGGAAACCAGGAAAACTACTATACAAGTGAGTACCCTAAATAAATCTACTAAATTCTGCTATATGTCACTACAGTGCCTCTTTAAGGAACTGATCTTTTGTAGATACTGATCTGTTGCATGTGTACAGCATCTTTGTGTGCAGCATCTTGCAAAGATATTATCTGATGGGGAGTTCAGCTCAATAGAATAGGCTGTGTAGGTGTGGCTCTCATACTACATGGAAGGGGGTATAATTGGTCTGTGATTTTTCATTTTACAAAGACTTTTATCTGATGTGTGTACCCACCTTTAGGCCTCTTTTCCACAAGCAGTTGAACTGCGTGCTCAGCAAGCAGTTACCAGGCAGCAGTGAACAGTTACCAGGGAACGGGGAGCAGTTACCAGACAGCAGCAAGCAGTTGAGAGAGTTTGAGAGGCATTTCACTGCCTATCAACTGTCCATGGAAAAGAGGTTCAAATATTTTACCACACATTTGACCCCTCCGTCAAAAAGTACAAATGCAATCTCTTTGTAAAAACCATGCAATGCATGCGGTCAGTATAGATAAAATCATGATCGAGGTCCTTAAAGGGAACCAGAGAGGATCAAATATACATACCTGGGGCTTCCTCCAGCCCCATATGCACGGATCGCTCCCACGCCGCCGTCCTCCGCTGCCTGGAACCGCCGATACCGTGTCCCGTCATTACCGCGAGTCGGCCAGCGGACGCGTCCAATTCTCCGCATCACAGTGGGCTCCCTCCATACAGGTACGCGTGCGGCTGTCTACTGCGCAGCCGCATGTGTACGGGTATGGAGGGAGCCCCTGTTATGTGGACAATTGGCCGCGTCCGCCGGAAGTGACTAGCCCGGTACCGGCGGATCCAGGAAGCGGAGGACAGAGGCGTGGGAGCGATTCAGGCTTATGGGGCTGGAAGAATGTATGAAATATTTTCCTTTTTTCACCCCCCATTCCTCTCTGGTTCCCTTTAATGTCGCTAAAATCTCTGTCTGTATGCTGCTGAACTGTATGCTGGAAGAAGCCCCAGGTATGTATGAAATATTTTCCTTTTTTCACCCCCCATTCCTCTCTGGTTCCCTTTAATGTCGCTAAAATCTCTGTCTGTATGCTGCTGAACTTGGGTTTTAACAATTCAAGTGCAGGAACTTCGGGGTCAGGACTTTTAAGCTGATATGGAAACAAAAAGGATGGAGGATGGAGGCCTCTGTAAAGTCACACCTACCTAATTACAGTAAAAATGAGATTCAATTCTGCCGGGGCATTTTTATATGCAAAATAAACCAGCTCCCTCCAATATTCCACAGTTAGGGCTTGTTCACACTTTATTTTTTTTTAGCGCTGATGTTTTTAAAAATCGCCTTAAAAGCGCTAGTGTAATGTCGGCTCATGTGAGTGTTCTCACATAAGCGGTGAGCTTTCTATCCAATCGCAAACATTGGCTTCTGAGCATGCGTGCCCACGTTCATGTCACCAGGCTCGTACTGCGCAGTGTGCTTCCAATGACGTGGGTGCGTTCGAGTGCAGACACTTGCATGAGCCCATGCATGTGTAGAAACGACAACCCGCCGATAGGTCGCCAATACTTACAGGCGGCCAGTGGCACACCGGGGAGGACCCGAGCTGCGGCGAGGGACCCAATGACCTACTAGGTGCTGAAAGAAGCCCCAGGTAAGTAAAGAGAGATTTGTTTCTTCGCCTTGGGAGTCCTTTAAGGCAGAGATAACACTTGTATCTGCAGGTGCATTTTATCTGTGGTGCATTTTAAGTCATGTGGATTTTTACAGTAGCCATTGATTGCAATAAGAAAACACAAATGAGTTGTGCAGAAAGGTAATGCAGCTTCTTTTGAACGCTGTGCAGAATCACAGACGCCTTCTGAAAAGGCAGCGGCACCATATACAATCATTACATGGGTTTTCTAACTGCGTCAAAATGCTGCAGTATTTCTCAAGTGTAACCCTAAACGGATAATTTAGGCTGTCTCTTATACTGCATAGAAGTGGTAAGATTGTACAACAATAATTGAACCTTTATGCCTGGTACACACCATGCAATTTCCCATCAGATAGACGGGTTTAATTGATTATTTCCAACAGGTCTTATCGGATTTCCGAGGGTAAAGGGGTCCATGCACTGGTCGATTTCAGCCATCGATCGATTCTATGGAATTGATCAAAATATCGATTCTATCAAATCTATCAATCGATTTGAGGCCGATTTTGATTGATTTGATCTGACAGGATGGAAAATCTAGGTCGATCTGCTGCTGGCAGCAGATCGCTGGTCGATAGAGTTGCATTGGATCTAATGGTCCATTAATGCATTTAGATCGATTTCCAATAGATTTCATCTGTTCCTAGTGTGTGGCACACATCAGATAGATTCCTGTCACATTCGACTTTACAGGCATCTGACTGAATTTTCTGCAAATCTATAAGTGTATGGCCACTTTTAGTGTGGGCAAGGGGTCCGGGGCCCCTGGCCATCGTGTGAACCACTTTTAGTGTGGGCAAGTGGCAGATAAGTTGAGGGAAGGTGTTCCAGAGGAGGGGAGAGGATCTGGAGAAGTCTTGAAAGCGGGAGGGAGAAGAGGTGGCCAGAGAGGAAGACAGGAGAATATTGTTAGTAGAGCGGAGATTGCAGAGATTCTGAATGGGGCTACAGCTGCAAGAAGAAGGGGAGGCAGGACACAAAAAGGAGGTGTTTGAAGACCATTTATAGCATCTAGACAAGTACCGTATGTTTTAACACTTTCTTCCCCCTCAGGCTTACTTTAGTACTTGAGAGCATACATACAGAAAGTCAAGGTCTAAAATTGACAACAATTGTTTGGCATTAACCAGGTGGAAACTGATTATTGTCCCACAAACACAATGTCACCCAATCAAAGAGAGAAATATTTAGGCTGAAAGATTATATAAGTTCCAGTAAGTTTAATTAAGGAGGGGAAAAGTCTGCAATTAAACAATCACATAAAGTACAAGCAAAACACCCCCAGCTTTGTGTATTGTTCAGTGGCGAAACCCAACATGTAATTAAAAAGTAAGCTTATGTTGACGGAAATAGAACAGGTTTTCACTGAGACAATGACAGCGATGTTGGATGAGGCCTTGCAGAGCAGGAAGTGTCCTCGGTGGTTGTCATATCATAACTGTACAGGTGGTCATTATCCCACTATTTACACCTAAAGTCAAATGCGGCCTGTAAGGATCCTTTTTAAGTTTGTTTACATTGTATGCGTCGCTGCATGTGAACGCACTGCCCATACAATCTTCACATCCCTGCATTGTAAGGGACCAGGTTATAGCTCAATGCACTTTCTACAACGTGTTTCTGGATAACGTGTATGGCAACAAGCACATTAAAGCAATTCTCTACACAGGCCTTCCAAACAAAGACCTGCACCGCCTGCAATAAGTACAGAATGCTGCTGCAAGGTTGTTAACAAGCCAACCCCGCCATTGCCACATAACAACCCTTCGCTCACTCCACTGGCTACTGATAAAATGGAAAATTCTGTTTGGCTTATTGACATTCAAAGCCTTGCACAATCTGGGCCCTGGACACCTGAAGGACTGCATCACACTACACAATCTTAGGTCAAAGGGATCTGATAACTTGGTCACCACCAGAATCCACCTAAAACCTTTAGAGACAGAGGTTTCTGTCATGCTGCCCCTACTCTTCGGAACTCCCTGCCACACCCAATCAGGACATCTCCATCCCTGGAAGCATTTAAGTCTAAACTGAAAAGCCACCTGTTCAGTCTGGCATTTATAAACACCTATTTCCTCTGTAAGGGCTAATTTCTACAAGCAGTTGATCTGTGTGCTCAGCAAGCAGTTAGCAGTCAGCAGTGAGCGGTTACCAGGCATCACCAAGCAGTTGCCAGGCAGCAGCAAGCAGTTTTGAGAGTTTGAGAGGCATTTCACTGCCTATCAACTGCTCATGGAAAAGGGACCTAAAGGTCCTTTATATGAACAGCTGCAGATCAACGGAAGACTCGATCAAGGTCATTAAGTTTGCTGACGACACCACCATTGTCGGCCTTGTCACCAAAGGATAATGTCCAGGTATACCGTTGGAGAGAATATGCCACTGGTGCAAAATGAACAGGCTGGTACTCAACACTGCCAAAACTGTTGAGCTGATCATTGACTTTAGGAAATCTGCCCCCACCCCACCTCCAATCTATGTCGATGGTACTGAGGTGGCTAGAGTATCATGTGCCCGCCTCCTGGGCACTACCATCTCCAGGGATCTCGGCTGGAAGTCAAACATCAATGCTACCCAGCGGAAAGCCCAGCTAAGACTCTTCTTCCTCCGTCAACTGAGGAAGTTCGGTATGGCCCAAGAGATTTTGACTAGTTTCTATTCTGCCACCATTGAATTGATCCTCTGCTCTTCCATCTTAATCTGGTATTCTGGTGCCATCCCGGGCGACAGGCACAAACTTCAAAGGGTTATCAGGTTGGCGAAGAGGATAATTGGGAGATCCCTGCCATCACTTGCCCTCCTAAACAACAGCAGACTGGGGGCTAGAGCGCTGAGGATTGCCACGACCCCTCTCAACCAGGTCACCACTTCTTCGACCCACTGCCATCGGGCTGGAGGCTCCGGGCCATTTCCACCAAGACCTCCTGACACAGGAACTCATTTTTTTTCCCTCGGCTGTCAGCCTCTTGAACCTCCGACCTGCCCACAAGACTAACTGATTGGATCTTTCATATCACTTATGAGAACTGCTTTGTATGATATTACTGTGTGTTTCTTGTTTTACTTTTCCTTCTACTCTTGAGCATTGTACTGTGCCAAACCCAATTCCAGGCAGGACCCAGACATGATTTGCAAAATAAACGATTCTGATTCTTATCACGAGCACCCCCGATCCCCTGGTGTCCAGTGAGGAGGAGCCCAGCTGAATGAATTAACAGCAGGCTCTGTAGGTGAAGCTCCTGCACTGTAGCTACAGCTAATGAAACTTCTCCAAACCATGAATTTTAAAATCCATTTACATGTAACCATGTCAATAGGAACTACATCTCCCAGCATGCATAGCACGGACAGGGACATATGAAAACTCTGCGGGCACCAGCTTATTCTGCGGAAGGGGAGATTAGCTTACATCCTGCTTTAAAGAATAATCATAACGGTTTCTGCTGTAATAAATCTTATCTCAGTCAGTTTGGCTCTATTTGGTACATTGCCAACAAAAGAACGCTTGTCATTTCCCCTTCCACATTCCTGCTCCTCACTGATTGGCTGAGGGCAGCTCAGTGTCAAGCTGCTGAAATCTGATCTATACTGTGCTCACATGTTTACAAAGCAAACTAGATATGACAGTGCAGTTTCTAGGAGAAAAAAAGTGTCAGGGAGGAAATGACACTAGGATTGGCTTTCGTCAGAAGCAACAAAGATGGAAAATGCTTGAAACAGTTTTCTCTTTATTGACTATATAAAATTCACTGAAATCAAAACGTGGACAGTGCAATACAAGTAGAAAAGAGTGTCTGTGAGTGCGTGTTTTCTCCCTGGGATAGGCCCCATTTACATGATACAATTTTTTGTGCAATTCGATCGAATTCGATTGATCGATTAAATCCGACATGTCTGATTGGGATTCGATTGGTAGAGCGATCGATTTGCCACACAATCGAATCAAAACCCGATTGACATGTCTGATTTAATCGATCAATCATATTCTATCCAATCGAATAGCACAAAAAAATTTGTATCGTGTAGATGGGGCTTTAGATCACTAACTTTCTCACTAAAACAGTGATTAGGTGTGTCGCCGTTTTATTGATCATCTGATGGCATCTGACAGTACAATGGAAGAACGCCATAGGGTACAATGAAGGATAGTGGTGTTTCTTTTATCAAATCCCTTCTTTGCCAGTTTGTCACCGATACACGGCCAAAATGAAAGTTGATGCGCCATGTACAGCTGATTTCTCTGCTGTGATGTAACAGCTGTGGCAGGCAATGGTAAGGAAGCTGCAGATCACCAATGTAGGGAAATTACAGTACAGCAATAACAGCACTGATCACCAACACAGTAAATATAATCACACTTTTATAAATCTGACATCGTAAAAGTGGTGACCGGATATCTGTGATTGCCACTTCAGGCCTTCACTGATTACTTTATGAGGCTGGATTCACACAATACTGGATGCATAATGGTGCATTCACAGCGTATCCTCTCAGGATACTGCATCCTCTGCATCCCACCTGCAGCAGTCTGATCAGCGGTGCCAGCAGCGGAGGTGACAAAAGGCAGGCGAGTATAATAAGTGAAATTTAAGTGGCCACCAGCCTAGTGAGAATGGACGTTGTCCGTTACATAGGCTTCCATTGATTCTGTCGGTATCCACTGCGTCGGTGATCTGTATCTGGTATTATTGCCTCCTGCATGACCTTGCGTTCCACTCATCGGAACGCTTTGAATAGGATCCATTCGCTTATGTGCCGATCCATTCCGATAAGCTGAATATTCTTATGGCCAGTGTGAGCCCAGCCTAACAGGTAAATACGGCATTCCACAAGACGAGTTATGTCCCAGACAACTTCCACAACTCAGACAGTTAATCTATACAACAAGCAATATTATGCAAAGTCCATATGTTCTGGTGTAATAGAGTGATAAAGTGCACATGCCAGCCTCCCCCAGAGTCAGCCCCTACACAATGGCTGTGCCACCTCTTCACCTGTGCCCCCTTCCCCCCCCCCACACACACACACTGGCTGCGCCCCCTCTACTCCTGTGCCCCCCACACACTGGCTGTGTGTTAGGACTTCTCTTCAGTCCCTGTTGACCCTCCCACGAAGGAAGAGACGTTCCCCAGTAGTGGAGTCTAGGTGACCACGGGTCTTCACCCACACTCCCTTGAGGGGGGTGCAGGACCACACCCCCAGGAGGGGGATGTGGAGCTTAGCTGCCTAGTGCCCTACCAGGTCACTACTGGGATAGTCTCAGCGAGTGGTCAGGAGAACAGGAGACACTCTTAATGGAGTAGGCGGAGTCCAAGGTAAGTTAAAGGTCCGGAGGCGGGTAGCAATCAAGCAGAAGTCGGGGTCACAATCCAAGGGTCGAGGCAGGCGGCAATCAGGCAGAAGTCGGGGTCACAATCCAAGGGTCGAGGCAGGCGGCAAACAAGCAGAAGTCGGGGTCACTATCCAAGGGTCGAGGCAGGCGGCAATCAGGCAGAAGTCGGGGTCACACTCCAAGGGTCGAGGCAGGAGATCAATCAATAGGCATAAACAGGAACCACAGGTAACCGGAACGGCACACTAGCTGATCAGAAAGAGCAGCACTGCAGTCAAGGGCAGTGCTGCTTATATAGGGACAATTGGCGCCGAAATTAACGCCCTGCGCATGCGCAGGACGTGCGCAACCCTTCTGCGCATGCGCGCGCACTTCTCTGCGTGCGCGCGCACGTGGGTTCGCGCACACGCGGGTGCGCGCATGCGCGGTGCCCTAGGTGCTGCGCGCGCAGCGTTCTGCGTGCGTGCGCATTCCACCACACACACCGACGAGCAGGAAGTGAGCACAAGAGGCCCAGTGAACCCCCGCGCGTGCGCACAGCAGGACGCGCACGGGGATGCCCGGAGGAACGTCTATGGTGAGTGTAACACTGTGCCTCCTCTACACCTATGCCCCCCACACGACACAATAGCTGTTCCCCCTCTACACCCTCCTCCCTCACACACACTCTCTGTGCCCCTTCACACCGGCTGTGCCCCCTCTACTCCTGTGCCCCCCCACACACAGTGGTTGTGCCCACTCTACCCTTGTGCCCCAACCCCCATACACACACACTGGCTGTGCCTCCTCTACACCTGTGCCCCCTAAACACACACACTGGCTGTGTCTCCTCTACACCTGTGCCCCCCACACACACACACTGGATGTGCCCCCTCAACATCTGTGCACCCCCACACACTGGCAAGAAACTCTGACATGAAACTTCTGCATTCTTCCCCAGAATCCCCACCAACAAGTGTAGAAGGGGATGCCCCCCCCCCCCCTCTGTATCCCCACAATGGCAGTGCCCCAACACTGGCTGTGCCCCTTTTACACCTGTGTAACCCCCCCGCCACACAAACATTGGATGTGCCCCCTCTGTACCCCACACATTGGCACTGCCCCAACGCTGGCTGTGCCCCCTCTGCACCTGTTGGTGGGAAGAATGCAGAAGTTTCATGCCAGAGATTGCAGCCACCCTCCCGCACCAGCTCCCCTCTAGCCTGCTTCTTGCCAGCGATCTATTCATTGTTCCCACGGCTTAGCACGGAGTCTCCTCCTCTGGCTGCCTGTCATCGCCTCCTCCCAACCCAGCACAGCACGATCCAGCCCCGGATCCCGGCCACAGCTTACCTGTGCACGCCCGGCCACGGAGCTCGTATCCTCCAACGGCTGCAAACCAGCAATTCTTCTTCTTCCCAGAAATAATGCCCGAATCCCTTCCAGCCTTCCTGCGCCCGCCCGCACCGATCTCCCTCCTCGGCGGCGAACCTGTCTGTGAAGTTCCAGAAGTTGTAATGCCGCCTGTGATTGGCCGCCCCGGCCACCCTCCTGCCCCCCTCCCGGCTGCTCGCTGTACTTTCACTACTGATTGGCCCTGTGATTTACAGCTCAGTTTATGGGAGGATAACAATCGATTATATGGATTTATTGATCCCCTAAATGGCATCTCTGGCACTTGTGTGTGTTGCAGGTTTTATGTTAGATAAGCTGTTAACTAGACAGATAAGGGGCCACATCTAAATCAGCTTTTTCTACAAGTTTTCTCTTTGGTGATATTTTCATATCTTATCAACAAAATGCCACCAGCAAGCAAGAAAATACCCATAATCATTTTGACAGTACTTTTTCATCTTTTTTGGGTACATTTTAAATTGCAGAGTACTAAAAAGTTGTTTTAAAGCAGGGGTCTCAAACTCGCGGCCCGCGGGCCATTTGCGGCCCTCGATACAATATTTTGTGGCCCTCACAGGCAAAAGCTTCCTTATAGTTTGCTTCAGTGCTCCCAAGCTCCGCCGCATCCCCGCGCTAAACGAGGGCTGCAGAGCCCCCAAATTGCCCGGGGGGCAATCCGCCGGGATTCCCTGGAAGGGGCAGAGCTTTCAGCTTCAGCTCTGCCCCTCCTGACGTCAATCGCCGCACGGATCACCGCCTCTCCCCGCCCCTCTCTGTGAAAAAAGAGTGAGAGGGACAGGCAGAGGCGGCGATGCGCCGCGATTGTGAAATTCCTTATGTGGCCCAGCCTCATCCTGACTTTGCCTCCTGCGGCCCCCATGGAAATTGAGTTTGAGACCCCTGTTTTAAAGGGTGTGTGTGTGTGTGTGTGTGCGTGCATGCGTAGGTGCGCAAAGGCTTACCGCACCTCCCATGGCTCGGTGCCTTCCTGGGTTTGCCCACTCTCTATTTTCTGGTCAGCTCCCTTTGACCCAGAAATACTGTGCATGCGCAGTATGTCCTATTGGGTTGTCTGTGACTGCGCTCGCCTAGGAGAAAAAGTGGATTGCATATGACCCAAAGAATAATAAATCAGAACCAAGAAACAGTTATAGTGTGGCGCTCCCTCTAATGATATAAACAATGTGCGGGAGAAAGCAATGGAAGCTAAGGACCACTGTTCGCCTCCACACTCCCTTCAATGAGATCCGAGGAATGCTGGGACATGTGCTCCGCCAATTTTCATGGAAGGAAGAACACGACAAAACAAACGTAAAGAAGCAGAAGCGTGCACCAATGTCCTCTGACAATATCTTGCCTTTTAATCCTCCAGATCAAATCCATACAAAGGGGTGAACATCAGTATACACGTAGATATATTACATACGTACTGGTGGTGGTGGCGGTGGTCTGGTGGGTGCCCAGGGTGTGAAAAGGTCAGCGACGGCCGCTTGGTCACACTACGTTCCACATTGGAATGTGGAACGTAGCATGACCAAGCGTCCTGTTGGATGCGAAACGGCCGTCGCCGACCTTTTCACACCCTGGGCACCCACCAGACCACCGCCACCAGTACGTATGTAATATATCTACGTGTATACTGATGTTAACCAATGCCATATCCAGCAACAGAAAACCGCTGATATGCCACTAGTAAGAAATTGGAGGGAATCTTCTGTGCATTTGCTGCAGAAACAGTGCCTGCAGCTCTATTGCCCAGCCCCAGAATGATAGCATTAGCATTACATGGATGGGCAGGTCTGCTTTAAGAAGATTAAATAGGCCATCTTAAAATCTTTTCAGTTGAATAAATCTTTATCATTGCTGTATTCAGTCCTGCTGCTTACTGAAAATACCAGTGATTAGCTGGGGAGAGATACCATCTTCAGATGTCTGTAGTCATGCCATTATCTCCCTGGTCATCTGGCATTAGGTGACATCATGCACCTTGCTCTAGTCTAGTGCAGAGCATCTTTACACATGAAGGGAACTGGATTATCACGTTTGTGTTAAGCTGACCATACACATATAAGGTAGCCATAGGTGAAGATGGGCAGATTCAACCAAGAGACAGATCACTCTCTGACCGAATCTGACTGCACGTGGTCCTGAACTGGGTAAACAATGCTGTATCCTAATGTAATGATCTGACCAGTGGTGGTGAAAAATCTTGCCTGTGTATACTAACCCCCGATGCATGTGCAAAAGATCAGGACTGGTGGGATTAGGGGTGGGGTAAACACAAAAACAAAGTGCTTTAGAGATCTGGTTTGTCGAATCTCTTAATAAAGTCATGTGACACAGTTACAGTCATATGACATAGGTACAAGCACTAGATTCTCATCCGAGACCTGACAGAGTTCTCAGACAAGTTTTTTAGCATGTGTTGGGTTTACAATTGCGTTTTGGAATTGCAGCAATTTGCGCAACCATAAACATAGTAATCACGGTGTCCCTTTTCCCCCGGTGCGCTTCAATATTGGAGGCTGTTCTTATGATGGAGGTAACCTTAGGCCTAGTTCACTCTACAAATTTCAATCACAAGCGCTGAGGGCCTGAGCCCACGAACGCAGTTGTGCGCAGTTGTGTCAGCTTTTCAGCAACACATCAATGTTACAGATGCCGAAAAGCGGACAGAAGCAAACACAACTGCATTAGTGGGCTCAGGCCCTAAAGATTTCTGTGATCAATGTTTTAAGCGATTACCAGCATTTTTTGTGCAACTTGCTTTTGTTGTAAGCGTTTTGTTTTGCGATTTTCTGCGTGCAGACAAACAGAAAGTGCAATCTTTGACGTGGGACTGAATGCCTTTTAAAGTATTTTTGCTTGAAAAACTGCTGTCCTAGTGCTTTTTAAAGCGATTTGTAATTTTCCTACACCTTATATTGAAGCACAAACGCTCAGAAAATGGTGCAGGACCCACGTTTGCGATTAGAAAGAAAGCTCATCGCCCATGTGAGACCGCTCACATAGGATTTCATTACGCAAGCGCTTTTACAGTGCTTTTGAAATGCTAGCGATTAAAAGCTCAAAATGCTCATAGGCCCATATGCAATTTATTTTTTTCTCCTGAGTTTTCTCCTAGGAGATAATTTTTCATCTTCTATTTAGAATAACTTTTCAGCACTTTACAAAAGTTCCAAAATGTAGGTGGAAAAGTACTATCAAAACTATTTTAAATATTTTCTTGCTTTCTGGTGATTTAAAGGGCATTTTATTGACAAATTTAAAAATATCACTTAGGAGAAAAAGTGAATGGCATATGGGCCATAGAGTGAACCAGCCCTTATAGTAGTGTAAGTGTATATACCGGTACGCATGTAAATACGCATGTATGTCTCTAGGCATAGAGGGCAGCACTGAGCGTAGATAGATTAGCTGCAGCATTGCCAGTGCACCTGTGTAACCTCTGAACTGCCAGAAAATCAGCCAGCCTCCACTCTGCTTCCTCCTTTGTTCCACAGGAAAAGGGATATGATGTCATTGTGGTGTTTCATGGTTTCCGCACACTGCATTATTAGTGGAGCTGCTATATAGATTTATAGATGATGTATCACTGCTCTGTGCACAACGACTGTATAATGGCTCCTTCTCAGCTGTATTCTTTAGGCAGATGACATATTCATACATCGTCAGTTACTATGATACATTACTATCAGAGTGCTATTTCTACAAATAAACTCAATGGTACCTAGCTGGCAAAGCATTCTGGGCAGTGGCGACTCCAGGAATTTTTTTGAGGGGGTGCTATGCAGGTTGGAGGGGGGTGCTATGCAGGTGCTGGACCAACTTCTGGGGTAGCTGATGACCCGCGGCAAAAAATGGGTGTGGTTTTAACCTTTTCCTTCTAAACAATACTAATTGCCTGGCAGCCCTGCTGATCTATTTGGTTGCAGTAGAATTACACCAGAAACAAGCATGCAGCTAATCTTCTTAGTTCTGACAATATTGCCAGAACCCCCTGACCTGCTGCATGCTTGTTCAGGGTCTATGGTTGAAAGAATTAGAGGCAGAGGACCAGCACGGCAGCCAGGCAACTGGTATTGCTTAAAAGGAGATAAATATGGCAGCCTCAATATTATTCTCACCTCGGGTTCCATGCAACGCAAAGACAGTGGGCCCAAGTTTTGGTAAACCCTTTCCCCAAAAAATGCACATAATTGTGAGGGTTTTCTCAAGAAAATACACGTAATGTGAGCAGATTTGCCCAGAAAATATGTTCAATCATGTCGGCAGATTTGCCCAGAAAATACGTTCAACCATGTGGCAGATTTAACCAGAAAATACGTTCAATCACGTCGGCAGATTTGACCAGAAAATACGTTCCTTCACGTCGGCAGATTTGACCAGAAAATACGTTCAATCACATCGGCAGATTTGACCAGAAAATATGTTCAATGACGTCAGCAGATTTGACCAGAAAATACGTTCAAGCATGTCGGCAGATTTGACCAGAAAATACGTTCAATCACGTCGGCAGATTTGACCAGAAAATACGTTCCTTCACGTCGGCAGATTTGACCAGAAAATACGTTCAATCACATCGGCAGATTTGACCAGAAAATATGTTCAATGACGTCAGCAGATTGAACCAGAAAAAACGTTCAATCACGTTGGCAGATTTGACCAGAAAATACGTTCAATTACGTCGGCAGACTTGATCAGAAAACACTTCAATCATGTGGCATATTTAACCAGAAAACACTTCAATCATATGTGGCAGGGTTGATCAGAAAACACTTCAATCATATGTGGCAGACTTGACCAGAAAACACTTACTTCAATCATGTGTGGCAGACTTGATCAAAAAACACTTCAATCATGTGGCAGACTTGCCCAGAAAATACACCTGTTAATAAATTAAAAAAACAAACCCTTTACTCACCTGCTGAAGACCTCCTGTCCGGCGCGCAGCTCCCACGATCCTCTGCCAGGCAGCAACTGAAACTCCCGCGCTGAGAGCAGGGCTACGGGAGAATGGCGCCCTAAGCCCTGTACTGCAGACTCAAAGTCTCTAGAGCAGGGCTTCGGACGCCGTCACGCCAATTTACTGTAGCCCTGCTCTGCCGCTGCCGGAGCTGCGGGCTGCTGCTCCCAGTGAACTGACATGGCGTCTATTAGACGCCAAAAGTCAGTTCACGCTGGGGGGTGCTTTAGGGGTGCTTGAAGTATTTTAGGGGGTGCTTCAGCATCCCAAAGCACCCCCTGGAGCCGCCACTGATTCTGGGACTTCTAATAACCATCTCATTGCAATGGAAGTAGCTGGACCAAATGCACATGCATCATTCTCTTGCTGTATTGCAGAATTGCCATATTCAGCATATACAGAGGGAGAACGCCAAAAGATTTTGGGTTTTGGCTCACACTGGGGCATTGTATTGCATCGGACAATATAATCACACACCTAAGGCGATGCAATTACATTGTAATCAGGCCCGAATTACGTGAAATGCCACAAAGGCCCGGTCTTGAGTGGACATAGAAAAGAAGACTGCACATGGAAAGGGGAAGTTGTACAAGGGAAGCAACACCCGGAAGAGAGGATCTGCTCACTCCACAAGGGAGATGTGCATGAAAAAGGGGTTGCTGTACATGGATTTTACGTATGGAAAAGGGCACTGAAAATGAAATGGGAGCCACAAGAAGCTGCCATGAAATCTGTTCTTGAATTTGTAATCAGGTGTTGATACCAGCACACCAGCAACGCGGTGCAGTGCTGGCATAATGCTCAATGCCAATTTTCCCTTTATTGCATTGTGATTCTGTTTCTACAGGTTATGTAATGCAATACCCTAATGTGAACCTAGCTTAAACAAGTGACACCCATGTTACCCTAGAAATAAAAAAACAATATATATAAGTAGATAAATACTAATTCTCCTTACATAACAGATGTATTGCACTGTCCACGTTATGATTCCTGTGAATTTTATAAAGGAAAAGCAGAGAATCCTATTCTGGGCAGTTTCCATCTTTGTTAACTTTGACCTCCTGACATAATTTCCTCCCTCACTTTTTTTCTCCTTTTGCTAATTGTGTATTCATTACCCCCTCCGCCCACAGTCTGCAGACACTCCCACTGAGGTCTACACTAGGAAGTGCACTGTCTTATGTCATTAGAAGGAGGGGGAACTAAAGGGTAGAGGAGGAATATATTATAGATAAAAAAAAAACCCAGCATGCAACTGTTTGTCAATGGCACTCAAAGGGCCAGTGCTCCTAAGGTATGTGATAACTCCAAACCATAAGCAGAAAAAACTTTGAAAGTTTTGAGTGCAGGATTATTATCTTTATCACTTAATACACTCAGACCAGTTACTGTTGAAATTTGATTTTTATGGTGACAATCCCGCTTTAAAGGGAACCTGAGATGAGTCAGTCCACCACATTAAAATGTACATACCTGGGGCTTCCTTCAGCCCCCTCCGACCTGATCGTTCCCACGCCATCCTCTTCTGTCTCCCTGTTCTCCCGCAATTGGCCCCGGAAAATCCTCCAGTCCAGGGCTAACTGCGCATGCATGGTCAGGCCGCGCACATGCTAGCGCTGCATTCATGTCGCCGGGGACGCTCTCCGCCTGCGCAGTACTACTGAAGAAGAAGAGGGTCCCCGTGACCGCTGGTGGGCTCAAGAGGATCGGATCAGTCTCTGGAGGATCCAGAGGCCTCCCTCTACTGAATTCTTTAACTTTCTTTATTTCTTGAAAAATAACTCACAGGTTTGCTTTAACTAAGATGGGGCCCTGAGCAAATATGAATTTGAGGTCTCTTACATTTTCGTATTGTACTAAAAGTAACTTGTGACCTTTCCAGTCCCTGACTTGTGGGGGTCCTAAGAAGCTTGGGGCCCTAGGTAGTTGCCCAGTTTGACCCTGTGGAAGCACCAGCCCTGGCTTTGTCACATTTTTAACAACTGGACTAATCCTTTCACTGGCAGAAAATTATAACACTGTGATCTGCCATCTTTGTATTAAGGTGCGCAAACCTTCACAATTACTGGTGCATGCAGGGATCGAGGCCAGATTTATACTTTTTCCACCCCGGGCCAACTTTCTTGCAGCTTCCCTTCCATGTGCAGCGCCCCCCTCCCATGCCTTGTGCAGCCCAGTGCTGGGCCGAAATTACGCATGAGCGTAATTACGCATCGTAATTCAATGTAAATTTACGCGTAAGCGCTACGCGTAACTTACGGTCTTACGCGTAATTATTTACGCGTAAGACCGTAAGTGGTATCGTAATTACACTGTCTACCGTAATTGCTAGGCATGCGTAATTTTACGAACACTTACGCGTAATTTTACGCGTAATTACTAACGTAAAATCTCCCATTTTCTAAGAGTAGCCAATCAGTCAACATCCTAAGCAACCAATAGTATCTTCTCCCGCCCTTCAGTATAAGCGTACGTTTTGACGCATACGAATGATATGTACGCAATAACTGTCACATTGATGGCTATTGCGTACATATCGTCCGCATGCGTCCAAAAATACGCATTAATGGTCATTACGGCACTACGCGTAACATCGTAGTGTAAGCGCCTTCATTACGGTATCCTTACGCGTAATTGCGTAAGTTTACGCGTAATTACAGTGATGTACCGTAGATAATTTCCTACGCCGTAACCGTAATTGCGTAATGCGTAATAGCGTAAAATTACGCGTAATGATCCGTAAGCGTAGATTTTTCCATTACGAGCAGCACTGGTGCAGCCCCCTCTTCTATGTCTAACATTCATGTACAGCAGCCTCCTTCAGTTATATACAGGTCCCTTGGGCAGCAGCTCCCTATCGCCATGTGTTGCTCCTTACAGCCAACCTTTGTATTCCATTTGCAGCCTCTTCTTCCATATGCAGCAATCCCTCTCCCATGTTCAGCCCCTTGGCCAGCCGCCACCTAAGGCCCGGACCTTGTGGCCTTTCCAGAAATCTAACCCTGGCAGGGATTGGTTCCTATAGGTGTCAGTTCTTAGTTCTGTACACTTAATACAACACACATACAGCTGTTTCAGACATACTGGTTCTCATCAGTGTAAGACATAGCTTATTGGCACACTGTACAGCAGCGGATCTGGATGTGTGCCTGGCTTTCTGGGATATAAAGGAATGATTTACATATTCAGAAGTGTTGCATCATGGATCCTCTTGCTCACATAAAGCTGAATAATTGCAGATAGTTTCTGTTCTAAGAAGATAAAATCATATGTAATATATATCACTCCGTCCTCCTGATGGGACAGTAATGGCCAGAGATGCACTCCTGTCTGTTCTGTAGTGACTGCGTCCCTTTTCTGTCGTCTGGAGTCATTTAGTCTCAGTTTAAACTGCAGCTCCCATGTCCACGGCTATGGAAACAGATTCCTCTGCAAGTCATCTGAAAACTCCACTTTAAAAGCCATAGAATATACAGTACAAAGGAAGGACTGTTCCATTGTGGAGCAGACAAAAGGATATCTCTGGCTTTTACATCCATCCTCTCCATCCGGTCCTGTATTGCAGCCAATAAAATGGGGGTGCTGTCTATATTACACATTTATAAGCCCATTTCCTGTTAAACAAGGGTAGAGATTGGCCTTTATGGTTCTGTTATAAAATTGTCGCAAATATCAATGGTTCAAAAAAAGAGGAAAAAATTGGCAGGCACTTCAAGATAAAAAGCTGACACCACTTTATTGGTTACCTTACACAATCACTTTTATGCTTCCAGCAAACTGTGATCAAACTCTAAGGGCCCATTCACACTAGAGCGTTTTTCCGGCGATTTTGGCAAAACGCTCAAGCGCTAGCGCTTTTTAAAGCGCTAGTGCTATAATACCCTATGGGCCCATTCTTACTTGGGCGATTTTTCTTTCTCTGCCTGAAAGAGTTAAATATGAGGTATGTAAGTGGCTGACTCAGTCCTGATTCAGACAGGAAGTGACTACAGTGTGACCCTTACTGATAAGAATTTCCCCTTTTTACCTCTTTCTTGCTCTTAGAAGCCATTTTCTGCTAGGAAAGTGTTTTATAGTTGGAATTACCTATCAGTGAGGCGCATACTGTAGTCACTTCCTGTCTGAGTCAGGACTGAGTCAGCCACTTACATACCTGATATTTAACTCTTTCAGGCAGAGAAAGAAAAAAAGGAACACAGTTATTTGTGTGCTAGGCACTGCACTTACACATGCAGGGCCGGGCCGAAGCATAGGCTGGAGAGGCTCCAGCCTCAGGGCGCAGTGTAGGAGGGGGCGCAGAATTCATTCAGCTGTCATTCCTAATTGTGTTTGAAGCAGAAATAAATAAGAAAAGGGGATACATGGCAGTGAGTGCAAGCCAGATAACTAGATATTAAGGTGTTGGGGAGGTTGTGGGCCCCGTGGCCCTCTTAGTCTAATAGCAATCAGTGTGTGATGGCTGGGGTGGGAGGGATGGAGGGGTGCACTTTGGTGTCTCAGCCTTGGGTGCTGGAGGACCTTGTCCCGGCTCTGTACACATGTCTATCTCATCATGTCACACGTCACTTCGGGTATCCTGTAAGTGTGAATGGACCCTAAAAGCATGATGCAATGCAAGGAAAGCAAAGCTGGGAAGCATGCAGGGAGCTAATAGGAGCTAACAGTGCAGGCAATACTTGCGTGACCAAATTAATGTGGTGGCACTGGCAGATCATGGAGCTGGATAGAAGTAGTGACATGCTTGCAGGGTCTCCAGGACTGCTGCCCTGACAGCCGTTTCGCTCATTATCATCACGGGCCTCCTCAGAGGGGCATTATACTTAGTCTGGTCCTTGGGATAGCATGGAGCGTCTAACCGCATGCGTGTTGCGCATTTGTTGGCTTCTAGTGTGAGCGGGGTGACATATTCCGCCTATTTAGGCGTACCGCCGTCTAGTCCACACGCCTATTTCCGCCAACATCATCCAGTGCCATCCATCCGGCTTCTGCGGTTGCCAAGCAACCGCTCTGCAAGAGGTCAACCTCCGGCATTAACTTACTGTGGCCATTTATGACTCTGTTATACAATTTTCACAAATATCAATGGGTTTTGTCATGTAATGCTATTAAAGTGAACAGCAACCCCAAAAAAAATCAGATACTTACCCAAGGAGAGGGAAGGCTCTGGGTCTTATAGAGCCTTCCCGCTCCTCTCCTGGTCCCAACGTTCCAGTGCTGGCTCCCCCGTTCGCAGTATTCAACCCATGGGCCGGTTCTAGACTTTTTGCTGCCTGAGGCAAACTTGTGAGCATGCCCCCCCAAAAATTTTGAATGATCGCACAGCACCCGACAATTTGCACCGCACATTATAGCTGCAGTGAGCCCCCAAAAAACACCCTCAGTATAGGTAGGTAGCCAGTTATAAGTGCCCCAGTGTTGGTAGCTAGGTACAGTTGCCCCCAGTATAGGTTAGCCAGGTACAGTTGCCCCCAGTATAGGTTGGCCAGGCACTCTCTTCACTTCCTGTTTCTGCCTGGTGCTGTCCCCTGACTTCTGCCACCTGAGGAAGTCGCCTTACTTGGCATCATGGGCGGACCGGGCCTGTTTGTTAAAATAGCTGATGAGTTAAGACACATATGAAGAGATAATTTATTACATAAACAGGTAAGGACAGACAAATAATGAGTTAAGCCCAATTAATTACTCTACGACCGCCTCACGCCAATGAGCGTGGCCATGACGGCAGCCCCAGGACCGCCTAACGCCAATTGGCGTCAGGTTCAGTCTCCAAGTGGCGATCGCCGCTCGGGAGACTGTTAGACGGCGAAACCTCCGTCTTTCTAGTAAGTACAGCTCTGCGATCTGCAGCAGCGCTATGCTGGGGACAGCCATGCCATGACAGGCTGGCCGGGAGAGGGCTGCAGGGAGGGTTGTTAAAATTAAAGCAAAAATATGTTTGTTTATTTTTAAAAAAAGAACAGAAATATTTGGCAAAAAAAATAAACATCTGGGAGCGATCAGACCCCACCAACAGAGAGCTCTGTTGGTGGGGAGAAAAGGGCGGGGGGATCACTTGTGCGGTGTGTTGTGCGGCCCTGCAGCTTGGCCTTAAAGCTGCAGTTGCCCATTTCAGTAAAAATGGCCTGGTCTTTACAGGGGTTTAGCACTGTGGTCATCAAGTGGTTAAGAGAGATAATTTATAAAGTTAAACAGATAGGAAATAAAAAAGTGAGTTAAAACTGCTAAGGAGAGATAATTCATGAGGTAACCAGGTAAGCAGAGATAATTTATGAGATAAAACAGAGTATCAACCCCTATGTGTGAGATGAGAAAGAAACAGAACAAAGGAGAAACACTCTTTTCTCCTAGAAGAGTAATGCAAAGAGGTCCCCCAAGCTTACTCTGTTATATGCACAGTTACCACAAAAATGTTCCAATGCTTTTCTGAGCATTATCTGTAGAAAAAATGACAATTAATGTGCGGTAAAAATATATATATATATAAAGCATGAGTTTGTAACCCTTAAAGGGGAT
This sequence comes from Hyperolius riggenbachi, assembly GCF_040937935.1. Classification (NCBI taxonomy): domain Eukaryota; kingdom Metazoa; phylum Chordata; class Amphibia; order Anura; family Hyperoliidae; genus Hyperolius; species Hyperolius riggenbachi. The sequence continues at coordinate 393,035,790 of NC_090650.1, read as the reverse complement.
CTGAAGTCATGCACAAGCGACAGGACAGAAGGAAAACATAGAGAAATGCACCCTGTATGTATTTAGAGAGTTTAGCCTGTCTCATTCCCCCTCATCTGTGACTTATCACTAGTTGTAATTTGATCTCTCAGCTGTGTCAGCTGGCTGCCACAGCAGATCAGCTAATTTGTAAACAGAGGCTGTTAACCCTATGTCATGTCTACTTCCATGAAAGTTGGAAGTAGACACACTGCAGATTTATTAGAGGATTTGTATTGTATCAGCTGTAAGGCCTCTTGCACACTGCATACATTTCCGATTCCGATTCCGCTTTGTTTTTACATCCGATTCCGATTTTTAATCTTTACTGCATGCTGCGTTTTTTGATCCGTTTTTCTGTTGAATGTATTTAGGGAAAATCGGAAACGGAATCGGAAACGGAAGCGGAAGCGGAATCGGAATCAGAATCGGAAAACGGATTTGCAGTGTGCAGGGAGCCTAACAAGGAAATGTTTTTCTTTAAAGGTTATTATGCTGTTGCTTGTCTTTTACAGCAGAGAGGAAGTTCTGAGTTCAGGCCTGCTTTAATTATAAAATGGTCAGAAAGCCATACTTAGCTTTGGAACAGTGGGAGGGACAGAAAGGGTTACCTCAGTAAAAGAACACTTCCAGCTCTCACTTTCCTGCTGACAGTCATGGAGCTCTCTGTATTATAGCATTACCCACTAATTGAGAAGTGCTTATTCATAGCATAACTGATGAAAAGTGGCCCTGATCCCTTGTTTTGACTGTAAGCTATGTAAACTATTAGCTCCTCCGAGAGCCGCTACAATCAGCAATTACTGTGTGATCTTCAAATGACCTCTATAACTCAACAACTACAAACAAGGCAAATTGCCTGGCTCATCCCCAAATTCCTGGCTCTGAGGACTAAACTTATTATTAGAATAAATATCAACCTGCTATTCTTTCTTCACGTTGTTCAATCCGGTGACAGGTAAGCAGGAAACAGCCGCTGTTTATATAGAAGGAACTGTGCGCTTCTGTGCCTTCAGCCCAACATACCGGATCTCTCAGTAGTAGAGCCGGATCATCCACAATGCAAACCTGGGCAGTTGCCTAGGGCCTGGAGAGAGTCTAGGGGCCTGCTGCATGCTAGTCCCCACCAAATGTTACTAATAAAAAACAGATGACCATCAGCGGTGAGCAAAAACTGCTATCATGCCTTGGCCCCCATTTTCATTTTAATCCTTTCCTGCTAAGTAATGAAGCCATGAAAAAAGGAAGGAGAGCACATGGGCTCCACAACAGTGTGTGTGATGGCCTCTGTACTAAATACAGCCGTCTCAGCCGTGACTACCACCAAGGAGGAGCATTCTTTTACTTTTTTGTGGCGCTGGTTTTTGGAAAGGGCGCCACAACAATATAGGTACTATGGGGTGCAAGTAGGGTAAATGCCAATAGTCACTGACTTAAAGAGAACCCGAGGTGGGTTCTAAGAATCCTATTAGCACACAGAGGCTGGGTCTGCATATAATGCCCAGCCTCTGTTGCTATACACAGATTCCCCCCCCCCCCCCCCCCCAGGTCCCCCTGCTCTCTGCTGTCCCCATAAATCAAATGCCGTGCAAGCGACATCGATGGCCGGCTATTTACTTCTTGATGTGTCAGTCTCGCCGCTCCCCCACCTCCTCTATGTCGCCGATCCCCGCCTGCGTCCCTTCCCTCCCCGCTCATTGGAGGGTAAGGACGCAGGCGGGAACTGGCGCTATGGAGAAGGCGGGGGAGTGGCAAGACTGACACATCAAGAGGTAAACAGCCGGCTACCGACACACTGTGTGTCGCTAGCAGGGCAGCCGGTTTAAATAATGGGGCCAGCAGAGCGCAGGGGGCCTGGGGGAGATCTGTATAGCAACAGAGGCTGGGCATTATATGCAGACCCAGCCGCTGTGTGCTAATTGGATTCTTAGAACCCACCTCGGGTGGTTCTCTTTAAAGTGAGCCCAAGGGGAACCTTGGATCAAAAAAACAGATACTTACCTAAGAAGGGGAAAGCCTCTGGATCCTCCTCCGTAGCTGCAAGCGTTCTGCACTTGCACAGTTCTCAAAAGAATTGTACCGCGCATGCGCAGAACACTTACCACGATGGGAGCGTGATCGCGGAGGTATGCAGACGGGACCACGCTTAGTATAGTGCAGCTCCACAATGCCCCACTGTGAATAAGCACTCAATGTCACTCATTCTCTTTTTTTTCATTTTTTTTCCTTTTCAACGACCAAATGGAAGGTATGACCCTCTATCAGTACACGTGCCGTAGCGTCCATTTCCTGCTTAATGGAGCCAGTCACATGACCTCCTCTCTGCACGTGTCACTGGTAGCTGAAGGCTGTACATGAAGTTCCAGAGGCGGCTGATCACCTTTGAGCTCTCGCATGTCTGAACCCACCTTTGGATGCCTGCGAGGATATGTATAGAGTGCTCTGCATGACTCCACAAAATATATTGCTTTGTTTGTACAGAGAAGTTTTGTCAATCACACATTTTTATGTTAAAAAATAAAAATGTCAAAATATTTGACTGCTGATAAGTTTATGACCATCCTGCTGGAAAGGTATATGGGTGTAGGTGCAGGCACTAAAAACGTCTCACTGCCTTCTACAGCTGGCAATGCTTGATTTGTGACTGCCTGCCATATATCAGTGGCTGACTAACTCGCTAGTGGGCCCCCTATAGAGATTAAAGTACAACTGAAGCGATATGGGGGCTGCCATGTTTATTTCGTTTTAAAGGGAACCAGAGACAGAGTACCCCCATGTATTTTACCATATATATCAGTGGGAACATTAGAGAAAACACCTACCCTGCTCTCTGCTTCATTATTTACTGTTCAGATTGCTTCTTAGCACCCCTGATAAAATCCCCGACTGAGCATTCAGTCCGGCTTTGCTCAGGAATATTTATAGCTCAGTCTGTGTTCTCTGGTGTCTTTTCAAGTCCAAGCCTGCCCCCTGCTGGCTCTGCTCAGGAATCATTATAGCTGAGTCCTTATAGCAAAGCCAGACTGAATGCTCAGTCGGGGATTTTATCAGGGCTGATTAGAAGCAATCTGAACAGTAAATAATGAAACAGAGAGCAGGGTAGGTGTTTTCTCTAATGTTCTCACTGATATATATGGTAAAATACATGATGGTGCTTCGTCTCTGGTTCCTATTAAAGTAGATCTGAACTCTTGCACAGGATAGAGAAATGCACCCTGTATGTATTTAGAGATTCTGTACTATTTAATTCCCCCCTCATCTGTGACTAATCACAACTGTAATTTGATTTACAGTTGGCTGCCTCAGCAGAGCAGCTAATATGCAAACACAGGATGTTAACCCTATGTCTGCTACCATGAAAGCAGGAAAAAGACATAGGGTTAACAATGCAGATTTATTGCAGGATTTCTATCAGCTGTAACAAAGAAATGTTTTTCTTTAAAGGTTATTACGCTGTTGTGTATCTTTTAGAGAAGAGGAAGTTCTGAGTTCAGGTCCGCTTTAAACAATATCAGTTGCCTGGCAGTACTGATGATCTCTTTGGTTATTATAGTAGTGTGTGAATCACACACTTGAAATAAGCATGTGGTTAATACATTCAGATTCTTGCCATAAACATCTGATCTGCATGCTTGTTTAGGGTCTATGGCCTAAAGGATTAGAAGCAGAGGATCAGCAGGACAGCCATGCAATGTAAATTGTTTAAAAGGAAATAAACATGTCAGCAATCCTATCCCTCTCACTTCAGTTATCCTTTAAGATTGCCATACCCTAACCCTAGTTGATTTTTTCTTTTAATTCGAAGTTTAAGCAGAGAACCTGTCTAATCAAAGTGTAATTAATGTAAAAATCAAATATTTCTCATGTAATTTTGATTAATTAAACACACTTAAAGAGAATCTGTATTGTTAAAATCGCACAAAAGTAAACATACCAGTGCGTTAGGGGACATCTCCTAATACCCTCTGACACAATTTCGCCGCTCCTCGCCGCATTAAAAGTGGTTAAAAACAGTTTTAAAAAGTTTGTTTATAAACAAACAAAATGGCCACCAAAACAGGAAGTAGGTTGATGTACAGTATGTCCACACATACAAAATACATTCATACACAAGCAGGCTGTATACAGCCTTCCTTTTGAATCTCAAGAGATCATTTGTGTGTTTCTTTCCCCCTGTTCTCATGCACTGAAGTTTCAGGCTGCTTGTTTCTTCTTGCAAACAGCTTTGCCCTTGTCTGTAATTCTTCAGTATGTGAAAGCCCTGCCAGCTCAGAGGACGATTTACTTAGCTTGTAAAAGATAAGAGAGAAGAGAGAAGCTGCTCTAATCCTAAATAACACACAGGCAGTGTGCATACAGGGACCTGGAAGGGGGAGTTCATAGCAGAACCACAACACTGAAGAACTTGGCAGCCTTCCAGACACAGACTGACAAGTCTGACAAGAGAGAGACAAGTTGATTTATTACAGAGATGGTGATAGTAGAACGTGCTGCAGTAAGCCAGAACACATTAGAATAGCTTTTTGAACTTGTAGGATGATAAAAAACAGGATGCAATTTTTGTTACGGAGTCTCTTTAAAGGATGACAACTGCAACAAAAATTTTACATGTGAAAATACAAATGTACACGTACTTATCTGAAGTGCGTCTCTCCCAGAATAATAGTATACATTAATTTTCTCCAATGCTGTTGAGGCTAAAGCTACGTACACACATACGACAACAATCGTTCGTTGTGAACGACGAACAAACTTTTAATTGATGAAAGAACGACCTAGGTAAAGTTAGCTTTTAAAGGTGTGTAACGATCTGATCGTTAGAACGAACGTTACATCACCTAAAGCAACTATTGCGCTTGCGCATAAAAATGAAAAGTTCCATGGAGAAATAGCGAAATGCGCATGTCAAGCCTAGTACGAACGACTGTTTCCAACGATGTACTACTTTTGCAAACGATCATCGTTGGAAAAAATCTACCAAGCTAGATCGTTCGTTTTTAATGATCTAGCTCGTCTGTCGTTAGATTTAATGGTCGTTGGCTGCTTTTTTTTAAACGATCGTCGTTTGAAATGATTGGGGAACGATCGTTTCAAACTACTATAGTCGCATGTGTGTACGCACCTTTACAAAAGGTAGCAAAGATCTGACAGATTTGATGGGTTTTGGACTAGTTCATCTCCTTATGGGGGATTTTCATCAAATCCTTCATTTTGTACAAAAGCACACAGTGGAAAAATACAAAGATGTGGGCCGGTCTCCCTACTCATTTTATTATTATTATTGATTTATAAAGCATCAACAAATTCCGTGGCACACTATTCTAGCACCTGGAGTGAGCAACAGCCTTTCTGCAAGTGCTTTTGTAATAAAGAAATACCTGAGAATCCCCATGTGAACACACACTAACCGAGAATTGATACCAGGGAAATATTATGACACACTCACTCCAAAAGGATAGTCCCTATAGGTATGTATGGTGAGAATGGTCGCTCACAAAATTAAAGTCAATTTAAAGTAAAAAGTTAGGAAGCACCTGGGTGAGGTGCTTCAACGTGCAGTCCGACACTAAGTAGTGTGCAGATTATATGTTATGGAGGTCTTTGCTTATCCCCCACACACACATGTGTGGTGTGGTGTAGCTATTCCATAAACTCAGTCAGTCCTGCACGTATGTAGGTAGTGATGGTACAGAAGTGTCAAGTCGAAGTAACTTGCTACATACGACCCGCACAACACTGTGAGAGTACACACCATCTATCTACTATTAGCTGAGGTACAGAGTAAACGTGGTGCTATTTACAAGTTCTATATACATGGTGCTTGCAAAATGGTATGAACTGACATGTTTCACCCTACGGCTTTTTCAAAGTTGCTATACATATATACATTGCATAAAAGTGCACCCCCCACCAGCAAAGTTTCCCCCAGCAAATCGCCCCTATCAGAGCTGATGCACCCTGTTCGGTGCCCATTTAAATACTGAGGACAATCTATGTGCACACCCCGTAGGGTGTGTCACGTGCATAAAATTATACCTGTTGCCTGGCCTCTGGTCGGGGCACATGATGTCTCATAAGCGATATCACGCCGCCCCGGCCCCAGCAAGCGTATGCCGCCATTCACACGGAAGAGATGACGCGATGGCACTTCCGGTGACCGATCGCCGTCACTTCCGGTTGCGGCGTTTCCATGGTGCTTGGGGACTCCATTGCGTGTAAACATTGGCCGTGTGCCCAGGTGGAGCGCATGGTCAGATTGCCTTTCCGCATGCAGTTACAGTGGCCTACTGCATGCGGCATGGCGTCCACCATCTACGCGTACATGGATGATCGCCTCCCTCTCTCTAGATCAGTGCTTCAAAACATACATATTTTTTAACATATTTATTCAACACACTGACCAGTACGCATACCCCCTTTATCTGGGTGTCAGCATGCATACATGTGGAGGACAATTACAACTGCACCTCTGTGTCTGCAGATTGTCACCCGCATGTCACGTAAAGTACATCAATGTCTCAAATGGCACTGTTTAATGTTGCCCTTAGAGAACATGATATAAGGCGGGTGAAATGTGAATAGACAAAGCTCCTCCCTATGCATAAATATTTACGCCATTAGGCTCTGTTGCATGTGGTCAATTGCCTATTGACTAGGATGCAGTATCTGCAGCTCAACGTGCCTGTTACTCATGTGTACCGTATCTCAACCCAAGGATTACGGCCAGTAGGTATATGTATTGAAAATTGCACATTCTAAGTGCAGACCACACGGTAGGCACTGGACTACCAGGAACCTACAAAAAACATGCTAGGTTAAAATCCTCATTTAGGCCATTGGGGGCTATTGTATTCAGACGATATATCCACTGGGACTCGATTTGTGTTAATTTCTTATCTGTGTTACCCCCTCTGATACTTGTTCTCCAGTGCTGTATTCCCCAAAAGGTAATGTCAAATCTGGAGAGGGGGTGTACTCTATTCATATGTCTGGCCACTGCCGTATCATTTCTATGTTTTATGTCGCCAATGTGCTCCAAGACCCTTTCTTTAAGGGCTCGAGTTGTTTTGCCTACATACATAAGATCACATTTGCATTTCGCTGCATACACCACAGTTTTAGTATCGCATGTGATGAATGATCTTATTTCAAAATCCCTTCCATTTCCTGGGGCAGTAAATCTTTTCACCGTGGGCATATATTTGCATGCCTTACATTTGCCACAGTGAAAGGAGCCATTCGGTTTTGTAGGCAGCCAGGTTTTAGACTGTGCTGTGGATTTGGAGAACGTGCTGTGGACCAGCATATCCCTGAGGTTGGGTGCCCGTCTATATGTAATGGAAGGATTAGATGTGAGACATCTGGATAGATCTTTATCCTTGGTGAGTATAGGCCAATAGTGTTTAACGATTTCAAAAACCGTGTGTGAATGCTCAGTGAAAGTACCTATGAGTCTCGGAGGTGCGCGTTGAGACTCATTCACTGAGGTACTCTGTTTGGTCCTTGCTGTTGAGGTGTTTACTAAGGTCTGTTGTCTAGGGGTTTGTTTGGCACGTAAATACGCCTTGTTGATCACCTCATCAGGGAAACCTCTACGTTTAAATCTTTCTATCAAAAGATCACATTCTTTTTCAAAAGCGTTTTCACTCGAGCAGTTTCTTCGTGCACGTAGAAACTGACCAATTGGTATACTCCTTCTCAGCGATCGAGGATGGGAACTATCCCATTTGAGGAGAGAGTTGGTCGCTGTAGGTTTACGATAAATTGTTGTCTCTAGTCTCCCCTGCTCGTCCTTTTTAATAGTCAGGTCCAGAAAATTAATGTGTGTCTCACTCACTTCATATGTGAATCTCATTCCTATTTTGTTTGTGTTAAGTATTGTCACGAAGTCAACAAATAGATCCCGTGGGCCCTCCCACACTACTACAATATCATCAATAAAGCGCCCCCAATAGGCTATATGTGCTGTGTAGAATTCAAGGTCCTCATTGAATACCATGGTATCCTCCCACCATCCCAGGAACAGATTTGCATATGAGGGGGCACATGCCGTCCCCATAGCACTGCCCCTGAGCTGATGGTATGTCCCCCCACCAAACCAAAAGATGTTGTGAGTAAGTATGAAAGATAGTAGGCTGATCAGAGTGATATTGTGCTGCTCCAAATGTGTACCCCTCATTGACAGGAAATGGCGTATTGCCTGTATCCCCACATCATGCTGGATGTTGCTATATAGGGCCTCAACATCAATGCTGGCCAGTAATGTATCCGATGCCACTGTTATATCCTGCAATTTCATGAGAACATCCTTTGTATCTCTTAAATAAGAGGGGAGGGATTCTACGAATGGCCGCAGAAACTTATCCACATACTGACTAATCTGATCCGTCAAGCTTTCACTACCTGAAACTATTGGTCTCCCCGGTGGTGGGGACCGATCTTTATGTATTTTTGGGAGGGCGTAGAACACCGCCATCACTGGGTGTTCGGTCGATTTTTTTAAACGTTCATAGTCATCAAGATCAAGGCCGCCATTCTCAAATCTATTCTTAAGTAAATCCTGTAATTCAGTTTGATATTTAGACAGTGGATTCTTAGATAGTTTGTTATACTGTTGCTGGTCCCCAAGTAGTTCCATACACATTTCTTCGTATGATAACTTGTCCATAATTACTATGTTACCCCCTTTGTCAGCAGGTTTTATCACTATTTGGTCATTTTTTCTGAGCTCTTCTAGTGCCTGTCTTTCGCTACTGTTAAGGTTGTCATTAATAGGATGGTGGTATGTGTCCACCTCTAGTTGTCTTAGGGCCCTGGTCGTCATTTCTACAAAGGTACTAATTTGTGAGTACTGTGTAATAGCGGGACAAAATGTACTTTTTTTCTTCTGTCCACTAAATGGTGTTAGTTCAGGGGTGCCCTCCTCATTTTCTCTGAGTAGTTGTTCCAAGGCTTCAAAAGCCTCCTTTTCACTTCTTCGAGTTTTTTTATCTTTGGCCTCTTTTGTTTCAAATAATTTTATGAGAGCCAGTTTGCGTGCGAACAAGTTGATATCTTTCACCCACTCGAAAGCATTAAATCTCGCTGTCGGTACATAAGACAAGCCCTTGGACAGTAGTGATACTTGTTTATGGGATAACTGAAGTGTGGACAGGTTTACCACTCGCATGGTGTTGTCTATCTCATCTGGTGGGAGTCCCTCCCTTACCACTGGTGATTTTGTTTGCCCCTTTTGTGGCCTGTGTAGCCCCATTTTTTTCTGTCCCGGAGGCCCACAGGTTTGTGTGTCACTTGTGATGTTACTGTATTTACACATTGTGGATTTGGAACTGCTGGGGTTATCTCTAAAAAACCCCCCTGTGGTTTCGGATTTTTATACTGTTTTGGAGTGTGTTGTCTTTTCTTATTCTTATGTTTGTTGTTGAAGCGACGTGTGTGATCAGTAGAGGTACCCGCTTCACTTTCTGATTGGGTTTCTGTGTCAGAGGCACTCGTCGGTATGTCCCCCTGCTCCCCTTTGTCGTCAGTTTTTTCTGCCCAGGTGTATACTTTATTGTTTTTAAAATCAAGACTGTCTCTAAGGAACTTTTTCTGTTTCCTTTTTTTAATTTCGTCAGTATATATATTCACTTTTCTCTGGAGCTTATCTTCAAATTTTTCAAAGTCGGGGTGACCTGATAGTTCTAGCAGTACCTTTTGTTCACCCTGTAGTTTGTTACGGATTTTGTCAGAGTGTTTTAGTTCATAGTCATGCAAATACCTCATTTGCTCTAATGTCTGTTTAGTTTTCAGTTCTTCCCACCCTCTCATAAAATCAGTATCCTGAGTATGTGAATGGGGTTTTGTGAGAATCCTAAGCAGGGGAGGACTGGGACCTTTTGGCCTGGGGGGACAACACAAACTAGAGGCCCGTTTCACGGCATCCCCAGCCTAAAGCCATATCTTTCTTGTGTGCAAATCCTCAAATTGTGATGACTAACAGCCCCAGCCACACACACACTATGTACCTGATGCCTAACCCCATTTCTCCGCACAATCTACCTGTCTGTGTCTGATGCCTAACCTTAAAGGAGTTATCAAGCTTTTTTTTTTTTATGAAAATAAGTGCTACTTACCCAGGGCTCGTCCAGCCCCAAGCTCCCAGCATGTCCCTTGCCGCAGCTCTGCAGTCAGTTGTTCGCTGCCTCCCAGCCCCCGGCGATGACGTCAGGCCGACTGCGCCTGTGCGAGCGACGCTGTCAATCACCGTCACATGGACCAGAGCGTACTGTGCAGACGCAGAACTACTGCGCCTGCGCAGTACACTCCGGTCCACGTGGCGGTGATTGACAGTGCTGCTCGCACAGGCGCAGTACAGGCCGACATCCAGGTCGGACTGGTGCCATCGCCGGGGACTGGGAGGCAGCGGCAGCGAATGGCTGACTGCAGAGCTGCGGCGAGGGACATGCTGGGAGCGTGGGGCTGGAGGAAGCCCCGGGTAAGTAGCACTTATTTCATTAAAAATGCCTGATAACTCCTTTAAACAACCCCCCCCCCCCCACACACACACACAAACCTACCTACCTGGTGATGCCTAACCCCACTCCTGCCCACCCACCATACAAACTACTTGTCTGACACCTACCCCCCCCCCCCCCCCCCCCCTCCAACTACCTGTTTGACAGTGCCTAACTGCCTGCCTCCCCCCTCCCCTGCCGCCAATCACACCACAAGAAGTAAAAACGTTCCCCCTCAGGCCAGGGTCAGAATGGGGATGATTATCACACAAAAAAAAACTCAGAGGGCACTGGCCTGGGCAGAGAATTGAATTTGACAGCAGTAGCAGGCAGGCAGCAAAGTGTGAGTAACTCAGTGACAAGAAGGGAGAAGAAATACAGAAACAAAATGTATAAAAACCACCTTCTCCTCTGGCAACCTGGTCCCGACCTCCTCTATCCTCCTGTCTCCTCAGTCCTACACCTCCTCCTCCTCCACAGGACAGCAGCAAGCAGCTATAGGTGGCATCTTCGACTCCCAGCCCCCAAAGTGTCCGACTCCTCCAGCCAGGACAGCCAGCCAGCCACTCGTAGCCGCAGCTCCAGGGCCCCAGCCCCCCCAGCACAGAAAGCTGAAGAGTGAGACAGCTCACTCCGACGACACCTCAGGCACAGCAGCACAGGGGAGGACTGTGTCCGACTCCTCCAGCCAATCCAGCCAGCCACTCGTAGCCACAGCTCCAGGCCCCCAGCCCCCCCAGCACAGAAAGCTGAAGAGTGAGACAGCTCACTCCGATGACACCGCAGGCACAGCAGCACAGGGGAGGACTGTGTCCGACTCCTCCAGCCAGGCCAGCCAGCCACTCGTAGCCGCAGCTCCAGGCCCCCAGCCCCCCCAGCACAGAAAGCTGAAGAGTGAGACAGCTCACTCCGACGACACCGCAGGCACAGCAGCACGTTGCGGGCGGCAATGGCTCCAGGCGGGGGGCGGAGTCAAGCAGGGTCAACCCACCGGGCCGGAGAGGACCTAAGCTATTTGTGTCCTTGTGCCGCTCACATCCACCGCAGGCGCAGCCACGCACAAGGGCACACCACGGCCGGCCGCCTCAGCCCCTTCTCTGATTGGATACTTCAACTTGCCGGGAAATATCGCGCGAGGTTGTGATCCCCACTGCGAAGCTGTCACCTGTGGTATGTCTGCAGGCCCTAATTACTTAAGATTTGGGCGGCCCGGGGGGCAATTGCCCCCCGTCCCCCTGGGCCAGTCCTCCCCTGATCCTAAGGCCACGTACTGTGATCTGTTCTTTCAAGTAAACACTATAACTCGCCACTTCCCATGTTGACCGTGTGAATTCCTTATAAGTCTTAAATATATCCCTGAAAACAGGCTCTACATCGGTGTCTGCACTATAAGTTTCATCGTCATCATCCTCAGTATGGTTATTGATGAAAACATCCCTCACTGTGCTCGTCAGAGATTCAATGCTAGGCAGACCCTCTGAGAGATAGGCCATGCCACAAATGGATGCTCGGTACACCCTCGTACAACTAAAAGGTACACACACTAACCGAGAATTGATACCAGGGAAATATTATGACACACTCACTCCAAAAGGATAGTCCCTATAGGTATGTATGGTGAGAATGGTCGCTCACAAAATTAAAGTCAATTTAAAGTAAAAAGTTAGGAAGCACCTGGGTGAGGTGCTTCAACGTGCAGTCCGACACTAAGTAGTGTGCAGATTATATGTTATGGAGGTCTTTGCTTATCCCCCACACACACATGTGTGGTGTGGTGTAGCTATTCCATAAACTCAGTCAGTCCTGCACGTATGTAGGTAGTGATGGTACAGAAGTGTCAAGTCGAAGTAACTTGCTACATACGACCCGCACAACACTGTGAGAGTACACACCATCTATCTACTATTAGCTGAGGTACAGAGTAAACGTGGTGCTATTTACAAGTTCTATATACATGGTGCTTGCAAAATGGTATGAACTGACATGTTTCACCCTACGGCTTTTTCAAAGTTGCTATACATATATACATTGCATAAAAGTGCACCCCCCACCAGCAAAGTTTCCCCCAGCAAATCGCCCCTATCAGAGCTGATGCACCCTGTTCGGTGCCCATTTAAATACTGAGGACAATCTATGTGCACACCCCGTAGGGTGTGTCACGTGCATAAAATTATACCTGTTGCCTGGCCTCTGGTCGGGGCACATGATGTCTCATAAGCGATATCACGCCGCCCCGGCCCCAGCAAGCGTATGCCGCCATTCACACGGAAGAGATGACGCGATGGCACTTCCGGTGACCGATCGCCGTCACTTCCGGTTGCGGCGTTTCCATGGTGCTTGGGGACTCCATTGCGTGTAAACATTGGCCGTGTGCCCAGGTGGAGCGCATGGTCAGATTGCCTTTCCGCATGCAGTTACAGTGGCCTACTGCATGCGGCATGGCGTCCACCATCTACGCGTACATGGATGATCGCCTCCCTCTCTCTAGATCAGTGCTTCAAAACATACATATTTTTTAACATATTTATTCAACACACTGACCAGTACGCATACCCCCTTTATCTGGGTGTCAGCATGCATACATGTGGAGGACAATTGTCCTCCACATGTATGCATGCTGACACCCAGATAAAGGGGGTATGCGTACTGGTCAGTGTGTTGAATAAATATGTTAAAATATATGTATGTTTTGAAGCACTGATCTAGAGAGAGGGAGGCGATCATCCATGTACGCGTAGATGGTGGACGCCATGCCGCATGCAGTAGGCCACTGTAACTGCATGCGGAAAGGCAATCTGACCATGCGCTCCACCTGGGCACACGGCCAATGTTTACACGCAATGGAGTCCCCAAGCACCATGGAAACGCCGCAACCGGAAGTGACGGCGATCGGTCACCGGAAGTGCCATCGCGTCATCTCTTCCGTGTGAATGGCGGCATACGCTTGCTGGGGCCGGGGCGGCGTGATATCGCTTATGAGACATCATGTGCCCCGACCAGAGGCCAGGCAACAGGTATAATTTTATGCACGTGACACACCCTACGGGGTGTGCACATAGATTGTCCTCAGTATTTAAATGGGCACCGAACAGGGTGCATCAGCTCTGATAGGGGCGATTTGCTGGGGGAAACTTTGCTGGTGGGGGGTGCACTTTTATGCAATGTATATATGTATAGCAACTTTGAAAAAGCCGTAGGGTGAAACATGTCAGTTCATACCATTTTGCAAGCACCATGTATATAGAACTTGTAAATAGCACCACGTTTACTCTGTACCTCAGCTAATAGTAGATAGATGGTGTGTACTCTCACAGTGTTGTGCGGGTCGTATGTAGCAAGTTACTTCGACTTGACACTTCTGTACCATCACTACCTACATACGTGCAGGACTGACTGAGTTTATGGAATAGCTACACCACACCACACATGTGTGTGTGGGGGATAAGCAAAGACCTCCATAACATATAATCTGCACACTACTTAGTGTCGGACTGCACGTTGAAGCACCTCACCCAGGTGCTTCCTAACTTTTTACTTTAAATTGACTTTAATTTTGTGAGCGACCATTCTCACCATACATACCTATAGGGACTATCCTTTTGGAGTGAGTGTGTCATAATATTTCCCTGGTATCAATTCTCGGTTAGTGTGTGTACCTTTTAGTTGTACGAGGGTGTACCGAGCATCCATTTGTGGCATGGCCTATCTCTCAGAGGGTCTGCCTAGCATTGAATCTCTGACGAGCACAGTGAGGGATGTTTTCATCAATAACCATACTGAGGATGATGACGATGAAACTTATAGTGCAGACACCGATGTAGAGCCTGTTTTCAGGAATATATTTAAGACTTATAAGGAATTCACACGGTCAACATGGGAAGTGGCGAGTTATAGTGTTTACTTGAAAGAACAGATCACAGTACGTGGCCTTAGGATTCTCACAAAACCCCATTCACATACTCAGGATACTGATTTTATGAGAGGGTGGGAAGAACTGAAAACTAAACAGACAGTAGAGCAAATGAGGTATTTGCATGACTATGAACTAAAACACTCTGACAAAATCCGTAACAAACTACAGGGTGAACAAAAGGTACTGCTAGAACTATCAGGTCACCCCGACTTTGAAAAATTTGAAGATAAGCTCCAGAGAAAAGTGAATATATATACTGACGAAATTAAAAAAAGGAAACAGAAAAAGTTCCTTAGAGACAGTCTTGATTTTAAAAACAATAAAGTATACACCTGGGCAGAAAAAACTGACGACAAAGGGGAGCAGGGGGACATACCGACGAGTGCCTCTGACACAGAAACCCAATCAGAAAGTGAAGCGGGTACCTCTACTGATCACACACGTCGCTTCAACAACAAACATAAGAATAAGAAAAGACAACACACTCCAAAACAGTATAAAAATCCGAAACCACAGGGGGGTTTTTTAGAGATAACCCCAGCAGTTCCAAATCCACAATGTGTAAATACAGTAACATCACAAGTGACACACAAACCTGTGGGCCTCCGGGACAGAAAAAAATGGGGCTACACAGGCCACAAAAGGGGCAAACAAAATCACCAGTGGTAAGGGAGGGACTCCCACCAGATGAGATAGACAACACCATGCGAGTGGTAAACCTGTCCACACTTCAGTTATCCCATAAACAAGTATCACTACTGTCCAAGGGCTTGTCTTATGTACCGACAGCGAGATTTAATGCTTTCGAGTGGGTGAAAGATATCAACTTGTTCGCACGCAAACTGGCTCTCATAAAATTATTTGAAACAAAAGAGGCCAAAGATAAAAAAACTCGAAGAAGTGAAAAGGAGGCTTTTGAAGCCTTGGAACAACTACTCAGAGAAAATGAGGAGGGCACCCCTGAACTAACACCATTTAGTGGACAGAAGAAAAAAAGTACATTTTGTCCCGCTATTACACAGTACTCACAAATTAGTACCTTTGTAGAAATGACGACCAGGGCCCTAAGACAACTAGAGGTGGACACATACCACCATCCTATTAATGACAACCTTAACAGTAGCGAAAGACAGGCACTAGAAGAGCTCAGAAAAAATGACCAAATAGTGATAAAACCTGCTGACAAAGGGGGTAACATAGTAATTATGGACAAGTTATCATACGAAGAAATGTGTATGGAACTACTTGGGGACCAGCAACAGTATAACAAACTATCTAAGAATCCACTGTCTAAATATCAAACTGAATTACAGGATTTACTTAAGAATAGATTTGAGAATGGCGGCCTTGATCTTGATGACTATGAACGTTTAAAAAAATCGACCGAACACCCAGTGATGGCGGTGTTCTACGCCCTCCCAAAAATACATAAAGATCGGTCCCCACCACCGGGGAGACCAATAGTTTCAGGTAGTGAAAGCTTGACGGATCAGATTAGTCAGTATGTGGATAAGTTTCTGCGGCCATTCGTAGAATCCCTCCCCTCTTATTTAAGAGATACAAAGGATGTTCTCATGAAATTGCAGGATATAACAGTGGCATCGGATACATTACTGGCCAGCATTGATGTTGAGGCCCTATATAGCAACATCCAGCATGATGTGGGGATACAGGCAATACGCCATTTCCTGTCAATGAGGGGTACACATTTGGAGCAGCACAATATCACTCTGATCAGCCTACTATCTTTCATACTTACTCACAACATCTTTTGGTTTGGTGGGGGGACATACCATCAGCTCAGGGGCAGTGCTATGGGGACGGCATGTGCCCCCTCATATGCAAATCTGTTCCTGGGATGGTGGGAGGATACCATGGTATTCAATGAGGACCTTGAATTCTACACAGCACACATAGCCTATTGGGGGCGCTTTATTGATGATATTGTAGTAGTGTGGGAGGGCCCACGGGATCTATTTGTTGACTTCGTGACAATACTTAACACAAACAAAATAGGAATGAGATTCACATATGAAGTGAGTGAGACACACATTAATTTTCTGGACCTGACTATTAAAAAGGACGAGCAGGGGAGACTAGAGACAACAATTTATCGTAAACCTACAGCGACCAACTCTCTCCTCAAATGGGATAGTTCCCATCCTCGATCGCTGAGAAGGAGTATACCAATTGGTCAGTTTCTACGTGCACGAAGAAACTGCTCGAGTGAAAACGCTTTTGAAAAAGAATGTGATCTTTTGATAGAAAGATTTAAACGTAGAGGTTTCCCTGATGAGGTGATCAACAAGGCGTATTTACGTGCCAAACAAACCCCTAGACAACAGACCTTAGTAAACACCTCAACAGCAAGGACCAAACAGAGTACCTCAGTGAATGAGTCTCAACGCGCACCTCCGAGACTCATAGGTACTTTCACTGAGCATTCACACACGGTTTTTGAAATCGTTAAACACTATTGGCCTATACTCACCAAGGATAAAGATCTATCCAGATGTCTCACATCTAATCCTTCCATTACATATAGACGGGCACCCAACCTCAGGGATATGCTGGTCCACAGCACGTTCTCCAAATCCACAGCACAGTCTAAAACCTGGCTGCCTACAAAACCGAATGGCTCCTTTCACTGTGGCAAATGTAAGGCATGCAAATATATGCCCACGGTGAAAAGATTTACTGCCCCAGGAAATGGAAGGGATTTTGAAATAAGATCATTCATCACATGCGATACTAAAACTGTGGTGTATGCAGCGAAATGCAAATGTGATCTTATGTATGTAGGCAAAACAACTCGAGCCCTTAAAGAAAGGGTCTTGGAGCACATTGGCGACATAAAACATAGAAATGATACGGCAGTGGCCAGACATATGAATAGAGTACACCCCCTCTCCAGATTTGACATTACCTTTTGGGGAATACAGCACTGGAGAACAAGTATCAGAGGGGGTAACACAGATAAGAAATTAACACAAATCGAGTCCCAGTGGATATATCGTCTGAATACAATAGCCCCCAATGGCCTAAATGAGGATTTTAACCTAGCATGTTTTTTGTAGGTTCCTGGTAGTCCAGTGCCTACCGTGTGGTCTGCACTTAGAATGTGCAATTTTCAATACATATACCTACTGGCCGTAATCCTTGGGTTGAGATACGGTACACATGAGTAACAGGCACGTTGAGCTGCAGATACTGCATCCTAGTCAATAGGCAATTGACCACATGCAACAGAGCCTAATGGCGTAAATATTTATGCATAGGGAGGAGCTTTGTCTATTCACATTTCACCCGCCTTATATCATGTTCTCTAAGGGCAACATTAAACAGTGCCATTTGAGACATTGATGTACTTTACGTGACATGCGGGTGACAATCTGCAGACACAGAGGTGCAGTTGTAATTGTCCTCCACATGTATGCATGCTGACACCCAGATAAAGGGGGTATGCGTACTGGTCAGTGTGTTGAATAAATATGTTAAAAAATATGTATGTTTTGAAGCACTGATCTAGAGAGAGGGAGGCGATCATCCATGTACGCGTAGATGGTGGACGCCATGCCGCATGCAGTAGGCCACTGTAACTGCATGCGGAAAGGCAATCTGACCATGCGCTCCACCTGGGCACACGGCCAATGTTTACACGCAATGGAGTCCCCAAGCACCATGGAAACGCCGCAACCGGAAGTGACGGCGATCGGTCACCGGAAGTGCCATCGCGTCATCTCTTCCGTGTGAATGGCGGCATACGCTTGCTGGGGCCGGGGCGGCGTGATATCGCTTATGAGACATCATGTGCCCCGACCAGAGGCCAGGCAACAGGTATAATTTTATGCACGTGACACACCCTACGGGGTGTGCACATAGATTGTCCTCAGTATTTAAATGGGCACCGAACAGGGTGCATCAGCTCTGATAGGGGCGATTTGCTGGGGGAAACTTTGCTGGTGGGGGGTGCACTTTTATGCAATGTATATATGTATAGCAACTTTGAAAAAGCCGTAGGGTGAAACATGTCAGTTCATACCATTTTGCAAGCACCATGTATATAGAACTTGTAAATAGCACCACGTTTACTCTGTACCTCAGCTAATAGTAGATAGATGGTGTGTACTCTCACAGTGTTGTGCGGGTCGTATGTAGCAAGTTACTTCGACTTGACACTTCTGTACCATCACTACCTACATACGTGCAGGACTGACTGAGTTTATGGAATAGCTACACCACACCACACATGTGTGTGTGGGGGATAAGCAAAGACCTCCATAACATATAATCTGCACACTACTTAGTGTCGGACTGCACGTTGAAGCACCTCACCCAGGTGCTTCCTAACTTTTTACTTTAAATTGACTTTAATTTTGTGAGCGACCATTCTCACCATACATACCTATAGGGACTATCCTTTTGGAGTGAGTGTGTCATAATATTTCCCTGGTATCAATTCTCGGTTAGTGTGTGTACCTTTTAGTTGTACGAGGGTGTACCGAGCATCCATTTGTGGCATGGCCTATCTCTCAGAGGGTCTGCCTAGCATTGAATCTCTGACGAGCACAGTGAGGGATGTTTTCATCAATAACCATACTGAGGATGATGACGATGAAACTTATAGTGCAGACACCGATGTAGAGCCTGTTTTCAGGGATATATTTAAGACTTATAAGGAATTCACACGGTCAACATGGGAAGTGGCGAGTTATAGTGTTTACTTGAAAGAACAGATCACAGTACGTGGCCTTAGGATTCTCACAAAACCCCATTCACATACTCAGGATACTGATTTTATGAGAGGGTGGGAAGAACTGAAAACTAAACAGACATTAGAGCAAATGAGGTATTTGCATGACTATGAACTAAAACACTCTGACAAAATCCGTAACAAACTACAGGGTGAACAAAAGGTACTGCTAGAACTATCAGGTCACCCCGACTTTGAAAAATTTGAAGATAAGCTCCAGAGAAAAGTGAATATATATACTGACGAAATTAAAAAAAGGAAACAGAAAAAGTTCCTTAGAGACAGTCTTGATTTTAAAAACAATAAAGTATACACCTGGGCAGAAAAAACTGACGACAAAGGGGAGCAGGGGGACATACCGACGAGTGCCTCTGACACAGAAACCCAATCAGAAAGTGAAGCGGGTACCTCTACTGATCACACACGTCGCTTCAACAACAAACATAAGAATAAGAAAAGACAACACACTCCAAAACAGTATAAAAATCCGAAACCACAGGGGGGTTTTTTAGAGATAACCCCAGCAGTTCCAAATCCACAATGTGTAAATACAGTAACATCACAAGTGACACACAAACCTGTGGGCCTCCGGGACAGAAAAAAATGGGGCTACACAGGCCACAAAAGGGGCAAACAAAATCACCAGTGGTAAGGGAGGGACTCCCACCAGATGAGATAGACAACACCATGCGAGTGGTAAACCTGTCCACACTTCAGTTATCCCATAAACAAGTATCACTACTGTCCAAGGGCTTGTCTTATGTACCGACAGCGAGATTTAATGCTTTCGAGTGGGTGAAAGATATCAACTTGTTCGCACGCAAACTGGCTCTCATAAAATTATTTGAAACAAAAGAGGCCAAAGATAAAAAAACTCGAAGAAGTGAAAAGGAGGCTTTTGAAGCCTTGGAACAACTACTCAGAGAAAATGAGGAGGGCACCCCTGAACTAACACCATTTAGTGGACAGAAGAAAAAAAGTACATTTTGTCCCGCTATTACACAGTACTCACAAATTAGTACCTTTGTAGAAATGACGACCAGGGCCCTAAGACAACTAGAGGTGGACACATACCACCATCCTATTAATGACAACCTTAACAGTAGCGAAAGACAGGCACTAGAAGAGCTCAGAAAAAATGACCAAATAGTGATAAAACCTGCTGACAAAGGGGGTAACATAGTAATTATGGACAAGTTATCATACGAAGAAATGTGTATGGAACTACTTGGGGACCAGCAACAGTATAACAAACTATCTAAGAATCCACTGTCTAAATATCAAACTGAATTACAGGATTTACTTAAGAATAGATTTGAGAATGGCGGCCTTGATCTTGATGACTATGAACGTTTAAAAAAATCGACCGAACACCCAGTGATGGCGGTGTTCTACGCCCTCCCAAAAATACATAAAGATCGGTCCCCACCACCGGGGAGACCAATAGTTTCAGGTAGTGAAAGCTTGACGGATCAGATTAGTCAGTATGTGGATAAGTTTCTGCGGCCATTCGTAGAATCCCTCCCCTCTTATTTAAGAGATACAAAGGATGTTCTCATGAAATTGCAGGATATAACAGTGGCATCGGATACATTACTGGCCAGCATTGATGTTGAGGCCCTATATAGCAACATCCAGCATGATGTGGGGATACAGGCAATACGCCATTTCCTGTCAATGAGGGGTACACATTTGGAGCAGCACAATATCACTCTGATCAGCCTACTATCTTTCATACTTACTCACAACATCTTTTGGTTTGGTGGGGGGACATACCATCAGCTCAGGGGCAGTGCTATGGGGACGGCATGTGCCCCCTCATATGCAAATCTGTTCCTGGGATGGTGGGAGGATACCATGGTATTCAATGAGGACCTTGAATTCTACACAGCACACATAGCCTATTGGGGGCGCTTTATTGATGATATTGTAGTAGTGTGGGAGGGCCCACGGGATCTATTTGTTGACTTCGTGACAATACTTAACACAAACAAAATAGGAATGAGATTCACATATGAAGTGAGTGAGACACACATTAATTTTCTGGACCTGACTATTAAAAAGGACGAGCAGGGGAGACTAGAGACAACAATTTATCGTAAACCTACAGCGACCAACTCTCTCCTCAAATGGGATAGTTCCCATCCTCGATCGCTGAGAAGGAGTATACCAATTGGTCAGTTTCTACGTGCACGAAGAAACTGCTCGAGTGAAAACGCTTTTGAAAAAGAATGTGATCTTTTGATAGAAAGATTTAAACGTAGAGGTTTCCCTGATGAGGTGATCAACAAGGCGTATTTACGTGCCAAACAAACCCCTAGACAACAGACCTTAGTAAACACCTCAACAGCAAGGACCAAACAGAGTACCTCAGTGAATGAGTCTCAACGCGCACCTCCGAGACTCATAGGTACTTTCACTGAGCATTCACACACGGTTTTTGAAATCGTTAAACACTATTGGCCTATACTCACCAAGGATAAAGATCTATCCAGATGTCTCACATCTAATCCTTCCATTACATATAGACGGGCACCCAACCTCAGGGATATGCTGGTCCACAGCACGTTCTCCAAATCCACAGCACAGTCTAAAACCTGGCTGCCTACAAAACCGAATGGCTCCTTTCACTGTGGCAAATGTAAGGCATGCAAATATATGCCCACGGTGAAAAGATTTACTGCCCCAGGAAATGGAAGGGATTTTGAAATAAGATCATTCATCACATGCGATACTAAAACTGTGGTGTATGCAGCGAAATGCAAATGTGATCTTATGTATGTAGGCAAAACAACTCGAGCCCTTAAAGAAAGGGTCTTGGAGCACATTGGCGACATAAAACATAGAAATGATACGGCAGTGGCCAGACATATGAATAGAGTACACCCCCTCTCCAGATTTGACATTACCTTTTGGGGAATACAGCACTGGAGAACAAGTATCAGAGGGGGTAACACAGATAAGAAATTAACACAAATCGAGTCCCAGTGGATATATCGTCTGAATACAATAGCCCCCAATGGCCTAAATGAGGATTTTAACCTAGCATGTTTTTTGTAGGTTCCTGGTAGTCCAGTGCCTACCGTGTGGTCTGCACTTAGAATGTGCAATTTTCAATACATATACCTACTGGCCGTAATCCTTGGGTTGAGATACGGTACACATGAGTAACAGGCACGTTGAGCTGCAGATACTGCATCCTAGTCAATAGGCAATTGACCACATGCAACAGAGCCTAATGGCGTAAATATTTATGCATAGGGAGGAGCTTTGTCTATTCACATTTCACCCGCCTTATATCATGTTCTCTAAGGGCAACATTAAACAGTGCCATTTGAGACATTGATGTACTTTACGTGACATGCGGGTGACAATCTGCAGACACAGAGGTGCAGTTGTAATTGTCCTCCACATGTATGCATGCTGACACCCAGATAAAGGGGGTATGCGTACTGGTCAGTGTGTTGAATAAATATGTTAAAAAATATGTATGTTTTGAAGCACTGATCTAGAGAGAGGGAGGCGATCATCCATGTACGCGTAGATGGTGGACGCCATGCCGCATGCAGTAGGCCACTGTAACTGCATGCGGAAAGGCAATCTGACCATGCGCTCCACCTGGGCACACGGCCAATGTTTACACGCAATGGAGTCCCCAAGCACCATGGAAACGCCGCAACCGGAAGTGACGGCGATCGGTCACCGGAAGTGCCATCGCGTCATCTCTTCCGTGTGAATGGCGGCATACGCTTGCTGGGGCCGGGGCGGCGTGATATCGCTTATGAGACATCATGTGCCCCGACCAGAGGCCAGGCAACAGGTATAATTTTATGCACGTGACACACCCTACGGGGTGTGCACATAGATTGTCCTCAGTATTTAAATGGGCACCGAACAGGGTGCATCAGCTCTGATAGGGGCGATTTGCTGGGGGAAACTTTGCTGGTGGGGGGTGCACTTTTATGCAATGTATATATGTATAGCAACTTTGAAAAAGCCGTAGGGTGAAACATGTCAGTTCATACCATTTTGCAAGCACCATGTATATAGAACTTGTAAATAGCACCACGTTTACTCTGTACCTCAGCTAATAGTAGATAGATGGTGTGTACTCTCACAGTGTTGTGCGGGTCGTATGTAGCAAGTTACTTCGACTTGACACTTCTGTACCATCACTACCTACATACGTGCAGGACTGACTGAGTTTATGGAATAGCTACACCACACCACACCACACATGTGTGTGTGGGGGATAAGCAAAGACCTCCATAACATATAATCTGCACACTACTTAGTGTCGGACTGCACGTTGAAGCACCTCACCCAGGTGCTTCCTAACTTTTTACTTTAAATTGACTTTAATTTTGTGAGCGACCATTCTCACCATACATACCTATAGGGACTATCCTTTTGGAGTGAGTCAATCCCCATGTGAAGATGGACTAGTCCAAAACCTGTCAGATCTGTTCGGGGGGCCGCAGGCACCTGATGTTAGGCTGTTGGATATTATATTTTAGGCTGGCCCCCTTTAAAGCTATATTCTCGCATTTTCATGATTAGACTTAAAGAGGATCTGTAGTAAAAATAACATAACTAACCACCTTTTGCACCACTACAGTATAGCTACATCCTCTGTGACTGAATTTAAGCTGTGCACGACTGGGCTTGCTCCTGTGCACACCTCCGGCACTATCTGCTGCAGCACTAATTGGTGAAAGGGAATATATGTTCCCTGAGCCAATAAGATTAATTTTTACCATTAAAAATATTTTTATTTTCTCAGTTCATAGTGAAAAATACACACTGTAGCATTATTTCAGAATCAAATATGTTCACCACAAATTATGACAGGAATGTAATTTAAATTTTGTGATAAACAGTTGAAATGGCCAAACAAAATTTGTGTTTTTTATCTACAATATCGCTTTTTATCTTTAAACTGGAATTGGTAAAACTGAGAAATAATGTCTTATTTTTTCTATTTTGTTCCTCTTTTTCCTATTAAAATGCACAGAAAACAAAATTGTTTGAGGGAAAAAAAATGCCATACAATGAAAGCCTAGTTAGTCTTGAAAAAAAAAATGTATATTTCATTTAGGTTTCATAAGTAGGGATAACGTTATAGCTGATTAAATAGAGACATAGCTAAAATGTCAAAACTGCTCTGGTCCATAAGGGGGAAACGAGGTCTGGTTGTGAAGTGGTTAATACATTTTTTTTTACAATATTTACAATAACTTATTTAGTCAGTGTTTGCCCACTGTAAGATCTTTTCTCTCCCTGATTTACATTTTGAAATTTATCCCAGGTGGTGACATCAAATCAAATCAAAGATAGCTTTATTGGCATGACCAAGATTCATACAGGTATTGCCAAAGCAAGGGGAAAAAGGGGGACATGAAAGGGGGTGGGGTAGGGGGACAATGGCTAAGCAGTCTGTGGACATTTTTAGGTTTACAGTTCCGTTATGCTCCTCTTAGTCTGTGGCATGCTGTGACATAGTGTGCAGCGATTGTCACTGTGGATTCCTCTTCTCCCAGTAGGATATATGTTTTTCTCTCATCTTCTAATGTAAGAAGGTCTGGGAATAGTTCCAACAATTTCTTTAAAGTAAGTGTCCCTGGTTGCAGTATATTTGGGGCAGTGCAGCAGGAAGTGGCTTTCATCCTCAAGGGTCTTCTGCTCACAGTGTTGGCATAGTCTCTCCTCCCTGGGTTTGTACGTCTGTCTGTGTCTCCCAGACTCTATTTCGAGGTTGTGAGCACTCAATCTGTAGACACCCAGGATTTTCCTCTCTTGAAAGTTTTGCAGCTTTTCCAGGTATGGGGCCATTTTATATTCTCTCTGTAGAGACTGGTCTATGGTTAGCTTTTGTGACTGTTTTATTTCACTCCTCCATTTTTCCACATAGTCCTCTTTGCTTTTGGCTGTGGTGTGTTTTATCTGGACCTTTGTTATGACCTGTGGATCGGGGGTTGGAGGGAGTATAGAGCTGACCACTACTTTCAGTGCACATGGCTTTTCTTGGTCTTCATTGTGCAGCATGGCTTTGTAGTGGGGTGAGTCGGGGCTGCTGCTCTGTAGGTGGGCCCAGAAGGACAACACTTTCTTCAGTACCTCAAGCAGTAATGGGAATCTCCCCAGCTCAGCTTGGCAGGCATTATTTGAGGTACTCCGATGGACATGGAGAAGGTGTTTGCAGAACTCAAGGTAGAATATTTCTGTTGGGCTGGATTTCCATTTTGATTGGTCTGGGTAGGTGGTGGGGCCCCATACTTCACTTCCATACAGTAGGATTGGGGTGATAACACTGTCAAATACTTTATCCAGACCTTTACTGGTGGTTTGAGGTGGTACAGTTCTTTCCTGATGGCATAGAACGTTCGGCATGCTTTGGCTTTTAGGGCCTCCATGGCTGACTTAAGGCTTCCTGATTAGTTGATTTCCAGACCAAGGTAGGTATATTTATCAGTTCTGCTGATTTCACAGTCATTGAGTATAAGGCAGGGTCACCCTTGTCTTTAAGTTTCAGAAAACTGAAAGACAAGCGAGACCTCTACCTTACAACAGCTAATGTACTTTATAGAGAAAACTGACAAATTGCACAAGATGTCAGTATTTTTTCTGCGCGCGAAATCTACATTCAAGTGTGACCTAGCTCTTTGATTAACATGAGTTCTCAGTTGAAAACAGTTTTTCTGTACAGAAAACGCGCACGAAAGCCGACAAGTGTGACCCCTGCCTTAGGGCTCTTTCACATCAGAGCTTGCGTTGGAGAACGCTCAAAGCATGCGTTTTGTTGTATGCCTTTTAATGCGTTTTGTTGCGAGTGTGCGTTTTTAATCCGTTTTCAATCCGTTACAGCACATAGAAAAACGCAGGTAATTTTTTTTCTTTTAGTTTTCAACTTTCTACATTGTTCCTCTGTTGCATTCTTGGACTGATTGCCTGCGTTAACGGATTGAAAACGCGCATAGTGTGCGTTTTACATTGACTAACATTGTAACGCATAAAGCTAGCGTTGGCTGAAAAACTGCGCCTGGGTGCAGTGTAACGCAACGCACAAAAAGGCTGCGTTATATGTGAAGGCTAAAATGAAAGTCTATGGACTTTCATTTCACCTTGGGTAACGCAAACTTTACCCTTTGCGTTGAAACGCAGAAAATCTGCCCTAATGTGAAAGAGCCCTTAAGGATGGGCTTTGGGCTGGCCTGTTTTTCCTCTGGAACACCATGGTTTTGGTTTTCTTTAGATTAATGGCATCTTAAAGGGAACCTGAAGTTAGGAAAATTATTTAAAATAAATACATGACGTAGCTGCAAATTAATATTACATACTAACCTCACCGTCAGTTCCTCATAGAATCTCACCATTTTCTTCTTACAGTGATCCCTTCCAGTTCTGACAATATTTTGTCAGAACTGAAATATACCAGTTGCTGTCAGTTATTTATCAGCAGCTGTCAGTTACAACTGAATGTGCAAAGTAATGTCCTTGTTTCCCTATGGCTCAGGTGGGTGACATTACAGTTTAACAATGTGCTGACCAGGAAGCTGCTAGTGGGTAATTGCCATTTTTAAAATGGAGGACGGAGAATTCCATTGATCACGGTGGACGATGGGATGCAGGAGAGGAGAAAGAGATTAAGTAGTAGACTACACAGGAGGCAAATATGACCTGTGTATGGTTATTTTGACTTTTTATTTTCAGTTAAGGTTCTCTTTAAGTTTTGCCAGGGATCTGTATGGAATGTTGGTTACTGAGAGTCCTATGCACAGAGGGAGATATTACTTGCTTGGCAGTTGGAAAAAAACTGTTATTACCCACAAAGCAATGATGTTCACAGACAGGAAATGGTCAGGACCTAAGTCCTCTCCCTCCCCATGTGACTATGCTCCAAGCCTCTTCTCTCCCTCTCCCCCATGTGACCACACTCCAAGCCTCTTCTCTTCCTCTCCATGTGACCACACTCCAAGCCTCTTCTCTTCCTCCCCATGTGACCACACTCCAAGCCTCTTCTCTCCCTCCCCCAAGTGACCACACTCCAAGCCTCTTCTCTCCCTCCCCCATGTGACCACACTCCAAGCCTCTTCTCTCCCTCCCCCATGTGACCACACTCCAAGCCTCTTCTCTCCCTCCCCCATGTGACCACACTCCAAGCCTCTTCTCTCCCTCCCCCATGTGACCACACTCCAAGCCTCTTCTCTCCCTCCCCCATGTGACCACACTCCAAGCCTCTTCTCTCCCTCTCCCATGTGACCACACTCCAAGCCTCTTCTCTCCCTCCCCCATGTGACCACACTCCAAGCCTCTTCTCTCCCTCCCTCCCCATGTGACCACACTCCAAGCCTCTCCTCTCCCTCACCCCATGTGACCACACTCCAAGCCTCTCCTCTCCCTCACCCCATGTGACCATGTTCCAAGCCTCTTGTCTCCCAAAGAGGGATTGTCCCTCCAAAAAAGAAGTGTCAGTTTTTTTGCATGAGATGTCTAACAGTTTTGCATTGCTGTCAATCGTTTTTCTGCTGTGAAAAAGACATTGAAATGTGAACTACCCCATTTAATAACATTGGTTCTCAGTTTTCCTGTGCAGAAAATGCACAGAAAAACTGACGAGTGTGGATCCAGCCTTACCCTCTCCTCATGTGACCACACTCCAAGCCTCCTCCCTCCATCCCCCATGTGACCACGTTCCACACCTGTCCCCCCTTCTCCAATGGGGTCACGCTCAATTCCTGTCCCTCCTGTCCCTCCTCCTATGGGACCACACTCCAAGCCCTCCCTCTTCCCATGTCACCATGCTCCAAGCCTCTTCCCCCTCTCCCCATGTGATCATGCTCCAAGCCTCCTCCCCCTCTGTGACCATGTACCAAGTCTTCTCTTGGTAGGCCCTTCTGGACCAAGGGCGCCAGTGCGGTCGCAACCTCTGCATCCCCTATTGCTATGCCACTAGAAGTTTTTGTCAGGGACGGATCTAGACCAAGTTGCGCCTGGGGCAAGGTCAGGTTTTGACGCCTAAAGGTCAGGTTTTGTCGCCTAAACTGCCATTCCCCATCCAGTTTTGGCGCCTAATGGTCAGGTTTTGGTGCCTAAAGATCAGGTTTTGGCACCTAAACTGCCATTTCCCATCCAAATTTTGCCGCCTTTTTAAGAATTCAACAAACTGCGCCTGGGGCAAGAGACCCATCTGCCCCCCCCTAGATCCGTCCCTGGTTTTGGTTCACCATGAACTTGCTGGGCAATCTGTGTCTCTCACTACAGGTTCACTGCTGGATATAGTCATGTTTTTCACATTTGCCTGGCATCCAGCTTGGAGGTTCATGTCAGATCTGCACATCTGGTTTTGCTGAGCGTCTGTGGCAGTTTAGCTGAAGGCTGGAAGCGTTTGCTCCTTTATCTTCCATTGATGAAAGCAGGTTGTGCTGTGCTGGGGAACATAATTCTTCTTGATGGTCACGCAGGTCTGGAATGCGGAACAGGGCTGACATGCTGCCGAGGAAGAACGACTGCGGGCTAATCTATACAAAAGATCTTTTCATTATTTCAAAGTTATAAAAAGTTATAAAAAGCTCTCACTGATGGGAGATTTATACTTACATCGAGGGGAGATCCTTGCATGAGTCAAGATTCACATTAGATCTGTCTAGTGAAGATTAGCCAGTCCCCTGACCCAGAGGGTGATTTGTTCAGTGAACTGGTAAAAGTCACATGACGTGAAAGTTCCAGAGGTCACCATATTATGCAAATGACATCAGTGCTGACAAGGCAGGATCAAGTGCTGCACAGAAATGCTGACTGGCTACAATCATCCAGTGTTTACTGTTCTATCAAGAGAGTAGGAGGGACGACAGGTGGCATTGCTTCCAACTTTTTGAGAAAAGAAAGACGGATACTTAAAGCGGACCCAAACCAAACATTTTTTTAATTCAAAATATTTAGTTGCACCACTACGATACATACAAAGATAAATAAACACACCTTTAAGCCTATGAGCATTTCAGTGCATGCTTTTCACCCTTCTCTTTTCATAACTAGGGTTATACCGGTGGCAGCCATTACCTCTGAACTTAGTAGGAGGTTTTAGATCATGGGTGTGTTTGTCATCAGCTACCCTCCCTCACAGGGGCATCGTCTATGTGAAATCTAACACAAGCTGAGATCACCTCCCCTGTGACATCATCAGTAGCAGCCTGTGTTTTGTTTTTGTTTTTTAT
Organism: Hyperolius riggenbachi; assembly: GCF_040937935.1. NCBI lineage: Eukaryota > Metazoa > Chordata > Amphibia > Anura > Hyperoliidae > Hyperolius > Hyperolius riggenbachi. The sequence continues at coordinate 393,006,396 of NC_090650.1, read as the reverse complement.
CTCCTCCACCAGTTTGCCGAAAAAATCCCGGCAATATGAAAGGAAGAGAGGGGTTTCTCCGATAAATGTAAACATTTTTATATTTGTCATCATGCAGCTGAACAAAAGCTGCTATTTATCATTATAATTTAGAAAATAGATTTAATTTTTGAAATCTTGTATTTTTAATTTGGGTCCACTTTAAGTCACACCCCTATCAAACCCCTAATCATGCCCTGGTACACCCCGAATCACGCATACCATAAAGATTTCATAAGAAAAAATGTTATCTTATAATTCATATCACGCTGGTCCTTTCTATCCTGGTTCATTTTCCTTCATTTTAACATTTGAAAATAAGAACTGCATCAATTTAAAGCATCGGAGTAAAGTTTAGAGTCACTTAAAGGACATCCAAGGTGAAAATAAAATGATGAGAAAAACAAATATAGCTATCCTCCTTCTCCTAAAAAATGACTTTTTTTTAGATATCTCACTGTTTTACTTTATATTTAAATCTAGTTTTTCAGTATTTACTGTTTCATTGTCTCAGCTCAATTACAACTTTATTGGAGTATGCCAGAGCTCAAATCTATAAATTATTGACCCTTTTTATCTCTTTCTTGCTCTCAGAAGCCATTTACTGACAGGAAAGTGTTTTATGACTGTAATTAGTTATCAGTGAGGGTTATGCTATAGTCTCACCCAGTCCAGTCCAGCCTGTTCCCGACCTGGACAGAAACTGTCACTTGCATACCTGATGCTTAACTTTTTCAGGCAGAGAAAGAAAAAAAAGGAACACAGCCTAGTTATTTGTGTGCTAGGCACTGTACATACACATGTCTATCTCATCATGCCACATGTCACCTTGGTTGTCCTTTAACCTCCTTGCCGGTTCAATTCCTCCGGCAAGGAGGCAGCGCAGGAGGTTTTTTTTTTTTTTTTTTTTTTTTTTTTAAATCATGTAGCGAGCCGAGGGCTCGCTACATGATAGCCGCTGAGCGGCGGCATCCCCCCACCCACTCCGATTGCCTTCGGCGATCAGAGTATGCAGGAAATCCCGTTGAGAACGGGATTTCCTGCAGGGCTTCCCCGGTCGCCATGGCGACGGGGCGGGATGACGTCACCGACGTCATGGACGTCATGGGGAATCCCGATCCGCCCCTCAACGCTGCCTGGCACTGATTGGCCAGGCAGCGCAGGGGTCTGGGGCGGGGGGGAGCGGCTCGGCGCGGCGGATTGCGGCGGATCGGCGACGAGCGGTGGCGATCGGAAGTTACAAGCAGCTAGCAAAGTGCTAGCTGCTTGTAACAAAAAAAAATTATGCAAATCGGCCCAGCGGGGCCTGAGCAATCCTCCTGCGCAGGTTACCCCGAACTGAGTTCGGGATAACCGGCAAGGAGGTTAAACACATTTTTGAGTAGCTAGAATACATACTGTATATTAAACTTTACGCCCACCAATTAAATTGATATAGAGTAGTTTACCATGTTAGCCATCAGTAAAAGCAAGACATTTTGAATCAGGATGATACCATTTATTGGCTAAGTTAAAAGAATAAGAGTATGATAAGCTTTCGGTTGTATAGCCTTCGTCAGACTTAAACTGTTCGCTTAGTCGATGTTGGAACCACTGGCGTAACTACTGGGGATGCAACCCCATCGGCCGCAGGGGGGCCCGGGGCTCGCCAGCCGTGTGTGGGGGGAGCGCTGACGCCCCCTTCCGATTGCGGGACCCCACAGCCAGGTGTGGAACTTCTTCCCTGCAGCCTGCAGTCTCCCGAGAGGCAGAGCAGGGCTACGGCAAGATGGCTGCCGAAGTCCTGCACTGGAGACTATTTGTGACTCCAGTACAGGGCTTCGGGAGCCATCTTGTCATAGCCCTGCACTCTGCCTGTCAGCACGGGAGATGTACTGCAGGAGGATAGTTGGGGAGGTGCGCGCCAGATGCCGGGAGAGGAGACTGCTATCAGGTGAGTGAATTGTTTTTTTTTTCACAGGAGCATTTCTTTTTCTGGTGTCTGCTGCCCACATTGCAATTTTCTGGTGCCTGCTGCCCACATTGCGATTTTCTGGTGCCTGCTGCCCACATTGCGATTTTCTGGTGCCTGCTGCCCACATTGCGATTTTCTGGTCACTGCTGCCCACATTATGATTATTTTCTGGTGACTGCTGCCCACATTACGATTATATTCTGATGACTGCTGGCTGCTGCCCACATTATGATTATTATCTGATTTCTGCTGCCCACATTACGATTATTTTCTGGTGACTGCTGCCCACTTTACGATTGTTTTATGAGGAAATGCTGCTCAATTTATGATTAATTTCTAGTGAAATGCTGCTCAATTTATGATTAATTTCTGGTGCAAACAAGTAGTTTGACCCAGCACTCTCAATGGAGACAAGCGTGCTATAGCTGATCAGAACTTGTTGCTCATCAAGTTCAAAAATAGCAAAAAAAAGGAATATCAGCAGCACCGCTATAGTGAAAAAGATAGCTCTTTTATTTGTGCAATAAAATCACATAGCAAAGATAGAGCTGGAGGCAACTACAGCCCGCTGTTTCGAAGCGACATGCTTCTTCTTCAAGTTGCAAGCTCATAATGACAAACAATGTTCTCATACCTTCTTTTATATGGCCACACATTGAAATGTTAGCCAATCCACAAATAGGACTTGAGAAGTGACCAATCAGAGCAGATCAAAAAGTAGAAGACCTGATGGGGAACTTCAGTACGCAGGAAGTACAACCCACAAGTGACCTCACTGTCAGGAAACACTCCCATTGACAAAAACGGCTGCTAAACCACACCCAAAAGGAAAAAAAACGAAAAAAAATTGCCATGTACGCGTAAAAATCACGTGACGCGTAAAAATGTACGCATAGACTACAAACGCGAAAACGCATGAAAACAGCACGCTAAAAGCATCCGCAATGAATGCCAAAAAGAAAAACGAGTAAAAGGCGTAAAAATATACACATAAGGTCTAAAAACCGCGTGAAAGAATAACGCGTAAAAACCTCTGCATAAATGCCAACAAAGGGAACGCGTAAAAAAATTATGGGAGTGGCGTATAAACATACGCAAAGGGTTCAAAATAGACGTTACATGTAAAAAGCAACAAAAAACAAAAAAAACGGTAAAGATATATGCAAAAAGTATACAAATATTGAAACGCTCAGATTGGTCACTGCTCATACATACACATCAAGAGCCTTTGATCACATAAGATATAGAAAAGTGCAGGAATAACCTCAAGAAAATGTAATCTCAGAATATAAATACTAGATGCATCCCATAAATTATTCCAAAAAGTGCTGAAAAAACCTACCGTAAGCCTATGGTACTGGTCCTGATTGCCACCCAGACCCAATTCTTCTCAAACACAAAACGATAAATCGTACTCCCTATTTAAACCTCCTCGACCTACAGTTCCTAAGCGTCTAATCCATCCTGCTTCACATTTCAGCAGTGCTTACAATCTCTCTCCACCACGTAATGTCCTAGGTACACTGTCTATAACTTGTATCTTAAGTTGTGACACTGAATGTCGGGACTCGACAAAATGGGACGACACTGCTTGTTCACGGTTCTGACCACGTATCGCACACTTGTGTGATGAAAGACGTACACGTAAAGGTTGTGTCGTCATTCCAACATAAGCTAAGCCACAAGGGCATTTTATAAGGTATACTACATATGTTGAATCGCAAGAATAGCGTCCACGGATCTTAACCACTTGAGGACCACAGTCTTTCTACCCCTTAAGGACCGGCCACTTTTTTTCCATTCAGACCACTGCAGCTTTCACGGTTTATTGCTCGCTCATACAACCTACCACCTAAATGAATTTTGGCTCCTTTTCTTGTCACTAATAAAGCTTTCTTTTGGTGCTATTTGATTGCTCCTGCGATTTTTACTTTTTATTATATTCATCAAAAAAGACATGAATTTTGGCAAAAAAATGATTTTTTTAACTTTCTGTGCTGACAATTTTCAAATAAAGTAAAATTTCTGTATACATGCAGCGCGAAAAATGTGGACAAACATGTTTTTGATAAAAAAAAAACCATTCAGTGTATATTTATTGGTTTGGGTAAAAGTTATAGCGTTTACAAACTATGGTGCAAAAAGTGAATTTTGCCATTTTCAAGCATCTATGACTTTTCTGACCCCCTGTCATGTTTCATGAGGGGCTAGAATTCCAGGATAGTATAAATACCCCCCAAATGACCCCATTTTGGAAAGAAGACATCCCAAAGTATTCACTGAGAGGCATAGTGAGTTCATAGAAGATATTATTTTTTGTCACAAGTAAGCGGAAAATGACACTTTGTGACAAAAAAAAAGAAAAAAAAAAAGAATCCATTTCTTCTAACTTGCGACAAAAAAAAATGAAATCTGCCACGGACTCACCATGCCCCTCTCTGAATACCTTGAAGTGTCTACTTTCCAAAATGGGGTCATTTGTGGGGTGTGTTTACTGTCCTCGCATTTTGGGGGGTGCTAATTTGTAAGCACCCCTGTAAAGCCTAAAGGTGCTCATTGGACTTTGGGCCCCTTAGCGCAGTTAGGCTGCAAAAAAGTGCCACACATGTGGTATTGCCGTACTCAAGAGAAGTAGTAGAATGTGTTTTGGGGTGTATTTTTACACATACCCATGCTGGGTGGGAGAAATATCTCTGTAAATGACAATTTTTTCATTTTTTTTACACACAATTGTCCATTTACAGAGTTATTTCTCCCACCCAGCATGGGTATGTGTAAAAATACACCCCAAAACACATTGTACTACTTCTCCCGAGTACGGCGATACCACATGTGTGGCACTTTTTTGCACCCTAACTGCGCTAAAGGGCCCAAAGTCCAATGAGTACCTTTAGGATTTCACAAGTCATTTTGCGGAATTTGATTTCCAGACTACTCCTCACGGTTTAGGGCCCCTAAAATGCCAGGGCAGTATAGGAACCCCACAAATGACCCCATTTTAGAAAGAAGACACCCCAAGGTATTCCGTTAGGAGTATGGTGAGTTCATAGAAGATTTTATTTTTGTCAAAAGTTAGCGGAAAATTGATTTTTATTGTTTTTTTCACAAAGTGTCATTTTCCACTAACTTGTGACAAAAAATAAAATCTTCTATAAACTCACCATACTACTAATGGAATACCTTGGGGTGTCTTCTTTCTAAAATGGGGTCATTTGTGGGGTTCCTATACTGCCCTGGCATTTTAGGGGCCCTAAACCGTGAGGAGTAGTCTGGAAATCAAATTCCGCAAAATGACCTGTGAAATCCTAAAGGTACTCATTGGACTTTGGGCCCTTTAGCGCAGTTAGGGTGCAAAAAAGTGCCACACATGTGGTATCGCCGTACTCGGGAGAAGTAGTACAATGTGTTTTAGGGTGTATTTTTACACATACCCATGCTGGGTGGGAGAAATAACTCTGTAAATGGACAATTGTGTGTAAAAAAATCAAAAGATTGTCATTTACAGAGGTATTTCTCCCACCCAGCATGGGTATGTGTAAAAATACACCCCAAAACACATTGTACTACTTCTCCCGAGTATGGCAATACCACATGTGTGGCACTTTTTTGCACCCTAACTGCGCTAAAGGGCCCAAAGTCCAATGAGTACCTTTAGGATTTCACAGGTCATTTTGCGAAATTTGATTTCCAGACTACTCCTCACGGTTTAGGGCCCCTAAAATGCCAGTTCAGTATAGGAACCCCACAAATGACCCCATTTTAGAAAGAAGACACCCCAAGGTATTCCGTTAGGAGTATGGTGAGTTCATAGAAAATTTTATTTTTTGTCAAAAGTTAGTGGAAAATGACACTTTGTGAAAAAAACAATAAAAATCAATTTTCCGCTAACTTTTGACAAAAAATAAAATCTTCTATGAACTCACCATACTCCTAACGGAATACCTTTGGGTGTCTTCTTTCTAGAATGGGGTCATTTGTGGGGTTACTATACTGCCCTGGCATTTTAGGGGCCCTAAACCGTGAGGAGTAGTCTTGAAACCAAATGTCGCAAAATGACCTGTGAAATCCTAAAGGTACTCATTGGACTTTGGGCCCCTTAGCGTACTTAGGGTGTAAAAAAGTGCCACACATGTGGTACCGCCGTACTCAGGAGAAGTAGTATAATGTGTTTTGGGGTGTATTTTTACACATACCCATGCTAAGTGGGAGAAATATCTCTGTAAATGACAATTGTTTGATTTGTTTTACACACAATTGACCATTTACATAGAAATTTCTCCCACCCAGCATGGGTATGTGTAAAAATACACCCCAAAACACATTATACTACTTTTCCTGAGTACGGCGGTACCACATGTGTGACACTTTTTTGCAGCCTAGGTGCGCTAAGGGGCCCAACGTCCTATTCACGGGTCATTTTGAGGCATTTGTTTTCTAGACTACTCCTCGCGGTTTAGGGCCCCTAAAATGCCAGGGCAGTATAGGAACCCCACAAGTGACCCCATTTTAGAAAGAAGACACCCCAAGGTATTCCGTTAGGTGTATGGCGAGTTCATAGAAGATTTTATTTTTTGTCACAAGTTAGTGAAAAATGACACTTTGTGAAAAAAACCCAATAAAAATCAATTTCCGCTAACTTTTGACAAAAAATAAAATCTTCTATGAACTCGTCATACACCTAACAGAATACCTTGGGGTGTCTTTTTTTCTAAAATGGGGTCACTTGTGGGGTTCCTATACCGCCCTGGCATTTTACGGGCCCAAAACCGTGAGTAGTCTGGAAACCAAATGTCTCAAAATGACTGTTCAGGGGTATAAGCATCTGCAAATTTTGATGACAGGTGGTCTATGAGGGGGCGAATTTTGTGGAACCGGTCATAAGCAGGGTGGCCTTTTAGATGACAGGTTGTATTGGGCCTGATCTGATGGATAGGAGTGCTAGGGGGGTGACAGGAGGTGATTGATGGGTGTTTCAGGGGGTGGTTAGAGGGGAAAATAGATGCAATCAATGCACTGGGGAGGTGATCGGAAGGGGGTCTGAGGGGGATCTGAGGGTTTGGCCGAGTGATCAGGAGCCCACACGGGGCAAATTAGGGCCTGATCTGATGGGTAGGTGTGCTAGGGGGTGACAGGAGGTGATTGATGGGTGTCTCAAGGTGTGATTAGAGGGGGGAATAGATGCAAGCAATGCACTGGCGAGGTGATCAGGGCTGGGGTCTGAGGGCATTCTGAGGGTGTGGGCGGGTGATTGAGTGCCCTAGGGGCAGATAGGGGTCTAATCTGATAGGTAGCAGTGACAGGGGGTGATTGATGGGTAATTAGTGGGTGTTTAGGGTAGAGAACAGATGTGAACACTGCACTTGGGAGGTGATCGGACGTCGGATCTGCGGGCGATCTATTGGTGTGGGTGGGTGATCAGATTGCCCGCAAGGGGCAGGTTAGGGGCTGATTGATGGGTGGCAGTGACAGCGGGTGATTGATGGGTGGCAGTGACAGGGGGTGATTGATGGGTGATTGATAGGTGATTGACAGGTGATCAGTGGGTTATTACAGGGAAGGACAGATGTAAATAATGCCCTGGTAAATTGATAAGGGGGGGTCTGAGGGCAATCTGAGCGTGTAGGCGGGTAGTAGAGTACTTAGACATGTCACATCAAACTCAAAGTGACAGGTGCCCCGCCCCTTTTTCACACCCTTTCCCCGCCCCTTTTTCACACCCTTTCCCCACCCCTTTTTCACACCCTTCCCCCGCCCCTTTTTCACACCCTTTCCCCGCCCCTTTTTCACACCCTTCCCCCGCCCCCTTTTCACACCCTTTCCCCGCCCCTTTTTCACACCCTTCCCCCGCCCCTTTTTCACACCATTTCCCTGCCCCTTTTTCACACCCTTTCACCGCCCCCTTGTTCACACTCTTGTCCCGCCCCAATGACTAACGCCCCCCTTTACAGAGATCTCCACCTCCATGTTACCCCAAAGCGTGTTATTTGACATTATTTGATCTGTAGTTTTATTATGTTCGTATTAACACCTTAGCACCCCACCTTGGATAGTTTTCATGAGACATGAACTGTTAATTAATAAAATAAGACACGGTAAAAGGTTTATGTGTTTATTGAATATAAGGCTTAATAGTAATTGTGGTCATAGCATACGATTGTAAAATATAATTTTCAACATTTTTTATACACACCACTCAAAATATTCTTTATATACATTGAACAAAATATAACTTTATTTCCGTACATGTTTTATAAATACGTTGTTCAAATTTAAAAGATAACTTCTAGTATTCGTTATACACAATAAGCAAAATATGCAAAGCAACATTTTATCCCAGTACATATATCGCTCAAAGTATCTCATTTCTGTACGGGGCAATCCTTTTAATTTAAGTCCGTTCATCAAAAGAATTAGAGCGTTAGCCATTGTGTTTGCAGCATTGGAAGTACTCTTTTTTTAGGTAACAAAATCCCCTGTGTTAGTCCTGGTGATGGAATAAGCATCCTGCGACTGACAGGTGTATGAGGCGTTGCGGGTGATTCGCCGTGCAGCTGTTTTTTGAGGCTGTCGAGCATGTCTCTTGTCCTTGTGTTACCAACCACGGTAGAGGGGACATTTAATTCAGCCATAGCATCCATAAATATTTTCCAACCAGGAGGTGTTTTACTTGCGGCCATAGCATGACTCTGGGTCGCACTGCGGACTAGATCTACCATGTTTGATCCAGGTACAGTTTGGCCTTTGTAAACAAATTCACCCCTCGCATTCCACATAGCCAAATCATCTGATTGTAACAGTTTGTTTAACAATAGCTCGGCATTTTTCTTAAAGCGGTCATTAACAAGATTAAGAATTTCAACAATATCTTTGTCTCTGTTATCATAAATATTTGTCATTTGCTTCTGATCAGATGTGGGCGGCATTATCAATGTTAAAGAAGCTGCTTCTTTACCATCCTGTCTGGCAAATACCAAGTACCTCTGTAGCACAGCTGTGTATCTCTTAATTTTTTCATCATCAGGTATGTCATTCCTGCGCAAAATTTCACTAATTTCTGCATATATTTTGCTGAGTGTAATACAAGCCTTGTGCTTTCTTTTTGCTACGTGTGGGGTATTGCACAACCTGTATATAGATAGCCTATTTTGCTGTGGATTGTGTTTTTTTTTCACAGCGACACCCTGTGTGTGTGTTCTAATAACTTAAAACAACTCCCAACCATAAGCTCAGAGTAGATAAGAGGTGTTATCTAAAAATACTGATCTTGCATTTTGCAATGTGTAGAGGGTTGCTGATGACAGAACAAAAGACAGACCCTCAGATGTGATGAAATTACATTTTTTTATTAACCAAGTTTATTGTACATTGTCAAAATAGCATTCTGTTCATTTAAACACATTTATTGTACGTTGTCAACATAACAAACACATGATTGATTGTAGTAACAACAGTTCATTTTACTTTTTAATCTACGACCCACAAATGTTTGTACAAAAGCGTCATTAGTTTTAAAATTATTGTCAAATTTTTTCAATAACCCTTCTAGCTTATATCCTCTGGCTAGGTGATGGAGCATATAAACGCAGTAATGCCCGCACACAGCGCTATCTGTAGACTGCAGCTGTTTATTGTTATAGGTGATACAGTCAGAATTCCTGTTTAAGAACTGTATGAAGTCCTTAGGAAAGATGATATTATCTGGCGACAGTCCATAACTGTCAAAAAAAAGTGATGTATCCTCGTTCAATAACATTATTAAAATCCAGTGCTGCCCCCGACGCGAAGAAGGATCTGTATTCACAATATACGCAGCGGGTCTCTGAACGATCTTATATGTCGGTAAAAAATCACACGGTATTACACCTCTAAAGATTCGTCTTGCGCAAGAATCGGCTTTCACAGCGTTCTCGATTTCAAAATTATTCATTATTGTTAATAATCATATAGAACTTCTCTTTTATGGTTAATTTCAATAACGTTATCGTTTAAAGAGTACACAATCATGTTCAGGGTTGTTGGGGTGGGGTCGGAAAAACGTAGTTCTGCCCTCAGGTTACCCGTTTTTACTAGAGAAAAATGCCCTGACCCCACTTCTTGATCCGGCGTTGTGTCAAACGCGAACAGGGTGTAACCATTCATGTATTCCGACCTGTCAAACGATAGTGCGTTGTCAGCTTTTTGTTTGCCTGTGATGTGCACCAAAGACATGTATTCTCGGATGGCGGCTTCTGCCTGAAAGTTAGGCTGGAAAGGTTTTGCAGGTATCTGTTGACCGTCTAAATACAGGCAGGCATAATTTACATTATAGTGACCGAACCGCAACGGATTCCTCTGGTAACTTCCAGAAAATTCTTCATTTCCTACCAGAGCGAGTATCACGATTTTTGGTATATTGCCGAGAAATAGATTTTCATGGTTGGAAATTCGTGTCCCGGCCGGTATGCTGTATACTTTGAGACACGCCCGGTCAATGGCGTTCTTTGCGTTAGCGGTTAACAGCGCCTGGCTGTGACCGATCCTCACGGCTGGTGAGACTTGAACCCTTTTAATATATAACGACGCTGTTTGTATCTGCACTTTAAACGCCTCAGCTTCGGCACTCATAAGGCAAAAAGAGTCTTTATTCCTGGTGAGTTTAATCTTCAGATCTAATCCATTCAGGACCAGCTTTGGCTGATTAAAGACATCGGCGTAAATTGGACCCACTAGTTCGACGCTTCTGGACCGTGTTGTAAATTGCGCTCTTTTGATGAAGCCTGCATTGTTACCGTCCAGCGCACTGTCATCAAAATGTCCCGCTGTATCCTTATAGAATAAACCGGCTGTAAACTGTGTCGCCAAAGTCTGTGCGTTATAGTTTAGAAGTGTTTCTATATAGGCTCTGTAGGTATACAGATTATCGCTTGTAGATATTAATCGATCGCCGAGTGATATATCTAGCTGACTGAAAAGACTGGCTATAGGGTAATTAACCAATGCTACACGAGCGCCATCTTGCAGGAGCGTGTTGTCCGCTTTAAGTATTCGGCAGGTGATATGTAGCAAGGTATTATTTAAGTCGTAATAATATTCGCCGCTTCCGGATATAAAGAATTCCAAGGGAGTGCCGTCAGCTATTGCGGCGATAGGTTGTATTTCTACATAAATAGATTTTTCAATACTTGTTTGTGTCGGTGGTATTTGAAAGATATCCAATTCTGATTTGGCATACTCGGTCGAGCAGTCGTGCACGAAAGCCATGTCGCCGATTAAAAGATGTCGCCTGGTGAACGAGCTGGTGGTTTCTGTCTTCTGCGCTTCTTGCGACCATTGGTTTTATTGAGAAAAGGTGGAAGAACTATGCTGTCAATATGTCTTTTTCGTTTACGTTGTTTTTTGCGTATATACACAACACCTGACCCGTCCTGGTCTTGTTTTGGCCTGTTTATTCTATCCAACACCGCCGTTGACACTGTTGCGACAGCGTCTTTGGCGATATTTCTGGCTGCGGTTTTCACATGCGGCTTTACAAGTTCAATGCCTTTTCTAAACAGAGGAACAACCCTACGGAATAACCCTCTGAATAGACCTGCTAGGCCCGAACCATGCATAAATTCCTCTCCCTGGAAACCTTCCAATCCATAGCCCGCTTGCGCCAGGTAATATCGCGTGTAGATATTCGGGTCTCCATACAACTTCTGCGACAACATTTCAATTCGCTGTTACGCGCCGTTGTCTGAAATGAAGTCTCACAACGGATTTTCCGTACTTAAACCTAACAGGTTTCCCTTGATCGGTTTGAATTGAAATGGTTACTGAATCGAAGTGGTGCTTGCAGAGCGGTATATAGTCGGGTCTGCTGTATCTTTGTGTGCTTATCCCACCACCTTTCCCGCTGATTTCAACGGTCCTTAGTAATTGAACGTAGGCATCCCCTACTAGCTGATGTTCTATTATATCTGTGTACACAAAGAGTGTATAAAATCCTGCTCTGATATCGGGGTAGAATATTTTGGTGTTTTGGGGTGTTTGGCCCTGATCTGGTTGGTAGTAAGGATGGTGACCGGCTTTTAGAAGTTTCAGCTGATCAGGTGTTGGTACAGGTAAACCTAATATATGCCCCAATTTTTTACCCGGTATGAAAAAGTGTGTGGTTGAATTATACAGGCTAACAGTTCTTTCCGCTTCATCATAGGTCAATTTAATCTGGTCCAGGGGTAGCTTTGCTTTTTCGAGTCTATGATTAACTCCTTTGATAAGATCGTCGATAGTGTGATAATACCCGGCTCTAACATAATAATCTCTTAACGGTTCTCCACGTTTCCCGGCGTGAAAAATACCCTCGGGCACTTCAAAGGTATACCATGAATGCGGATACTGTATTTCGGTGATTGCTACTTCCCACGCGCCACGAAGGTCCACAGATTTAGCCAATTTAGTTGTATAGGTTGAGATGGTATTCTCTGGGTAAATTTTTGATGAGGCATTGCACGGTAGTGTAATAAAAAAGGAATCCGTCTGCATATTTTATATTTCGGTCAGCTGGTTTTCCGGAATCCACTCGTTGAATTTTTCAGGGTATCCGAGCCACTTAACTAGGTACAAATTTTTACCCTTCACTCGTTTTTTTCTTATAATTTTTTCTATCCGATAAATTCTGTTTTTATGAAGCGGCACTTTTTGTAGCTCATCATCATAGAACGATCCCTCAATGACTTCCCCAGCCAGATCTCTCAACTTATAAAGAGGCCTGAGACCTCTGGTGTTGATAGCTTGTATTGTAAAGATCTCTTCCGTGTAGCTTTGCTCATAACCTTTTGTAAATATACTTTTATAACAGGAAATTCTCACGTGGTCACCAACTGCAAGCGCTGGCTTAATCTTTTTAACACACGTATAATCTTGGTACAGATTTTTCCAGATTAACAAAGAATTGTTTTTTGTAACGGACGCCGGCTTGCATCGTATAGAGGAGTGGTATGTGTTATTATAACTTGTTAAGCTGTTTTGTAAATTATCGATGTATCGGTATGTATTTCGGTGTCTGAGATAGCGCCACAGCTTGGTTTTCAAAGTGCGATTAAAACGTTCTACGATGGCTGCCTTGACTGTGTTTGTTGTAAAAAAATGTTTTATTCCACGCTCTGCACAAAGCTTTTTCATAGGTTTATTCATGAATTCTCGACCTCTGTCGGTTTCTAGTTTTCTGGGTATTCGATCGCTAGTGCGAAATATGTACTCAAAAGCCTTAGCCACAGTTCCCCCAGCTTTATTGCGCAGCCCAACACACCAAGCATATTTAGATAAAACATCTATGACCGATAAAATATATTTCACACCGTCGTTGTAACTTGAAAAATCTATCATAGACACCAGGTCCGCCTGCCATTGGGCGTCTATATCTGAGACAACAATTTTATTTCTTTTAATCTTCTTCTTAGCAGGCTTGTATAAAGTATATGTGTCTTGTCTATTAAGCCAGTTTTTGACAGCTTTCCTGCTCAATCCATACTTCCGAACAACTCTATGCAGGCTGTCGACACCGCCATAAGAACCGGCGGCTTTTAAATTATAATAATGCTTTCGCAAAATTTCTTTGGTAGAAGGCATTTGCCTGCTTGTGCTTTGCCTGTCAGTCATGCTTAATATATGGTGGGGGCGGTGTTTCACTGTGTGGGCTGGGGCAAGAGTGTGAAAGAGGGGCGGGGCAAGAGTGTGAAAAAGGGGTGGGGAAAGGGTGTGAAAAAGTGTTGAAAATTTGAAAAAGGGGCGGGGAAAGGGTGTGAAAAAGGGGCGGGGAAAGGGTGTGAAAAGGGGGCGGGGGAAGGGTGTGAAAAAGGGGCGGGGAAAGGGTGTGAAAAAGGGGCGGGAAAGGGTGTGAAAAAGGGGCGGGGAAAGGGTGTGAAAAAGGGGCGGGGCACTTGTCACTTTGAGTTTGATGTGACATGTCTAAGTACTCTACTGCGGGTGATTGGGTGCCCGCAAGGGGCAGATTAGGGTCTGATCTGATGGGTAACAGTGACAGGTGGTGATAGGGGGTGATTGATGGGTAATTAGTGGGTGTTTAGAGGAGAGAATAGATGGAAACACTGCGCTTGGGTGGTGATCTGATGTCGGATCTGCGGGCGATCTATTGGTGTGGGTGGGTGATCAGTTTGCCCGCAAGGGGCAGGTTAGGGGCTGATTGATGGGTGGCAGTGACAGGGGTGATTGATGGGTGGCAGTGACAGGGGGTGATTGACAGGTGATTGACAGGTGATCAGTGGGTTATTACAGGGAAGGACAGATGTAAATAATGCCCTGGCGAATTGATAAGGGGGGGGTCTGAGGGCAATCTGAGCGTGTAGGCGGGTGATTGGGTGCCCGCAAGGGGCAGATTAGGGTCTGATCTGATGGGTAACAGTGACAGGTGGTGATAGGGGGTGATTGATGGGTAATTAGTGGGTGTTTAGAGGAGAGAATAGATGGAAACACTGCGCTTGGGTGGTGATCTGATGTCGGATCTGCGGGCGATCTATTGGTGTGGGTGGGTGATCAGTTTGCCCGCAAGGGCGGGTTAGGGGCTGATTGTTGGGTGGCAGTGACAGGGGGTGATTGATGGGTGATAGGTGATTGGCAGGTGATTGACAGGTGATCAGTGGGTTATTACAGGGAAGGACAGATGTAATTAATGCACTGGTGAATTGATAAGGGGGGGGGGGGGTCTGAGGGCAATCTGAGCGTGTGGGCGGGTGATTGGGTGCCCGCAAGGGGCAGCTTAGGGTCTGATCTGATAGGTAACAGTGACAGGTGGTGATAGGGGGTGATTGATGGGTGATTGATGGGTAATTAGTGGGTGTTTAGAGAAGATAACAGATGTAAACAATACATTTGGGAGGTAATCTGACGGCGGGTTTGCGGGCGATCTAATGGTGTGGGTGGGTGATCAGATTGCCCGCAAGGGGCAGGTTAGGGGCTGATTGATGGGTGGCAGTGACAGGGGGTGACAGGGGGTGATTGATGGGTGATAGGTGATTGGCAGGTGATTGACAGGTGATCAGTGGGTTATTACAGGGAAGAACAGATGTAATTAATGCACTGGCGAATTGATAAGGGGGGGTCAGAGGGCAATCTGAGCGTGTTGGCGGGTGATTGGGTGCCCGCAAGGGGCAGATTAGGGTCTGATCTGATAGGTAAAAGTGACAGGTGGTGATAGGGGGTGATTGATGGGTGATTGATGGGTAATTAGTGGGTGTTTAGAGGAGAGAATAGATGTAAACAATGGATTTGGGAGGTGATCTGATGTCGGATCTGCGGGCGATCTATTGGTGTGGGTAGGTGATCAGATTGCCCGCAAGGGGCAGGTTAGGGGCTGATTGTTGGGTGGCAGTGACAGGGGGTGATTGATGGGTGATTGATGGGTGATTGATGGGTGATTGACGGGTGATTGACAGGTTATCAGGGAAGATAGATGCATACAGTACACAGGGGGGGGGGGGTCTGGGGGGGGGTCTGGGGAGAATCTGAGGGGTGGGGGGTGATCAGGAGGGGGCAGGGGGCAGGGAGGGGGGATAAAAAAAAAATAGCGTTGACAGATAGTGACAGGGAGTGATTGATGGGTTATTAGGGGGGTGATTGGGTGCAAACAGGGGTCTGGGGGGTGGGCAGGGGGGGGTCTGAGGGGTGCTGTGGGCGATCAGTGGGCGGCGGGGGGGGCAGATCAGTGTGTTTGGGTGCAGACTAGGGTGGCTGCAGCCTGCCCTGGTGGTCCCTCGGACACTGGGATCACCAGGGCAGGAGGCAGCCTGTATAATACACTTTGTATACATTACAAAGTGTATTATACACTTTGTAGCGGCGATCGCGGGGTTAACATCCCGCCGGCGCTTCCGTATGGCCGGCGGGATGTTACGGCGGGTGGGCGGAGCCAGTTGCCGGGGGAAGCGCGCGTCATCAATGACGCGATCGCTCCCCCGGCATGCCTAAAGGACGCGCCGCCTGAAGGCGTATTGCGGTCCTTTAGGCGTCCACTTTGCCGCCGCCCATGGGCTGTGGGCGGTCGGCAAGTGGTTAAACTCCATTCCCAAAGATGGATGATTAAAACTATCACCTTTAACAATGTGGCTACAAGCATGGCAACTTAAGCATAGATAAGTACCAAATTTGCTCGCCAAGTCAGTGACTGCAGGTGTTGTCCCATATTTGTCTCGTCCCATTTTGTCTCTAATTGTAGGAGGTCTTTTAAAGGACAGAAGTGGGGGATATCTGAACTCATGAACTTGTGGGAAGGACTGGCGTAAGAGGCCCCAGTGTTTCCGTACAATGGACCCCAGCTGAGCACTGCAGGCATTGTAAGTGGAGACAAAGGGGAGTCTAAGGCCCTGCTGGCGTCTAGGTCTACTGTCCCGTTCTTTAAAAGTATGGTCAGGATAACCTCGTTGTTTAAATTTAGTAACAGTCTCCTGGAGTCGTTGGTCACGCATGGCCGGATCAGTAACTATCTTTGAAATTCTTGCGAATTGTCCTCGTGGGATATGTTCTCTCACAGAACGAGGGTGGAAACTAGAGAATTCTAAGAGGGAATTACGGTCAGTTGATTTAACATAAAGGTCTGTGATAAAATGGTTTCCTTGACGGATCACCATAGTATCTAGAAATGGAACATGTTCCAAATCTGAGTGAGCAGTCAATCTAATGGACGGACATTTGCTACTCAGCTCACATATAAATAGATCGAGCTCCGAACGTGGCCCCCTCCACACGCAAAATACATCATCGATGTATCGCCACCAACACAAAACGTGTCGGCGGAAATACATGCTTTGGTACACAAACGCCTCTTCGTAGAGGCCCATGAAAAGATTAGCGTAGGAGGGGGCCACGTTGGAGCCCATTGCTGTTCCTCTCAGCTGTCTATACAAATTCCCACCGAAAAAGAAATAATTCTCCTCAAGAATAATGCGTAATAATTCAACCGCAAACTTCCTATGTGGAGTCTGTAAGTCAGAATGTGTTAATAAAAACCAATCGACAGCCTCTACACCCCCATCATGTGGGATGGAGGTGTAGAGGCTCTCAACATCCAACGTAACAAGAAGAACATCCTCATCCCCAACATCCAATGAGCTCAATTTACTAAGAAACATAGAAGTATCCCTTAAATGTGAATCCAGCCCAATAACTAGAGGCTGAAGAAGTTTATCCAAAAAAACTGCTAATGGTACAAACACAGAATCCACGCCGGCCACAATGGGTCGCCCCGGTGGCCGGCGTGGATTCTTGTGAATCTTGGGAAGAATATAGAAAGTGGGAGTAGCTGGATACTCTTTTTTAAGAAATCTTCTCAGGTCACTATCAATAATATCCTGTTGGATAGCTTTATCAAGAAGGTGATCAATTCTTCGAATGATATTAGCTAGAGGATCACCGCCAAGTTTCAAATAGACCTCTTGTTGGGCCAATTGATTCATTATTTCCTTTTGATAATAAGATGTATCAAGTACCACCACTGCACCGCCTTTATCGGCAGCGCAGATGGTGATGGCATCATTTTGTTGTAAAGCTGTCAATGCCTCTCTTTCCTGTTTGCTCATATTGAAGTGAACCTGAGTACGTTTTTGCTTGAAATCTTGTTCCACTTTCCTAAGATCATCCATGACATTCCTAGAAAACAGTTCCACAACAGGATTACTCGGTGGCATAAACGAACTCTTGTTCCTGAGACCAAAGTCTCGAAGATGTAAAGAGTCATCATCACCTGGGGAGAATCTATTCGGCATTGGATTATTAGAAAAAAATACTTTCAATTTAAGAGATCTAAAAAATCGAAAACACTCCTGTTCAAGTTGAAAAAAATCGGGTAATCTTGTAGGACAGTAGGATAGTCCATGACTAAGGCCTCGTATCGCAATATCAGTAAGGGAGTATGAGGAGATGTTAACCACTAATTCTTGCGTTGTCTCAACACTCTCTTCGAAGGTTGCTGCGCGCCTCTCTTGTTGTTGGAATTTCCGTCGGACCCTCCTACCCCCTCGGCCTTTTTTTTTTGTTGTGTTGGACGAGGGGAGGCATCTCTAGAGGATGATTGACCCTCACTTGAAGAACCATTAGCACCGGACGCAGGAGAACCATCACTGGGATGACCAGGCCTCTTGGGCTTGTGTGGTTTACTTCCAGGAAAGCGTCTTCGGCGTGAGCCGGATGACTTTTGCCAGGCGTATACATATCGGGAAGTATAATCTTTGGAGTCTCGATGAAATTTCATTCGCTTGTTTTCCTCGCCATTCTTTTGGTAAAGATCCATTTTTGTTTGCAAATGGTCTAAAAAGGCATCAAGGTCCTCTGCGGACATCAAGAGCTTGAGTTCTTCCTCGACATTTAGAATCTTAGTGTCCAGAATTGGTAACTCCTGTTTGATTCTGGCTACAGTATGTACCATGGCATCAAAGCTCGCTTTATTCCATATACGTTCCCAGATATTGACGAAATCCGTATCTTTAGGAAAAAGCAGGGGGGCTACATTGGCTCTAACATGACGAGGGATACGTCCAGC
Source organism: Hyperolius riggenbachi (assembly GCF_040937935.1). Lineage (NCBI taxonomy): Eukaryota > Metazoa > Chordata > Amphibia > Anura > Hyperoliidae > Hyperolius > Hyperolius riggenbachi. The sequence goes on along the minus strand of NC_090650.1, from coordinate 392,987,914 downwards.
ATGAAAGTATTCCACCAGAGCTTTCGCATGTAGATCCAAGTCTATGCGGTGTCGCTTTAAATATTTCTGGTGAAATGCTGCTCAATTTATGATTCATTTCTGGTGAAATGCTGCTCAATTTATGATTAATTTCTGGTGAAATGCTGCCCACTTTACGATAAATTTCTGGTGAAATGCTGCCCAATTTACGATTAATTTCTGGTGAAACATTGCTGCATTAGGATTATTTTCGCAGGGGGGCCCAGTGATTTCTAGTTACGCCCCTGGTTGGAACAGAGGGTTATATGCATGCAACATCAAAAGGGATACATAGATATTTTTTGCAAACAAAAATACATGTCATTAAGATGTCTTAAATGAAACAGAACAGCTAACAATCTATTACCCTATTTAGAAGTTCTGCTTTATTTAAAGAGAGCCCGAGGTGGGCTCATAAAATAAAAAAAAGTAGGCTACTAATCTGGGGGGCTGAGCGGATCAAGTATCCTCAAAAACCGCCGCTTCCGCCGATCCTGTGGGCTGCACTGGCCCACTTTCACCTTTTGTGACCTCTGGGTCACAACGCTGGAATGAGAGATTCATTCTCTCACCAGCACGCAGGGAGGCGGGGGAGCATCAGGAGGCGTGGCCAGGGAGAGAGAGCTGCCCAATGGCAGCTCTGGAGACACTGTAGGTATGCCCCTTGGGGGCGTTTTGAACAGGGAATCCCTCTCCCCTGTATTTACCTCCGAGATGGTGACAAATAATGTCGCCAATCTCAGGGGGCTTTTCCAACATCTTGTCTGTTCCAATATCTTGCAAGCAAACAGGATTGGAGTCTGATGAAGGTGCAATAGCTTACTCTGATTCTTTTAAGTTAACCAATAAATGGTATAATTCTGATTCAAAATGTCTTGCAATTAAATTGATACATTTCTTAATTTCAAATGTAAAAAATGTACAAAAGGTGTATAACAGAAAGGACCAGTGTGGTTTTAATGATAAAACTACATTTTTTGGTTATGAATTCTTTGTGATATGCATGGCGATGGGTGTGGTGGGGGTGTGGTTAAAGGTGTAGCAGGGGCGTGTCTTACAGTGTCCCTCTTTCTTATCTCAAAAAGTTGGGAGGTATGGATCAGGTGTTCTCTAAACGAACTATTAACCTAATCATCTGAATCAACGAATTAACTCTAAACACCTGCAAAAGATTCCTGAGGCTTTTAAAAACTCCCAGTCTGGTTCATTACTCAAAACCGCAATCATGGGTAAGACTGCTGACCTGACTGCTGTCCAGAAGGCCATCATTGACACCCTCAAGCAAGAGGGTAAGACAGGCTGTTCCCAGAGTGCTGTATCAAGGCACCTCAGTGGGAAGTCTGTGGGAAGGAAAAAGTGTGGCAGAAAACGCTGCACAGCGAGAAGATGAAGACCCTGATGAAGATTGTGGAGAAGGACCGATTCCAGACCTTGGAGGACCTGCAGAAGCAGTGGACTGAGTCTGGAGTAGAAACATCCAGAGCCACCATGTACAGGCGTGTGCAGAAAATGGGCTACAGGTGCCGCATTCCCCAGGTCAAGCCACTTTTGAACCAGAAACAGCGGCAGAAGTGCCTGACCTGGGCTACAGAGAAGCAGCACTGGACTGTTGCTCAGTGGTCAGGGTCGGCGCCAGGGGGGTGCAAGGGGGTGCTCGAGCACCCCCTAGAATTGTCCAAGCACCCCCAAAGCACCCCCTGGAGTGAACTGACTTCAGGCGTCTAAAAGACGCCAAGTCAGTTCACACAGCGGCAGCACGGAGCAGCAGGCAGGGCTACGGTAAGATGGCCGCCCGGAGCCCTGCTCTGCAGACTTCGGGCGGCCATTTTCCCGTAGCCCTGCTCTCTGCATGCAGGCAGGAAGTCTCGTCGTGACGTCGGGAAGGAAGAGGATCGTGGGCCACAAGGAGGTCGGGACAGGAGGTCGGGAAAGAAGGTCTTCGGCTGTAGGTGAGTAAATGGGTTTTTCTTTTCTTTTTCAGGTGGTGCTTATTGGGGTCATATCTGCTACAGATTGTGCATATTGGGGTCATATCTGCTACGGATTGTGCATATTGGGGTCATATCTGCTACGGATTGTGCATATTGGGGTCATATCTGCTATGGATTGTGCATATTGGGGTCATTTCTGCTACGGATTGTGCATATTGGGGTCATATCTGCTACCGATTGTGCATATTGGGGTCATATCTGCTACCGATTGTGCATATTGGGGTCATTTCTGCTACCGATTGTGCATATTGGGGTCATTTCTGCTACCGATTGTGCATATTGGGGTCATATCTGCTACCGATTGTGCATATTGGGGTCATATCTGCTACCGATTGTGCATATTGGGGTCATATCTGCTACCGATTGTGCATATTGGGGTCATATCTGCTACCGATTGTGCATATTGGGGTCATATCTGCTACCGATTGTGCATATTGGGGTCATATCTGCTACCGATTGTGCATATTGGGGTCATATCTGCTACCGATTGTGCATATTGGGGTCATATCTGCTACCGATTGTGCATATTGGGGTCATATCTGCTACCGATTGTGCATATTGGGGTCATATCTGCTACCGATTGTGCATATTGGGGTCATATCTGCTACCGATTGTGCATATTGGGGCCATATCTGCTACCGATTGTGCATATTGGGGCCATATCTGCTACCGATTGTGCATATTGGGGCCATATCTGCTACCGATTGTGCATATTGGGGTCATATCTGCTACCGATTGTGCATATTGGGGTCATTGGATGTGTTTTTTGTTAAAATCTGCTCACATTACGTGTATTTTCTTGAGAAAACCTGCACAATTATGTGAATTTTCTGGGGAAAGGGTCACCAAAACTTGGGTCCTCTGTCTTTGCGTTGCACTTTTAAAGGGAACCCGAGGTGAGAATAATATTGAGGCTGCCATATTTATCTCCTTTTAAGTAATACCAGCTGCCTGGCTGCCGTGTTGGTCCTCTGCCTCTAATTCTTTCAACCATAGACCCTGAACAAGCATGCAGCAGGTCAGGGGTTTCTGACAATATTGTCAGAACTGACAAGATTAGCTGCATGCTTGTTTCTGGTGTAATTCAGTTCACTACTACAGCCAAATAGATCAGCAGGGCTGCCAGGCAACTAGAATTGTTTAAAAGGAAATAAATATGGCAACCACCATATCACTCTCACCCTGGGTTCACTTTAAATTACAGTTAGCCCCGCCCTCATCCGGTCATGACCACGCCCATTTTGTCGCCGCGGCGGGCTTCGCGCGCCGCAGGTTGTAGCCACACCCATTTTTGCTGCGGCGCGCGAAGCGCGCCGCAGGTCATCAGCTCCCCCAGAAATTGGTCCAGCACCTGCATAGCACCCCCTAAAAAAATTTCCTGGAGCCGCCACTGTCAGTGGTCCAAAGTACTTTTTTCGGATGAAAGCAACTTTTACATGTCATTCAGAAATCAAGGTGCCAGAGTCTGGAGGAAGACTGGGGAGAGGGAAATGCCAAAAGGCCTGAAGTCCAGTGTCAAGTACCCACAGTCAGTGATGGTCTGGGGTGCCATGTCAGCTGCTGGTGTTGGTCCACTGTGTTTTATCAAGGGCAGGGTCAATGCAGCTAGCTATCAGGAGATTTTGGAGCACGTCATGCTTCCATCTGCTGAAAAGCTTTATGGAGATGAAGATTTCATTTTTCAGCACGACCTGGCACCTGCTCACAGTGCCAAAACCACTGATAAATGGATTACTGACCATGGTATTACTGTGCTCAATTGGCCTGCCAACTCTCCTGACCTGAACCCCATAGAGAATCTGTGGGATATTGTGAAGAGAAAGTTGAGAGACGCAAGACCCAACACTCTGGATGAGCTTAAGGCCACTATCGAAGCATCCTGGGCCTCCATAACACCTGAGTAGTGCCACAGGCTGATTGCCTCCATGCCACACCGCATTGAAGCAGTCATTTCTGCAAAAGGATTCCCGACCAAGTATTGAGTGCATAACTGAACATAATTATTTGAAGGTTGACTTTTTTTGTTTTAAAAACTCTTTTCTTTTATTGGTCGGATGAAATATGCTAATTTTTTGAGATAGGAATTTTGGGTTTTCATGAGCTGTATGCCAAAATCATCAATATTAAAACAATAAAAGGCTTGAACTACTTCAATTGTGTGTAATGAATCTAAAATATATGAAAGTCTAATGTTTATCAGTACATGATTACAGAAATTAATGAACTTTATCACAATATGCTAATTTTTTAGAAGGACCTATACATGTCAAATCTGGCCCTCAGAGCTATTAAATTTGGCCCTCAAGTGGTTTCCCCACTTTGCATTATTTTTGGCCCACTCTAGACCACCAGGGAAGCTATAGTGGAAGTGAAGCCCTAGAACACCAGGGAAGTCATATGGGGGAGGTAGGGGGGAAGAATTAAACACTATGGAACTCTATAGTTTAGGATGGGGGCTCTAGACACCAGGGTACTGTATATGGGAGGGTGGGGGGCTCTAGACACCAGGGTACTGTATATGGGAGGGTGGGGGCTCTAGACACCAGGGTACTGTATATGGGAGGGTGGGGGCTCTAGACACCAGGGTACTGTATATGGGAGGGTGGGGGCCTTTGGACACCAGGTGTCACGGTCACCTACCTGTACGGACTCGGCGGCTGACACGAACGGATGTCCGCGTCCGTCCTGGGGCAGGCCGCCGCTCCATTAGGCGTGGGGTCTTGGCGGTTTGCGTCCGTTCGCGTCATGTGCGGTGGCATTGGCCTCAGCGCCGGAAGGCGCGGGTTGAGTGTACTGCGCAGGCGCGTTGCGGAGGGACGTCCGCGTGTACATGACGTAATTACGCATGCACGCGCACGCGTACGTTTGGACGCGTTGACGCGGCCATGCGTCAAACGGCCTATATAAGTCCAAAGAGAACATGGCCTCAGTGCTGTTGTATTGCAGCAAGTGAGAGGTTCTCCCGTGACGTGAGCTTTGACTCTGCCCTTGTTCCTGTATTCCTGTTATATGATTGCCTGCCTGGTTACCGACTTCTGCCTGTTACGACTACCTGCCTTGTTACCGACCTCTGCTTGTCTGACTACCCGATTTGTTACCGATTCCTGCTCTGGACGACTACCTGCTCTGTTATCGACCCTGGCCTGTATGAGAACCCGCTCCGTTGCTGACCTCTGGAAAAGGATCAAGACTACGCTGTTGCCTCACTATCCAACTACTGCATCGGTTGCTGAGTTATTGCACACCCGTACTCAGCCCGCGGAAGTGCTGCAGATTCATCCTGGTCACGCCGCTTGGTCTGCTAGCGCTTCTGCCCTTTGCCTCCCAGAGACTCTGTCCTCACTTCAGAGGTTCTGTGGGGTGACTTGCAAGAGCCGCTGCCCTCCACACTTCAGACTCCAATACTGCAGGTACGTGGTCTGTTTCGTTACAAAATACAACAGCCACAGAATGGAGTCTGGGGAGGCAGCAAGGGTACTAAACGCCCTATATACACAAATGGCGACACTCACCGATGCCTTTAAAGACTTGCAAGCTGGCTATACCCGTCTGGAAGTTAGACTAAACGAGCTATCAACTCTGCCTGCTAGTACTGCTCCTCCCGCTGTAGGACCTGTAAATGCAGCCCCTCTGCCTGTAGTCCCTGCAGCTGCAGCCGTAGCTGCCCCAGAACCTCGAGTACCAATACCTGAGAGATTCTCCGGAGATCGTACAAAATTCAGAGCTTTCCGTCACTCCTGTGAACTATATTTTTCATTACAGCCCCGCACCTTTGCTACAGAAGATACTAAGGTGGGGTTTGTCATTTCACTACTACTGGGGGACCCACAATCCTGGGCCCATAACCTTCGGGAAAAACAAGACCCAGCTTTGAATTCTGTGGCTGCATTCTTTACAACTATGGCTTCACTATATGATGATCCACAACGGGTGGCTACTGCAGAGGCGATGCTCCGAAACCTCCGTCAGGGGAAGAGGCCTGTGGAGGAATATACCTCTGAATTCCGACGTTGGGTCACAGATACGACCTGAAATGAATCTGCACTAATCCATCAATTCCGTCTGGGTCTTTCGGAAAGTTTAAAGGATGAACTGGCTCGTGTAGGCATTCCCGGGACTCTAGAAGAATTAATTCAACTGGCCATACAGATTTATCGTCGTTTTAGGGAACGACAACTGGAAAAGAGTAGCACCTCTCGTTTCTTCTGGAACCCACCTCCAATGACAACACCCCCTAATCCCTCAGATCAGCCCGAACCCATGCAACTCGGACTAATTCGTTCCTCATTAAGGCCCGGTTCACATTAGCGGTTGCTATCCGGAATCGCCGTGCCGGAGCCGTGCCGGAGCCGGACCGCATGCGGACCGGACGAAACGGACGCACGGCATAGCAATGAAAGTCTATGCGACCGTTCACATGCGTCCGTTTCGTCCGGACCGGAGCCGGACCGGATCCGGACTCCGGCGTCCGTTCCAACATGCGCTATTTTTTGGTCCGGCTGGTCCGGCTGACGTATCCGGACCGGAGCCGGAATGTTGCATCCGGCCAATGGAAACCAATGAGAACCGGAGAGCGCACAACACACTGGCTATAAAAACCGGATGTTGTACCACACTTCCTATGCAGACTCTATGGTATGGTGGCCATTTTGGATGGGGACCACATGGCACCAGCGTTCACAGAGTGGAGCAGCAGTGACTTCATGCTGGAGCTCTTTGGCAGCAATATGGAGCAGGATCTGTCTGATAGCGAGGGGGTGAGGCCCTACACATCAGAAGACCTCATCCTACAGGTGCAGCAGGTACCAGCCCTGTGGGACAAGGGGGATGCGGACCACAGCAACATCAAAAAATGCAGAGGCCTGTGGAAAAAAATTGCCAAGCTGTATGTGGAGGACTTTGAGAACTTGAGCAAGAGACAGCAAGGCACAGAGGGTATGTTGACTAGAAGTTTTTTTGGGGGGGCTTGTTGTTTAAGCTTGTGATGTATTCAACTTTTGCTATGGATTTGTGTCACCCACGTGTTGCCCACCCACCCGTGGCCCACCCACCTGTTCCCCACCCACCTGTACCCCACCTGTGATGTATCACACCCACCTGTACCCCACCTGTGATGTATCCCACCTGTGATGTATCCCACCCACCAGTACCCCACCTGTGATGTATCACACCCACCTGTACCCCACCTGTGATGTATCCCACCCACCAGTACCCCACCTGTGATGTATCCCACCCACCTCTACCCCACCTGTGATGTATCCCACCCACCTGTACCCCACCTGTGATGTATCCCACCCACCTGTACCCCACCTGTGATGTATTCCACCCACCTCTACCCCACCTGTGATGTATCCCACCCACCTGTACCCCACCTGTGATGTATCCCACCCACCTCTACCCCACCTGTGATGTATCCCACCCACCTCTACCCCACCTGTGATGTATCCCACCCACCTGTACCCCACCTGTGATGTATCCCACCCACCTGTACCCCACCTGTGATGTATCCCACCCACCTGTACCCCACCTGTGATGTATCCCACCCACCTGTGATGTATCCCACCCACCTCTACCCCACCTGTGATGTATCCCACCCACCTGTACCCCACCTGTGATGTATCCCACCCACCTGTACCCCACCTGTGATGTATCCCACCCACCTCTACCCCACCTGTGATGTATCCCACCCACCTCTACTCCACCTGTGATGTATCCCACCCACCTGTACCCCACCTGTGATGTATCCCACCCACCTGTACCCCACCTGTGATGTATCCCACCCACCTGTACCCCACCTGTGATGTATCCCACCCACCTGTACCCCACCTGTGATGTATCCCACCCACCTCTACCCCACCTGTGATGTATCCCACCCACCTGTGATGTATCCCACCCACCTGCGATGTACCCCACCTGTGCACATAAAACATACACAATGACCAATTATTATACATCAATTTATTGTAAAAAATTAATACATTTAAAATCACTCAAACTTGAAACTCCAAAATAAACACATTTCAACAAAACATATTAAAAACCAAACATTCACCCTCGTCCAGGTGGTGTGGTAAAATAAAGTCTCAGTTGGTCCCTGTTCCGCAGTGACACTACCCTTGGCCTGGTTGCATACCTCCGCAGGGGCATTAGTGGAAGCACATTCGGGGGTTCCGGAGTCTCTCTTTCTTCCTGCCGCACAAAGTTGTGGAGGATGCATGCTGCCTTCACCACGACAACTGCGTTGCCCGGTTTCAGCAGCATGGGCGTGTGGAACACCCTCCACTTTGACACCAGGATCCCAAATGTGCACTCCACCATTCTCCTTGCACGGCTCAACCGAGCATTGAAGTGTAGCTGGCTGGCATCAAGTTCCCTGTCTGGGTACGGACGCATTACATGGTCGGACAGGGCGAAGGCCTCGTCCCCCACAAACACATAGGGGTAGGCCGGTGCCCTTGTCCCAGGCCAGGGTCTGTCACGGGGGAGACGCAGTCTGCCTTCCTCCATCAGCCGGCAAAGGGTCGTACGCTGGAAAATTCCAGAGTCATTGGAACTACCGTACGACCCCACATCCACGTACACAAACTTGTAGTCCGCATCTGCCACTGCCATTAGAACAATGCTGAAGTATTTTTTATAGTTGAAATAATGGCTGCCACTCCCCACGGGTTTCTGAATCCGGATGTGTTTCCCATCCAGTGCGCCAACACAATTAGGAAACTTTCACTCGGTCCAGAAGCCCTGGGCGATCTCCTCCCATTTCGTGGTGTCCGGCACAGGCATGTATCTGGCCCTCAGTCGCGTCCAAAGGATCCTCGAAGTCCTCACGACGATGCCTGCCACCGTGCTCTTCCCAATACGAAATGTCACATGTAGCGATGTATATGTTTGTCCAGTTGCGATGTACCTACAAGAGAAATAATCGAAATCAATTTTTCATGTCGTTACAGGAGAAAGGTACAAGACAAGGTGGCGCAATATACGGGATGCATATGTGAAATGGCTACGGAAGAAAAAACTTGCCGAACGAAGTGGCAGTGGCGGGGGAAGGCGACAAAAAGACTACCAATTTGCCAAGCAATTGTCTTTTATCAATGCAAGCCTGGAACCTAGACTGTAAGTACCACTACTGTGGGCAGGAACTGAGAGCTCATTTACCATGACTTCGGCCATGTATTGCTATGGCCTCAATTCCCATGGCTAGCGAACTTTTCTCACAAGCTTTATCAAATGTTGGGTAGAAACGGGTGATAAAGTGATTGCTAGTGTTTGCTAGCTCTGTGAATTGACGCCACATGCTGTTTGGCACACCAATAAATATTTTTTTTTATCTACAGGACTGAAGACAATTTGGAGCAAGAGGAACCGACCCAGGAGGCACGGTTCAGCAGTGAGGAGAGCTTGGTGGATGATGACGTCGCCGATGTAACCTATTGCCCCGAGGCGAGGAGTAGGAGGAGGGAGTCCTTAATCACAACTCCGTCCTTTGATGATGACTTGGCAGAAGAGAGCTTGGATGTTGAGGTTGCAGGACCGAGTGTGGAAGAAGCTGAACCTCCACAATCGACCGCTATGGAAGCTCCAGGGGAACAAGAACAAAGTGAGGAGCACCGAGAGACTGCAGCACAACCAGCGCGCAGGGCAACCCCGACACAGGCCAGAGGACGGGAAGATGCTGCCACACCACCAGTGAGGACCACCACACCAGTGAGGCGTCGAGGTACCCTCCCCCCAACAAGGAGAGAGACAGAGTCCGAGATGTCCGGGGCTGTCTCCGGACTTCTCGGGATTCTTCAGAGCCACCAAACTCTCATAACTCGGCAGTTGCAAGATGAGGACAGGGGCCATATCATGGAGCAGTACAAGTCCCACATCACTACACTGCAATGTGAGCTCGACGCTGTACATGGGCACTACAGGGACGAGCTTAAAATGATGCATGAGATGCACAGAGGAGAAATCGACCAACTGCGTGCGCAGCATCATCAGTCGGTGGGCCAGCTGCAGAACATGATGCAGCAAATGCATCAACAAAGCAAGGAACTACTGAAATTGCAGGCACACCCGTGTTTTCACACTGTGATGTCTCTAATACCATATCTTGAAAAGGTGCCTTCCCAAAACCTGATGGCGTGCCATTCCAATTTGCTGGAGGTGATTAAACAGCACATGGACACGCCATTATTGCAACCACCAATTTTTAGACCCCCACAACCAACAGCGGTGCCCACCTGGCAATCATCACAGATGTACACCGGCTACAGAGGCAGTCAATATGGGCCACCGCTGTCAGGGTCCAGCTCATCCACGACCAGCACCCAAGAGAGTCCAGATTTCCAGGCAACAACTCCCACCTTTTCTAGTAGTGGTGCCGATACAATTTGAAAAAAAAAGTCAAATTGTTCCTGGACATGCTCCTCTGAATACCTCCGATCCTCGGAGGAAGGATACCATCACAGGGCTTTTTAACTTTTGGTTTTGCTGGACTTGAACTTTAGGGCCTGGTGTCCCCGAAAGACACTACCTGGGTCACAACCTTGTGCCTGTTGCACTGCACCTGTAGTCATGCACCTCTGCCATCGGTTCCTCTTGTTCCTTACTTTGTTGATCCTAATCACTTGCACAAGACCCTTGGAGCCATGGGTGAAGGACACCTTGACTGGTCGGTGAGAGGCCTAGCCTTTTCACTGACCTGTGTCCTTCATCCATGGCTCAGAGGGTCATGTGCCAGTGGTTAGGTTTTTGAAGCACTTCAATTTTAGGGCCTGGTGTCCCCGAAAGACACTACCTGGGTCACAACCTTGTGCCTGTTGCACTGCACCTGTAGTCCTGCACCTGTGCCTTTGATTCCTCTTGTTCCTTACTTTGTTGATCCTAATCACTTGCACAAGACCCTTGGAGCCATGGGTGAAGGACACCTTGACTGGTCGGTGAGAGGCCTAGCCTTTTCACTGCCCTGTGTCCTTCATCCATGGCTCAGAGGGTCATGTGCCAGTGGTTAGGTTTTTGAAGCACTTCAATTTTAGGGCCTGGTGTCCCCGAAAGACACTACCTGGGTCACAACCTTGTGCCTGTTGCACTGCACCTGTAGTCCTGCACCTGTGCCTTTGATTCCTCTTGTTCCTTACTTTGTTGATCCTAATCACTTGCACAAGACCCTTGGAGCCATGGGTGAAGGACACCTTCACTGGTCGGTGAGAGGCCTAGCCTTTTCACTGACCTGTGTCCTTCATCCATGGCTCAGAGGGTCCTGTGCCAGTCGTTAGGTTTTAGAAGCACTAATAATTTAGGGCCTGGTGTCCCCGAAAGACACTACCTGGGTCACAACCTTGTGCCTGTTGCACTGCACCTGTAGTCATGCACCTCTGCCATCGGTTCCTCTTGCTCCTCACTTTGTTCTTGTTCCTAACCACTTGCACAAGACCCTTGGAGCCATGGATGAAGGACACCTTGACTGGTCGGTGAGAGGCCTAGCCTTTTCACTGCCCTGTGTCCTTCATCCATGGCTCAGAGGGTCATGTGCCAGTGGTTAGGTTTTTGAAGCACTTCAATTTTAGGGCCTGGTGTCCCCGAAAGACACTACCTGGGTCACAACCTTGTGCCTGTTGCACTGCACCTGTAGTCATGCACCTCTGCCATCGGTTCCTCTTGCTCCTCACTTTGTTCTTGTTCCTAACCACTTGCACAAGACCCTTGGAGCCATGGATGAAGGACACCTTGACTGGTCGGTGAGAGGCCTAGCCTTTTCACTGCCCTGTGTCCTTCATCCATGGCTCAGAGAGTCATGTGCCAGTGGTTAGGTTTTTGAAGCACTACAATTTATTAGGGCCTGGTGTCCCCGAAAGACACTACCTGGGTCACAACCTTGTGCCTGTTGCACTGCACCTGTAGTCATGCACCTCTGCCATCGGTTCCTCTTGCTCCTCACTTTGTTCTTGTTCCTAACCCCTTGCACAAGACCCTTGGAGCCATGGATGAAGGACACCTTGACTGGTCGGTGAGAGGCCTAGCCTTTTCACTGCCCTGTGTCCTTCATCCATGGCTCAGAGGGTCATGTGCCAGTGGTTAGGTTTTTGAAGCACTTCAATTTATTAGGGCCTGGTGTCCCCGAAAGACACTACCTGGGTCACAACCTTGTGCCTGTTGCACTGCACCTGTAGTCATGCACCTCTGCCATCGGTTCCTCTTGCTCCTCACTTTGTTCTTGTTCCTAACCACTTGCACAAGACCCTTGGAGCCATGGATGAAGGACACCTTGACTGGTCGGTGAGAGGCCTAGCCTTTTCACTGCCCTGTGTCCTTCATCCATGGCTCAGAGGGTCATGTGCCAGTGGTTAGGTTTTTGAAGCACTTCAATTTATTAGGGCCTGGTGTCCCCGAAAGACACTTGGGCAGCTATGCCCTGCAACTCTTCCAGCACAAAGTTGGTGGTTGGTGTTCCTTAAAACTGACCGGGCTATACCATAGATATGTTATTTTTTTGTCTTCCATGTTGGAAGAATGTTTCCATGTTGGAAAGTGGTTGTTTTTGCAATAAAAAAATTTGTTTTTACATACCTCAGTGTGATGAGTAGTTGTTCTTGTGGTGTGACTGCTCTCCTGAACGTGGTATCCTTCTTCCTAAGGTCATCCTTCACCATCTCCAAAAGGGTATCAAACCTGTCAGGAGATGTAAAGGAAGAAGCTGTAAAGTATGTTGTGGGACAAGGTGTTGGGTGGAGGATGGGGGAGGTGTGTTTACAGAGGTTTGGGAGTGTTGTGGAGGGTGGGGGTGTAGTGTATAGCTAGGTATACAGGGGTGTGGGGGTCAGGGTGGTGTGTTTAGCTAGGTATACAGGGATGAGGTGTTGTGGGGGTGAGGGTGGGGTGTTTAGGAATGGTGGGGGTTGGTGTATTTAGGCCTATATACTTACAGGGGAATAGACATCCGAGTGTAGCTGTAGAACTTCTGTGGGTGTCGTCTGAGGTCCCGGTAGAGGGCCTGGAACTCTCCCTTCCTCTGCCTCCTGGCTAGTAGAGGGTGCACCCACCATCTCCTGCGAGGAGCACGCCTTCTCCCCACATAGTAGTAGGTAAACAACAGGAAGGAGAGAATTCCCAGGTAATAAGCGTAAAAAATGACTGGATCCATGGTCCCAACTGCTGTCTCTGTATCCAAGGATGGTCTCCACACGTCCAGCTGTCTCCAACAATGACCCCAGAGCTTCTGCTGACCTCCCAGAACCCCAGGTATTTATACAGGTTGTTATCTCTTTAAGAATCCGGATCCGGACCGCAACCGTGTTCATACCGCACGGAAACCGTATGCAACCGGACCGGATCCGGACCGGATCCGGACAGGAACCGTACGGTTCAGGTCCGATCCGGCTCCGGTGCGGTCCGGACATCCGGTGCGGTTTTTGCAAAACCGCAAGTGTGAACGGGGCCTAAGTCCTGAGGAGAGACAGCGCCGCCGAAGAGAGAACTTGTGTATGTACTGTGGCACAGCCGGTCACTTTGTGAGAACCTGTCCTGTGAAACTTGCGGGTAAGAATAAGCCTAACATTACTTATATCCCGGAAACACTTACCGATCCTACTAATTACTGTGTTGTTCCCATTTCTTTTCAGCTTCCAGGAAAAACCCTTAACACCTCGGCTATTATCGATTCAGGAGCTTGCAGCTGTTTCTTGGACATAGCGTTTGCCTGTGAACATCAATTCCCTCTACAAAACCGGAAGAATCCATTACATATTCATCTCGCCGATGGATCCTCTATCAATTCAGGACCTGTTATTATGGAAACCTCGCCAATCCTAACCACAATTTCAACCCAACATCAAGAATTTCTTCGTTTGGACTTAGTCTCATCTCCTATGTATCCTGTTATCTTGGGTCTTCCTTGGCTTAAGGCCCACAATCCCGTTATCAACTGGGCCACAGGATCCGTTATCTTCTCATCCAACTATTGTGGGGAATGTTGTACTCCGGAATACAAGGAATCTACTGGTCCATTATTGAATGTATCCCTTCATGCTGAGAGTATACCAGAATGTTATCATCAATTTTTGGATGTGTTTGACAAAAAGAAAGCTGACCAACTTCCCCTACATCGACCCTATGATTGTCCAATTGACCTGGTACCTGGCGCTCCAATCCCTTTTGGGCGTATGTTTTCACTGTCAGACCCTGAGCAGGAGGCGCTGAAGCAATATATCCATGAAAATTTAGAAAAAGGGTTTATTAGGCCATCTAGGTCTCCAGCCGGAGCTGGAATTTTTTTTGTGCAAAAGAAGGATGGATCCTTGAGGCCCTGTGTGGACTATCGGGAATTGAACAAAGTGACGGTTAAAAATCGCTATCCACTGCCATTGGTCCCAGAGTTGTTTCAGAGATTAAGAGAAGCAAAGATCTTTACGAAACTTGATCTGCGTGGGGCATATAATTTAGTAAGAATACGTGCTGGTGATGAGTGGAAGACAGCATTCCGTTCCCGCTTCGGACATTTCGAATATCTGGTTATGCCATTCGGACTATGCAACGCACCAGCTACATTTCAGCACTTCATCAATGATATATTTAAGGATATGATGGATCACTTTGTTATTGTATATCTTGATGACATCCTGGTATTTTCTGCCTCTGAACAACAACACTGTAATCAGGTGCAATTAGTTTTAAATCGTTTAAGACAACATAATCTATATGTAAAACTGGAAAAATGTGAATTTCACAAAGAAGTAATCCAATTCTTAGGATTAGTAATCTCCGCTGAAGGTTTTACTATGGACCCACATAAAGTTCAAGCAATCAAGGATTGGCCTCCACCTGTGGATAAGAAGGCGGTTCAAAGGTTCCTAGGATTCGCAAACTTTTATAGGAGATTCATCAAAAATTTTTCCTCCATCGTTTTACCTATAACGCAACTTACAAAACAACAGAAACATTTTTTCTGGAATCAAGACGCTCAGACTGCATTTGACAAATTAAAACAACTGTTCACGTCAGCCCCGATCCTCAAACATGCAGATCCAACATTACCATTTATTCTTGAAGTAGATGCCTCTGAGTCAGCAATTGGTGCTATACTTTCACAAAGACAGGGCCCAAAGTCTCTAATGCACCCAGTAGCCTTCTTCTCAAGAAAACTATCCTCTGCAGAGAGGAATTATGATGTTGGTGAACGGGAATTGTTGGCCATTAAAGATGCCCTCGAAGAATGGAGATATCTGTTGGAAGGAGCTGCTAATCCTGTTTTGATATTTACAGATCATCGAAATTTAGAATACTTGAAAACTGCAAAAAGATTAAATCCACGTCAAGCAAGATGGGCACTTTTCTTCTCAAGATTTTCATTTCATATAACATACAGGCCAGGAAATAAAAATGGGAAACCGGATGCATTGTCTCGCATGTTTCCTGAAGACAATGATCAAGAGGAACCCACTACCATCTTGTCCAGTCAGCATTTCTTGTTACTACAATCAGATCTAGTTAAAAATATTAAGTTAGAAAAACTGTCTCCACCTCATAATGTCCAATCAAAGTTATCTCAGAAAGAAGGATTATGGTTCTTTGAAGATAAGATTTTTGTTCCGGAAAAATTCAGAGTTCAAGTTTTTAAGCTATGCCATGACCATCTTCTAGCGGGACATTTTGGTAGTCTTAAGACAGCAGAGTTAATCCAAAGATCCTATTGGTGGCCTGGACTATGGACTGACTGCAAGAAGTATATAGCATCCTGCCCAACCTGTAACCGATGTAAAGGATCCAAGCTTAAACCATGGGGATTGTTGAAACCCTTACCAGTACCTCCAAGGCCTTGGCACTCAATCTCAATGGATTTTATAGTGGAACTTCCACCATCTGAAGGTTATAATTCCATATTTGTGGTGGTAGATCGCCTTTCCAAAATGGCTCATTTCTTACCGATGAAAGGGACACCCACGGCCAAATCTACAGCATCAATTTTTGTTAAAGAGATCGTACGACTACATGGCATACCCAATGATATTGTATCAGATAGGGGTGTGCAGTTTACATCAAAATTTTGGACTGCTCTGTGTAAACTTCTGAACATCCAATTATTCTTCTCTTCCGCTTACCATCCACAATCTAATGGGCAAACAGAAAGGACGAATCAAACTCTGGAACAATACTTAAGATGCTTTATTAGTTACTCTCAAGATGATTGGGTTCAACTTTTACCTCTGGCAGAATTTGCCTACAACAATTCAATTCACGCTTCAACCAATCAATCACCTTTCCTTGCCAATTATGGTTTTCACCCTACAGTTATACCTGATGTTAATAGCAAAACTTTGGTGCCTGCAGCCGACTCATGGGCCAAATTGATTACGCAGAATAATAAACTGTTACAAGAAACGATGTCAAAAGCACAGGAGCGCTACAAGGAACAGGCTGATCTGCATAGAAGAGGGGATTTGGTGTTGGAAGAAGGAGATCTGGTGTGGCTATCTACTACTAATCTAAGACTTCCTGGTCCTTCTCGGAAATTAGGACCAAAATTTATAGGACCATTTCCTATAAATAAGAAGATAAGTCCGGTAGCATATAAATTAACACTACCTGCAACGTACAAGATACATCCAGTATTTCACGTATCCTTGTTGAAACCTGTGGTTCTGGATTCATTTCCTGATCGTGGCATAGGACCACCTCCTCCTGTGGTGTTGGAAAATGAGGAAGAATACGAAGTAGAGGCCATACTTGATTCCAGGAGAAGAGGCAGGCAGATACAATATTTGATCAAATGGAAAGGGTATGGCATTGAAGAAAATACATGGGAACCTGTCTCCAATATTCATGCCAACAGACTGATAACAGCTTTTCATCAAAAATATCCTGATAAACCAGCACCTCAGGGCATCCGGAGGCTGCCCCTTAGGGGGGGGCATTGTCACGGTCACCTACCTGTACGGACTCGGCGGCTGACACGAACGGATGTCCGCGTCCGTCCTGGGGCAGGCCGCCGCTCCATTAGGCGTGGGGTCTTGGCGGTTTGCGTCCGTTCGCGTCATGTGCGGTGGCATTGGCCTCAGCGCCGGAAGGCGCGGGTTGAGTGTACTGCGCAGGCGCGTTGCGGAGGGACGTCCGCGTGTACATGACGTAATTACGCATGCACGCGCACGCGTACGTTTGGACGCGTTGACGCGGCCATGCGTCAAACGGCCTATATAAGTCCAAAGAGAACATGGCCTCAGTGCTGTTGTATTGCAGCAAGTGAGAGGTTCTCCCGTGACGTGAGCTTTGACTCTGCCCTTGTTCCTGTATTCCTGTTATATGATTGCCTGCCTGGTTACCGACTTCTGCCTGTTACGACTACCCGCCTTGTTGCCGACCTCTGCTTGTCTGACTACCCGATTTGTTACCGATTCCTGCTCTGGACGACTACCTGCTCTGTTATCGACCCTGGCCTGTATGAGAACCCGCTCCGTTGCTGACCTCTGGAAAAGGATCAAGACTACGCTGTTGCTTCACTATCCAACTACTGCATCGGTTGCTGAGTTATTGCACACCCGTACTCAGCCCGCGGAAGTGCTGCAGATTCATCCTGGTCACGCCGCTTGGTCTGCTAGCGCTTCTGCCCTTTGCCTCCCAGAGACTCTGTCCTCACTTCAGAGGTTCTGTGGGGTGACTTGCAAGAGCCGCTGCCCTCCACACTTCAGACTCCAATACTGCAGGTACGTGGTCTGTTTCGTTACACCAGGGTACTGTATATGGGAGGGTGGGGGCCTCTGGACACCAGGGTACTGTATATGGGAGGGTGCGGGCCTCTGGACACCAGGGTACTGTATATGGGAGGGTGCGGGCCTCTGGGCACCAGGGTACTGTATACGGGAGGGTGCGGGCCTCTGGACACCAGGGTACTGTATATGGGAGGGTGCGGGCCTCTGGGCACCAGGGTACTGTAAACGGGAGGGTGCGGGCCTCTGGACACCAGGGTACTGTATACGGGAGGGTGCGGGCCTCTGGACACCAGGGTACTGTATATGGGAGGGTGCGGGCCTCTGGACACCAGGGTACTGTATATGGGAGGGTGCGGGCCTCTGGGCACCAGGGTACTGTATACGGGAGGGTGCGGGCCTCTGGACACCAGGGTACTGTATATGGGAGGGTGCGGGCCTCTGGACACCAGGGTACTGTATACAGGAGGGTGCGGGCCTCTGGACACCAGGGTACTGTATATGGGAGGGTGCGGGCTTCTGGACACCAGGGTACTGTATACGGGATGGTGCGGGCCTCTGGACACCAGGGTACTGTATACGGGAGGGTGGGGGCCTCTGGACAGCAGTGTACTGTATACGGGAGGGTGGGGGCCTCTGGACACCAGGGTACTGTATATGGGAGGGTGGGGGCCTCTGGACACCAGGGTACTGTATATGGGAGGGTGGTGGCCTCTGGACACAAGGGTACTGTATATGGGAGGGTGCGGGCCTCTGGACACCAGGGTACTGTATAAGGGATGGTGCGGGCCTCTGGACACCAGGGTACTGTATATGGGAGGGTGGGGGCCTCTGGACAGCAGGGTACTGTATAGGGGAGGGTGGGGGCCTCTGGACACCAGGGTACTGTATAGGGGAGGGTGGGGGCCTCTGGACACCAGGGTACTGTATATGGGACTGTGCAGGCCTCTGGACACCAGGGTACTGTATATGGGAGGGTGCGGGCCTCTGGACACCAGGGTACTGTATATGGGAGGGTGGGGGCCTCTGGACACCAGCGTACTGTATATGGGAGGGCGTGGGCTTCTGGACACCAGGGTAAGGTATATGGGAGGTTGGGGGCCTCTAGACACCATGGAACTGTATATGGGAGGGTGGGGGCCTCTAGACACCAGGGAACTTTATAGGAGAGGGAGGACCACTAGACAACAGGGAACTGTATACGGATTGGAAGTGGGCCATAAGACACCTGGGAACTTTATAAGGGAGGAAGATGGCCAGCCCAGTAGACATTGAGTTTGGCCCACGACTAGGTCCCAGTGTTCAATTTTGGCCCAGTTTGTATTTGAGTTTAACACCCCTGCTATAGATGGAAGGAGGCAAAGGGTGAACCCACAGAGTTAAATCCCCCCTCCTTCCCCCAAACACAGTCATGCATTAGCGACTTGCAGGGAGTACCAGTAAGGAATGTTGCAAGGTGTAAATGTCAAGGTTTCCTTACAATCCACGCAGCCTTTGGCTCATTATCTGCTGCAGAACTGAATCATGGAGTGTGCTAATCATGGCCTACAGAGCAGTCAGCCAACTTTGTTTTCTCACGTATTCCCACGTTAAGTCACTGACATGCCTATAACAGTGCATTACTTCCCCACGGTCAGACTTTATGTATCCATTTAGTGGGGTGGTCTGTGCTAAAACCAAATTTCCCGGAAAGATGCTTATTTCACTATCATTACTCACACATTAAGATATAATTACAGACACTCAACCAGTCAAGAAGTTTCCATCGGAACATAGGTTTAATCCCTTTTAATTACAGCTCTGGAAGATAATAGTAAGGCTTGAAGCCACAGTGTTATCAGGTCACTTTCTCATTAGGTAGTGGGTGGCAGTTGGATGTGACCTCAAAAAAGCTTTTTGTATTAACTGTTTAAAGGACCACTATCGTGAAAAAAGTAGGCAGTTAAAATTTCACACAACTGACAGGTTTTGGGCCAGTCCATCTCCTCATGGGGGATTCTCAGGGTTTTCTTTGTTTTCAACAGCATGTCCTGAACAGCAGTTGCAAAGTCTAACTGACAAAATAGTGTGCAACTACGGACCCGTTGTTCCTGCAAATAGAGTTTACCTTCACAATCTATTCATACTGTAGTATTCAAAATCTATTGGCCCTCGAACTACGTGGAGTTGAAAAAGTTGGCCAATCAGAATTGAAGGCGTTAATAAGGCTTTAGACACAATACGTACACGTGACCATCACTAGAAAAGGGAATATCAACATGGGTCACTCCTTATTCTCCATAAAAACTCAATTTTTTCAGTTCCACAATGCCCAGTCTCAGGTTCCCTGAGGATGTCGAAAGGCCAAAACTAGTAGGAACTGGAGACTGGGCATTGTGGAACTGACTGACTGATGTCTGTATGTGCGCGATGTCGCACTGTATGCGTTGTTAAAGCAAAGGGTCCCTATTAAAAGGAACCCTGAAGTAAGTCATTGTATACAGTACGTATTTTATGTGGATTGGAATAAAAATTGATTTTTTTATGGAGCATAAGGATTGACCCATGTTGATATTCCCTTTTCTGTTGATGGTCACGTGTACGTATTTTGTCTGGAGCACTGTGGTGACCTGCAGATTGCTGAAAAAGTGCCAATGCGCTGTGGTTACATATACAAGCTGACAGATACCATACTGGAGTGGTCACCAATAGCAGCTGGCAAAGTTTTGATTGGAAGGAGCGTCTAATACAATACAATACAATAACATTTCTATAGTGCTCTTCTCCAATAGGACTCAAAGCGCTTAGGCTCTCTCGGATTCAGTAATTCGTAGTAGGATGAAGTATTCACACAACAAAAGTTATATTTCTGCAAATGCCAAACTGAACAGGTGGGTTTTCAGTCTAGATTTAAACACGTCTAGGGATGGAGCTGTCCTGATCTGTTGAGGTAAGGAGTTCCAAAACGTAGGGGCAGCATGACAGAAGGCTCTGAGACCAAAAGTTTCCAAGTGGACTTTGGGTATGACTAGATTATTAGAACCTGTGGATCTGAGAATGCGGGGATTGCTACGCAGCTGCAACATTTCTTTCATGTATCCAGGACCCAGATTATTCAGTGATTTAAATGTCAGTAGGCCGATCTTGAATAGGACCCTCCATTCTATAGGTAGCCAGTGAAGGGAGTGCAGGACTGGCGTTATGTGGCAGTGACGGGGTTGGTTGGTTAGCAGTCTGGCAGCAGTGTTCTGTATCAGCTGTAGGCGGTACAGGTCCTTTTTTAAAAGGCCAGTGTATTAATTACTATTAATAAGGCTTTAGTGATAGCAGGAAGTACATGTGTGGGGAAGGAGGTGGAACTTAGGCTTCGTACACACGCTTGATAATTCTCAGCTGAGATAATCGTTTTGGGCAGTTTCAGGTGTGTACACACGGATGGAATGACCGAGGGGGCAGGGAGGCATTTTCCATTTAGGTCACTTACATTAACAGGAGTTTTTTTGGGTGCATCTACATATGCTAATAGGGCAATACTGTTACTAATCCAGCCACCACCCCTGCATGGCTTCCTCTCTGCTTGGCAGCTACTCCCCAGACGGTGATTGCACAACAGTTTGGGGGAGGTGTAGCTGGGAAGGTTGCATTCTCAGCAATTGTGAGGAAGCCATAGGGGGGATTGCCTAGTGCCAGAGCCCTTCAGTCTTATAACACTTACAGGGTTACCAGTACCACTAGCTTGGCCAGCAATCACAAATGGCCTGTTAGTCTTTGTTAGCGCTTGTAGGGGGTTCCAACATCTACCATCAGTCATTGATTGCCCCTAATATCAACCAGCAGGTATAGGCGGAACCTAATATCAGCCAGCAGGCATAGGTGTCTCCAAATATTTTGCATCATTCATAAGTGGCCTCCAATATCTGCTAGCAGTCATGGATGGCTCTTATTATTAGCCAGCAGTCATATTAGTCATAGTCCCCCACTATTGGTCAACAGGGATAGGTGGCCCCTAATTTCTGGCAGCAGGCGTAGATAGTTACCAGTATTGGCCTGCAGGGATAATTGGCCACCATTATCTGTCAGGAGTTATAGATGACTCCCAAAACCTGCCAACAATCAAAGGTATTCATCAATATCTGCCGCCAGTCAGATGTGGTTCCCAATATCTGTCAGCAGTCATAGTTGGCCCCAATGTCAACCAGCAGTCATGGTTGGGCGCCAGTATGGCAAGCTAGGTGGCCCCCAATGTCAGCCAGCAGTCATAGTTGGCCCCCAATGTCAGCCAGCAGTCATAGTTGGCCCCAATGTCAGCCAGCAGTCATAGGATTCTCCCAATATCTGTCAGTGGTCGGATGTGGCCGCAATATCAGAGGTGATCTTTGCCTCTGTTAGTGGTTAGCAAGCTCTGCAAAGCTGAGGACATACTGTAGAGTGAACTAGAAAGCTGTAACACATTGTGGAGGAAGTTCAGACAAGACACTGTGCTGAAAAGCAGGAAACACACTACCTGGTAGGCACTGGAACCTGGGGCACTGACACTTTGTCACGCTATAGTGGACACTTGTGGCACCACCCACTTTTTTGTGGTACTCCTCCTATGTCACTGCTAGCTGTCCTCCTATGTCACTGCTAGCTGTAGTTAGCATCTTAGCTCATATAGGAAATGAGACAGATGTCTGTAGAAATGCCCGCCGCATATTTAAATGTAGATCAAAGTAAATGTGCCCCTGGGCAGCCATTTTGTCCTATGACACTTCGCCAGGCAGCCGTAAACCAAAGGAAAAACAATATAACTCTATACTCTGCAGACTGTTGTCCTGTCAGTAAAAGGGGATACAAGCTATCAAAATCTAGTTACAGAGAGAATGGACACTGACTGTAGCTGTGAATGTTCCGGATGGTTTGAGTGATAGGGCTGTCTTCTTCAGCTGTCCATTTAAAGCCCATACATCACAATTAATTTCAAAGCTATTTTCCAGTCCTTGAAAAAAATCAAGCTAGGTGAATTCCTGAGATGGCTGCCTGTTAATTAAAAGAAAATGACTTGTGGCAATGTAAAACGGTCCTCTGTGGTTTGTAAGGGCTCTGTGAGATCATCCATATATTGACACACATTGCAAGGGCAAACATATGTGCATATCTGAGCACCATATTCTTAAAGAGGAACACATACAAATAAGAAGTACGTTTCTTCCAGAGTAAAATGAGCCATAAATTACTTTTCTCCTATGTTGCTGTCACTTACACTAAGTAGTAGAAATCTGACATTACCGACAGATTTTGGACTAGCCCATCTTCTCATTGGGGGATTCTCAGGGTTTTCTTTATTTTTAAAAGCACGTAGTAAATGGCAGTTGCTCCGTCCATAGTGTACGGTGAGCAGGGAGGCTGGTCAGCATCTTTGTATTAATCATTTTCAGGGAATGTATTTATAAAGAATGAAGGCCATGCTGAGAATCCCCCATGAAGAGATAGACTAGCCCAAAACCTGTCGGTAATGTCAGATTTCTACTACTTACTGTGAGTGACAGCAACATAGGAGAAAAGTAATTTATGGCTCATTTTACTCTGGAAGAAATGTACTTCTTATTTGTATATGTTTTAAATTTCAAAATTTTCGTGACAGTTCCTATTAAATGCTTGTTTCCTACTGGGTCTACTCATCTCCATTTTCCTAAACCCATGGGTGTAACAATCAACCATGCGACCCCTGCCATCGCGGGGAGGCCCAGAGGCTTTGGGGGTAGAGTTGCCTCGAACCTCCGATTTTAGGTCCGTGAACCTCAAACGCGAACTTGCGAAAAAAGTTTGCGAACCGGCGAACATCATGAACCGCAATAGACTTCAATGGGCAGGCAAACTTTCAAAACTACAAATACTGTTTCTGGTCACAAAAGTGATGGAAAAGATGTTTCAAGGGGTCTAACACCTGGAGGGGGGGCATGGCGGAGTAGGATACACGCCAAAAGTCCCGGGGAAAAATCTGGATTTGACGCACAGCACGGTTTTAACCAGTTCGGCCTATCTGGACGAGCTTCCTCGTCCAGATAGGCACTGCTGTTGCCGCCGCACGGTGCGCGCGATCGGGCGTGCCCCCGCGCGCGCTCCCGCCGCCCACCGCTAGCCCCCCGATCAGTGAATGGGTATATAAATACCATTCACCAATCTAACTTCCCCGGAGAAATACCGACGCTTTCTATACAGAGAGCGCGGTATTTCTGCCCCCAGGAAACTTCTCCTCTTCTTTTTAGTTCCTGGATGCGAGATCGTTCGCATCCACGACTTTTTTTTACTGTGGCCAAATAGTAAACTGCACCCACATACATTTTTAATTAAACAATTCTATTATTTAACATGTAAAATTAGCAGTTTCCCTTCTACACCAAAAATTACCCACATACATTTTTATAAAAAAAAAAAAAAATACAATAAAAAAAAAACAACAACATAAATAGTTACCCAAGGGTCTGAACTTTTTAACCACTTCAGGATTCGGCGTACGCTTAACTACGCCCCTGAATCCTGAAGTGGATTCCATGGAAACGGCCGCTCGAGCGGCCGTTCCATGTCAGTTCACGGAGGGTGTCTCCGTGAACACCCTGCGAGCCACCGATCGTGGCTCGCAGGGTAAATGTAAACACATGGGGAAGATCTTCCCCGCTGTTTACATGTATACGGCGCTGCTGCGCAGCAGCGCCGTAGCGGAGATCGGCGATCCCCGGCCTCTGATTGGCCGGGGATCGCCGGCACCTGATAGGCTGAAGCCTGTCCTATCCGGCGCAGGACGGAATTCCGTCCTGCGCCGCTCACAGGGGGAGGGAGAGGGAGGGAAGGGGAAGGAGGCCAGGAAGCGCTGCGGAGGGGGGCTTTGAAGAGCCCCCCCCGCAAGCGCAAACAGCCGGCGGCGATCAGACCCCCCCAGCAGGACATCCCCCTAGTGGGGAAAAAAGGGGGGTAGTCTGATCGCCCTGGCTGCTAGCTGATCGGTGCTGCGGGCTGGAGAGCCCACGCAGCACCGATCAGGCAACCCCCCCCCTGGTACAGAAGTGGTTAAATATGCATGTCAAGAGAGTATGTTATTATATTATTTAAAATTATAAGCTTATAAATAGTGATGGACGTAAATTGAAAAAATGCACCTTTATTTCTAAATAAAATATCGGCACCATAAATTGTGATAGGGACATTATTTAAACGGTGTAATAACCAGGACAGATGGGCAAATAAAAAACATGAGTTTTAATTACAGTAGCGTATATTGATTTCAAACTATAATGGCCAAAAACTGAGAAATAATGAATTTTTTTCATTTCTTTCTTAAGCTTCCTGTTAAAATGGATTTAGAAGAAAATAATTCTTAGCAAAATGTACTACCCAAAGAAAGCCTAATTAGTGGCGGAAAAAAACAAGATATAGATCAATTAATTGTGATAAGTAGCAATAAAGTTATTGGCAAATGAATGGGAGGTGAACGTTGCTCGGATGCATGAGATTTTCGGCACAGCGGTGCTGAACCGATTAAGGGCAGAAATCACATTGCATTGCTAAATTGGAGGCTTAAAGTGCTCTAAAACATCTTGCATGTGTATACATCAATCAGGTAGTGTAATTAGTGTACTGCTTCACACTGACAGACCAAACTCACTGTGTAACGCACCGCAAACAGCTGTTTGTGTAGTGACTAGTGTTGATCGAACACCCCACCACCTCTAAACTGAATGCCAACTGCAACAAACACAATTGCTAACTTCCAGTTAGAGCAATATCCTGCCTCTATCTGGCCAGCAGACGCCAGTCAGCCAATCAGGTGTACTGTCATACACCCTTTGCCTGCTGTACCAAATCTAGCAGGAATTACATAAATTAGCATTCAGGTGGGAGGCTTTGGTTGGACGCAATCGTGAATTGCATCGTTTACAGGGATGCCCCGTGTAGGCACATCTCCCACACGGAGGGCGGTGGCTGCAGAGGAAGATATGTCATGGTTCCGTGCGGAAGCTGAGGAAGATGAGGTGTTCTGTGTTAGTCAAGTACGTCCTGGCAATCTTGGGAGTTGATGGCACGTGCCTTCTGAACACTGTACTTTGGTCCAGGGCAGCACGAAATCACGTCAGCACGACCTCGAACAGACCTGCTGGGTGGCCTGCCTCTGCCTCTTGTTTTGTCCATATTGGGGGGATGAAGTGAAAGGTATGCACTGACTTGACTAATACGATGTGCAGTCACACAGGTGCAGTGAAAATGGATGCACTAACTGCTGGTATATAAAACAGCGTGCGGTCACACAGATGCAGTGAAAGGTATGCATGAACTGGTATATAAAACAGCATGCAGTCACACAGATGCAGTGAAAGCTATGCAGTGACTGCTATATAAAACAGCGTGCGGTCACACAGGTGCAGTGAATGGTATGCAGTGACTGGTATTATAATATAATGTGCAGCAGTCACACTAGGCACTGAATGCGCTGGGCCTGGCACAGTATAGCAATTAGCAAGGGCCAGCTGCGACAGACATGGCTGTATATGCAGTGTCAGTGGGCCACACACAAAAAAAAACCACATTCACAAGAACATTAGCTCTCAAAAGAGCTGTTTTGGTGGTGCTTCTCAGCAACAAATATCAGCAAGGAGCAAGCTAACAAGACATAACTAAGCTTTCCCTATGTCTGCAGCACACTCTGGCTCTTCTATCACTAATACAGCAGCACACAGAGTGAGATCATGGCCGACGCTGCTGCCTTATATAAAGGGGGGGGGGGGGAGGTGGGCTCCAGGAGGGAGTGCAGCCTGATTGGCTGCTATGTGCCTGCTGACTGTGATGTAGAGGGTCAAAATTTAGCACAATAATAATAAGTTCGCGTGCGAACCATTCGGGCCACCTTTATTTGGGGGCCGCTCCAACTCCCTCTCTCTCCCCAACTGCAAGTGCAGCCAATTAGCAAAGCAACCTCCCCATTCACTCACAAAAACCGTGTGCAGGAGCGTGTGTAATTTTTTGCCTGCTTCCAGAGGCTGCTTCACAGCAGAACACTCTCCGCTGCCATTTGTTTCTGTTTTAAAGAGAACCCGAGGTGGGGTTCTAAGAATGATATCTGCGCACAGAGGCTGGGTCTGCCTATACTGCCCAGCCTCTGTTGCTATCTCATTCCTCCCTAAGTCCCCCCGTGCTCTGCTATGCCCCCATAAATCACAGCCGCGCTGTCGACACGTAGCGGGCTGTGTTTACCTCTGTAGTGTCACTCTCGCCGTTCCCCCCGCCTCCTGCATAGCTTCAGTCCCCGCCTGCGTCCCTTCCCTCCAATCAGCGGGGAGGGAAGGGACGTGGGCGGGGACCGGAGCTATGCAGGAGGCGGGGGAGCGGCGAGACTGACACTACATAGGAAAACACAGCCCGCTGCGACACGCTGCGTGTCGACAGCGCGGCTGTGATTTATGAGGGACAGCAGAGCGCAGGGGGAACTTAGGGGGGATTGAGTTAGCAACAGAGGCTGGGCAGTATAGGCAGACCCAGCCTCTGTGTGCAGATAGCATTGTCAGAACCCACCTCAGGTTCTCTTTAAGAAAGCAACCTTTTGTTTTCCATTGTATTTTAGTAAGAGGGCTTTTAGGTCCATTGTAGCCCCTTACACACTCCTAAGAGTTCTGGTTCACCATGAGCTTGCTAGGTACTCTGTACCTCATAATCCTGCATCAGCTCTGAGTTATTTGCATCTTTATTGACCATCCCTAATCAGCAGGCCCCGATTTACATCACAGGAGCCTATAGGCACAGATGTCCCGGCACCCTAGACTTCGCCCTCCATGAACCTACAAACCCCCACTGAACCACACAGCAAGTGTGCTGGCTGTCCCAGCTGTCACTTCTCCCTTACCCATCATAGGTAGCTACAGGTGCCCCTCAGTATCAGGTAACCAGAAGTAACCTAGAAGTAGCTAGTGGTGCCCCCCTGACCGAAGGGAGACCAGGACAGTGGAATGTAGAGAACTGGGTTAGTAACCTCTCATTTACGGTCCACTCGGGACCCTGCATAGAGAAGGAGGGAGGGAGGCATTCGTGGAGGGAGCTGCCTTTCCATCATAAGGCGCCTGTAGGCAAGTGCATACAGTGCCTTATGGTAAATCCGGCTAATCAGTACCATCATGTTTCTCATTTCTCTATTCATGAAATAAATAAACTATTTGAACTTCCTGGTTGTTTCTGCAACAACTTTCAATGACTGAATTCTTTGTCCTACCAGGAATGAAGCCCGAGCCTAGCTCTCTCCCGATGCTTCTTAATTAACGGTGACACCTCCTGTGACCTTCCCATACTTCTGCTATTAGAAGATGGATCAGTTTGTCAGTTGCTCAAAAAGAGTCATCACAGAATTCTTTGCAAGGATGCTTTTGAAGCTTTGAAGTTTTTCTCTTACCTGTCTCTCTGAATCTGTTATTGGGGTTTCAGCAAGGACAAAGCTAGGAAAGTCAATGCAGAGTGGACCAGGAATGTGTTAGATAGCATCTGTGGTTAGATAACATCTTTTGTACCGCTGAGCATGTTGTTGTCAGTTTTGAAGAATCATGTTGTAAAGATGGCCTGACTGAAGAATCTTGGTCTATCTGCTTGAAGGATATTTTTTGGACAATATGGAGTAACCAGCAAATGCGGGCCTGATGGGAAAAATGGTCATGCAGTGATACCTTGTGGTGACAGCAGCTAGATAAAGTGATTGGTAGATTGTAGTCATAGGGAGATAAAGTGATGGAAAGATTGTAGTGACAGGTAGATTGTAGTGATAGCTACAGGCACATTCTACTGAATGGCAGGAGAAAGAGATAAGTAGTTAGTAGTGATAGGCTGTGATTGATGTATATGTTACGGCCAGAACCCGAAGTTTGGCCACTTCTAGTTCTGGCCGGCCACTTCGGGTTCTGGCCGGCCAATGCGCGAAGTGGCCGCTGCGCTGCGGCCAATGTTAGAAATGGAATGATTCCTCTGAGGTTAATGTATCTTCTGGCCGCAGCGCAGCGGCCACACATATAACAACTTAGTGAATTTATTGCAATTCAGCCGGCGGCAGTGTAACAATTCAAGCCGCCGGCTTTTTCTCTGCCTCTCTCTCCTCCCCCCCCCCCCCCCCCCGCCTCTCTCGCTCTCCTATGGGCCGCCGGCGGGGACACGCGTGTCCCCCCGGAGTCATTCGTCGCGGCAGGGGAATCCTGCTGTTCTTGCAGAGCGGGTGCTGGCAGAAGCAATGTCTGCAGCCTCCCCGCTCTGCTGCCCTGGCGCCACGAACGACTCCCGGGGACACGCGTGTCCCCGCCTGCTGCCCATAAGAGGAGAGAGAGAGGCAGAAAAAAAAAAAAAAGCCGGCGGCTTAAATTGTTACATTGCCGCCGGCTAAACTGCAATAAATTCACTAAGTTGTTATACGTTTGGCCGCTGCGCTGCGGCCAGAAGATACATTAACCTCAGAGGAATCATTCCATTTCTAACATTGGCCGCAGCGCAGCGGCCACTTCGCGCATTGGCCGGCCAGAACCCGAAGTGGCCGGCCAGAACTAGAAGTGGCCAAACTTCGGGTTCTGGCCGTAACATATACATTAAAAAGTGCAAGTGCAAAAAAACACACAGTGAGTCTAGAACTGGGTTTTGAGGGTTATAGTAAAGCCCTATCAGTACAATATAGCATAAAGGAGGTCTGGCAAATGGCAATGAGATTCACAGATCCCCTTATATAAACAAACACTTTCTATTTTAAGAAAGCAAACTTTTGTTTCCCTTATATATGTAAACGTAAGGCACTTTCCACATTGTAGCTTGGACAATAGCCCTGTTAGACCAGTTCACCCCCAAGGGTTTTTACCCTAATGGACCA
Source organism: Hyperolius riggenbachi (assembly GCF_040937935.1). Taxonomy (NCBI): domain Eukaryota; kingdom Metazoa; phylum Chordata; class Amphibia; order Anura; family Hyperoliidae; genus Hyperolius; species Hyperolius riggenbachi. The sequence goes on along the minus strand of NC_090650.1, from coordinate 392,958,383 downwards.
GAGCAATTTTCACCTGTCAGTGCTCCTCCCTTTTATTCGCTAATAACTTTATTACTACTTATTACAACAAAATGATCTATACCTTGTTTTTTTCTCCACCAATTAGGCTTTCTGTGGGTAGTACATTTTGCTAACTATTTTTTTTATTCTAAATGCATTTTATTCTAAATGCATTTCAGCTGGAAAAATAAGAAAAAAATGGAAAAAAAAATCATTATTTCTCAGTTTTCGGCCATTATAGTTTTAACATAAAACGTTCTCCTGTGGATAAAACCCACTCGTTTTATTTGCCCATTTGTCCCGATTATTAAACGATTTAAATTATGTTCCTATCACAATGTATGGCGACAATATTTTATTTGGAAATATAGGCGTTATTTTTCTGTTTTTTTTTTTTTTTTTTAGTCCGGTCTATAATTACCAGCCCCTATGTAGTAAAGTAATAGTAATTTACCCTCATAAAATATAGATTAAAAAAGCTGAGTCCCTAAGGCAACTATTTATATATTTTTTTTAAACTGATTTTTTTTTACAAGTGTTTTTTTTTGGGGGGGGGGGGGGGGGGCTTTGGAAGTATAAGTTATTCATTTTATTAATATGTAATTGTAAGTGCATGTGTATGTATGTCAGTATGTGTAATTTTACTTTCTGTCCACAAGATGGCGCTAGTGAACACTCCTGTTTATAGGAAGTGTTCCCTTTTTTTTTTTACATTTTACTAATGATGACGGCTTCCTGTTTTATGAATGGACGTGGCCGCTGATCGCGGGGGAGGGGCGGTAGGGAGCGGCGCGCACACGTGTAGAGCTGCGGCGGGAACGAGCGACCTATTAAAAACGCCCTGTTGCCGTTAACAGGCTCATACAGGACATTTTAATAAGTCAGAATGTCATTAACTGGTTAGAGCAGTGCAATATAAAATAACAGAGGGGATCTAATTATAACCCTCAAAACCCCAGTTCTGGCATCACTGTGTGTTTTATTACATTATCTAATAAAAGCGATTATGTGGGCTTTTTAGTCTTCAGGACTTTCTTATTGCTAGTTAGTGCCCAATACTTTTGGTACACTTTCTGTTCACAAGCTTCTGGATTATCCCACTGCTGAAGTAAGTATATATTTTTTAATTATGTTCACTTCAGGATTGCTTATACTAAAAAAAAAACACTTGTGGAGGTGACCTTAAAGAGACACTGTAACATCAAAAAGATCCCCTGGGGGGTACTCACCTCGGGTGGGGGAAGCCTCCGGATCCTAATGAGGCTTCCCACGCCGTCCTCTGTCCCACGGGGGTCTCGCCGCAGCCCTCCGAACAGCCGGCGACTGTGCCGACTGTCAGTTCAATATTTACCTTTGCTGGCTCCAGCGGGGGCGCTGTGGCGACTTTCGGCAGGGAAATAGACGGAAATACCCGATCTCCGTCGGGTCCGCTCTACTGCGCCTGCGCAGTAGAGCAGACCCGACGGAGATCGGGTATTTCCGCCTACTTCGGCGCCGTCAGAGCGCCTGCGCAGGAGCCAGGAAGGTAAATATTACGTCACCGCTGCACGGAGGGCTACAGCGAGACCCCTGACGGATGGAGGACGGCGTGGGAAGCCTCATTAGGATCCGGAGGCTTCCCCCACCCGAGGTGAGTACCCCCCAGGGGCCGTTTTGTCGTTACAGTTCCTCTTTAAAGAATAATGACAACTATAAGTTATAGTATAAATGAGAAGTGTATATCTTACCTTCTCAGAATGACAAACCAATAATGTAATGAAAAAAATATATTCATGCACATTAAGACAACGCATTTCAGGGGTCATGGTCCACTTCCTCAGGTCAATAAAAAAGTGGCTATAATATATATATACTAGTAGACCCAAGTCCGATTAAAAACGGGCTCTAGGGTCTGTTTCTCGCCGCCGCCTGCTGCATGGTACTACGCGCGCACCCGCCACACACGTGCGCGCTCACACCCGCCGCCCTCTCACACGCCTGCCCGACTCCCTGGCCCCGTCCTCCTGTCTCTGTGAGGCTGGGTCTGTGCTGCGCACATGCGCAGTAGCAAAAAGCACGGACCAGCTACACAGAGACAGCACACGCAGGGACACAGGGGTTTTATTATAGATGATATATGTGCTCAAGCGAAACCAAATCTTTGCTAGGTATAAAGAAGTATATTCATAATTCAGAACAATTGCATCACATTCCATGTAAAGAGGAACTGTAACCAAGGATTGAACTTTTTCCCAATCAGTAGCTGATACCCCCTTTCCCATGAAAAAAAAATCTTTAGCTTTTCTCAAATAGATCATCAGGGGGGTCTGTGTGGCTGAGATTGAGGTAAAGCCCCTCCCACAGTGTGATGTCATGACAATGGTCCTGACAGTTTGCTGTCTGAGAACCTTGTTGCATTGTGGGAAATAACAGCTGCCAAGCAAGCAATATCTCCCTCTGTGCATAGAACTCTCAGTAATGAACAGATCACCTGGCCGGACTAAAGATATCACCACCAGTGATAAATTTCAAAATGTGAATCAGGGAGAGGAAAGATTTTATAATGTGCAAACGCTGACTGTATATGAATCTATAAATGAATATTGTAAACAATAAGCAATTGTATTCATTATGTTATTTTCACAACAGTTCCTCTTTAGGCTGATCACCACTTCCGGGCGCTTGCCTCTTTTGTCTCTACTTTGCCTTTTATATTCCGTTGCCGCGTTGTTTACTTTTCCAGGAATATTTCCCAGGAGATTTCACCCCTGGAAATGGAATTTGAACAGTCATTTGGACCAATTTGCCGCACAAAAAAAAGCCAAAGTTCATTCAGCAGTTACTGTGGCCTGCCAAGCCATATCTGTGCTGATACATCAACAGTGTTACAGCATTTGACATGCTTGTCTGTGAGAGCTCCTGTCTGTGTAATGTATGGACAGTATTTTGTTATGTCTTCAGCTTTGAATTCCTGCCATCGCCTCTGGCTGTGAGACTGTCCAGGGGAAATGAGAGAGGAGAACAGCACAGGCCTGCTGCAGCTATGGAAGCTGTTTGCTGTGGTGTCTGTGTCTCATGTGATTACTGTGAGTGCACACAGCTCTGCACATGCCACACTGACTCCCCCTCCACTATAAAAGGATTGTATCTGTGAAACAGCAGATCATAAACACAACCTGATTCTACATCAAAAGCTGTGAGGCTATGATGCAGATCATTTATTAATTTCTTTGGTGTTGCAATTTTTATGTAAAAGCGCTGTATAGCACTTGCACTTTGTTTGTACCCCTGATGAAGCCGTTTTAGATGGTGAAACATGTTGGGTTTAGTGGGGTGATGCTTTAGATAATAAGTTTTAACTCAGTCTGGTAATAAGGGAACAGACCTTGAATATATGTGGGCCGCATGTGAGCCAACAATGGTCTAAATTGATTGACAGATTCCCCTTTCCAGAATAGTCATTTTGATATCTGTGTAGGCAGGCTTTTTAGATATCTTATATTAAATGTTATGTTTTAATGTCTGTTGAAAGTATATTTCTTGTGAACTGAAACAGCAGATCACCATGCAAATGCGTTTTATGTGCTTTCCAAAGATCCAAATACAATTTCATTTAGAATTTGATTCAGGGCAGTTTTTAGGCATAGGCAAAATAGACGTATAGGATGAAACCTGCAGGAGGGGGCATCACAGAGCTTTTCTTGCCCCACTGTGCTTTATAGAGCTGCTAGTTCCATTCTGAAAGCGATGGATGTAACACCTAAATGGGTGCTGATTAACCAAATGCAAACGATTCCGACTGGACTTTACCCTTGCAGGATGAATTTCCAATATTCACTTTATTTTGCACATATAATTGGGGTTACATAACATACAACTAGCACAGCACAGTTTTCCGGTAAGTCGCCCTTTGTAAAATTGTGGAAATTCATCTGGCAAAGGAAGAGCTTGTTGGAATTGTTCGCATTTTGGAACCGTATTCGGTTTTGCCTGGATAGGTTTTCCTGGATAGTGTACTGGTTAAGGGCTCTGCCTCTGACACAGGAGTCCTGGGCTCTTCCTGTTCAGTAAGCCAGCACCTATTCAGTAAGGAGACGTTAGGCAAGACTCCCTGACACTGTTACTGTCTATAGAGCACTCCCTAGTGGCTGCAGCTTAAGCGCTTTGAGTCCGCCAGGAGAAAAGTGCAATATAAATGTCATTTGTAGGCCTGTGGACTATCTGTATGCATTGTTGCTGATTAGCATAACAAAAGAGACTAGAATAGCGTTACAATGGTATGACAGGCGGTATTAATGTGCTAATTAATCTGTAACTGCTTAGATATGGTCTGTATTGATTGTTGTGTCTAATGACAAATAGTGCCTTGTCTGGGGGCCTCAAAATTGCCAGAAATGAACCTGATTTGGTTTGATTATGGGTAGGAGCACACTAGGCAGAATCGCATATGCGTTTTCCAAAACTCATATGTGATTCTGCCTTGTCTGTTTCTTCCCAAAGAGTAAAATTTCACTTATGAATTGAGAGAAATCTGTTGACTTTCTTTTCAAAACGGCTTTGCTATTGTGCTCATCCCTTAAAGTGAACCGAGCATAATTTTTAGCACCCAGGGCATCTCAATAGCACATTAAAAACGCATGCCAACAATATGTCTCATTATTTAAAAAAAACTTCCATTCTACCCTTTATTTTTACATTTAAAGCGGATTAGAAATTAAAAACTAACTATAACAAGTAACTTGTCTATATATCTTATCTAAGGCCTCTTTCACAGTGCGATGTTGAAGTCGTACGTCAGAAAATGTTCCAACGCAGACTAACACAGTGCACACGTTGCGTTGTGTGTAACGTGTAGCAATATTTGGAAAGTGCTGCATGCTTTGCGTTTAGCAATACATTTGTTGCGTTATGTGTGTTGCACATGCTCAGTAAGGTTTTGTTTTTTTTAAAAAATGTAACGCATGCGCCGTTTTCGTTCCATGAGTATGCGGCGAAAACGGCGCACCAAGAGACACATAACGCTATGCAAAATAACGTCCAATTTTTTAACCTACATGCGCTGCGTTAGGGGCACGCTGTGAGACTTTAACGTCGCATCAAATGCAACTTCCCACTGTGAAAGAGGCCTTAAGTTTATATAGTTTACACAGCAAATCTGTCCGCATACAGCTTCAACAGTTTATGATGATTTATTCCTGTGATACAATGAGAGCGGCCATGTTCTGTTTGTCGTCATTACACAGGTAATCTGCAACTGCATCTCCACCCCTCAACTTGTGAAAAATTCCCTCCCTCTCCCTTTTCCTCTGAAATCTCTGGCTAGTAACCTCCTCCTGCCCAGACTGAGCTCCCATAAGCCCTTGCTATATGGGATTTGGAGAAGCTTGTTTAGTTTATAGGGAATTTAGAGTATTAAAACAAAAACAAAAAAGTATGTGGCTTGAGGAATGCCCTATAAACTATATGTAAGGAACACAATTATTCAATGAATAAAAGTTAATTTCGGATCCACTTTAAAGTTGAGCACAGGCTTTATTAGCCTACTTCAGCAGGCCTGCCCATCCGTCCCGTCCGCAGAGATTTCAGGCAGCTAAGGACTTATGGCCCATACTCACGAGGGACTTTTGTCGCCTCAACACACGGCGCGCGCGTGTTGCGGCGACAGGTCGCTCGTGAGTATGGGCCGCCGCACGCGCGCGCACCCCGAACTGTCGCCCGCCGCTCATGTCGCCATGCGATTGAAAGTTTCAATCGCATGGCGACAGTCGCCGCCGCACCTCCCCCGCAACTGTCGCTAGTCCGCGTGAGTACGCGGACTAGCGACAGCAACCTCCATTGTATCATATGGAGCTTCCGGCGGGGAGAGGAGGAACGTCGGCGACAGCTTCCGCCTCGCCGCTGGTCCCTCTTCCGCGTGTGTACGTGGAGGGACCTGGCGAGAAGCTGTCGCCGGCCTGTCGCCCACACGCTCACGTGTGCTGGCGACAGGCAACTTCTGCAGCCCGTGAGTACGGGCCATTACGGAACTGTTTTATTGCACTCATTAGCAAGAAGTAAAAAAGACCTTTTCACCAACAGAAGGGGACAACTTCTTCAAAGAGCTTATCTAGAGGGAATGTGTGAAGATAGCATCTGTGACTTCTGCAAATAAGGAGGACAAAAAGGGGAAAGGGGAACATGGCAGCCCCTATAGCTATTACAAGCCAAAATAAATCCCAGGGAAAAAAAGGGTGCTTAGTTCCCTTTAACTGATTTCGGACTGCAGCTTTTTTTTATTTATTTCTTTAATTTTTCACTTCCTGATCACTGTGATTGAGGTCAGAAGGTCAGGAGCCAATGAAAACGCCTCCTAAATGAGGTTCAGAAAGCAGATGTCTTTAAACAGCTGAGTTCTGTGCTGGCAGGGACGCGCTATTGGGTCCCGTGCACAGGATGGGGTGGTGTTAAAACGCTATCAGGCTTAGACTGCCACAAGTGTGGCATAGTTTTAACTATGGCCGGTCCCAAACCGGTTAAGATTACCATACACAATTCAACCAAAGCATTGATTTTCTATTTTTTTCAATGCAAACAACCAGAATAATTGACTAATACTTTTTTCTTACATTTTCTTAAATTTTCAGTCTTTCAATCTATTGACCATGGTGAAAAATTCTGATCAAATATTAGAAAAAAAAAGTTGAATTGTGTATAGTGGATTGGTGTTATTTTTTTAATTAGTTTATATTCCAGAATGTAAAATTATGAAAAATTGAACGTTCGTGTACAGTACCTCTAAAATGATCTTTAAAACTATTAGACCAAACGGAATTATCAATCGCATTTCTCTGGCTGCAGAAAAAAATGACAAAATTGTACCGTGTATGAGCACTGCTGTTAAAGAGAGTCTGAAGCGAGAATAAATCTCGCTTCAGACCTCATAGAAAGCAGGGGCATGTGTGCCCCTGCTAAAACGCCGCTATCCCGCGGCTTAACGGGGGTCCCTTCACCCCCAAATCCCCTCCGTGCAGCCGGGGAGCGCTTCCGCATTGGGGCAGGGCTAACCGCCGCAGCCCTGCCTCTAGTCACGTCTATCAGACGCGTACCTCCGCCTCTCCCCGCCCCTCTCAGTCTTCCTTCACTGAGAGGGGCGGGGAAGAGGCGGCGATGCACGTTTGATAGACGCGACTAGAGGCAGGGCTGCAGCCGTTAGCCCTGCCTCCAGGAAGAGAAAATTTTACGACCAAGTTTACGACCAAGGTTTGCGGGGGTGGGTTTGGGGGTGAAGGGACCCCCGTTTAGCCGCGGGATAGCGGCGTTTTAGCAGGGGCACAAATGCCCCTGCTAACTATGAGCTCTGAAGCGAGATTTATTCTCGCTTCAGAGTCTCTTTAAGTTGATGTACATTTGGCCTCACCCATTAATTTACCACTCCCCCAGGGGTGCTCTCCTAGGTTCCTAGCAACGCGTACGTTAAAAAAGGGCGTCAGGAAAAAAGGGCGCAGGGTTTTAAACGATAAGCATGAATAACGTTTAAAAAAAATTGTGCTATATTTCATTTAAAAATAATGTTTTATAAAGTTATAAATCATTAAATAATGTGTATAAAATCGGCAATTGTAAAAACTTTAATCTTCCCTAACCCTACTCTCACACAGAACCCTCCCTGTACCTACCCCTAACCCCTAGATCCCCCTGGTGGTGCCTAAACCTAACCACCCCCTGGTGGTGCCTAAACCTAAGACCCCCCCCTGGTGGTGCCTAAATCTAAGACCCCTCTGGTGGTGCCTTAACCTAACCACCCCCTGGTGGTGCCTAAACCTAAGACTCTGGTGGTGCCTAAACCTAAGACCCCCCTGGTGGTGCCTAAACATAATACCCCCTGGTGGTGCCTAAAACTAATACCCCTGGTGGTGCCTAAACCTAAGACCCCCCTGGTGGTGCCTAAACCTAAGACCACCCTGATGGTGCCTAAACCTAAGACCCCCCTGGTGGTGCCTAAACCTAACCACCCCCTGGTGGTACCTAAACCTAAGACCCCCCTGGTGGTGCCTAAACCTAAGACCCCCCTGGTGGTGCCTAAACCTAAGACCCCCTTGGTGGTGCCCAAACATAAGACCCCCCTGGTGGTGCCTAAACCTAGTACCCCTTGGTGGTGCCTAAACCTAAGACCCCCCTGGTGGTGCCTAAACCTAAGATCCCCCTGTGATAAGCATTAATAACGTTTAAAAAAAATATTGTGCTGTTTTTCGTTGAAAAATAATGTTTTAAAAAAATATACTGTTTTTCGTTTAAAAATAATGTTTAAAAAATTATAAATCATTAAATAATGTGTAATCATGAGAAGCAGTTATAAAACATTAAAAGTCTCCGGGCGCCGCTTGTAAAACGTTATTTTTCTCCGGCGCCCTTTTTCCTGTTGGGCGCCCATTAAACGATATTTATTATGGGAGTGAATGGCAGCGCCCTTTTTGTCCACCTGCCTCATGCGCCCAAATTTCCTGACTCCCCTAGCAACACCCATGGTTCAAGTATTAGCGGCGCAGCATTAGCAGGAAAGCCAGGCAAAAATGTGTATTGCTTAAAAGGAAATAAATATGGCAGTCTCCATATACCGTACCTCTTGCTCCAGCTGTTATGAGTGTGAGGTCATCTGAGGACAAGGTGTTTGGTAAAGTGTTGTGGAATATTTCAGCGCTGTGTAAAGCCACAACAATAATAATACTTGGGCATCAACCTTCTTAAATTATTGGGCATCTCAAAAATGGGCAGTTTTAATCAGTTGTTCATCAAAAACTGTTTGCACAAGCTTGGATTCATTTAGGCTGGGTACACACATAGCAAAAGCGCTAGCATTGCGTAAAACGCTGTGGTTTTGCCGCTAATGGAAGTCTATGGGCCGCAGGAAAAAATGCATATAAAAAAACGCATATGCGTTTTTTGAAGCGTGCATTTTTAAAAACGCTGGTTTTGTAGCATAATATTCATAGACGCATGAAAAACGCACAAAATGAAAGTCAATGGGAATGCAATGGTATGCATTTTTCATGCGTTTTTCTATGCATTTTTCCCCCCAAAAATCATTTTTTAGGCTATATTTCCACTTCCTGTTGTCTTCCTAGTGATTGGCTTTAATGGAAATATAAAAACGCATAGAAAACGCATATAAAATGCATACGCGATTTGTATATGCGAACCGCAAACGCGTTAAAATGCACGCAAGGCGCATGAAAAATGCATCGCAAATGCACCAAAAACGCAGTAAAAACACACAAAAACCGCACACAACATTGACATAAAACATGACATAAAACGCAGCCTTTCACGTTATGTCATATGTGAAGCCAGCCTCAAAGAAACTTGTCAGCTAGGAGTTAAATCTCTTTCTGGCAACCAATTCAAATTGCCCATTTAGCCCTAGCCTCTGGCTAATCAGATAATCCTGCTGCTGTCCTGACTCCTCACCTTGAAAGGGAAAGTAAGAAGTCAGAAAGGTGAATGTCCTCTTGCAAAGCTGTGGTTAGTAGCTGTCACTGAGACCTATCAGTGGCTGATCAAAGACTGACAGGCCTGGATAGCCCTGCGTTGGTACTTCTAAATGGCTCTTGCTGGAGGCCAACATTCCTGCTAAATGCACAGAAATGAGAGGTGGCCTTACCCATAAAGGAGGCTTCCATATTTGTCTGTTTGCCGCGTGTAACACTTACTGGCAGGAAGTTCTTTTGTGAGCAAAGGTAAGAGCTCTGCAGGAGGAGGCAACCGATATGTGACTTTCAAGAGAACCTGACTAGCCACCATTGCTGGCCATTGTTTGGAGTTGGCATTTCCAAGGCCAGATTTATATTTTTAGTACCCCTAGGCGAAGTATGTTTTGGCTCTCCTTTCATGTGCAGCAGCACCTCTCCCGTTCCATGTGCAGCCCCCTCTTCCATGTACAGCAGCCCCTTTCTTTTCAGACTCCTCTTTCATATGTAGCAACCCCTCTTTCATTTTCAGGCGCTCCCTTGGCTGCAGCCCCGCACCAGGGCCCGGGCCTTTGTGTTCTTTTGAGAAATCTTGCCCTGGCCTTGGGAAAGAAAGAAGGAAATAGGAAAGGAGGGGTTGTGAACATTAAAGTGGTACTGAAATGAAAAACTAACTATAGAAAATAACTTGTCTATATATCATATCTAAGGTTTAGGTGGTTTACACAGCAAATCTAGCTGCAAACAGCTTCAACATTATATGATTATTTCTTCCTGTGATCAAATCAGAGCAGCCATATTCTGCTTGTGATCATTACACAGAAGCAAGCTGCTCTGCATCTCCAACCCTCAGTGAGAGGCATATGGAGGCTGCCATATTTATTTTAAGCAATACAAGTTGCCGGGCAGCCCTGCTGATCTTCTACCTCTAATACCTTTAGCCATAGCCCCTGAACAAGCATGCAGCAGATCAAGTGTTTCTGACATTATTGTCAGATCTGATAAGATTAGCTGCATGCTTGTTTCTGGTGTGATTCAAACCCTACTGCAGCCAAATAGATCAGCAGGGCTTCCAGGCAACTTGTTTAAAAGGAAATACCTATGGTAGCCTCCATGTTCTTCTCACTTCATGTTTCCTTTAAGGTAATGCAAGTGTCCCATCATAGTAATCCAATTGAATGAGGGTCTTGTCATTGTATCATCATTATCACTTTGGATTTATATACAGTATGGTGCCAGCATCTTCCGCATGGTCCCTTTGTAAAACCTATTTGACCCTGCACCAACACATCTTTTCCGTCTCTCATCTGTGTGAAAACTGTCTCAGGAATGCTCAGCTAACTCCACATATGGGCAATGAGATCAGGCAAGAATCCCACAGCTTAAAATTTAGGTCGATTTTTTGGGCGAAGCCTACTTGCCCAGAACAAATATGACCCACCTTGCTATAGGGTTCTGGCAGAATGTAGGATGATGACTGCGTTCATTCATAAGTACAGAGGTGATCTCTGGCTCCTACCACCTCCGTTCTAGGTGTGATCTCTGGCTCATACCACCTCCGCTCTAGGTGTGATCTCTGGCTCCTACCACCTCCGTTCTAGGTGTGATCTCTGGCTCCTACCATCTCTGTTCTAGGTGTGATCTCTGGCTCCTACCACCTCTGTTCTAGGTGTGATCTCTGGCTCATACCACCTTCGTTCTAGGTGTGATCTCTGGCTCATACCTCCTCAGTTCTAGGTGTGATCTCTGGCTCATACCATCTCCGTTCTAGGTGTGATCTCTGGCTCATACCACCTCCGTTCTAGGTGTGATCTCTGGCTCCTACCATCTCCGTTCTAGGTGTGATCTCTGGCTCATACCACCTCCGTTCTAGGTGTGATCTCTGGCTCCTACCATCTCCGTTCTAGGTGTGATCTCTGGCTCATACCACCTCCGTTCTAGGTGTGATCTCTGGCTCCTACCATCTCCGTTCTAGGTGTGATCTCTGGCTCCTACCACCTCCGTTCTAGGTGTGATCTCTGGCTCCTACCATCTCCGTTCTAGGTGTGATCTCTGGCTCCTACCATCTCCGTTCTAGGTGTGATCTCTGGCTCATACCACCTCCGTTCTAGGTGTGATCTCTGGCTCCTACCATCTCCGTTCTAGGTGTGATCTCTGGCTCCTACCACCTTCGTTCTAGGTGTGATCTCTGGCTCCTACCATCTCCGTTCTAGGTGTGATCTCTGGCTCCTACCATCTCCGTTCTAGGTGTGATCTCTGGCTCCTACCATCTCCGTTCTAGGTGTGATCTCTGGCTCATACCACCTCCGTTCTAGGTGTGATCTCTGGCTCATACCACCTCCGTTCTAGGTGTGATCTCTGGCTCCTACCACCTCCGTTCTAGGTGTGATCTCTGGCTCCTACCATCTCCGTTCTAGGTGTGATCTCTGGCTCCTACCACCTCCGTTCTAGGTGTGATCTCTGGCTCCTACCATCTCCGTTCTAGGTGTGATCTCTGGCTCATACCATCTCCGTTCTAGGTGTGATCTCTGGCTCATACCACCTCCGTTCTAGGTGTGATCTCTGGCTCCTACCATCTCCGTTATAGGTGTGATCTCTGGCTGATACCACCTCCGTTCTAGGTGTGATCTCTGGCTCCTACCACCTCCGTTCTAGGTGTGATCTCTGGCTCCTACCATCTCCGTTCTAGGTGTGAACTCTGGCTCCTACCACCTCTGTTCTAGGTGTGATCTCTGGCTCATACCACCTCCGTTCTAGGTGTGATCTCTGGCTCATACCACCTCAGTTCTAGGTGTGATCTCTGGCTCCTACCATCTCCGTTCTAGGTGTGATCTCTGGCTCATACCACCTCTGTTCTAGTTGTGATCTCTGGCTCCTACCATCTCCGTTCTAGGTGTGATCTCTGGCTCATACCACCTCCGTTCTAGGTGTGATCTCTGGCTCCTACCATCTCCGTTCTAGGTGTGATCTCTGGCTCCTACCACCTCCGTTCTAGGTGTGATCTCTGGCTCCTACCATCTCCGTTCTAGGTGTGATCTCTGGCTCCTACCATCTCCGTTCTAGGTGTGATCTCTGGCTCATACCACCTCTGTTCTAGGTGTGATCTCTGGCTCCTATTACCTCCGTTCTAGGTGTGATCTCTGGCTCCTACCATCTCCGTTCTAGGTGTGATCTCTGGCTCCTACCATCTCCCTTCTAGGTGTGATCTCTGGCTCATACCATCTCCGTTCGAGGTGTGATCTCTGGCTCATACCACCTCCGTTCTAGGTGTGATCTCTGGCTCATACCACCTCCGTTCTAGGTGTGATCTCTGGCTCCTACCACCTCCGTTCTAGGTGTGATCTCTGGCTCCTACCATCTCCGTTCTAGGTGTGATCTCTGGCTCCTACCATCTCCGTTCTAGGTGTGATCTCTGGCTCCTACCATCTCCGTTCTAGGTGTGATCTCTGGCTCATACCACCTCCGTTCTAGGTGTGATCTCTGGCTCATACCACCTCCGTTCTAGGTGTGATCTCTGGCTCCTACCACCTCCGTTCTAGGTGTGATCTCTGGCTCCTACCATCTCCGTTCTAGGTGTGATCTCTGGCTCCTACCACCTCCGTTCTAGGTGTGATCTCTGGCTCCTACCATCTCCGTTCTAGGTGTGATCTCTGGCTCATACCATCTCCGTTCTAGGTGTGATCTCTGGCTCATACCACCTCCGTTCTAGGTGTGATCTCTGGCTCCTACCATCTCCGTTATAGGTGTGATCTCTGGCTGATACCACCTCCGTTCTAGGTGTGATCTCTGGCTCCTACCACCTCCGTTCTAGGTGTGATCTCTGGCTCCTACCATCTCCGTTCTAGGTGTGAACTCTGGCTCCTACCACCTCTGTTCTAGGTGTGATCTCTGGCTCATACCACCTCCGTTCTAGGTGTGATCTCTGGCTCATACCACCTCAGTTCTAGGTGTGATCTCTGGCTCCTACCATCTCCGTTCTAGGTGTGATCTCTGGCTCATACCACCTCTGTTCTAGTTGTGATCTCTGGCTCCTACCATCTCCGTTCTAGGTGTGATCTCTGGCTCATACCACCTCCGTTCTAGGTGTGATCTCTGGCTCCTACCATCTCCGTTCTAGGTGTGATCTCTGGCTCCTACCACCTCCGTTCTAGGTGTGATCTCTGGCTCCTACCATCTCCGTTCTAGGTGTGAACTCTGGCTGATACCACCTCCGTTCTAGGTGTGATCTCTGGCTCCTACCACCTCCGTTCTAGGTGTGATCTCTGGCTCCTACCATCTCCGTTCTAGGTGTGAACTCTGGCTCCTACCACCTCTGTTCTAGGTGTGATCTCTGGCTCATACCACCTCCGTTCTAGGTGTGATCTCTGGCTCATACCACCTCAGTTCTAGGTGTGATCTCTGGCTCCTACCATCTCCGTTCTAGGTGTGATCTCTGGCTCATACCACCTCTGTTCTAGTTGTGATCTCTGGCTCCTACCATCTCCGTTCTAGGTGTGATCTCTGGCTCATACCACCTCCGTTCTAGGTGTGATCTCTGGCTCCTACCATCTCCGTTCTAGGTGTGATCTCTGGCTCCTACCACCTCCGTTCTAGGTGTGATCTCTGGCTCCTACCATCTCCGTTCTAGGTGTGATCTCTGGCTCCTACCATCTCCGTTCTAGGTGTGATCTCTGGCTCATACCACCTCTGTTCTAGGTGTGATCTCTGGCTCCTATTACCTCCGTTCTAGGTGTGATCTCTGGCTCCTACCATCTCCGTTCTAGGTGTGATCTCTGGCTCCTACCATCTCCCTTCTAGGTGTGATCTCTGGCTCATACCATCTCCGTTCGAGGTGTGATCTCTGGCTCATACCACCTCCGTTCTAGGTGTGATCTCTGGCTCCTACCATCTCCATTCTAGGTGTGATCTCTGGCTGATACCATCTCCGTTCTAGGTGTGATCTCTGGCTCCTACCACCTCCGTTCTTGGTGTGATCTCTGGCTCCTACCATCTCCGTTCTAGGTGTGATCTCTGGCTCATACCACCTCAGTTCTAGGTGTGATCTCTGGCTCATACCATCTCCGTTCTAGGTGTGATCTCTGGCTCATACCATCTCCGTTCGAGGTGTGATCTCTGGCTCATACCACCTCTGTTCTAGGTGTGATCCCTGGCTGATACCACCTCCGTTCTAGGTGTGATCTCTGGCTGATACCATGTTTATTCGGCTGCATTATGGGGCACAATGATAAAGTAGTGAATTCCTCAACAGGCCCATTGTAAAAAATGTTTCCCCTCCCTGATTTACTTTATGATATTTATCACAGACGACAACATCTTTAGTACTGGTAGATTATGTCTGCGGAAAGTTCAGAGAGAGTTCTAAAGACAGTAGAAAAGATCTCTGCTCTCCTAGAATGGAGGGGAGGAGTTTCCAGCATAATAAACAGCCTAGGCTAAGCCTCATTGGGAGGGCAGGTTTACATACCAATATACAGAAATACATTGCTATCGGAAGTGTTTCTGATGTTTAATCCAGGAAGTTTTATGTAAAAGTGGGTCCTGAATAATTTACTGCATTACTATATGTCATTATGGTTCCTCTATCAATATGCTTCCATATACACCTAAACGCTCAAGCTTACATGGCTTTTGAACCTATTGAAGGTTTAACAACATAGTTACCTTAAACTGCAGTATAATAAAACAACCACAAGATGTCACTGTGTGTAAATGTTGATCTGAATGGGATTGTCATTCCCTGTATTCACTCTGTAGTCTCTCTGTTCTAAGTAAACTGCACTACTCCTGATGGTTGTGTATGATATATATTTGCATGATTTCCTTCAGTTAAGAGTTCTTATTCTGGTTGTGTGTACAAAACACTAAGCTCCAACAGCTTTAAGTGGAAATCATGTCAGGGGAGTTGTCATTAACCTTCTAATTCAGTGACGTGAAGGAGTACCAAAGCCTCTCAGTGAAGAAAACAGTTTCCCTGGGGGAAAACCAGCCACTTATCAGATTATTTCCTTCCCTTTGTAACTACAGTGGACAAACTGCGGTGATAATTCCATTACAGCCCAGTCATTTCCCGCAGTGGGTTGGTTCGAAATAAGTAGACTAAATCAATCCATAAATAAATATTATATTCACTTGGATGTTTATTGGTTGAGAGATGTTAATGTTATGGAAATAAGTTAGTCAGCTTGGTAAGTAAGGCCTTTTCACATGGGAACTGTGTGCTTGTTTGGTAGTTCAGCCTTTACGCGGGTCAACTTTTGACACACACAGTGGTGCTACCCTGCGGAAAAAAAGTAAAGACTGGTGCTGGCAGGGATCAAAACCAGGATTGGGTCACAGTTTGGGGATGAGGCTCTACAGACACATCGCTAGCCTCTGCCTGTAACTATGATGGGAGGAAGAGGGACATTCGCCCAACAGAGCGGCTTCCTGGAAGCAGTGCAAGCGTGAGAGCAATGCTTGGGGGTCGCTTGGGCATCAGACTTCGCTAAGGACCTGGCATGCTGGATCTTTTAGGTGACATTTGGGGGCTCCCTTACGCATGCTAGATTCTCAACCAAGATGGCCCTTATTGGTCGCCGCCACCCAAGTTTTCTCTACTGTGTGTATGTAACTTAAAGTGTACCTGAGCTGGTGCAGGGTGGGGGCAGATGGACCACAGAGGTATGTTCCCTGGTCCATGACATGCCTCTGTGTCTCCTCTCTGCGCCACTCTCTGCTTTCCCTACACCGCGCTGTCACTCCCCAAAACTGACGATATGCAGCTTGTTGGCAGTCTCGAGGGAAAGTGGTATCCCTTGCAGGAGAGTCACTCCTGCAAACGCCCACTGAGGGCGTTCCCAATGCCCATTTCATAGTTCTCATTGGGCAGCTCTGCCTCTCCCCCACCTCCCTGCACTCGGATCTGTGATGAGAGCTTGCAGCGTTGTGACCGCAGGGGTCACTGAAAATGAAAGTAGATAATTTCTTGTCACAGGAGCAGCAGAGAGCGGCGGTAATTGACGCTACCTGATCTGGCTAGTCCGCCGGATCAAGTAGCATGCAGTGACGTAGCCAAGGAGTTTGGGGCCCCAGTACAAGTTTTACATGGGGCCTCAAGCACTCTATGAATATGATTCCTAAAAACCTACCAAGGATAGTTTCAGTATCAGAGACGTGTATTTAGAGTAAGTTAGTTAAAAATTACTACTATTCAATGCACATATAGAGGTGTTCATCATTACCACTATAGCACCAGTGACGTAGCTAAGAAGCTGTGGGCCCCAGTACCAGTTTTGTATTGTGGCCCCCCAAGCATGCTATACATAACTGATACAGCGCACCAAAACCAATCAAGGACAATCACAGTGTTAGAGGTGCAAGAAGGGGATAGGAAACAGTGTGTTAATGATCACTACTATTCAAAGCATCTATAGAAGGGATTATTACAAGCACAAGACCAACAAAGAGCTAATACCGTGCTTAAGGGAGGGTCCCATGGGGCCCCTTTAGCGCAAGGGCCCCAATATGGCCGCTACCTCTGCACCCCCTATTGCTATGCCACTGTATAGCACCAATGAAAACCTAATAATTTATTTAAGAAAGGCAAAAAATCAGATCCAGGAAATTATAGACCTGTAAGCTTAACATCAGTTGTATGCAAACTATTTGAGGGGTTACTAAGAGATACTATACATGACTTCATAGTAGAAAATAATCTTATTTCTCAGCATCAACATGGGTTTACTAAAGACAGGTCCTGTTTGACTAACATGCTCAGCTTTTATGAGGTAGTGAACGCTAATTAGAAATGGCCCAGCCTTGGAGAACTCATGGAGAAGCACATGATCAGTTTGATCAGCTGATAGATTTGTATGCCTCTGATTTGCTGTGATGACTTCCTGGTTTAACACATGATCATGACCAGCAAATCAGAGCCTTACAAATCTATCAGCTGATCAAACTGATCATGTGCTTCTCCATGAGTTCTCCAAGGCTGGGCCATCGCTAATGTAGATATTGGGAATGCTGTAGATGTGATATACTTGGACTTTGCAAAGTCCTTCGACACTGTTCCCCACAAAAGTCTGGTGCAAACGTTGAGGATGCAAGGACTGGGGAAGAGTCTGTGTGCATGGATGCTTTCCTTGCATTGAAAGACATCCATGGCTACAATTACTAGGTAATGCTCAGTGATGTTGATCCAGGGATTTTATCTGATTACCATCTGGAGTCGGGAAGGAATTTTTTCCCTTTAGAGGCTAATTGGACCATGCCTTGTAAGGGTTTTTTGCCTTCCTCTGGATCAACAGGGATATGTGAGGGAGCAGGCTGGTGTTGTACTTTGTTTTCTGATTGAACTCGATGGACGTATGTCTTTTTTCAACCCAAATAACTATGGAACTATGTAATCAGATAGATGAAGGAGAGCCTCTAATTTGCCCCTCTGGTCCAGGGGTCCCGTTGCAATCGCAACCTCTGCATCCCCTATTGCTATGCCACTGTTAGCATGCCCACCTTGAGTTCTCTTTAACTGCCCATACTTGGCCACAGGATATAAATATAGAGGTACAATAAATGTGTGTGTTGGATTGAAAAAGGATCTGTTATTCAGGCCAAAATTCATAGGATGTTGCTGTTATGATTTTTATAAATGTAAATTGTCCCTTAGTGTTACATATTGTGTATTGTGAGTTGGTGGAATTTATCCCTCAGGTACACTACGGTTAAGCCGTTTCCATCCATAGGCCATACGGCGAATTTGGAAACATTGAATAGAAGATATTTTCCTCAATAGAGCAGCTCGTAACCTCATGCTGACCTGCAAAGTTTAGCTCTTTATTAAGATTAATTGGAGTCACTGTCTTCCTGTGCAGTCATTTATCAGAAGACATATTGCTCAGTTAGTGCATATTACTGCCCTGGGCTGTTACTACACAAGGGTCAGAGCAGTCAGATACAGCCAAGATGCCTTCATATTAGGGGGCAACACTGCAAGGCCCTGGTGCATTGCATGTTTCGTACAGTTATATTTCCTGCAAATGTCATTAAAATACAGTAAAGTGAACATCCAAAATTATTTTGCATTTGTACTAAAGGGCTTCCATCAGAATTTTCTGGTCCCCATACTTGGCAGGGTCCCCCACATGCCAAATAACGATCTGATAGGTAGATTATAGTTGCAGGCGGGAAGTGATGGACAGATTGTGTAGAGGCGGAGCCACGGTATGTGGGATTAGAGTCAAAGTAGCTTGTCTGTCGCCCATAACATCCTCCCCCCTGCAATGATGCGAGAGGGAGGGAGATGACCACACAACTCCTGTTATGCCACGGTAGAATGCCACTGTTTGGGCCCCAGACCCTTCCTGGGCCCCATACTACTGTCCCTCCTGAATTCCCCCCCCCCCCTCCCGATGGCAGCCCTGTTTGTATTAGAACTGGTATATAAAAACTGGAACCTCTTAGTAGTGTAACTACAATTCATGGGGTCCCCTGGTGAAAATGTGACTCCCGCCCACTCAATGTTCACGCCCCTTCCCTTGCCTCCCCTTGGTGCCCTTCATGGCCTTGGTGCCCATCTTACAAGGGTCATAAAACAAGTGTGGTTATCCTGCTCTTCACACCCATAACAAGTGTTGGGTAGTGTTGGGCGAACACCTAGATGTTCGGGTTCGCGAACGTTGGCCGAACATCGCTGCGATGTTCGGGTGTTCGCGCCGAACTCCGAACATAATGGAAGTCGGGACCCGAACTTTCGTGCTTTGTAAAGCTTCCTTACATGCTACATACCCCAAATTTGCAGGGTATGTGCACCTTGGAAGTGGGTACAAGAGGAAAAAAAATATTTGAAAAAGAGCTTATAGTTTTTGAGAAAATTGATTGTAAAGTTTCAAAGGAAAAACTGTCTTTTAAATGTGGAAAATGTCATGTTTCTTTGCACAGGTAACATGCTTTTTGTCGCCATGCAGTCATAAATGTAATACAGAGAAGAGGTTCCACGAAAAGGGACCGGTAACGCTAACCCAGCACCAGCAGCAGCAGACGTGATGGAACAGGAGGAGGCGCAGGAGGAGAAGGCCACGCTTTGTGAGACACAACAACCCAGGCCTTGCATGAGGACAAATAGCGTGCGGATATAGCAATGCTTTTTGCCGCTATGCAGTCATAAATGTAATAAAGATGAGAGGTTCAATAAACAGGGACCGGCAACGCTAACCCAGCAGCAGCAGCTGCACACGTGATGGAACAGGAGGAGGCGCAGGAGGAGAAGGCCACGCTTTTTGAGACGCAACCCCGGCCTTGCATGAGGACAAAAAGCGTGCGGATATAGCAATGCTTTTTGCCGCCATGCAGTCATAAATGTAATACAGATGAGAGGTTCAATAAACAGGGACTGGAAACGCTAACCCAGCAGCAGCACACGTGATGGAACAGGAGGAGGCGCAGGAGGAGAAGGCCACGCTTTTTGAGACGCAACCCCGGCCTTGCATGAGGACAAAAAGCGTGCGGATATAGCAATGCTTTTTGCCGCCATGCAGTCATAAATGTAATACAGATGAGAGGTTCAATAAACAGGGACTGGAAACGCTAACCCAGCAGCAGCACACGTGATGGAACAGGAGGAGGCGCAGGAGGAGAAGGCCACGCTTTTTGAGACGCAACCCAGGCCTTGCATGAGGACAAAAAGCGTGCGGATATAGCAATGCTTTTTGCCGCCATGCAGTCATAAATGTAATACAGATGAGAGGTTCAATAAACAGGGACCGGAAACGCTAACCCAGGCCAGCAGCAGCAGCAGCACACGTGATGGAACAGGAGGAGGTGCAGGAGGAGAAGGCCACGCTTTTTGAGACACAACATCCCAGGCCTTGCATGAGGACAAATAGCGTGCGGATAAAGCAATGCTTTTTGCCGCCATGCAGTCATAAATGTAATAAAGATGAGAGGTTCAATAAACAGGGACCGGCAACGCTAACCCAGCAGCAGCAGCACACGTGATGGAACAGGAGGAGGCGCAGGAGGAGAAGGCCACGCTTTTTAAGACGCAACCCAGGCCTTGCATGAGGACAAAAAGCGTGCGGATATAGCAATGCTTTTTGCCGCCATGCAGTCATAAATGTAATACAGATGAGAGGTTCAATAAACAGGGACCGGAAACGCTAACCCAGGCCAGCAGCAGCAGCACACGTGATGGAACAGGAGGAGGCGCAGGAGGAGAAGGCCACGCTTTTTGAGACACAACATCCCAGGCCTTGCATGAGGACAAATAGCGTGCGGATATAGCAATGCTTTTTGCCGCCATGCAGTCATAAATGTAATACAGATGAGAGGTTTAATAAACAGGGACCGGAAACGCTAACCCAGCAGCAGCAGCAGCAGCACACGTGATGGAACAGGAGGAGGCGCAGGAGGAGAAGGCCACGCTTTTTGAGACGCAACCCAGGCCTTGCATGAGGACAAAAAGCGTGCGGATATAGCAATGCTTTTTGCCGCCATGCAGTCATAAATGTAATACAGATGAGAGGTTCAATAAACAGGGACTGGAAACGCTAACCCAGCAGCAGCACACGTGATGGAACAGGAGGAGGCGCAGGAGGAGAAGGCCACGCTTTTTGAGACGCAACCCAGGCCTTGCATGAGGACAAAAAGCGTGCGGATATAGCAATGCTTTTTGCCGCCATGCAGTCATAAATGTAATACAGATGAGAGGTTCAATAAACAGGGACCGGAAACGCTAACCCAGGCCAGCAGCAGCAGCAGCACACGTGATGGAACAGGAGGAGGCGCAGGAGGAGAAGGCCACGCTTTTTGAGACACAACATCCCAGGCCTTGCATGAGGACAAATAGCGTGCGGATAAAGCAATGCTTTTTGCCGCCATGCAGTCATAAATGTAATAAAGATGAGAGGTTCAATAAACAGGGACCGGCAACGCTAACCCAGCAGCAGCAGCACACGTGATGGAACAGGAGGAGGCGCAGGAGGAGAAGGCCACGCTTTTTAAGACGCAACCCAGGCCTTGCATGAGGACAAAAAGCGTGCGGATATAGCAATGCTTTTTGCCGCCATGCAGTCATAAATGTAATACAGATGAGAGGTTCAATAAACAGGGACCGGAAACGCTAACCCAGGCCAGCAGCAGCAGCACACGTGATGGAACAGGAGGAGGCGCAGGAGGAGAAGGCCACGCTTTTTGAGACACAACATCCCAGGCCTTGCATGAGGACAAATAGCGTGCGGATATAGCAATGCTTTTTGCCGCCATGCAGTCATAAATGTAATACAGATGAGAGGTTTAATAAACAGGGACCGGAAACGCTAACCCAGCAGCAGCAGCAGCAGCACACGTGATGGAACAGGAGGAGGCGCAGGAGGAGAAGGCCACGCTTTTTGAGACGCAACCCAGGCCTTGCATGAGGACAAAAAGCGTGCGGATATAGCAATGCTTTTTGCCGCCATGCAGTCATAAATGTAATACAGATGAGAGGTTCAATAAACAGGGACTGAAAACGCTAACCCAGCAGCAGCACATGTGATGGAACAGGAGGAGGCGCAGGAGGAGAAGGCCACGCTTTTTGAGACACAACATCCCAGGCCTTGCATGAGGACAAATAGCGTGCGGATATAGCAATGCTTTTTGCCGCCATGCAGTCATAAATGTAATAAAGATGAGAGGTTCAATAAACAGGGACCGGCAACGCTAACCCATCACAGATGGTCATTGTTCATGTTACTTGGTTGGGGTCCAGGAGTGTTGCATTGCATAGTCGTTTCCAATCCAGGATTGATTCATTTTAATTTGAGTCAGACGGTCTGCATTTTCTGTGGAGAGGCGGATACGCCGATTTGTGACGATGCCTCCGGCAGCACTGAAACAGCGTTCCGACATAACGCTGGCTGCCGGGCAAGCCAGCACCTCTATTGCGTACATTGCCAGTTCGTGCCAGGTGTCTAGCTTCGATACCCAATAGTTGAAGGGTGCAGATGGATTGTTCAACACAGCTACGCCATCTGACATGTAGTCCTTGACCATCTTCTCCAGGTGATCGGTGTTGGAGGTGGATCTGCACGCTTGCTGTTCTGTGGCTACTGCTGCATGGGTGTCAGAAAATTTTCCCACTCCAAGGACACTGCCGATACCATTCCCTTTTGGGCACTAGCTGCGGCTTGTGTTGTTTGCTGCCCTCCTGGTCGTCCTAGGTTTGCGGAAGTCAGTCTGTCGGCGTACAACTGGCTAGAGGAGGGGGAGGATGTCAATCTCCTCTCTAAAGTCTCCACAAGGGCCTGCTGGTATTCTTCCATTTTGACCTGTCTGACTCTTTCTTCAAGCAGTTTTGGAACATTGTGTTTGTACCGTGGATCCAGAAGGGTATAAACCCAGTAATTGGTGTTGTCCAGAATGCGCACAATGCGTGGGTCACGTTCAATGCAGTCTAGCATGAATTGAGCCATGTGTGCCAGAGTCCTGCCAGAATCCTCATCATCCTCTTGTGAGCGTTGTGATAGTTGTTGTGATGCATCATAGTCGTCACCTTCTTCCTGGTCTGCTTCTGCTGACCATTCGCGCTGAATTGTGGAAGTCCAATGTGCACCGCTCTGGCCCTCGTCAGTGGTGGCAGGAAATTCCTTCTCCAACTCCAGCTGTTCCTCCTCCTCTTCTTCGTCATAGCTGCTGGGGCCAGCGTTTCCTCAGGGCGGATGGCCTGATGTTGGTACCATCACGCTGATCGTTTTCTCCTTCAGATTCCCCCAGTTGCATCATGACAGCTGTTTCCTTGATTTTCAACATTGACCTCTTCAGTAAACACAGCAGTGGTATGGTAATGCTGACTGAAGAGTTGTCACTGCTCACAAGCAACGTGGATTGCTCAAAATTTTGGAGGACTTGGCAGAGGTCCAACATGTTGGCCCAATCGGATCCACAGAAGCTTGGCAGCTGTCCGGATGCGCCTCGGTACTGCGCCGTCATGTACTGGACCACTGCACTCTTCTGCTCGCAAAAGCGGGCTAGCATGTGCAGCGTAGAATTCCAGCGCGTAGGGACATCACACAGCAAGCGATGGTGGGGGAGATTGAAGCGCTCCTGCATCTTGGCGAGTGCCCCCGAAGCAGTACTGGAATTTCTACAATGTTTGGCCACTCGACGCACCTTCAACAGAAGATCGGCCACGCCTGGGTATGTCCTCAGGAACCGCTGAACTACTAGGTTCATCACGTGTGCCAGGCAAGGGATGTGTGTCAGCTTAGCCAACCTTAAAGCGCGAATGAGATTACTCCCATTATCACACACAACCATGCCCGGTTTCAGGTCCAGCGGTGCCAGCCACAAATCCGTCTGTTCCTTTATTCCCCTCCAAATTTCCTCCCCTGTGTGCTGCTTATCCCCAAGGCAGATCAGCTTCAGCAATGCTTGCTGACGCATGCCAACAGCTGTGCTGCATTGCTTCCACGATCCTACTGCTGCTGGGTTAGCGTTTCCGGATGAGGTACAGCTTTGAGATGCGTTGGAGGAGAAGGAGTCAGAGAGGTAGGTGCTGCTGTTGTTATCCAGTGGGAGGGACGGCGGTGCAGCTGTTTGCGGCCTGGGCAACATCTGCGCCGTAGCAGGTGAGGAATCGCTGCCAGGCTCCACAAGGTTCACCCAGTGCGCGGTAAGGGAGATGTATCGACCCTGGCCGAACGCACTCGTCCAGGTGTCAGTGGTGAGGTGAACCTTGCAGGCAACGGCATTCTTCAAGCTTCGGGTTATTTTGCTGACCACGTGCTCATGCAACTCAGGCACTGCAGAGCATGCAAAGTGGTAGTGGCTGGGAACCACGTAACGTGGGATGGCCACTGACATCATGCCCTTGAAGCTGTTTGTCTCCACCACTCGATATGGCAGCATTTCGCAGGCCAGAAGCTTGGCTATGCTGGCTGTTACTGCCACGGCCCGGGGGTCATTTGCTGGCAATTTCCTCTTGCGCTCAAACATCTCCGAGACAGACAACTGAACCGTAGGGCTGCACACTGAAGGGCTGTTGGTTGTTGTGTTTGATGAACACTGGGAGACCTCAAGAACACTACTCCGGAAAGTGACAGTGTCAGCGTCGTCTGATGTTTGTGAATGTTGTGAACCACGCAATGGCTGGGCTACTGCTGCTGCTGAGGCGGGTCTGGTGGTGAGTCTGGTGACCCCAAGGGAGGCAGTGTTGCTGGTACCCTGTCCTGCCGCGTTTGCCCACAGAGTGGGATGTTTGGATAGCATGTGGCGGCTCATGCTGGTGGTGGAGAGGTTGTTAATACTTTTCCCCCTGCTCAGGCGGGTCTTGCACACCTTGCAAATCGCCATAGCACCATCCTCAGTGCAGTCTTCAAAGAAAGCCCAGACTTTGGAGCACCTGCCTTGCTGGCGATTTCTGTTTGCGCCTCTTTTGCCTCTCACTTGAACTTCCACGCTTGTGGTGCCTGAAATTGCGCGCCGCCTACCTTGTGGCATAAGGCGAACTCGTGCAGCAGTGGGTTCTTCAACAGACTCATCTGTGCTGCTGCTACGACGGCGATGTTCTCGTTCACAAACAAAATCTGGGTCTATGTCCACATTGTCCATACCCTCCTCTTCCATCTCCTCAAACTCGTCATATGTCATTGTGGGGGGCCGCCACCGTGGAGTAGAGCTCCCCAGAACAACCTCTGCGCAGCTCACTCCAACGTCGTCTTCCAGATCTTCTCGGCCGACCTCCTGCAATTGCAACCCCTCCTGCCCAACTTGCTCTGGGATTTGGGTTTCAAAGTCCTCGGACTCGCCTTGCATTTCAGTGCGCGGTGCATTTCCCACAGTTAATGGTTGTGAATCCGGGCACAACATTTCTGGCTGTTCCTCCATTGACCTTTCAAAGGTGGAAGTTTGTTGGGCTGGGAATAGCTCCTGCGAATACCCCATTGTGTCCTGAGGTAATTCATCGGACTGGTTATCTGGCAGTTGTGTGCGTGGTGTCGCTGCCGGTTATGTCAGCTTTGTGCCCACTGGCTCCTTGTAACTGGCTGAAAACTCGGACCTCGTGCGTGATGTGCTGGTGCTGCTTAACCCACTGCTGGACGCTTGAGAGGTCATCCAAGTAATTATCTGGTCCTGTTCTTTTGGATTTGTGAGGGTTGTTGTCCTGGACAACATGGGCGGTATTGAGTGGGTTTTCTTGGGTGCTCCCCTGTGGCCTGTACGTGAACCGTCAGGGGAAACACCTCTTCCCTTGCCCCTCCCTCTTTCACCGGATTTCTTCCTCATTTCACTTATCCTTAAAGTACACGCTGACTGGCAGCAGTACAGTGGCAGTACAGAAATGCTATACAGTGGTGGGTGAGCGGTGTACCACTATTCCCAGCAGCGACACAGAGCACAATGCTATACAGTGGTGGGTGAGCGGTGTACCACTATTCCCAGCAGCGACACAGAGCACAATGCTATACAGTGGCGGGTGAGCGGTGTACTACTGTTCCCAGCAGACACAGAGTGGCAGTAAACACAATAATGCTATATAGTGCTGGGTGAGCGGTGTACACAGAGTGGCAGTAAACACAATGCTATATAGTGTGGCTGAGCGAGCGGTGTACTACTGTTCCCAGCAGACACAGAGTGGCAGTAAACACAATGCTATATAATGCTGGGTGAGCGAGGTACACAGAGTGGCAGTAAACACAATGCTATATAGTGTGGCTGAGCGAGCGGTGTACTACTGTTCCCAGCAGACACAGAGTGGCAGTAAACACAATGTTATATAGTGTGGCTGAGCGAGGTACACAGAGTGGCAGTAAACACAATGCTATATAGTGTGGCTGAGCGAGCGGTGTACTACTGTTCCCAGCAGACACAGAGTGGCAGTAAACACAATGCTATATAGTGTGGCTGAGCGAGGTACACAGAGTGGCAGTAAACACAATGCTATATAGTGTGGCTGAGCGAGCGGTGTACTACTGTTCCCAGCAGACACAGAGTGGCAGTAAACACAATAATGCTATATAGTGCTGGGTGAGCGGTGTACACAGAGTGGCAGTAAACACAATGCTATATAGTGTGGCTCAGCGAGCGGTGTACTACTGTTCCCAGCAGACACAGAGTGGCAGTAAACACAATGCTATATAGTGCTGGGTGAGCGAGGTACACAGAGTGGCAGTAAACATAATGCTATATAGTGTGGCTGAGCGAGCGGTGTACTACTGTTCCCAGCAGACACAGAGTGGCAGTAAACACAATGTTATATAGTGTGGCTGAGCGAGGTACACAGAGTGGCAGTAAACACAATGCTATATAGTGTGGCTGAGCGAGCGGTGTGCTACTGTTCCCAGCAGACACAGAGTGGCAGTAAACACAATGCTATATAGTGTGGCTGAGCGAGGTACACAGAGTGGCAGTAAACACAATGCTATATAGTGTGGCTGAGCGAGCGGTGTACTACTGTTCCCAGCAGACACAGAGTGGCAGTAAACACAATGTTATATAGTGTGGCTGAGCGAGGTACACAGAGTGGCAGTAAACACAATGCTATATAGTGTGGCTGAGCGAGCGGTGTACTACTGTTCCCAGCAGACACAGAGTGGCAGTAAACACAATGCTATATAGTGTGGCTGAGCGAGGTACACAGAGTGGCAGTAAACACAATGCTATATAGTGTGGCTGAGCGAGCGGTGTACTACTGTTCCCAGCAGACACAAAGTGGCAGTAAACACAATGCTATATAGTGTGGCTGAGCGAGGTACACAGAGTGGCAGTAAACACAATGCTATATAGTGTGGCTGAGCGAGCGGTGTACTACTGTTCCCAGCAGACACAAAGTGGCAGTAAACACAATGCTATATAGTGTGGCTGAGCGAGGTACACAGAGTGGCAGTAAACACAATGCTATATAGTGTGGCTGAGCGAGCGGTGTACTACTGTTCCCAGCAGACACAAAGTGGCAGTAAACACAATGCTATATAGTGTGGCTGAGCGAGGTACACAGAGTGGCAGTAAACACAATGCTATATAGTGTGGCTGAGCGAGGTACACAGAGTGGCAGTAAACACAATGCTATATAGTGTGGCTGAGCGAGCGGTGTACTACTGTTCCCAGCAGACACAAAGTGTCAGTAAACACAATGCTATATAGTGTGGCTGAGCGAGCGGTGTACTACTGTTCCCAGCAGACACAGAGTGGCAGTAAACACAATGCTATATAGTGTGGCTGAGCGAGGTACACAGAGTGGCAGTAAACACAATGCTATATAGTGTGGCTGAGCGAGCGGTATACTACTGTTCCCAGCAGCGACACACAATGACTGGGGGGACCCTGGCTAGCGTGGCTGGAGCGCGAACTACCCTGCCTGCCTACCCAAAGCTAAACCCACAGACAAATGGCGGAGATCTGACGTGGTTCGGGTATTTATTTACCCGAACCACGTGACAGTTCGGCCAATCAGAGCGCGTTCGGGTCCGAACCACGTGACCCGTTCGGCCAATTACAGCGCTAGCCGAACGTTCGGCGAACGTTCGGCCATGCGCTCTTAGTTCGGCCATGTGGCCGAACGGTTTGGCCGATCACCATCAGGTGTTCGGCCGAACTCGAACATCACCCGAACAGGATGATGTTCTGCAGAACCCGAACAGTGGCGAACACTGTTCGCTCAACACTAGTGTTGGGCACTAGAAGGCACTAGGAAGGAAGGTCAGTGTTAGGCACCAGAAGTGGTAGGTTAGTGTAAGGCATTATGATGGGAGTTAGTGTTAGGCACTAGGCAGGGCCGGATTTACCATAAGGCACTGTAGGCTCATGCCTACAGGCGCCTGATGATGGAAAGGCAGCTCACTCCCCTCCCCAAACGCCTCCCTCCCTCCTTCCCTTTGCAGAGTCCTGATGAGAGTGTAAATGAGAGGCTACTCTCCCAGCTCTCGGCATTCCACTGACAAGATCTCCCATCAGTCAGGGGCACCTATGGCTACTTAATACTGAGGTTCCTCTAGCTACCTAATACTTGGGGGCACCTCTAGCTACTTGGAATTGAGGGTATTTCTGGCTACCTAATACTAAGGGCCCCTGTAGCTCCCTATGATGTGCAAGGTAAGAAAGGGAGAAGTGACAGCTGGATCAGCCAGCACACTTGCGGTGCAGTTTGGCGGGGGTTTGTAGGTTCATGGAGGTCGGAGTCTAAGGTGCCAGGACATTTGTGCCTATAGGCTCCTGAGAGGTGAATCCAGGCTTGGCACTAGGAGGGTGGTGGTGTTAGGCAAGGAAAGGTTAGTGTGAGAGTAGGAGACCGGTAAGTCTGTGTAATGTATGTTGGTTCGACGACATAGGGCAATTCTTCAGACAGAGAAATTATGGGAATGTCGGTTAGTTTGACGATGTAGGCTATTTCGCGGGAGTATGAGGCACACATAACAGTTTCAGGCAGGGGCGTTGCTAAGGATCTGTGGGCCCCGATGCAAGTTTTACATTGGGGCCCCCCATGCACTCTATACATAACAATTGATATGATGCACCAAAACCTGCAACTACAGTGTCAGAGGTGCAGGAAGGTGATGGGGAGCAGTTTGTTAACGATTACTACTATTCAAAGTATCTATAGAAGTAATAATTATGAGCACAGGACCAATAGAGAGTTAATACTGCAGTTAAGGAAAGGCCCCTCTGGCCCAAGGGCCCCGATGCGGTCGCAACCTCTGTACCCCTGTTGCTACGCCCCTGGTTCCAGGTGATTAGCTCAGAAAGCATTTTATGTAGAGGATCAGCAATACATGCAGGGAGCAAGCATGTTAAAAAAAAAGGCAGCAATGGCAGCCTCCATACATAGCATGTATGGCTTAACACGTCACTCTTTTACTTTGTAACGTTATGCAATTTATTTTCAGTCATTTCAGGACACTCCTGTATGCAGATGGTCGTAAATCAGAGCTTAATGAGAGCATCCATCTGCAACACAGGGGCTAAAGATCACCTTGCCTCAACGCTCTGACCTTTTATAAAACACATTCATCTCAATAGTGAGCAAGAGTTATTCTCTTCTGTTTCTACTAACCTGGCTGTTACTCCTGCTTCTTACATCTCCTCTAGCCTGGAACCTGAAGTGACCTCCAGGACCATCGCTACACACTTATCAGTGCATCAGTCTGCACGTCATATCATTTATCCTGCTTATTATAGCTTCTCACTCTCATTAGCTGCTCTGGATATGCATCTGCTGACCTCTGATAGGCCAGGTGTAAGCCTGCTTGAGTGCTGCTGTGTTCACTGAGATATTGTGCTGCGCTGCAACTCTGAAAAGTAACTCGACGGAGGCGCCCTAGGACATACCTCCCAATTTTTTGGGATAAGAAAGAAGGACACCTTTAACCACACCCCTGTGACACCTCTAACCACACCCCTAGTCACGCATACCACATTTAATTCATAAGTAAAAAAAACGTAGTTTTATAATTCCACCCACACTGGCCATTTCTATAATCATTAAAGTGGCACTCTGGCGAAAAATGTAAAATTAAAAATATGTGCACACATAGACAAATAAGAAGTATGTTTTTTTTCCAGAGTAAAATGAGCCATTAATTACTTTTCTCCTATGTTGCTGTCACTTACAGTAGGCAGTAGAAATATGACAGAAGGGACAGGTTTTGGACCAGTCCATCTCTTCATAGGGGATTCTCAGCAAGGCTTTTATTCTTTATAAAGATATTCCCTAAAAAGTATTTAAACAATGATGCTGGCCAGCTTCCCTGCTCGCTACACAGTTCTTTGGCAGTTGGACAGAGCAACTGCCATTCACGAAGTGCTTTTGAAAATAAAAAAATTCCTGAGAATCCCTCCATGAAGAGATGGACTAGTCCAAAACCTGTTGCTTCTGTCAGATTTCTACTACCAACTGTGACAGCAACATAGGAGAAAAGTAATTTATGGCTCATTTTACTCTGGAAAAAAAACGTACTTCTTAGTTGTTTATGTTTGCACATATTTTACATTTTTCGCCATAGTGCTTCTTTAACTGTAAGCTGTAAAAAAAAAGAAAAAAAAAAAGAAAAAAAAGTTTAACGTACTCGGGGCTTCTACTGGCCTCCTGCAGATGTCCTGTGCCTGCGCTGGGACAAAACCATCCTCCGGTCCCCGCCGTGGCTCACTTTCGGTTTTCTCGACTTTAACGTCGCAAGTCACTGCACCTGCGCGGCCCAAATCATTGGGAATACAGTTTAGAGCCCAGTAAACATATATTTCAGTAGAAAAAATACATATATTTATATAGATCCGTACATCAGTATTTGAAAGAGGGACAAATGAGGAAGAAAGAGAAAGAGGGACAGAGGGATTCCAAAGAGGGACTGTCCCTCCAAAAAAAGGGACAGTTGGGAGCTATGTGCTAGGAGAGATAAAATGCTTATAAACAAGTTTTTTATCAGAAGTTTGACATAGCTCAATGCCACAAACGCCAACAGATGCTAATAAAGCAGGTAAAGCAATAACAGCCACTGATTAGCAGCCGCCACTGTGCCAGCAGCAGTAACAGCCACTGATTAGCAGCCGCCACAGTGCCAGCAGCGGTAACAGCCACTGATTAGCAGCCGCCACTGTGCCAGCAGCGGTAACAGCCACTGATTAGCAGCCGCCACTGTGCCAGCAGCAGTAACAGACACTGATTAGCAGCCGCCACTGTGCCAGCAGCAGTAACAGCTACCGATAAGCAGCTGCCACTGTGCCAGAAGCAATAACAACCACTGATTAGCAGCTGCCACTATGCCAGCAGCAGTAACAGCCACTGATTAGCAGCCGCAACTGTGCCAGCAGCAGTAACAGCCACTGATTAGCAGCAGCTCTGTGCCAGCAGCAGTAATAGTCACTGATTAGCAGCCGCCACTGTGCCAGCAGCGGTAAGAGCCACTGATTAGCAGCAGCTCTGTGCCAGCAGCAGTAATAGTCACTGATTAGCAGCTGCCACTGTGCTAGTAGCAGCAGTAACAGCCACTGATTAGCAGCTGCCACTGTGCTAGCAGCAGCAGTAACAGCCACTGATTAGCAGCTGCCACTGTGCTAATGCATATTCGCTAGCTTGGCCCCCTAGGATCACAAGAAAGGCGATATGACCCTTGGCCTGAAAATGCTGGATACCCCTGGGTTAAATGAATTGGAACACATGCAAATCATATCGCAAACACAGTGCTATGCAATTTGCTTTGCACTCTCCCATTTGAAAGAAAACACCCAGTTGCTTTTTTTTTCACATCGGCAATTATAATCACTCCCGACATGATTGCGGTAAAAGCTGCAATAAAAACAAATTTAAATCTCAGGGTACTTACTATATTTATATAGAGCTGATACATTCTGCAGTGCTTTACAAATTATATAGTATTGTCACTAACTATCCCTCACAAGAAGTGTATTATAATTGTTGGAGATATCAACAGGATTATTACCTGAACTGCAGTATAGTAAAGCAACCACTGTCTGTAAAATGTTATGATCTCTATGGCATTGTTATTTCCCGTATTTACTCTGCATTCTCTCTGTTCTAAGTAAGCTGCATTTCCTGAAGGCGGTGTGTGATTTATCTATGCATGTTTTTCTTCAGTAAAGAGTTCTAACTTGTTATACTGGGTGCCTATGGGTGTGTACAGACAACACTGCTCAATCGATAATGGCCTGTGTGCATTAACCATTTATATGTGTTTGGTTATATTTCTGCACAACTCAGCAGTTTTGTTAATGCTTTTTGGTTTGCTCTGTAGGCTCTTTCATACATATACAGTATTTATGTATGCTTGCTATGCATTATAT
The DNA here is from genome assembly GCF_040937935.1 of Hyperolius riggenbachi. Lineage (NCBI taxonomy): Eukaryota > Metazoa > Chordata > Amphibia > Anura > Hyperoliidae > Hyperolius > Hyperolius riggenbachi. The sequence continues at coordinate 392,926,215 of NC_090650.1, read as the reverse complement.
ATGTTTTCTCTGACATAGCTGCATTTAATTTAGTCTCTTTACTTACATTGTTTCCAACCCCCATTCTGGAGTGGCATACATATCTGTGATATATTCTTGTATGACTTGGATTACTGTGCTTGGCTGAATTCATGTCATGCTTGTATTTTTTATATGGAGATATATGGAGGCTGACATATTTATTTCCTTTTAAACAATGCACATTGCCTGGCTGCCCAGATGATCCTCTCTCTGCCTCTTATACTTTTAGCCATAGACCCTGAACAAGCATGCAGATCAGGTATTTCTGACTGCAGTGGGACTGGATTGTTTGATGCTTGTTTCAGGTGTGAGATTCAGACACTAAGCACCAGAAAGATCAGCAGGGCTGCTAGGCAACTGGTGTTGTTTGAAATGAAATTAATATGGCTGCCAACATGACTCTCAAATTTAGTTCTTTTCAAACATTTTTTTTTTTGCATTTATTTTTGGTGCGCTGAGTTTGTATTCCCCCTAAAACACATGATAGTAACACTATGAAAGTTACATCACAGCACCACCTAGTGGCTTTAGAAGAGGTGCAGGCATGTCAAAACATGCCAGCTAGTCTGCAGCGCTGCTATTTTTGTGCATAGAGCCATTCTCACTTACCGCTAATCGCCAAATCGCCGGCAATTGCTAGCAATTGCTTTTTAAAGCGCTAGTGTAATGTATTGTATATGTCAGTGTTCTCACTGCCACGATCGCTGGCGATTTGCAGTCAATGCAGACACGGTGCTTGCAGGGCTTTTCTACGATTTTTGAGCTATCGTGATTGAAATGAAAAGAAACACAAATCGCGATCGCTCAAAAAACACGAAAGAGTACAGTGAAAAATATGCGTTTATTGCGTAAAAAAGCCACCGCAAAATGCTAGCGCTATTCGCTAGCGTTTTGCCATCTCAAGTGTGAATGGGCCCTAAAGAAGTCTTAGAACCTGCTGTCTGGTGTCCTGCTAGAGAGATCTGAACAGAGATACAGTCAGATTTCTAAGCCTGAAGCTACGTACACACATGCGACAACAATCGTTCGTTGTGAACGACAAACAAACTTTTAATTGAGGAAAGAACGACCTAAGTAAAGTTAGCTTTTAAACTTGTGTAACGATCTGATCGTTAGAACGAACTTTACATCATGTAAAGCAACTATTGCGCTTGCGCATAAAAATGAAAAGTTCAATGGAGAAATAGCGAAATGCGCATGTCAAGCCTAGTACGAAGGACCGTTTCCAACGATGTACTACTTTTGCAAACGATCGTCGTTGGAAAAAATCCGCCAAGATAGATCGTTCGTTTTTAACTATCTAGCTCGTCCGTCATTAGACTTAATGGTCGTTGGCTGCTTTTTTTTAAACGATCGTCGTTTGAAGTGATCGGGGAACGATCGTTTCAAACGACTATAGTCGCATGTGTGTACGCACCTTTACTGATGTTTAACCACTTGAGGTCCACAGTGTTAAACTCCCCTAAAGACCAGGCCATTTTTTGCTGAATTGGCCACTGCAGCTTTAAGGCCTCGATGCAGGGCAGCACAACTCAGCACACAAGTGATCCCCCCCTTTTTTTTGTCCCCACCAACAGAGCTCTCTGTTGGTATGGTCTGATCGCTGCCCCAATGTTTATGTTCTTTTAAATAAATAGTTATGTTAATATTTTTTTAATTAAATTTACCTATTTATTTATTCCCCCCCCCCCCCCCCAAACTCCCCCCAGCCAGCCAATCACGGCGATCGGCTGCTTCAGCCTATGAGAGCTGATCGCTCTCCTGTGTCCCAGGGGGACAGCCGTGTCACACCCAGTACAGCGCTGCCTTAGATCGCAGCGCTGTACTATGCTAAAAGAGGGCGGTTTCGCCATCTAACAGTCTCCGAGCGGCGGTCGCCGCTGGGAGACTGAAGGCGGAGCGGAGCACCACCTACCAAGCGGAGATGTGTGCGCATCGGCGCACGATCTCCTGCAAACTCCAGCCCCAGGACTTGACGTCAATTGGCGTTAGGCGGTCCTGGGGCTGCCGCCGCTGTCACGCTCATTGGCGTGACGCGGAAGTTAAGTAGTTAAACCCTCTCCCCACACTATCACAAATACTGTTTTAATTGCTTTCTGGGTCCCCATTGAAAAGAGATTAATTCACTTTCTCTCATCTAATGCTCTCAGTGACCCGGCGAGTGATAAAGAAGGCAAAAACCCAAGCCAAGGCTAGTAAGAAAATAAAAAAGAACTTTACAAAACATACAGTTAAAGGACACTCGAGATGAAAATAAACTAATGAAATAAACTATTGTATCGATCCTCCTCCTAAAAATGACTTTTTAAGATATTCCAGTTTTATTTTATATTTAAATCTACTTTTTAAGTTTTTCTGTTTTCTTTTTTGCTCAATGACACATTCATTGAAGTATGCCAGAGCTAAAATCTATGAACTATTGACCCTTTTTATCCCTTTCCTGCTCTCAGAAGCCATTTTCTGCCAGGAAAGTGAGGGTCACACTGTAGTCTAACCCAGTCCTGACTCAGACAGGAACTGCCACTTACATACCTGATGTTTAACTCTTTCAGGCAGAGAAAGAAAAAAAGGAACACAGCATAGTTATTTGTGTGCTAGGCACATACACATGTCTATCTTATGTCACGTCACCTCGGGTATCCTTTAAATTAATGAAATTGTTTATTTTTAACAATATCACTTTAGAAATTATGTATGCCCATTGTTACATCTGTCCTCTCCCTGATTTACATTCTTACATTTATAACAGATGGGGACACTTTTACCACTTGTAGATGCATCACTGCAGAATGTTTTGTCTAGGGCCCGTTTCCACTGTAGCGTTGCGGAATCGCCGGCGAATCACCGCAGGCAAATCGCATGCGGGTGCGATTCCGCATGCGTTTTTTGCCGCGATTTCGCATGCGATTTCGCATAGGTAAGGCTGTATGCGAATTTAACCATGTCACTGCCTGTGTAAATTAACATTAATACCTATGCGAAATCGCATGCGAAATCGCGGCAAAAAACGCATGGGGAAAACGCATGCGATTTCCCTATTAAATACATTGCGTGCGATTCGCCTGCATTCCACACGCAGGCGAATTCTGAGGACCCTACCCTGCAGATTTTTTCTGCACAGAAAAACGTGCGGGGAAACGCACAAGTGGAAACAGTCCCATCCACTTGTACTGACTGTGCGAATCTGCATGCGGGCAACGCATGCGGATTCGCGATAGTGGAAACGGGCCCTAACTGTGTGTTCCGAGGTCAGTAGAAACAATGTGGTATCGCCGTACTCAGGAGAAGTAGTATAATGTGTTTTGGGGTGTATTTTTACACATACCCATGCTGGGTGGGAGAAATATCTCCTGAGTATGGCGATACCACATGTGTGACACTTTTTTGCAGTCTAGGTGCGCTAAGGGGCCCAACGTCCTATTCACAGGTCATTTTGAGGCATTTGCTTTCCAGACTACTCCTCACGGTTTAGGGCCCCTAAAATGCCAGGGCAGTGTAGGAACCCCACAAGTGACCCCATTTTAGAAAGAAGACACCCCAAGGTATTCCGTTAGGAGTATGGTGAGTTCATAGAAGTTTTTATTTTTTTGTCACAAGGTAGTGGAAAATGACACTTTGTGGGAAATAAAATCAATTTCCGCTAACTTGTGACAAAAAATAAAATCTTCTATGAACTCACCATACTCCTAACGGAATACCTTGGGGTGTCTTCTTTCTATAATGGGGTAACTTGTGGGGTTCCTATACTGCCCTGGAATTTTAGGGGCCCTAAAGCGTGAGGAGTAGTCTAGAAACCAAATGCCTCAAAATGACTTGTGAAATCCTAAAGGTACTCATAGGATGTTGGGCCCCTTAGCGCAGTTAGGGTGCAAAAAAGTGCCGCACATGTGGTATCGTCATACTCAGGAGAAGTAGTATAATGTGTTTTGTGGTGTATTTTTACACATACCCATGCTGGGTGGGAGAAATATCTCTGTAAATGGACAATTGTGTGTAAAAAAAAATAAAAAAATTGTCATTTACAGAGAGATTTCTCCCACCCAGCATGGGTATATGAAAAAAATACACCCCAAAACACATTATACTAATTCTCCTGAGTACAGCAGTACCACATGTGTGACACTTTTTTGCAGCCTAGGTGCGCTAAGGGGCCCAACGTCCAATGAGTACCTTTAGGATTTCACAGGTCAGTTTGAGAAATTTGTTTTCAAGACTACTCCTCACGGTTTAGGGCCCCTAAAATTCCAGGGCAGTATAGGAAACCCACAAGTGACCCCATTTTAGAAAGAAGACAACCCAAGGTATTCCGTTAGGGGTATGGTGAGTTCATAGAAGATTTTATTTTTTGTGACAAGTTAGCGGAAATTGATTTTTATTGTTTTTTTTCACAGAGTGTCAATTTCCGCTAACTTGTGACAAAAAAAAATCTTCTATGAACTTCACCATACTCCTAACAGAATACCTTGTGGTGTTGTCTTTCTAAAATGGGGTTACTTGTGGGGTTCCTAAACTGCCCTGGCATTTTAGGGGCCCTAAACCGTGAGGCGTAGTCTTGAAACCAAATGTCTCAAAACGACCAGTGAAATCCTAAAGGTACTCATTGGACTTTGGGCCCCTTAGCGCAGTTAGGGTGCAAAAAAGTGCCACACATGTGGTATCGCTGTACTCAGGAGAAGTAGTATAATGTGTTTTGGGGTGTATTTTTACACATACCCATGCTGGGTGGGAGAAATCTCTCTGTAAATGAACAATTGTGTGTAAAAAAAATCAAAACATTGTCATTTACAGAGATATTTCTCCCACCCAGCATGGGTATGTGTAAAAATACACCCCAAAACACATTATACTACTTCTCCTGAGTATGGCAATACCACATGTGTGGCACCTTTTTGCAGCCTAACTGCGCTAAGGGGCCCAAAGTCCAATGAGCACCTTTAGGCTTTACAGGGGTGCTTAAAATGTAGCACCCCCCAAAATGCCAGGACAGTAAACACACCCCACAAATGACCCCATTTTGGAAAGTAGACACTTCAAGGTATTCAGAGAGGGGCATGGTGAGTCCATGGCAGATTTCATTTTTTTTTTGTCGCAAGTTAGCAGAAATGGAAACCTTTTTTTTTGTCTCAAAGTGTCATTTTCCGCTAACTTGTGACAAAAAATAAAATCTTCTATGAACTCACTATGCCTCAGTGAATACTTTGGGATGTCTTCTTTCCAAAATGGGGTCATTTGGGGGGTATTTATACTATCCTGGAATTTTAGCACCTTATGAATCATGACAGGTGCTCAGAAAAGTCGGAGATGCTTCAAAATGGGAAAATTCACTTTTTGCACCATAGTTTGTAAACGCTATAACTTTTACCCAAACCAATAAATATACACTGAATGTTTTTTTTTATTTTATTTTATCAAAGACATGTAGCACAATAAATTTGGACAAAAATGTATACAGAAATTTTACTTTATTTGACAAATTTTATCACAGAAAGTTAAAATCATTTTTTTGACAAAATTCATGTCTTTTTTGATGAATATAATAAAAACTAAAAATCGCAGCCAAAATAACCATAGAGAGGTCATACTTACCTCCTGTGTAGTCTACTACTCAATCTCTTTCTCCTCTCTTGCGTCCTGTTTGTCCACTGTGATCAATGGAATTCTCTGCCCTCCATTTTATAAATGGCCATTACCCCCTAACAGCTTCCTGGTCAGCACACTGTTAAACTGTAATATCACCCACTTGAGCCATAGGGAAACATGGGCATTACCTTGCACATTCAGTTGTAACTGACAGCTGCTGATGTATAACTGGCAGCAACTAGTATATTTCAGTTCTGACAAAATATTGTCAGAACTGGAAGGGATCACTGTAAGAAGAAAATGGTGATCTGACAGTGAGTTAAGTATGTAATATTCATTTTCAGCTAAGTCATGTGTTTATTTTAAATAATTTTTCTTGCTTCAGGTTCCCTTTAAAAGCAGCCAATACCTCCTCCAGGCCCCCAAGTGCTGCAATGATTTACTCCCCTTCCTGCAGCCCAGTATTTTGCCCCGCCTCTTTCCTTGGTAATTGTTGTGGCCAGGACTTTCAGACCTGTGTTTTCTTGGCATTTCCTTTCCACATACTATCACTTACCAATGGATAAATTGCTGCCAACCGGTATGTCACTATTAGTATACACATTACTCAGTGTTTCCCATGACTCGTGTATAAGTCGACCCCTATACCTTTATGAAGTGAATTTTCAGACTTATACTTGAGTATATACAGTATCTCGTAAGTTTATTTTCACTTCAGGTTCACTTTAAAGTAAAATTTGGCTTTTACTAGCAATATGAAGAAATCTGAAAAGCAACGTTGATGAAAGTCCATGTGGTGTCAGTAGAAGTGAAGGTGAAGGGAGACACGCAGGGCTGGGCCGAGGCATAGGCTGGAGAGGCTCCAGCCTCAGGGCGCAGTGTAGGAGGGGGCGCAGAATTCATTCAGCTGTCATTCCTAATTGTGTTTGAAGCAGAAAGAAATAAGAAAAGGGGATACATAGCAGTGACTGCAAGCCAGATAACTAGATATTAAGGTGTCGGGGAGGTTGTGGGCCCTGTGGCACCTCTTAGTCTAATAGCAATCAGTGTGTGATGGCTGGGGTGGCAGGGATGGAGGGGCGCACTTTGGTGTCTCAGCCTTGGGTGCTGGAGGACCTTGTCCCGGCTCTGGAGACACGTAATCCTGCCACACGTGCTCCATACTGTCTATAGCCTCCTGTGAGAGATACCTCCTGCGTGGAGTTGCTAGGTAACTATGGTCAGACTCCTGTTGTGACACAGCAAGGCTGCAGCAACCTCCAGGCCAGAGTCCATCACAAACACAAATGGATCATTATTTCATACAGTATGCAGCTTTGTATAAACTGCCCTACATATTGTCACCTATTTCATCAAAGGTCTGTCAGCAAACATCATGTCCAGCAGCTACGTGGCTCAAAACCATTCAGGAAAATGTTGTTTCCCATTTTCTATTTGTTTAAAGAGACTCTGTAACAAAATGTCCAGCCTTATTTCTTCTCTCCTTCCTACACCTGTTCTACTGTGGTCTGGATTACTGCAGCCTCTTCCAGTTGCACTGTCTCTGTAATATATCTAACTTCTTTTCTTTGTCAAGCTTTGTCGACCCAGGGAGGAATGGGCTGCCTCTGTTGTAATGAATACAAGTTGTGCACGCCCCCTCCAGGCTCTGTGTGCTTTGTTTACTCCTCACAGTGTGAGGATGATGGGAGGAGGGAGGTGCCTGTCACATGCTGAGAAACTGTGAGAATCCCAGACCGGAGTGCAGATAATTCACTATGTAAAAAAAGCTTGTAGTAAATTGTAACTATATATATATATATATATATATATATATATATATATATATATATCACTTCCTGGTTAGCGGCCATGGTTTTTGTTTGTAAATACTGCCTAAAACTGGTGATTAAAAGCCTGGATGGCGTCGGGGACGGGGAGTGTCGGAAACAGCAAAGAGGGAACCAGGAGATTACAGTGACTCTGATATGTTTTTTATTGTAGAAATTGGACAGTACAGATTCTCTTTAAAGCTGTAAAACCTCATGTAAACCTGCTTAAACTTTGAACCAACCAATTGTCAGTTTAGAACCTGGTCAGACGACCATCCCTCCCTCCATTGCTGTACATGCAGCATGTTGTCACTTCTGTGACCTACACATTCAAGCAGCAGTTTGGACATGGTGATTCTCTGTAACTCAGTTGATAAATCTGCCAGTGATCCAGAGGACAAAAAATCTAGAACTATTGACAAGTCCCATTTTGGAAAATTAGACCTGTGCCTAATTTTTTTCAGTAGTACTGTGCAGGTGCAGAGCACTCCCGCGCATGCGCCCCGACGTAAGGAATTATCAGGACCTCTAGCAGAAGATCCAGGTGGTGGAGGAGGACGGTGAGGGAGCGATCAGCGTGAAGGGGGCTGGAGGAAGCCCCAGGTATGTATAATTTCTTTCTTTTATTTGATCTCAGGTTCACTTTAAACTGAGACACTGATGCAAATTCTTGGAACTGTTTCCAGACTCTTGAGTATGCCAGATTCGTAGAATGTCTCCTGTATTTTAGCAATGTAACAATGATGACTGAAGACAACCTATAGCTTCTAGCAGTGGCTGGATGGTGTAATGGTTAAGGGCTCTGCCTCTGACACAGGAGACCAGGGTTTGAATCTTGGCTCTGCCTGTTCAGTAAGCCAGCACCTATTCAGTAGGGGATCTTAGGCAAGTGTCCCTAACACTGCTACTGCCTATAGAGCGCGTCCTAGTGGCTGCAGCTCTTGCGCTTTGAGTCCGCCAGGAGAAAAGCGCAATATAAGTGTTCTGTGTTTGTTTGATTTTTCAGTAGCCAAGCTTTCAGATGCAGCTTCCCTGGATGTGGATGGCACACTTTCCCTTGGATTAGCACTGGCAGTGAGACTGGCTGACACACACTCAACTGGAGACGAAGTGGGAACCAAACTCTTTTGGGCCAATAGGGAATTAATGCAGTTACTGTCTCCAGGGCTGGATTTCTGGCAAGGCCACATAGGCCATGGCCTAGGGCACCAGAAGTTTAGGGGCGGCTCAGTGAGGGGCAGGAAAGCTGTTCTATGCAGTCATCCCTATCTACAAGAACAGCTTTAACCTTTGAACTCTCTGTCCTGTACTTGTGCCGTCCCTGCAAGACCTGTAAGCTCTATCCTGCAGGTATACATCAGTCTAACTCTCATGGTGACGCAATGGGTCCATCATTAATGAGATGGCAAGCATAACATAAAATTTCAAAACATAACTTCTAATCTATACACGTATTACTAAAATAGCTATTGTCTGTGACACCAATGATGGAAAGTAAGGCAAATTCTCATTGGGGCACACAGAGATAACAACCATACAGATGGTATAGTTGGCCTTGGGCGGTAAAAAGTACAAATCCGGTCCTGACTGTCTCATTCTCCTTTTTCAACTTGTGCAGCAAAGTGTTTATCAGTGGTACAAGAGGAAAAGTGTAGAGGAGACATGATGCCAAGTCTGTGCTAAGCTGTGCCAGTGCATCCACTAACTTTGATGACTTGCATTTGAACCTGGAGAAAAAACTGTTTACTTTGTTGCTGTCCTCTGATGCAAACAAATCCAATTTTGGTGTTCCCCAATGGGAAGTTATCTGTTTGTATATCTGAGAGTTCAGTGCCCACTTGTTGTCCAAACGATTTCAAGATAGATCATCCGCTCTCTGATTTCATGTCACAGGAATGTAAAGCCGCATCTACACGCGTAGATGCGGCCGCGATGTTCCTTATCAATCGAGCTGCTGATGCGGCTCGATTGATAAGATCCGACAGGACGGATCTTGCTTCTGCCGATTCCCTGCTCGCTCCCTGTGAGGGGACAATGGCAGGGAATCGAGTGGAAGATAAGCGTCGCCGGCGGGGACGAGAGGGGACGAGCGGGGAATCGAATGCAGCGCACGCGCGGCGAGCGGGGACGCGGCGGGCACGCGGAAGAGGCGATCCGGCGGCTAATCGAGCCGCCGGATCGCAGCCTCATCTACCCGTGTAGATGAGGCTTTAGAGATTTTCCTCTGCCCATATTTTTATTGGAGCAAATTAATTTGTTAAAGGACACCGCGAAATAAACTAATGAAATAAACGATTGTATCTATCTTCCTTCTCCTAAAAATGACTTTTTAAGATATTCCACAGTTTTATTTTATGTTTAAATCTCCTTTTTAAGTTTTAACTGTTTTATTGTTTTTGCTCAATGACAAATTCATTAAAGTATGCCAGAGCTAAAATGTATGAACTATTGACCTCTTTTATCTTCCTTTAAATATGCAAAGAAAAATGGTTTTTAAACTTGTCAATTTTGTATTTAAAAACCATTTTTCTTAGCATTTTTAAAATTGATTTTCTCAAAAATGACTTGTACCCCCTATTCTCCTGAACATATGTAGCCATTTTTTGGTGTCATTACCATGTATGGGGGCTTTGCTATTCACTGCCAAAGTCGGCACAAAATTACGCGAAAATTACATGAAATTTTAGACAAAATTATGAATAACTATACGTAATCAATTGAATTTACAAATCGTAATTAAGTATAAGCGTGAAAATTTACGCGAAATTTTGTGTAATCGTAATTAGCTGATTACGATCATCAGTTGGGATGCTCATTCTGATTCCGCGGAAATGTAATTTCTGAAATTCCGTTCGGAAATTGCATTTCCGCATCGGAATGCGGAAAAAAAAAATTATGTAAATCGGCCCAGCAGGACCTGAGCGGCACCCTCCGGCGGCTTACCCCGTGTCACACACGGGGTTACCGCCAAGGAGGTTAAACAGAATCTTGTGAACAAGATGCAAAAAAAGTTTTCAAAAAGACCTTATAGTGTTTGAGAAAATCGATGTTAAATTCGGCGAAAATTTCCGTGATTTCCGGCGGAAATCCGCCTATCGCACTTGCATTACCGATTTCCGCATTCCGATGCGGAAATGCAATTTCCGAACGGAATTTCAGAAATTACATTTCCGCGGAATCAGAATGAGCATCCCAACTGATGATCGTAATCAGCTAATTACGATTACACAAAAAAAAAAGTTTTCAAAAAGACCTTATAGTTTTTGAGAAAATCGATGTTAAAGTTGGGGAAAATTTCTGCGATTTCGGAATGCGGAAATTGGTAGCGGAAAGCGGAATCGATAGCAGTAGCGGTAATTGGGAATGGCGGAATGCGGATTTACCGCGGAATCGGAAATTGGCATTTCCGACCATCCCTAATCATCAGTGGTTATCGGCTGCCACGGCTGAATTTAATCTAGCGTGTGTATGGGCCTTTCCTTGTGCTATTGTAAACAACTCTATATGCAAAAAAAAAATGGCAGATGTGATTTCAAACTCTTTACAAAACTATCCAAGAGGCTTCATCTGGAGATGATCTTTAATGACCTGTCATCATGCAATTAAACTGACTAAAGACACTTAGTTGCTCTTGCTAAGCCTCAAGAACCCATGGAGTGTGAGAGAATCCTGAAGGTTGGACGTAAGCAATGTGCGTCTGTACGATGTACAGCCCACAGCTGGGTTAACAAGTCCATTTCTCTAGTCCCAATGCTATATCAAGGCACATTGCGTAATTCCCTGATTAATTGGTCTAAATGCAGCTTCTCATCACTTGCTCTTGTCTGACCATTAAAGTGTTGACGGACACAAGTGCTCTTCAGAGCACTCATTCAGCAGTCAGAACATGTGATCCAGCTAAGAAGAATGCATCTTCTTTGTTGAGGATCGTTTAGTGCTGAAAAGAGATCTTCAGAATAGAACATTTACCCATAATGCACTTCCACATTCCTCTAGTCAAGCAGTGTTCTTTGTGAAAATCAAAGCTTTCCACAGGCCTATTCATCTGAGTGTGAGGGGTGCCAGATTGGGGCCATCTTGTTTTGCTACCGTATCAGCACACAAAGCGTGGGAATGTTGTACTTTACCCACTCTGCGTGCTGCGGCCGGGCTCGGTGAATAGAAGGAAAACCTTTGAGGCAGCGTTACCTTGACCGTGTGAGAGGATTTTTCTGTAGAAGAGGCTTTTAAGCTCTTTCCATTTAGGCCCATGTGCTAAAGTCTACATGTAGTAATGGAATAGGCGGACAGGCTCAAGTGTAAAAAGTGTTTAACCAAAGGGCAGCCACTAACACACCTCCAGTTGGACAGGCAGTTTAAATGGATTAAAAGTGTTTTTGTTCAGTGAGCTTTTGTAAGTCCACTGTAATGTGCCTGGCGCTGGGTTGTAATGAAATTACACACCTTGAAGCTGATATTTCCATGCAAGGTCGGTGTTATGCTTCTTGTGCCCCTAGGCCAAGTATGTTGTAGCTCCCCTTTCTTGGGCAGCAGCACCCCTCCCATTCCATGTGCAGCCTACTCCTCCATGAGTACCATCCATGAAAAGAAGGATGGTCTCATCGCAGTGGAAGGGTCTAGTACAGAACACTCTGCATGCAAACTGTTTGTGGAAGCTAACATCCTCCATTAAGGGTAATTTGGTGCATCTGTTTCGAATGCAAGCTCTACTGTTTGAATCTCTCCTCTGTCAGCCATGTACAGCAGCCCCTCTCTTTTATAAACAGCTCCCTTAGGCATCAGTTTCCCTTTTTTCATGTGTTGCTCCCCATCTTCAGTCTACCTTTCATATGTAGCAACCCCTTTCATTTTCAGATGATCCCTTGGGCTGTTGCCGCCTGAGGCCCGTGCCTTTGTGGCCTCTCCAGAAATCCGGCCCTATTTTCATAAACCTAAATAAGAGGAGCAAATTGATTTGAGTCTGCACTACCTCCAATCTTCTTTTTATTGATACAAAAGTTAAAACATAACGCTGTACGGCAGCGACAGTCCGCTGTTTTGGGATCCAGCACTTTCTTGAGCCGCCCAGCAATAAAAAAGTCAAAATGCACTCACTTTTCTGAATATTAATTGCATTCACCCAGTGACCAACTGGGCAAAGTTTAAAATCCCTGCCATTAACAGTGTAAGAATGGCTGCAGTTTACATTTTCCCAGTGAAATTTTTTTGTATTTGTCTCCACCCACTGATTGCCCGGCGTTGCCTGGGTATGTATTTGACTTGTGTTGGCTCCGCCCACTTTCTAACCCTAATGCACAAACACTCAATGACCAAGTTTGTGAGCTTTGGGGTCCTTGGCATCAATCATTTGTATATTCCCATAGAAATTAAACAAATCTGATGGGCTGTTTGTGGCTCTACCCCTCTCCAGCATTTGAACCCCATTCACCCAATGATCAACTGTAGCAGGTTTGAGGCATCTGCTATTAACAGTGTAAAAATGGCAGCAATTTAAATATTCCACTTGAAAATCAACAGGTGAATTTTGATTGGCTATTAAAGGCTCCACCCACTGCCCTGAATATTAATCTCAGTCACTCAGTGACCATCTGGGCAAAGTTTGGGAATCCTGCCATAAACAGTGTAAGAAGGGCTGCAGTTTACGCTTTTCCAGTGAAATTTGTTTTTGGTTCCGCCCACTTTTTGTAACCTGGACACAAAGTCACTACTCAATGCCCAAGTTGGTGAGCTTTGGGGTCCTTGGCATCAATAATTTTTTTTCCCCATGAAATGAAACAAATCTGATTCACTGTTTGTGGCTCTGTCCCCTTTTCTGAATGTGAACCCCAGTGACCCAATGACTAACTGTACCAGGTTTGATGCTTGTGCCATTAACAGTGCAAGAATGGCAGCAATTTTAATATTCTCCTTGAAAAGTGACATGTGATTTTTGATTGACATTTTTAGGCTCCACCCACTTTTCTGAATATTAATCCCAATCACCCAGTAACCAGCTATGCTAAGTTTGAGAACCCTGCCATTAACAGTGAAGAAGGGCTGCAGTTTACAATTTCCCAGTAAAATCTGTTTTTAACTCCACCCACTTTTTGTAACCTGGACACACAGTCCCTACGCAATGACCAAGTTTGTGAGCTTTTGGGTTCCTGGCATCAAAATTGTGCTAGTGGAAACAGTTTATCCAGCAAATAAATGTGGCTGTTTTTGGCTCCGCCCCTTTACTGAATTTGAACCCCAGACACTTAACGACTGACTGTAGCAGGTTTGAGGCCTCTGCTATTAACAGTGTGAGAATGTCTACAGTTTCAATATTCCCCTTGAAAATCAATAGGTGAATTTTGATTGGCTCTTGTAGGCTACACGTATTTTTCCGAATATTAATCCTAGTCACCCAGTGACCAACTGTGTGAAGTTTGAGAACCCTGCCATTAACAGTGTAAGAAAAGCTGCAGTTTACACTTTCCCATGTAAAAAGTTAGTTGTTTTTGGCTCCGCCCACTATTTCTAATCTTGACATACAGTCACTTATTGACCAAGTTTATGAGCTTTGGGGTCCTTGGCATCAATAAGTTGTATTTTACCATTGAAATTAAACAAATCTGATTGGCTGTTATTGGCCCGCTCCCTTCAGAATTTAAACCCCAGTCTTCCAGTAACTGACTGTAGCAGATTTTAGGTCTCTGCCATTAAGAGTGCATGAATGGCAGCAATGTAAAAATTCCCCTTGAAAATCAAAAGGTGAATTTTGATTGGCTGCTGTAGGCTCCACCCACTTTTCTGAATATTAGTTCCAGTCACCCAGTGGCCAACTGTGTCACGTTTGAGAACCCTGCCAATAACAGAATGGCTGAAATCAATCTAACAAATCTGTTTGGCTGTTTGTGGCTCCACCCCTTTAGTGAATTTGGACCCCAGTCACCCAATGACTGACTGTATCAGGTTTGAGGCCTCTGCCACTAACAGTGTAAGAATGGTAGCAATGTGAATATTCCCCTTGAAAATCAATAGGTACATTTTGATTTCGCTGTTGCATCCTCAGCCCACATTTCTGAATATTCATTACAAGTCACCCAGTGGCCAATTGTGTAAAGTTTGGGAATCCTGCCATGTTAAAAATGTAGTTGTTGGCACAGCCCACTTTTTCTAACCTTGACATGCAGTCACTCAATTATCAAGTTTATCAGCTTTGGGGTCCTTGGTATCAATACTTTGTATATTCCCATTGAAAAATAAACAAATCTGGCTGTTTGTGGCTCCGCCCCCTTTCTAAATTTGGACCCTAGGCACCCAGTGACCAACTGTACCAGGTTTGAGGCATCTGCTTTTAACAGTATAAGAAAATGGTAGCAGATGAAATATTCCCTTTGAAAATCAAAAGGTGAATTTTTATTGGCTGTTGTAGGCTCCACCCACCTTCCAAAATCTTAATCTCAGTCACCCAATGACCAACTGTGCAAAGTTTGAGAACCCTGCCATTAACGGTGTAAGAATGTCTGCGGTTTATATTTTCCCAGTAAAAGTTGTTTTGGCTCCGCCCACTTTGTGTAACCTTGACACACAGTCACTCAATGACCAAGTTTGTGAGCTTTCAGGTTCCTGGTATAAAAAATGTGTGAATGGAAGCAGTTTATCCACCAAGGAAATCTGATTGGCTGTATGTGGCCCTGCCCCTTTAGTGAATTTGGACCCCAGTCACCCAATGACCGACTGTAGCAAGTTTGAAGCATCTGCCATTAAAAGTGTAAGAAGAGCAGCAGTTTAAATATTCCCCTTGAAAATCAATAGGTGAATTTTGATTGGCTGTTGTAGGCTCCACCAATTTTCTTGAATCTTATTCGCATTCACCCAGTGACCAACTGTGCCAAGCTTGAGAACCTTGCGATTAACAGTCTAAGAATGGCTGCAGTTTACATTTTCCCATTTAAAATGAACGGCTGAAATTTGATTGGCTGTTTTATGCTCCGCCCACTTTTCCTGGATTTGTACCCTCGGTCACCAAGTGACCAACTGTGCCATGTGTGGGGACTCTGGCTTGATTACTGTCAGAATGGCAGCCTTTTACATTTTTTCCATTGACTTGAATGGGTGAAATCTGATTTGCTGTTTGTAGCTCCGCCCACTTGTGCAGGGGGGCCGCAAGACCCCCAGAACATATCATCCCAGGTAGTAAGGGATCTGTATACCAAGTTTCGTTCAAATCGGTCAAGTCGTTTTCGAGTGATCACGCACACGCACACACACACTTACTTTTATATATATAAAATCGCCATCCTATCAAAACTTACTAGTGTGTGCACAGACCTGATGGGAAACTGCTAAATAACATGCATGATCCAACACAATCGCATTGGTCGTCACAAAAGATCCTACGGTAGGTATACAGTGTTATAACACTATATGTAGTCTGTACTTCTAAAATAGAATCGCCAGCCACATACCTAATCCGCGTGTCCACAGGAGCCGCTGATCACTCACACCGAAGGGGAGAGCACTGATGCCATGTCAAACCATGGAAGTCGAAGCCACGCCTCCACCAGGATGTACTGCCTATAGGCAAGGCCGGTTCAAGTAACAGTTGGGCCCTAGGGCAAAATTAGCCTGGGGGCCCCCCAACAGACACCCCCCCCAGCCAAAAAGCGTCATTAGAGGCCCTTTGTTGCAGCCAAACTTCCCTCCTGGGCCCCAGAGCTGGCTGCTGACCTTCCCCCAATCACCTCCCAACTTAACAGATTCTGCAGAGTCCCTGGGGAGCAATAGCTAAAATGGGGGAGGGACACCTTGGGGGCCCCTACAGGCTCTGGGGCCCTGGGGCAGTTGCCTATTTTTTCCTATGGTTGCTCCGGCCCTACCTAGAGGCGACTCATAGCCAACGATGTGGCAGGCGCTCGAAACGCACATCCACTCTGCATCGCTGCATCATCCAAATCACTATGGAGAAACAACCTAAATAAGAGCATGCAGAGAATCCTGGTTCTGTAGAATGGGCTAAAGTGGGTTACTGGGCTTTTAAACATTTTAGGAGGATGATTCTTTGTATCAGAATTAGGGGCATAATGACTGCAGAGGACCCAGAGGCAGGCCCAGATTTACATCACAGAAGCCTATAGGCACAGATGTCTTGGCACCTTAGACTTCCCCCTCCACGAACCTACAAACCCTAACCGAACCGCACCACAAATGTGTGGGCTGTCCCAGCTGGTACTTCTTCCTTACTTCCCTTGCCCGTCATAGGTAGCTACAGGTGTCCCTTAGGGTCCTTTTACACTTAAAGAGACACTGAAGTGAAAAAAAATATATGATATAATGAATTGGTTGTGTACTATGAATAATTACTAGAAGATTAGCAGCAAAGAAAATATTCTCATATTTTTATTTTCAGGTATATGGTGTTTTTTCTAACATTGCATCATTCTCTAATATGTGCAGATTACACAATACTCAGCATTCAAAATGATTCTTTCAGAGCAGTCTGTGAACTAATGACCTCTCCTCTGGCAGAGAAAAAGTAAACAGTTGAGATAATAAAAGTCAGAAGACAGCCCTCTCCACTTTTGAAAGTCATAGAAATGAATGGCTTTTTTGCATAGAGATAACAACTGGAGTTTCTTATCTCTTCCTGTACTGGAAACAATTAGACTGATGTATCTGATCTTAATGTTTTATTTCTTAGCTGTACTACACATACAAATCATAATATCATAATTTTTTTTTCGCTTCAGTGTCTCTTTAATCAGTTGGTATGCGTTAGTGTGCGTTGGTACGCGGTTTTTCCATAGCAGTGCATTGGGAAGAAGATTTCAGTTAAAACGTGTTAAAGAGGAACTCCAGTGAACATTTTTACTGTTGGCAGGTGATGTAGCTGCTGCATGGTTTTTGGCAGTTGGAAACAGCTGTAAACAGCTATTTCCCACAATGCAGCAAGGTTCAGAGACAGTAAATTGCCAAGAGTACGTACTTTTCTGGTGGGAAGGGTTTCTTGTGGGAGGGGGTTTCACTACAATATCATTCATACAGCGCACCCTGATGGTCTGTTTGTGAAAAGGAATAGATTTCTCATGTAAAAGGGGGTATGAGCTACTGATTGGGATAAAGTTCAATTCTTGGTCGGAGTTTCTCTTTAAGTGTGAAAGGAGCCATAGGAAAACATGGGCATTACTTTCAAATCAGTTTTCTTTCAGTTATAAATGAGAGCAACTGATTAAGTGTAAAAGGGCCCTTAGCATTAAAGTGATCCTTAAAGGGATACTGTAGGGGGGTCGGGGGAAAATGAGCTGAACTTACCCGGGGCTTCTAATGGTCCCCCGCAGACATCCTGTGTTGGCACAGCCACTCCCCAATGCTCCAGCCCCGCCTCCGGTTCACTTCTGGAATTTCAGACTTTAAAGTCAGAAAACCACTGCGCCTGCGTTGCCGTGTCCTCGATCCCGCTGATGTCATCATGAGCGCACAGCGCAGACCCAGTATGGTCTGTGTCTGCACAGTACACTACTGGTGACATCAGCGGGAGCGAGGACACGGGCGTGCAGGCGCAGTGGTTTTCTGACTTTAAAGTCTGAAATTCCAGAAGTGAACCGGAGGCGGGGCTGAAGCATCGGTGAGTGCTGCGGGGGACCATTAGAAGCCCCGGGTAAGTTCAGCTCATTTTCCCCCGACCCCCCTACAGTATTCCTTTAAGTCAACTATAAAAAATAAGATTTACTCACCTGGGGCTTCCCTCAGCCCCCAGCAGCCGATCGGTGCCCTCGCAGCCCCGCTCTGACACTCCAGGACCAGTCGGCGATCACTTCCAGTTTGGCCGTCACCGGCCGACAGGCATGGGAACGCGAGTGATTCTTCGCGTTCCCAGCCTGTATATTGCCCCCTATGCGGCCATAGGGGGTGATATACAGGCTGGGAACGCGAAGAATCACTTGCGTTCCCATGCCTGTCGGCCGGTGAAGGCCAAACCGGAAGTGTTCGCCGACGGGTCCTGGAGCGTCAGAGCGGGGCTGCGAGGGCACCGATCGGCTGCTGGGGGCTGAGGGAAGCCCCAGGTGAGTAAATCTTATTTTTTATAGTTGACTTAAGGATCACTTTAAGTAGCCAGAGGTACCCTCAATATTAAGTAGCTTGTGGTGCCTCCAGCTAAAGGGAGATCTTGTCAGCAGAATGCAGAGAGCTGGGTGAGTAAACTCTCATCTATGCTCTGCTCGGGACTCTGCATAAGGAAGGAGGCAGGCATTGGGGGAGGGGACTGAGCCGCCTTTCCATCATCCGACGCCTGTAGGCATGTGCCTACAGTGCCTTATGGTAAATCTGGCCCTGCCCAGGGGTGTGGGTGGGGGGGCTCCAACTACTAACCTTCCCTTTCCCTGATACTCCAAATCAGGTGTGTTGGTGGCTACACATGTTATGGGTGTAAGATGCTGATGGCCACACTTGTTCTATAACCCTTGCAGGGTGGGCCCCCAAGCAGTGATGGTTACCATGGGGAGGCAAGAAAAGGGTTGTGAAACTAAAAGGGCCCCCAACAAAGTGTTGTGGAGGCGCCACATGATTTGTAGTTATGCCCCCGGATCAGAGCGATCAATATCCCTTTGTTTTACCCTGTATTCCACTAATGTCTTCCAGGCCCAAAATAAGAGAAAAAAATACTGCATGTGTTGCCTTTCTATTTACTATTCATTTTATAAACAAGCGGCATATTATATTGCTATGTGGCCCCCCCACTGTGGTCAGTGGCAGTCGGGGGTTATTGAAAAGGAACTTCTTCATGAATAGTAGCATAAAAAAAAATCATAAAAATGAATCCTGATTCCTGTATAATAGATATTCTTCAAAGATGGTCACTGTGGTTAACCACCTAGTGTGCGAGTCTTCCATCTCATCTACTTGAGAGAAGTGTTAGATTTCCAAGTAACCAATTATTTCTACATCATTTTTTTTAAAGAGAACCCGAGGTGTGTTTAAAGAATGTTATCTGCCTATACAGCCCAGCCTCTGTTGCTATCCCAAACCCCACTAAGGTCCCCCTGCACTCTGCAATCCCTCATAAATCACAGCCGTGCTGTGAGGCTGTGTTTACATCTTTAGTGTCAGTCTCAGCTGCTCCCCCGCCTCCTGCATAGCTCCGGTCCCTGCCCCCATCCCTTCCCTCCAATCAGCAGGGAGGGAAGGGATGCAGGCGGGGACTGGAGTTCTGCAGGAGGCGGGGAGAGCAGCAGACTGACACTATAGTGATAAACACAGCCAGCTCTGACAAGCTGTTTGTCAGCAGCGTGGCTGTGATTTATGAGGGATTGCTGAGTGCAGGGGGACCTTAGGGGGGTTTGGGATAGCAACAGAGGCTGGGCTGTATAGGCAGATCCAGCCTCTGTATGCAGATAATATTCTTCAAACCCACCTCGGGTTCTCTTTAAAGATGAGTTAAAGCTGTACTCTTTCGGCTGTGTGTGCATTTGTGACTTTCTGCTTGCACTGTGTACACAAACACATGCAGACAGGTGGGACAAACATAGAAGGCATGTCCTTTCACCTGCTCAGTACGACAATTGCAGACAGTATAATATAGCCCTTGTGTACAGAAATGTATTACTTGTTTACATCATGTACAGGGCTGGCTCTAGACTTTAGTTGCCATTGGCAGTTTTTGGTGCGCCGTATCAGTTGTTATGTATAGAGTGCTTCGGGGGGCTCCATTGTAAAACGTGCATCGCGGCCCATAGCTCCTTAGCTACGCCACTGCACACCCTAGATTAATCTTCACCGAGGTGGCCAATAACCACCAAGCGCATTGCTGCCCCCACTCCCTCTGCCCACATACACACACACCATAGTTCCTTACTGTCCCTCTTTTGGAAC